>NC_054065.1:18924737-19527862 GCF_017639655.2 Falco naumanni
TTCCACATAAAAAGAAAAGTAGTAAATCTGTCCATTTTTAGATTTAGTGAACTATCAGTCCTCACACCACATGGGACTTGCCAAAACCAAAGAAACATGCATACATGGTTGCTTCTATAAATAAACAAATAGGAGAAGCAAGTGAGGGATACACACACCTACAACTCTCTTTCAAAGGTGCAAGCAGATATGAACAGGTGATTAATAAATGTATCCTGGAAATTAGAAGACTCTCATTTTCCACATTGAAAAAGATTTTCGAACTCCCTCCTAATAGAAGCTAGAAAGGCAAAAGATCTGACTTTTTATGTGGTGCCTGATAAGTTAATAAATGGTTTGAAGAATATGCCTGCCAGCTATTCCAGAGCACCGCATGTGACCCCGATTTCCCTTTGGGTTCTATATTCCTATATTTAAACCCAAATATTTAAACAAATACTTGCATTTTCTTAAAACAAGCCTGTACTGCTTAAAAGCAAGTCATCTGTTTGTCAGTGGCTTTGACGACCACCAGTTTTCATGTTTTAAAATAGGCTATGCCCAATCTATACATGTATAAAGCCTTACATGCATTTGTTAGTTAAAGGCAATGGTAAAACTATTTTAGAAGCATGACTTACTCTTTTTACAAAAAAGGTCTCTCTTCTGGTGGTTTAGCTTAGGAAAACACAGTAATATTCCTCCTACTTCTGTAACTCATTTATTAAAAAGCTGACTGGGTATGTTCCATCCTTATTTTCAAACATTATTCCTTCTGTCTTGAAACTGATTTCTCTTTTCTGTATTATCTATCTTCCACAGGGACAGTGCTAAATCTTTATAAGCTACAACAAACTTTAAAATATGACCTCACCATTTAAGCCACATAGACATAACACCTAAAGAATAGAGATGTAAAATCAAGACAATAATATTTCACAGGAAGAATAATAAAGAAGATAATTTGTAAAGAAGGAATTAGCACATGCCTTCCATAAGATATACTTTGCTTATTACTGGACGAATTTTTATCCCATAGGCAACACAATAATTAGAAAGACTTATCTTTTATAGAGCAGCTTTGCATTTAAACTAATCAATAGAAATCCATCTCATCTCATAAATGTAGAAGTGATACTTCAGACCTACCTGTATTTATAAAATTAGATACGCCTTCAATAAGAAATGAAATTGAATCCTTTGGCACAAAAGCTTTTCACTAGAGCAGGATGAAACCTGTAAAAATATTTCTCAGTGGTGTGGATTTAGTCATCAAAATGAAGAACTGCTTTCTGAACCCAGTCTTCCTTTTGTCACAGATCTCCCCAAAAGGGCTAATGCTAAAGGCTACGTCTTAATGGGGCTCAGGTGTTCCTTTGGCTACTCACAGATCAAGCATGGTGAATTTTCTTCACTATTTTACTGGTTCAGAGTATATTGAATTTTACTGTTTGTTATTATTTCCTATATTAAAAGAAAAATCTTTAGATGAAAGAATTTGTTATCTGGCTTAAACCCCAACAGCTACAGCCTTACTTTTCCTTCAAATCCCACCTGAATGCCCACCTAGGTTATGACTACTGCAAAAATTAGCTTAGTGCTCACAACATGGCAGCCCGCAAGCTGCCACTTTTCAGTGCACTCCCATTTTTTCCTTCTCCTGTCTTCTCCATTTTCAATACCAATCAAAAGGTAAAGGGCTACAATTCTCATGAACAAAGTGTCAACTATTCCTCTGCAAATGTGCCATCTAACCAGCTCCTCCTATTTCACCTCTTTCTCTAGTCAGACTTCACCACAGGGATTCTCTCTTTTCTCTACCTCAACTGTGGTCAGAAATATGAAGTGTGAAAGCAATGTGGGCCTTTGAAGCCAACTTTATATACCTATGTATGTAGGTATACACACACACACACATGCCCACGTATATACACTCCTGCTTCTTCTGAAGATGGCTAGTAGTTCTACAGTCTTGACGTGCAGAATCACAATCCTGTCTGCTTCTACCTACAGCAACTTCAGGCCCTGCTGTCCTAGTTAGGTAAAAGGAACTTCTTAATTGCAAGTCTCTCTTAACTGTCCTTTTTAGTACTTCTGCTCATTCACATGAACTATGTTTAGCACAAAAGCCTTTCCTTGGAACAAAATGAAACCAACAAAAAATATGAGTCTCCATTTGATCAGCTTCCAAAATCACAGAATCATAGAATGGTTGGGGTTGGAAGGGACCTTATACATCATCCAGTTCCACTCCCCCTGCCATGGCCAGGGAACCTTCCACTAGCCCAGGTTGCTCAAACCCCCATCCAACCTGGCCAGGAACACTTCCAGGGATGGGGCACCCAGTGTCTCATGACCCTCACAGTAAAGTAAAAACGATGAGGCTCAACATTTTTATCAAGTCTCCATGACATGAAACCAGTCTTACCGCTGAGTTTTTTTACTTCTTTCAAGTTCTTTTCAATATTTAAACAACATATTAAGAATAATTATTTAGCTCAAAAGGTTTTCCTAGTGCTCATTAAATGAGTGAGAGTCCAAATGAAAAAACAATCTTTCACATTTCAGCTGAGCTCATTGTAGCAAAATTAGTGATTTCTTCTGGAAACTATATAAATTAAAAATATAGAGCAGAAAAGCCCAGGGAGGGAACTCTTCCAGAATTAGTAGCCCAGGACAACTGCCAGTAAATATACAGATTTTAAAAAGCTAAATTCAGCAGTGGGATTTAGAGAGGCAGCGTACTGAAGGACAAATGAGCAGCATGTAATGTTAGCTGAATAACTGTGCTTTTCCCAACATCAGTCATAGGACTTTCTTGAAACTGGTAAAATATTAGGACCGTTCCCTCTTTCTGGCTGTCGTCTTTTCCAGCTCAGATCTTGTCTTGATTGTTAAATTGCACAGATACAATCAAATACAAATTAGGTAGACCGCCACTCCAGCACAAACAGGCATGATAATAACATTCAAAATCTTGAAAAAAAGTGAAGATACTGTTAGCAAGATGAAAGAATGTACCAAAGCACTTTGGCAGGTAGGGAAAAAGAAGTCTCACACAGTGCTTGAAATTAGAAGTGGAATGTATTGGTTGCTCATCTGTATTAAAAGGCAGCTGCCTGCTTTGTTTTGTTTTTATCATTGTACTGTGATTGGGGAAATTCTGCTACTTCTGTCTCGCTGAATTGTGAATTCTGATTAGAATCACAACATGAACATCTGGAATAGGAAGCCTTTTTTCCCTGCCACTGCCTGAGAGGTGCTGGCTTAAGAATCAAAGGCACTGCCAAAGCTTAAAAAATTGAAAACTTGACTGAAACTGAATTTACTCATGAAATTAAAAGGGTACAGGACACCTAGGAAACACAGATGGTAAGGGAGCAAGAGATTCCAGAAATATATGTAAGGCAGCATAATGGAGTTTGAGGACATGACAACAAATATTTAAAGCCTGAAAAATACTCTCTGAGGGAATGAAAATTAAAATGCGTAATTTCTAAGAGCAAAAAGAGTTCCCTCCACGAAAAATGGAGAAAAAAACATCTTGTAGCTCCTACAAGTGAAATGCTAAGCAAATATTAGATCGGCTAAGGATGTGCACAGGTGGCTGCCCACTATCACAGCTTCCACGGCCTCCATCAACTTCCCCATCTCAGGTGGGCTGGAACAGAACTGATGCCCTCTTCTCTGTACCACCAGAGGGAAGATACTCATCCTCCGGCCTCACCGCAAGGGCTGTGCTCTTCCTGCCACTACCCAGCCTGGCCTCTACAAGAATAGCTAATTTATTGCTTCCTGAGTTCTCTTTTTCCCACTCCGCCCCCCATCTTCAGCCTATTTAGAAAGAATGTCGATTTAAAATATACAAAAACAATGAAACAACCCCCCCACCACCACCACTGTTACAAAAAGGCATGGCATATACTTGGTAACAGACAAGCAATAAAAATGCAGCTACAGGAAAAAAGGTATAGGTATTAAAAAGGTGTAAACAAACCTAACACTCTAAACATATAAACTTTTAACTTTTATTCTCTTTAACTCTCTTGCTTTCTCATATTTGTATCTTCCTAATTGCACCTGAATTATTTTCCATTATAAGAGATTTTTTAAAAGCAACTGAAATACTGAAAAATAACCTTCATTTGAATAATTTTAGTACTATGGTACTTTTCTTCCTTTCACTTTATCCTTCATAATCTTTTGAATGCAAATGGAAATACTCATTGTGCTTTGTCACATTTTTTATATTGGCAATCACTGCACAAGTCAAATGTATTATGGACTTTCCCTCCAAAAACATTAATCTTGAGATTTTCAGGCCACAGACAACAAAACACACTGCATCTGCTTCATTCTGAAATGTCAAATGACATACCATAAATATGACTGCAAAATTAATAAAAATACAGTGGGACATGGATTTAACTATTGGTTTGTCAGACAAAGTCAGGAATGTGCTGTGCTTTGGAATATATTGGAAATAGTATTTGGTCAAAAAATCAGTTATCATTCAACATTCATAATCCGTACAGAAAGCATAAATATTATTGCATTTGTCATTTACACACTCGGTTGCCAGCTGAGCATGTGTACAGAGAATATTCAAATGGAAGGTTAAAAGCAAACAAATCAATACATACATGAAAATAATCCTCCCTCTTAATCACTTATATTTGTTAAAAATCACTCAAAGCATAAAATAATGACCATCAACACTGCAGGAAACAAACTTGGAGATGTTCATGTGAATGCTGAGTATTACTGCACAGCCCATAATGCAACAGTTGGGATAGTGCCACATTCAGTCCTTATGGGGTCTGATGGAAAAGAAACTCAGTGGAGGCTGCCCAAGTGGAAATTTAATACAGCTATGTAGTTCCTCTACTTTATACCTGATGTTGCACACATATTTTAGGTGAAAAATGTACTACAAAAAGAATGAGGGTCACCAACTTTTCCTATGACATTTTAGCTAGGAGCCAAACTCGCAGTGGGATACTGTAATCTTTCATTCAGCAAAGATTTTTTTAGTAAACCCTTCATATACATAAGACTTAAGCTGCATTTAAAGGCTTCTACTTCAAACTCAGTTCCACAGCCATCCTAAATTTGGCAGACTAGGGATACTTTCTACATCATTCCTTAAATTCCTGTAAAGACCTCTCCCACTTACAGCAGCAGCTTCTGCTTGAAACTCCAACAAGGTCTCTTTCTTTGCATGTTGGATTTATAAATATAGACTTTTTACTTGGCAAAATGAAAACAAATAAAAAAATAAACAGTGAATGGATTAGTTTTTTGAAAACATTGTATGTACCTTTGCTCCTCTCTCTTCTTCTCCCCAGGTTCACTAAAAACTTTAAATTCTGGTAGTCATACAGCTGAAACACACTTCCAATGCAAATTTCTCAAACTCCTCAACCACTGAGGTTCAAGGAGGACTACTTGCTATACTTAAAAAAACCCAGTAAATAGCTTGTTTTTCTTAACTAGAACACTTCTATTAGAAGAATATACTGACGACTTCCCATGTGGATCATTCATTTATTCACAGGGACAACAGTAAATGAAATCACTTTGCAAAGTTACTTGACTTCCAGTGTATAAGAAAAGTATTTCAATCAATCCACTGCCCAAATATATTGACAGAAGCACATAGGTCACAGACACAAATATTGAAAAAGGGTAGATTCAAGCAAAACCTTATTAAAATCTCGTTTTAGACTAAGTTATAGAACAAATGTAAGGGGAAAAACCCAATGGCTTTTTCTGAGAAGTCATACACATAGTGTGATAGGTTATAAACTCCTTTTCCTAATTCACTGTCTTGAAGAGATACCTCTCAAATACACAGAGGAGGAAGGATGGAGAATTACCACCAAGTTATTTCTCTAACTTTCCTGTAGAGACCACCTGGTTTGTCACAGTATCACTCTGTTTTCTACAACAAATACACAGTTCAACACCCATGGGGGTTCCACATCTGTCATGCCATAGTACTGTGATTTCTGTTGCTATTTTGAAGTAGAACACTCTCCAGTGCTATTGTTCAATGTCTTAGCACACATTTCACAACACAGAGATGATTGTGAACAAAACCACAAATAAGGCCTGTGCTAATTAAAGTAAGAGTGAGAATTTGTTTCATTCTATAACAGGTGACCAATCTAGAAGCACCTATAACAGCTGACATCAGCTGTATTCTCCTCTCATCATTAGTATCAGGATGCCCACCAAGTACGGACCAATTAGGTCTTCATTATTCACTCTACTATTTCTCAAACATATTTTTGAGTAACAATCCCATGCAGTTTAATTTCAAACTAGTACGAGTGCATCTTTCCTTTTACAAAAACTGAGAACTGTTTGTATCATTAAAATTTTTAAAATATGTGAAAAATAACCACTGGATTTTTACAAATGAAACCAACATAGAAATAAATACAGCTAAAACGTTAGTGCCCATTTTTTAAATTACAGGGTTTGAATTGTGCAAGATGGATAAATTTGCACATGCATATGGTCTAACTTTGTTGAGCTCTGACCAGTCTTTTATACCTGTCCTAACTATATTCCAGTTTATGAATGAAAGGTTCATATTAAAAAGTCAAAGTGACAAAGTGAGGAGAAAGATTATTTTTCATTGTCTGCTAATGCTCTGCTCTGTAGAGTAATACATCAAATTATCCCAACTGAACACTTGTTGAGCCTGTGGTCTTCAATATAAAATATTTGCCCACATTTACCTCCTGTAAAGACTTCTCTTTTTCTAAAGTTTCCGAGAAAGCTAAGGCAAATTAAAAGAAGAGGACATAATATGACACGTTCTTAAGATTTTTTCATTTATTTTGGAGTCATGTTTCCCACAGATGAGGAAGAATAATTTCCTTTGATTGCTTTGTTTCAGGCACAGTGCTAAAGATTTGTGATTTTATCCCTCTCGTTTTTTTTTTAAATGTCAATTTCTGAAATTATACGATTACGCATACATTTCTATTAATTTAAGAGGCTATTTCTAGCACTTAAGAGCCTGTAAATACGAAGTGTAAAGGAACAAAGTGAAAAGTCACATAGAAAGAATTCAAGCTTCTAAATTCTTTTTTTTCTTTTAAACTCAGTTTCGTGAAGTGCTGTTCATGAATCTTAACTTTTTGGTTGCCAAAACTATAATCAGCAGCAGCTGCATAAAGCATGGTTGTGACAGCTGCTGGAAAGTCCCTACAAAAGTCATGTCCCGTGTTCAGCCACTTGACTTCCATCCATGTAGTGATCCAAATGGGGTAAAGAGACAAGAAATACATGACATCTAACAGCTCCGACTGTGTAAGCATCCAATAATCTGTTGAGTGTTACAGCAGACAGTACTGTACTCTCTGATGGATATTCTCCTCCAAGACTGATCATAATGATTTATTAACTCATCTGTGGGCCTTGCTAACTGGAATGAAGGACACAAGTAGTTCTACTTTTCTTTAAATGTTAAATGACGTGTCAAAGGATGACATTTGTACAGCTGGTTGCTCTTTCAAAACCCAATATTCTGCGATACCTGTTCACTGAGAGTTTGCCATACAGAAGAATTGCAGGATTGTGTAAACAATTAGGAGTTTTCAAGTGTACTGCTTTCTAACAGCAATATTTTTAGTCATGTCAAAGAAGAGCTATTTGGAGTACTAAATGTAAAAACACCATTCCAGCAGAACTCAGTATTATTAAACAATGGATTTATATTGTTGTAAATTTTCATGTTCACTTTAGTAAAAAATGCCGATAATGAAAAAAGCCTAATCCAGAAAACACTAGATTTCTTTATTCCATTTCTTTTTCCATCTCAAATCAACACTTTGCACCTTCATAGAAGAGATAAGGGCACAAATGGATAAAATGAATAGTAACACATTGGCAACTGATATACAGTCAAGAACCGGATGATATAGTTGAACCAATTATTGATCTGTAAGACCAATGTCTGTAGTAAAGAAATTAGTGGGAACCGTAAGCGCAGAACTAGGAGGCATGTGGGTAGTATGACAGACAAGGGAAGAGTCAAAGTGGCCTTTATAAAGAAGGGTGTTGGCTCACAAAGCTACTCAAGATCTTTGAAGGGATCACCAAGGCTGCAGACAGAGGGGATCTGTTTTATATAATTATTTGGATTGTGGAAATTTTAATGTTTAAAGAAACAATCAGCCACAGGGTAAAAGGGAGTGTCCCTGCATGAATTAAAAAATTGGCTCAATAAAATAGTAGGTTATTGACTACTTCACAGTGACTGGCAGCTACCAGTGGAGATCTGCAGAGGTTTGTTCAGGGTGCATGCTGTTCAATGCAGCCTTTTGGTAACAGGCGCTGGGCAGTGAAGCAACAAAGGTTTTTGATGGTACTTTGTTATCCAGGATAACAGAAGCCTTCTCACAAGATCTACAAGAAGGTCCTTACAAGATCTAGTGACCACTCACTAAAAATAACAAATGACACGTAACATAGAAATCTAAAGGACTTTGAGTAAGATCCTGGAATTAAGATAGATATTGCCAAGAAAACATAACTTGATGGTTAATTTGGCTGTCAAAGAAAACAAAATATTAAGCATTATTAGAAAAGGACCAGGGCACATAACTTTGTACATCACCCATGGTTCTTCACAAATGCATAGATATGTGCTTCTTCCAACTTTAATAACTATTTAGTTCTTGTTCCCACCAAAATACAATAAAATGGGCATGACTGGGAGAGGGTTAAATGTGGATGTTAGATGTATCTATGTTTCCAAAAGGAGAATGGATAAATTGACAAAAGAGAAGCATCAATATAAATGTCTAAAATAAAAGTATTGCCACTCTAACATGCTACAAAATGATATGATTTTGTTTTTTTGAGGGGGAGCAACTGATGGAAAATTTAGCTCTATGAAGAATAGAGACATTTTGACAAAATAACATTTTAACTAGAAATTCATTGAGGTGAATATTAATGACGACATAGTTCCAGTGATTCTCTAAAATGTTTTGTCACTTGCACTCTTTTAATTGCCTTACTCTCTCAAAAAGTTACCAGGTAAATACAGTGGTGGTTTTCTGGTATTTCAGATATGGGCTCAATTACGAGTGACTGTTGGGATTCACATATTTGAACATGCCAAGGCAAATGTTTCTCTATTGCAAAATAAAGTATATATTTAAACAATATTCTTCAAATTAAATTATATAATACTTTTCAACTTCCCTAGACTCAGATGATGAGCCATAGTTGGAGATGTCTTATTATAGGAAAAGCAAGTCTGGTAAATTACATGATTTGGTAAGGAATACTGGGGAAAATAATACTTCTGGATTTTCTCCCCAATGATTTCTGTGTCTTAAATCAGATCTTAAATACTTAGAAAAACGTGTTAAATATTAACTTCAATGTTGAAAAAGTGATTACTGGATATATATTTTTCTCTGCAGGAGAGCTGCCAGTGTGTTCTTATTTGAAAATGAACATTTCTTGCTGGCAATCTAATGTGTGAATTTCTTTCACAGCATTAAAACATACCTGTTTTCCACATATTTTGTTTTAAAATTATTTTTCCCCCCCTCCTGAAAAAATCCCAGTACTTGTAATCTCAAAACATGACGTGATCAGGCCCCATCATCAAATAAAATAATTTAGATGGCATTAAAATTAATACCACGAGACCTACCTTTTCTGCTAACAATTCTCTGATCTTGCTTGCCTGGAGACGAAATTTCATTAACTGTGACTCCAGAGTTAAACATCTTTCCTTCCAGTTTACAGTATCCTCTGGCTCTGAAAGTTCAGCCATATTTATGCTGGAAAAAGAAAGGGAAAAATCCCCATGTCAAAGTGAGTCTGTATTTAATGCCCGAGTTTTTTAATATACATGCTAACTTATTTTATACAAATGTCAACAATGCTGCCCAATTTTGTACATGCACAGCTTCATAAAACTTAGTAAAAGTGCATCAGTCTACAAAGGCCCTTATCATAACTGGGAGATTTCTGAAATCTGTGTTGATAATATTTAGGTTTATCATAATTTAATTTCTTCAATCACTTTGGAGCTGCAATATGTTTTCCTTGATAAGCAGAGATACATCACGCATTTTAATCTTCAGTTTCTGTATATATCCTTGCTCACATAGAAGACGCTTGTGAAGAACTGAGCTTTTGCTAAGAAAATGCCTTCTATAGGTGTAGCTATTTGTGAGTAGCACATTTGGTTTTATGTAAGCTTAATGTTTGGCAGATGAGTCTTCAAAAAGTGTTCTAAAATCCTTATGCTTAATCAAATTGCCTTCACAATTTAATATCTTTAATGAGATGCAAGGGGGAGTTCATGGTTCCAAATGCAAAGGCAGGTGAGCAAATGGTCCCTAATGGATACCCCATGTGAAAAACCACCCCTTTACATTAGCTGTGCCAGATCTCAGGACATCCTGGTCCATGCATGTTTCAGGTTCAAATCTGTGCTTTTATCTACATGTAACGGCTCATTGAAACTAATCTCAGTGCCCTTTTGGACAAGCACTGCTGGAAAAATTATTCAGGATGACAGCTGGCTCATCATGGTTTGAGTCTGAGAGGCCAAGAAAATCATCTGTGTGTAAGCAGAAGGACTGGGCTTTGTTATATTCCAACTATTTGTAGACAGCTTAATAAAGAGTAAGTGGATGGCTGAATGTAACCATTCAGGCCAGGAAGTTCCCCTGAGAGCCAAGGTCCTGGCCTTTGCAGAGCTCTGAACACCTATGTTGGGCTATGGAAATAAAGCTTGAACACCCCCAGAGTATTCAATCTATCTCTGAAATAACAGACAAATGTCAAAACAGCATTCAGTGAAAGGCAGCTGGAAGATCACAGAATCCAAAAAATTACCAGTCAAAGGGATCTGCTGCATGTTTGTCACCTATGTCACGGAGAACGGGACACTGACAAGGGTAGGCAAGTAGCCACTCTTTTCAGTATAATGAAAGAGGCTGGCACTGGACAATTGTGCGTAATATAGAACCCTCTACCGCAAGTCCTGACGCAGCACGGATTAATAAGCAATGTCTTTGAGAGTCCCTCTCCCCAAGACTACTCCAGTTCTCCAGAAGCCTTTGTTCCAGCACTCCCCTTCCTCCCAAAGTCAGAGGAGGCAGCCCCAGTTTCCCTCCTTCCCCAAAGAGGGGGGAACTCCTCAGCTGGTGGCAAAGAACCTAATGATTTATCTTTTCCACTGTTCCTGGCACCAGGAAGAAAAAAGGAAAAGGCAAAGCATCACAAGACAGATCAAAGTCACGAGCAGGATTCCAAAAAGTGCTTAACTTTTCCGATACATTAATATTTTCCAGTTATCTTCTAAATTTCCCATGTCTCAGATTATTCTGAAGTTCATCATAGCCAAACAGGTAAAAAACTCTGTCTCAAAACTTTCTTTCCTTTCACATATCCTAATTTCCTTATCTCCTCTATTCCGTATCTTACGTTAGAAGGAAAACAAGGAAAGAACTGACTAAGGTTTGTCAGTTTTTCACCACGAGCACTTGTCTGAAAGAAACTGCTCCATTCTTTATTCCCTCTTCCTCTTGGTCCTAGCAGGCTATCATTCAAGCTGTTAAGCCTGAGGTTACAACCATCCCTATTCAGGAATCCCCTACTCAGGAATCCCCATGGAATTGCCCGGATTTAAGCACATTATTAAAACAGTTTCCTGAGCCGATCCTACAATAGCTGAATTCTAAACTTTAAGCACACAAGCATTTCAACTGCAACACTCATAGGTGAGTGGTGTCTTTTACCACTTCTTTACCACTTCTCCCATCTTTTAAGCTTGGCAGAAAACTCCCCCGGCTGTCAGAGAACCAGGTTGCTCACCGATGTCCTGTCCCTAATCCTCGCTCCTCTCTCCGTGTGCAGAGTCCCCACGATCAAGGAGGGAAGGTGGCATTTCCAAGCAGCAGCTTCTCCTACTTTGCAGAGGAAGCTGAAGTTCCATCCAGATTAATCTGGACAGACAGCCTGAATTCTGCTCTCCTAAGTAACGAGGAATGGCAATTTCCTATTAGACTGTCTATTTAGGATTTTTAATAATGTTTTTCTTTTGACTAATCACAGCTACATAAGACAGAGATGAACTCAGCTAACATCTGGTTAACAGTAGGATCTTTCAGTGTTTGTGGTAGTGAAAACACAAACAGATCAAGTAGTGAAAGAATTTTTGCTTTTTGGTAGGGCACAATATTACAGGGTGGAGTTAAAAATGTTCATCTCTCAACAGACAAAACATTTGAGTAGATGGGATTTCTGGCACTGAATAATGCCTCCAGACAAGTAGTTTCTCAATGTCCAAGCTAATTAATATTCCACTGCATAAACATTACAGATAAAAAGTTTGAAAATAACTCTTTTTATTGTGGTTTGTTTGTTAGAGATTATAATAATTTACTTCATATTTTCCAACAAGCCAATGGGTTCTGGAAATATTTACAGGCACATAATACACTGTTTACAATTGCGGAGTGAATGATCTTATTTTGAATCAATGACTTCCTGTTTCTTGTTTGATTCCCCAAGGGAGGAAAAAAATGAGTTCATCTCTCTTGGCTTATAGAGTACTCTGAATCAGCACTCAAACCTACGCAGAGTCCGCCCCTTCTTCCTGCTCCAATTCCCACTGCAAAGCCCTCCGTTTTCCCTCAGTCTTTACAAATTAAATCTTTTGAAAAGTAAACTAGAAAAGCGCACATTAAAGCGGTAAGTTCTAATTATGTCATCAAAAATTAATTGAGACAAGTCTGACAAGTCTGGAAAGATTAAATTCATCTTTTTCATTTTTTAAGTTTATAAATCTCTTCATAGGCTTCAAGAAGTCAGAATGTCATATTCTCCCCAAAGGGATTGATACAATTTCCTTTTCTTTGCTGTCTGCTCAGAAATTATCAAAATACATTTCATGGGGGAAGGAGGGAACAATGTTCTAGCTTTTTGAAGCATGTTAAAAAATTTACATATTCCTTATCACACTGTCAGTGTTTTCTTCTGTTTTTAACAAAATGCTGTGTTTAACTAAACACTTCACACTCTGTCCATATGTTCCGTATGTCCTTTCTCTGCTGGAGAAAGCTTGATCAGTCCTTCTGTTTCCATAGCAGTGGGTCTGCACAGTACATGGTGGGCTCCCTACACCATCCTAAAATGTTCACCAGCCCAAATGCATTTGGACCATACCTCTTTCAATTTCAGGCCCCTTTCTCCCACCCTTTTTGCCCAAACTCAGCACTTGCAAATATTTTTGGAGCCATAAAGGTTGGACTGCAGAAGGGAAATGATGAGACACAATGTGGACCTGTTTAGGAATCAAGGAAGTCATTCTCAGGTTTGTCGCTGGCCAGGGCCCTTCCTTATGCTGAAACACTGGTAACTTTATTTTCTACTTGACTCATTTTGCATAATTCTGTGCTCAGACAAACTGTAGCCTAAGCTATTGAAAACCTCCTTCAAAATCTGATTTATGAATGGTTTTTCTGCTGCTTCCTAGCTGCAATGAGGGTGTTGCTTCCCAACACATCAGCCCGGGCTCCCCCACGGCAGCACTGGGTGCAGACCCCCTGGTTCCAGGGGCCAGGCTGCCCCCTCCCAGCCCATGACCCAGCCGCTGCCTGCCGGGCTTCGGGCTCCGCAGGGCCGTGGCCCAGCTGCTTCGCACCACAGGGCGCTGTCACACGCCTGGAGCAAAGCGTTAAAGCACACAAGACCATTTTACATCCCTGTCCTGGCGACCGCAACTTTAAAGGCTGCAGTGTGGCATCGCACTAGGGGTGGACGTTGAATTTTTAAGTGAAATTCCAAAAGCTGACGGCACGGATATGTAAAAAAAGTATCTTAATTCTGCGTGGTTGCTTGGCGGTTGTGTTCTTCTCGCTCTTCTTTTTCGGGGGACGGCAGGGATACAGCAGCGGCACCGCCAGCACGAGGAGAGGAGCCCGGACCCTACGGGACCGAACGGGACCTCAAGCTCCTCAGCCTCGTGCCGCGGGGACACGGCTCGGCGCACCCGCGGAGCGCTGCCCTCAACGCCACCGCCGTGACCTGACA
The DNA here is from genome assembly GCF_017639655.2 of Falco naumanni. Classification (NCBI taxonomy): domain Eukaryota; kingdom Metazoa; phylum Chordata; class Aves; order Falconiformes; family Falconidae; genus Falco; species Falco naumanni. Next base: position 18,938,802 of record NC_054065.1, read on the forward strand.
CAACGTCACCCTCCACCGTGCCGGCGCCGACTGGCACCGCCCGACGGAGCCCCCCGGGAGCCCGCGCCGGCTGTCCCGCCGCGCCCGCCCCGCCCCGCCGCCGGGGCGCGACACCCCGCGGCGGCGCCCCCGGGGCCGCCCCGCCGGGGAACAGCCGGGGGCCGGCCCGGCCGCTGCCGCCCGCCCGGCGCGGCCCCGCTCGCGAAGGGAGGGAAGGGGGCAACGAAAGGGAGGTCAAACCTGGCGGCCGTGGCTCGCCGCGCCGGGCGCCGTCCGGGCTGTGGGCGCTGCGGGGCCGCGGCTGCCCGCGCCCGCCCGCGCCCCTCGGCGCCCGCCCCACCATCCCCGCGGCGAGCGGCGCGGGCGCCTGAGCGACGGCCGCCACGGCCACTGAGGAGCGGGGGGCCGCCCCCGGCGGGGCGTCCGGGCGGGGCCTGCGCGGCTCGGCGGCGGCCGCGGCGGGGGCCGGTCGGCGCCGGGGGGCCCGTGCCGGGACGCCCGGCCTGGCCCGGGTGTTGGGGCGGGGGGCGCGCTCGGGGGGCCTCTGCCGCGCCGCTTCTAACCCAGACGGCCTCGCCCGGGCGCTGCGGCCCCGACGGCGCGGCGGGCAGAGAGCGCCCGTCGGAGCGCGGAGGGGGCGCTGGCCGGAGCCGCCGGGCTGCCCCCCCGGGGCGCGGCGCGGCCTGGTCGGTGCGGGGATGGGCGGCGGGAGCAGCCGGGAGGGCGCTGCAGGCAGCGGGCCGCACACCGCCCCCGGCAGATGGGCCGGCCAGCCAGCGCCCCTGCCCCGTCCCGCTGCTTCTAGTCCCTGTGAATTGGGGTTTTTTGCTCTGACCTTGCGCGAATTCCTGAAGGGGAGACTGTGTTAGGAACCAGCATCCACCTGCCCTGAAGGCCGTCAGCTCCAACCCTGGAGTTTACAGCAATTCACATTCCACCTTCTGTGGAAGGTCATTTGCCAAGTGTAAACCGGAGGGTTGGAACTGTGCAGTCACCGGGGCAATGGTGGGGATATTATGGGATGAATGGGCCTTGCAGAGCTGCCGTGTCCAACAGGTGAGGCACGCTTTGCACCGCAGTAGAGCGGCAGGTGCACGTGTGGGTGCGTCATGCTGGCAGCGGGGTCTTCATGTCCCCACCGGCTGGCAGGAGCTGGAGTACGTCTCGGGCAACCAGCTGCCGCAGTCTCTTCTGGAAGACTTGAGTGCCTGAAGCATTAAAAATAATTTGGAAAAAGTGATTGCTATGTTGCTTGTCTGGCAATCTTCCTCATCCACATGTTGATTGGGACTGAGATTTAGGGATTGTATTTCATTGGGATTATGGTTTAGGGAGGCAAAATGTTTTGCAGGTTCTTCTGGTGCACGAACAAACCCTGCTTTACCCTTCTGGTGTTTATTTCTAATGTAGATGTGCAGCGTTGTGTTGTGTAAAATGCTCTTTCACAATCATTGGTGACTCAGTGAAAGTGCAATTTTTTGGTCTGAAGGAAAAAAAAAAAAAAGCAGTCTTAAAAGCTCAAGTATTCCCCATCTGGTTATACACACAATTTCATTTTTTCCTGTTCAGTTTGGTACAGCCTCCAATTTTCCACTCCCTTGCAGTGACCTTAAAGTATCCAAACAATTCGCTGAAACTGCCTCATTTGTTGGTACTTTTCTAAGTGCCTCATGTATTTTTTAAGCACTCATTACTGAAAAACATACTAAAAACATGCTTGCTGGTATGGCAAGATGTGAATTGTTTTCTACCTGATACCTTCTGTCTAGCATCTTCAACCTACACTAAAAACAAATTAACTGAAAAAAAGGGGGTTTTAGATTAAAAGATTTAGCCAAAGACTACAAATTGTCATTGGGTTCCTAGCAAACACTGTACAAAATAATCTATCACTGATGTTTAATGAAAACTTTGGCTGTATCATTTCCTCAAATAGCGACATGTTCTCTTTAGATACACCAGGAGCGTGGAGAGCATTTGAGTTCAGAGCGCAGTGAGGCAAGGAAAAGCAAAGGTGACATGAATGGCACGCTCAGACAGCAGAAGGGAGAGCAAAGCCTGGTCACTAAATGACTCTTTCTTACGGTTTATTCTGTGGATTGACATTTTCTCTGGCCTCAGGTAATAAAAATGCTTTGCAGCCAGAGAGGTCTCAATACTCATACGTAAAGAGGCATGAGAAAATATTCTGGAAGAAGTAGGGATATTCAGGATTTTCTTTCAATTGTCCTTATCTGTAAAGTATGTAGAGGTACCTAGAATCTGTGATCAGGTACTGAAGGGAATAAAATTACCAGTAGAACAACTGGGACACATAGAACAAAATACAACTTTGTTTTATAATTAGCATGTAAGGGGGAAAGCCGTATATCTTCCAGGCAAAGATAGAAAACTATTGTACACATAATTGTGGTCTCAGGAAGAGAGTTTCTCCTTTCCCTTGTCACTGATGGAAGTTACGTACAAGCAGTAATAAATCTGAAGTGGAGTCTTGCAAATGTGTGCAGAAAAATGCAAAGAACTGGTACATAGTATGCTGCAGGAGCAACCTGCAAGACCAGGTATTTGGATCTTGGAACGATCATCTGTTAGCTGGCTCACTACAGAAGTAAACCAAAGTCAAAATACCATTAAATACTTGCCTCTCTAATGTGGGCTCTAAATACTAGCCTCTAGATGTGGTTGAAGGTGTGTGTGTTGTGTGGCTTTTACTGTCCATAATTGACTGTAATGCAAGAAAGTAAGTGCTAAGTTTCTGGTTATCTTATGAAACAGTAACCTCATTCATTTTTAATATTATGAACACTGTATTGCAAAACATCTACTCCAGAGTGTGGAAGCTAATAATAAAAAAACCCCACCATTTCAGAGATTATCAAGTGGTTATCAAGCCTGCAACTCGAATGTAAAATTTGGGGTTTATGAGACTTTCCTGAGAATGTAGAACATGATTCTGACATGCTGGGACACAACCTTACCCCCATCATGACAAACAGAGATTTTTCTGGTCCTCTTTCACAAAGATAAGCATTGCAACCATTTAAGTTTAGGTATTTCAGACCAGTATGTGTGTCTACAACTGGAAAATATATTCCAGAAAACATCTTGTGATTCCAAAATCTTAGATTATACAATGTCTCCTGTACATTCATTTCTATGTGGATTCTTTGGAAGGATAATGTATATATTTGAGACTTGCAATAGAGAAAAAGTTCCCCTGTTATTGTTTATACAGGTTGCAATTACAAAACTGTGATATACATAGATAGATCATCTTCAGGGGCTGTTCAAATTAATTAAAAAGTATATTGATTCTTCTTGACAAAAAAACAGCTTTAAAGGTTTTATTTCAGTGGAGAAGGGGAAGGAAGAAAGATCATTCCTGTTCAATTCATGCTGTTACCATGACATATCTTAAAATGTTGCTCTTTCAAAGCTATGGCTTGTCTTTCAGTGATGGAAAAACGGCATCTTATCTAAATAGCCTATAGTATTTGTGCTTCAGTACCTTTGAATGGAACAACCTGTGGTTAATTCAGTTACTAATGAAGGCTTTTTCTGTGTAAGAGAAATACAGCCTATGAGTAGGTCCATGGCTTCCCTGTAAGAGCACAACCTCTTTTTAATTGTTTGGCGCCACGCAGTGGTAAAATTATATATTGCTCTAAATAATCAATTTCTGAGAGTTTTCAAATGATAGCATCTCCCAGTGAAAGAAACTTAAAATGTAAAATATTCTACTTTCTGGCTATAGGCATTACTCAAGAAGACTAGAATTTACAGCTCCCAACAGTGTGGATTAGAATATTTCCTTTGAGAGGGCTTTCCACTGGTGGATGTTGATTTGTCAAAACTGTAAAGTCTGTGAACATAAATCCAGTGCTTAGAAAAAAAAAAAAACAACCAACCAAACACAACCTTCTGATGAACTGCAGAAACATTGCAGTAAAAGTCACTGTACTTGGCCAGAGCAGGGGACCATCGAGCCTGGTATCCAGTCACTCGACTATCATCCTCAGCCAGTTCCCAGGAAGTTAAATGTCCAGAATACCCCACAATATCGTCCCAGTTTCCAGTTGCCTTGAGGTTCAGGGACTTTGTGAGACAGAAGTTTTGTGTTTTGAAGCTTTGTCTGATTTTGGTTTTGGTGGGTGTTGGTGTTTTTTTTTTTTTTTTTTTTTGGGGGGGGGGTTGTTTGTTTGGGGTTTTTTTCTTCCATGAGTTAGTCCAGCTGCTTTTGAACAAATGTAAATGTCCTAGGATCATGAGCTCTGTGGTGTAAATAATTTATTTAGTTTCGGACGTGCCATCTGTTTGTTTCATTTGATGCCCCTTCATTTTTGTAGAGACAGTGAAAAATGATTTTAGAAGTTCCTGTCATATTCCATTTCAGTAGTTTCTTTGAGACTGAAGTTACCTCTTAATGGTTTCATAGAGGGAAGCCCCCGTCTACCTTTGGCCATCCTTCTTACCCTACCTTACACCTCTGGCAGTGCTACTACCTTCTTTTTGGGTAGGGATGAACACTGCACGCGGCGCTCAAGGTGTAGGTGTATTTATACAGTGCCATAGGGATGTTTTCTAGTTTTTTAATTCTCTCCCTAGCAATTTCTAACACTGTGGTCGCTTTTTTGGTCTCTGCAGGATCTCCGGCTCATGGCAGGGCACAACATAGCCACGACACCAGTATTTCAAGCATCTGTGCTCCTTATGAGCAGAACAGAGATTACGAAAACAGAATGGCTTACCTTTCCAAGGTGGTTAAGCCTTGAAGAGCCCATGCCTGGTGAGCTGCTCAGAGGTATTATGCGAGCTACTTCTAAATAAGTTATTGTGAATACCATAAACTTGGCGCTCTTGGGGAACAGAGCAATTGAAGCGTGTGGGTCTTGCACGTTGGCATTTCATTTCTCAAGATGCCTCTTCGCTATGCATTGCACTACGAAGCGTGGATTCTTCTGGTGTTACCTGACAGCTCCCTGGCATGGATGCTTCCTCTACTTGTTAAAACTCGGGGAGAGTAAAGCTCTTTTGGAAAGCAGAAAGTTGCTGGGAAGATAATCCCTAATGTTACAGAAAATGAGCTGGAATACATAGAGCTGGAACCCTGAAAACGGTTCCCCTGAAGCTGGGGAACCGGTAGGAAGAGGACAAATTTTCCAGCAGTGCATTTCCCGAGAGTACATTTAAAATGAGGAAAGTCTTTTACAAAGCAGCCCCGCCACCTACGGCGGGGTCCCAGGCAGGTACTCCCCCCCCCGGGGCCCGCCCGGGCTCCTGCAGCGCCACGGCCGTGGCGCTGCAGGAGCCCGGGCGGGCCCCGGAGGGGGAGCACCTGCCCGGGGCGGGCGGCGGGGCGGTCCGGGGGCGGCCCTCGCGTCCTGGTTGGCGGCGGGCGGGGCAGCGGTACCGGGAAGGGGAGCGGCGCCGGCGGGTGAGTCTCCCCTCAGGTCGGGGTTTTTCCGGCGGCTCCTTTCCCCTTTGCTACGGCGCTCCGCGGCTTCCATGGCGGCGGCTCCGCGGCGCTGTCGCTTCCTGTGGCGGGTACCGCTGCGAGCCGGGCCCGGTTACGGCCCACCGCCGGCTCTGCTGGGCTCTCGGCCGGTGCGGCCTGGCCCGGCAGCGCGCTGGGAGCCGCTGTGGGGCGCGGGGCTGTTGGGGCCGTCTCGGTCGGTCAGGGAGAGCGTGTGGCGCTCGCCCGGCGGCGGGGCGCGGCGGCGCCTTCCTGTGAGGCGTTATGGCGGGCTCCGGGGCTGTGGCGCCGGTTGCCCGGGGGGTGGCCGCCGCCGCCCCGCCGGTGTGCCCTCCGCCCCGGGGATGCCCGCTGTTGCCGTGCCCGCTGCCTGAGGGGAAAAAGTCTGAGGCTACCTGCTCCTGAAAGAAAATAAAAGGAGTTACGCTTTTTTTAGGTCGGGGGATCTTTTCAATGTATATAAATGCGTGGAGGGAGGGTACAAAGATGGAGCGAGGTGCTTTTCAGTGGTGCCCAGTGGCAGGCCGTGGGCATGGACTGAAACACAGAAGGGTCCCTCAGGGCATCAGGAAGCATCCAGATGTGGTGTGAGGCTGCTGGAGCACCGGCAGAGGTTGTCCAGTAAGGCTGGGGAGTCTCCATCCTTAGAAACATTTGAAAGCCACCTGAACATGGTGCTGGGTCATGGCCCCAGGTGGCCCTGCTTGAGCAGGGGGTAGGACCAGGTGCTCCCCAGAGGTCCTTTCCAACCTCAGCGGTTCAGTGGTAACAAGCTTGTAAGCCAGTGAAACAGTAAAACGGAGCAACAGAAGTTTTGTGGTGTTATTCCCCTACTTCTGCATGATATTTTTGAGCTGTGATCCAGGGGCATGCCACAGACTACATAACGAGTGCAGTAAAAACGCTGGTGAGACAGTTTGTCATTCATTCAGCAAATCCCGTTTTCTATTACTTTTGTTGCATAAAGTCTGTATGAATTTTGGACAAAATGCTTGAAATAGTTGTAATAGATCTTGGAAAAATAATTTGCACAGATAATACAATAAAAATTACGTCAGGAAGTCAAAAGACCATTATCACAGGAAGTGTTTGTAATTACACTTTTAAAATAATGTGACCTGTAATTTTAAAAAATGTTTGTGGTTTTTTTTTTTAGCAGGTATCTATCAGTTAAAATGGTTTTAAAGAAGAAGAAGGAAGTTCAGGTAGATGCATTCCTTCTTGATCATCAGAAGCTTGAAAAACTTCAGAGTAAGTGAGGTGTTTTTTCCTGAGTTTACGTGGAATTTTTTTTCCTAGTAGTAGAATGCGTTTGAGTATTGAAAACTTCAGTTTCAAAACTGAAATTGATCTGTTTTCGTGGGGTTTGTTTATTGTTATGTTTTACTTGGTCAGTTTTGTTTTGTAAATTTTAGGTATGTTTGCTTTTTTTAGGTTTGTTTTTATTTTTTAATGACAATGACTTCTTACCTTGGCAAAGTTAAAAAGAATCCTCTAGAACACTCTTTCTTTGGTTGGAAAGCTCTTTGCTTTTTTTATCATTGGTGTGAAGTTGGTAGAACGGCCTACTTGTCATCCCACTTGCAGGCCTGTAATTCAGTGCTGCCTGAAGTACGAGCTTTAATATGTAGGATAACACCAAATTTCAAAGAATCACAGAATGGTTGAGGTTGGAAGGGATCTCTGGAGGTCATCTTGAGAGTATTTTCCCAGCCTTTGTATTTTCTGTAGTTAACTTGATTTAAAGATACTGTTCAAATGCTGTTTTATTTTGTGGTGTGGTTTTTTTGTTTCTTTGATGAGAGAATCTTCCATTGATCTTTACTTAAAATAAAAACAAACCCAAGTAAAGCAAGATTTGTACACTGAAGTTGCTATGAGGTGCTCCTTGCCTTTTAGCAGTGGTGACACTTGGAGTGCTGCATCTGTTTCCAGGCTCCTCAGTACAAGAGAGGTATGGACGTACTAGAGACAGTCCAGTGAAGGGACACTAAGATAATGAAGGGCCTGGAACATCCCTCCTGTGCAGAAAGACTGTGAGAGCTGGGACTCTTCAGCCTGCAGAAGAGAAGGCTCATGAGGGTCCTTGTGTGTTCCGATGTGTAAAATATATCTGAAGGGAGAGCATAAAAAAGGCTTTTTCCTGTGTTGAACAGTGATGGGACAGCAAGCATGAGCGCAAACTGAAACACAGGAGGTTCCCTCTGAGCATCAGGAAACACTTCTTTAATGTGAGGGTGACTGAGCACGGGCACAGGTTTCCCAGGGAATCTGGGGAGTCGTTATCCGTGGAGGTATTCAGAAGCCATCTGGCCGTTGTCCCGGGCAGCCTGCTCCAGGAGACCCAGCTTTGAGCGGTGTGGTTGGACCAGGTAACCTCTGGAGGTTCCTTCCAACTTCAACCATACTGTGATTTTGTGAAACTGGTCTTCATACCAGATGAGGCCTACTGTATGTTACAGTGAAACTTGTATTTATCTTTTCTTTTTGTTAGAAAAAAAAAATGGTGTTAAAGTGTTGTGGCTTAAGAGAATGTAGCACCAGTAGGTTTACTGGAACAGGAAAAAAGCCCAAAAATTAAGCAGTGATTTCTTACTATAAATTATGTGGTGTTTATAATGCTTACTATAGTTCCTTTCTAAATAGAGACTTTTTTTCTAAATGTAGGGTTTTCAAAGGCTGAAGAGCAAAACCTGGCATCTCTGCTTCTGCACTGCGCACAGTTGAGCAATGGCATCCAGCAGATCCAGTGTATTAAACAAGTAAGACTTCACCATTATTGGTGTGGATCTTGGTAACTGATAGTGTGTCATGTGCATTGGTAATGGGAAACAACAATTCTGAAATAAACTTTGTAATATTTTTAACATTCCTGGGAACCGGTGAAAAGCAGTTGTTACTGCTGTATGTGCATGAGGTAGAAATGTAGTTCTAGTATGTAAATTATCAAGGGCTACAGTTACTGAAGATGGTGGAAGGCAAGTGATACCAAGTTTCCTATTTTGTATGTATGTATCTTTGGTATTAGAGGTGTTCTTGGAACCTTGTTCAACACCTGAAGCTCAACAGGGTATGGTAAAGAGGGGGCAGTTTTGCACCATATACTTGGATAACAGGAAATTCTGCCTCTGTTAATGATCAGGGTATATCCTGGGGTTTTGTTGATCATATGTTCTGTTTATAGATTATGCCATTGATGAAGAAGATGGATCCAAACTCTGCATGTGATCCCATGGTTAAAACTTGTTTGGATATTTTGGGAGAGACGTATTTTTCACTGAGTGTAAAGAATCCCTTGAAAAAAGTGTTAGCAAGGTAAAAAATTGAATAGTAAACCTTTATTTTTGTAAAAATGCTCTCCTTACCTAGAAGTCAGTAATTTATCATGCACTACAAATTGCTGTAGTTTGATTACTGAAAATCTGTGGTACTAATATGTGAATATGTACTGTTTTCCTTTCTTATATCATTGGATAAATAACTGCAAAGTGAAGTACTACTTTCATTACTGGAAAGACAACATAGTGTGTAATTAGCACTTTGAATTTTAAAATACCATATTAGAGTAGGTATTTTAAAAGAAATATCTCAACTTTGACAGTGTCAAGAGAAGGCTGTTCAGAGGAATCATAACTAAACTGTGGTTTCATGTGCCTGTTTTTATGGCAATTAAATTTTTTGTTGTAAAATTACTGTATTTCTTCAGTATATTTATTACAGATTTACCGTTTTTAAGAGCCAGGGCTTAGCTCGTTTCATTTCTATGTCTGAAAACATTTTTTGCCGCTGAGAGGTGCAGGGTTTCTGTCCTGTATTTGGTTGCATGCCGGAGTTTTATACCCCTTTGACACGTTTTGTAGCTGCAAAATCGGAACATGTGTGTTTATTTTAAAACAGAATTATGTTTTCATGCAGGAGGAAACATCTACCTATTATTGGAGTTTCAGGTGACATTGACTTTGGTCAAGTGGATATTTAACTCCTCAGCATGAGCTAACTGATTATGCTGTTTCTTACTGTTGCAGTTTGCTAAACGGTCTTCCTGAACAGTTTATGACATTAGCTGTACAAAGCTTTGTATGCTGCCTTAGGGAAGAACTGAAAACCACAGACATATATCTGTACAGAAAAGTACTGGACAACCTTGCTTCCTGTATGGAGGACTTCAGCTTAGGTATGATATTGAATATATTGTTTTCTGTTTTATCTTGCTCAGCGTTGGTTTGCATCTTGGTACTGCACCTAGTAGTAATGCTTACACTTTATCTATGTAAAATTGAATATATTGGCTAGTATTCAGTAGTTAAAATGTATTTTCTTTCTTTTAGGTAGAGCAAGTATTAAGAACCTGTTTGAAGAAGGTAAAGCTATATTTGTACTAAAATAAGTTTCACTGTAGGTTATTGGGGGGAGGGTTGTGTGTGAAGAAGTAGCATGAGGTAGGCATAAAGATCTATCAGTTCTGATTTCCTCCTGTTGGTTTTTGATAGCTAACCTCACATGGTGGTGCTTTGTCAAAGGCTTTCCCTTGATTTGTACCAACAGTTTGCAGGGGTCAGTCTTGCTTTATTGAGCAGTCCTAGATATAAATCTGAAAAGTACCAGTGAGTGATTCATAAAGGGCTGGGGGAGTTGATGCCACTTTAAGTGAAGTATTCTCTGTCTTGCGCCTCACGATGGAGTTGAATGTGGTAACAGTGAGCTGTTAACAGCCAGTCTTGACTATAGCAAGCCCAGGCCTGCTGCGCCAAAAATTTTGTTTGCCAATAATTTGGCAGTAGTCTGATCTGCTGGTAATATGGCATAACTTGATATCCTGTGCCCTCAGCATGCAGATAATGTTCACAGCTTCCTGTGGACCTGTTATTGCTGCTTTGCCTTTAGCTCTTGATAATTTCAGCTTTTCATTGAAGAAAATGGATTAGGATTAGGCCAACTGGGTTGGAAACTCTTGTTTTGTACCAGGTTGTTGCAAGCCAGCTGGAGACTTTGCTTTAGCGTTACTTCTTTGGGTTTGCACTGAAATGTCAGCTTAATTTGTTTATGAGGTAGAAGAAACACCACTACATTGATAGCTGTTCATTGTGTCTGGGTGTGAGGTGTATGTGTGATTGCTTTGCAGAAACTTTTCCTGTTTTATTTCTCTTTTAAATAAATTCTTACCATAATTGTTTTCACTAGTTCTTCAGTTTCTGGTGAAGTCACTGCTTGACATACAGGAAGAAAACAGGCAAGTGAACTCAATATAAGCTCTTTTTTAATCTGTTTTTATTTCACTTTTGCAAGATAGTCTGGTATGGTTTGGAATATTTGGTAGCCATACATTGATGAAAGAGGGGAATGTCATTTTACAATAATACCCACTTTTTAAAAAAGCGGCTGATGAGTTTTGTGTGGTTGTTTTTTTTTGTGTGGCAATACAATTATATAAAATAAGAGAGAAAAGGAAGAAAATTAAAAGTCGTGACATTTAAGGCACTGATGCTGTGTTAGAGCTACTACTCTTAAGGAGACATTTGAATTGTGGTTTTGGTATCTGAATCGAGACTGAACCCTGTAAGTAATAGGTACACTTATTAAAATTCAGGTAGAGTAATACTCTACCACTTTGTGTGAGTGTTTAATTCAGTATTGATATTCCTTTTAGTCTGTCACAGCAATCATCATTTAATATCTTGATATTTTCAAGCATTGCATAAAGTGAAGCCTTTTCACTGTGGTCTTTCATTGTATACCCAGAGGAGAAGGGTGCTTAATGGAGTGTTTTGTACATTAAAAGTTTGTATGTTGTCTGTCTTCATGTTAGAAGAAAGTTAAATCATACAAACATACTTTGCATGTGCAGGAACTCCTTGAAAAATGACAAAGGAGCAGCACTGTGTTCAATTGGTCTTTTTGGAAAGCTGCTGGAGAAGTTCAGCTCTGCTCAGACAGGATCAAATGAGTGAAAGTTTATCACAGGAACCTGCAGAAACTGTAGTAGAATTGTCATTATGTTTGTTAACTTCATTTTAAAACACTGCCCTTGAATCTACTTCTTGTTTTCCTGTAGTTGTATATCTGGTTAACTCAGTAAACCAGTTTTTACCATTAATTCTATCTGAAGTTGGCAGAGTGTAGTTTTCTGGGGATGGGAAGAATGGTTTTCATTTCCTTTTTGTGTGTGTGACCTTTTTTTTTTTTTCCTTCCACAGAAAGAATCATGGAAATCGTGTTGTTCAGACTCAGTTGATGCATGATTTACTGGTAGCCATTAAAGTTTCAATGATGCTTGTACAGAAATTACAAGAAAATATCCAGGGCAGTCTTTGGAAACACGATGAGTCTTTTGTTTGGCAAAGCATGTGTAGATTACTGAAAAGCTCCACAGACTTCCTAATGGATGGTAAGTTTAGTAACATTCAAACATAAATATTTTTATTAAACCAATCTTGTTGGTTTTGTAGTAAACAAAGCCTGTACTTATAAAAACTTGATTTAGCTTGAATGAAAATTGAACTGCTAAGATTAATGGGACTGGGAGCAGTAGTAGGTCTTTCAGCGAGCTGTAATCTATAGATAGTAATTTTGGAGTGTACAGTTTAACTTGTCCTACTACAAAAAAATCAAGGTAATATTACTAATAATCTAGAACTAACAGAAATACTTTTGAGACTGACTGAATGTCTGTGCCTACCAAAAATTTTGTATCTCTATGAATTATGCTGTCAGAACCATTTATTGGTGCACTATAACTAATAGTTTACTAGTGTTTACAGATTTTTTTGTACAGTAGAATTTTATATAAACGTCAGTAAGTTCTGCCACAGTCCTCCTTGTCTTACTGGACAGTTTATATTTTCTGTGTGTTTGAAGGTATTAATAGATTCCTATTACACTAGAGTACAAATTCATTAATACTTGCTATTCAGATGGACACTACAGATTTGTGATTATACAAGTCCAGACGGTCTAGAAGAATTCAATACCGTCTTTATAATTTTGATACACAGCTGTAGCACTCGATGTTTGCTGCACTCTAATGTAAAATATCTTTTTTTGCCGTGTAGCAACTCTCCTGCAAACTGTTCAGACTACCTCAGGACTGGCTGTTATTCTCTTTACTAAAGCTATGTATGAACCAGTTGAAGGATTGCCTTCCTTGGTAAGTGTATTTCTTCGCTGAAGACTGAAATTTCATAGTGTCATTAATCAGTGCTACCAGTGTTGTTCAGGGGCTTTGCTGATGTGGATAGCAGGGCTTGCCAACCTTTGTATCAGTCTTTTGCTGGAGTGTAAATCCTTTATTCTGTCCTTGCCATGTGACGTAATAAGGTTAGGGTTTTGAATTTGAGAAAAAAAGTGTACAAGAAGTCTCATCATATCTTCTAAGATTCTCAGTTATGCACAAAATTGCTTTTCTCCTGTGCTAAGATACTTCTAATGGGTGTTATTTTGCTGTTGCAGGTCAGTGATTTGCTGCTTGGGTCAGTGAAACACACGAACGTGCCAGCGTGGTTTGTGAGTAACTGTGGGACTCTGTGTATGGAAGAACTCCCCGACTCAGTCCTTCTCTTTCTTTGCCATGGTGCACTGGCTATGCTGGAGTGGAAGAACGGCAGCATGGGTGAAAATGGAGAGAAACTGTTACTAGATATTGCATCAGTCTTGTTGTCTTTGAGTTCAGAGTAAGCCTGTGTTTCAATTTATATTGTTTCATGTTTGGGCGTGGGGGCTGATTTTTTCACTTGTATTTTTGCATGGCTCATATGGTCCTGGTGGAACATCTCTGAAGTTTTCTGTGTAATGATACCAGTTTCTGCCACAGATTGTGTCATCTTTTTAATATATTCAGAATAACTCTGTAAGTTTGAAAATACGTCTTGATGTTGCATAGATAGTTCTAAGTTACAATTTTCTCTTGTAGGCTAAAATGAAATCTTGTTTTTCCAACGTAAGTGGGATTAGTTTACCAACTACCTGATGGTAAGGTGTGGCAGAATCAGTTGTTATATAGACAGATAAAGCTTAGTTTCAGGATATCACTTCCTATACTTTTAAAAGTACAGAAGAAAACAAGGTGTGCCAATGAGTAGAATGCTTGAAGTAAGATGAGTTTAAAATTTATTTTTCTTTTGCAAGCATTGACTGCTTGCGTCTAATGGACCACCAGTGCTATTGGATAGGAGATAAAAATGTGTATTCAGTTCAACCTTTGTTCCTGCCTTGGAGGTCAGTTTTGTGATTTTGTTTTTGCAATTAAGGTACTCAGTTTTTGTGTTTTTATATGCCAATGAAAAGGTTTTCCTTATATTTTCAAGAAGCATGCAATAACATAATGCAGCTCAAATATTAGCATGTGGATATTAATTTTAATTTTTGTTTTTAAAATAGTAAGTGGAGTGGATTGTCAGGTTTCTTTTATCCATATTTAGGGGTTTTAGTGGTGACCACTTAACAGCTTGTCAGGTAACAAAGCATACACTTCACAACATCCAATTCATCACCTCCTTTTTGTGTTAGTTCCTTTTACCTGTTTTAGTGCGAGTTAAAGTAATGTGATGAGTAATTATTTTGAAATTAAAAGAAATATTTTTGAAAACATTGGCAAATACAAATAACAAACTTTTTTGTTTGGTTTTTTATTTTAAAGGTTAAAAGAATCCAGTATGGCAGCATCTTTGTCTAGAATCCTTGCTATTTGGACTAATTCAGCACTGGCCGCCCTCATTTCGGGTTCCCCAAATCTAAAAATCAAACTTAATGGGAACTCTGACTTAATTGGGAAGCTGCTGGAATACATTTATACACACTGGGAACACCCTCTGGATGCTGTTAGACACCAAACCAAACTGATATTCAAGAATCTTCTTCAGATACACCGAACCACCATTACTGGATCCAATGAAAAATCAGACCCATTCTTTGCAAGGCTGGTAAAGCGTTTGCTAAGCTTGGAATGGCACGTAAAAGGGAAATATGGTTGTCTTGGCTGTCTAGTAGAGTGTGTGGGCACTGAAAATATACTACAATTGGACAGTACAATTCCAGTACAAATCTTGGATGTGATGAGTGATCAGTCCCTTGCACCCTATGCTAGTGATCTGTTGGAAACCATGTTTACAAATCACAAAGCCTATTTTACTTTGAGTTTTCAAGGAAGCACCTGGATTGACCAGTGGCATGACATCTGGGTTTCTCCTCTTCTAGTAATACTGTGTGAAGGGAACCATGACCAAACTACTTATATTATAGATTACTATTTACCAAAACTGCTCAAATGTAACCCTGACAGTCTGGGCTACATGATTAGAATTCTTCAGGCTTCTGCAGATGCTAATCTAGGTAAGAAAATAAATCTTATATACGTAATTATGATTTTTTAAAAAAAATATATCTCAGAAATGTGAATTCTGAATTGTTACTGTTATTGAAAGTAACTCTTCTGTAGTTTTTGATATAACTTAGTCTAATTCTGAAATAAGGCCTTGTCAGACCTCACAGGGTTTCTGTATGACCAAGACAAAGCATTTTGGGAACCAAGTGATTTAGAGTTCATTTAATCTATGACAGACACTGTCTTTTGGTGTTTATAGGGTAAAAAAAATAAAAGGGATAAGGGACATGTGTTGGAAGTATTGGGGGTTTCTAACAAGCATTGCAATTAGTACATTGTGTTAATCAACCTGTAATTATTACTGGCTTTCATTTTTGTCAGGCTCTTGCAGTGCTAGAGGAGCTCTTGGAGCATTAATGGCATGCCTAAGAACAGCCAGGGCTCATGGACACCTGGAACTTTCAAATATCATGAGCAATGGTATTATATCCACTGAACGTATAAAACAGGGTCTAGTTCATCAGCACAATCAGGTAAAAGGACAACTTTTTTGTGTGTCTTTAAATTAGAAGAATTGCTTAGATCCTAAATACTGTCACATTGTTTTAAAACAAAAATATCATCATAGGTGCTTGTAACTCTTGTGGTTAACATCTAAATATCTTTCAGGTTTGCATTGATGCTTTAGGTTTACTTTGTGAAACCCATCGTAGCACGGAAATTGTGTCTATAGAAGAAATGCAACTAATTCAGTTTTTCATGATGTACAACTTGAACAGCCAGTCTCCTTCAGTAAGGCAACAGATATGCTCTTTACTGAGGAAGGTAATTTCAAGCCATAAATAATGTGTTATGTGCCTATTATGTTAGTTCTATAGAATTTAATAACACAGTAGATTTTTTTTTTAAGTTGCTCATCTGAAAGAGTAGAAGCTCTAAGACCAGGACTATGTCATATGTATTATTAACTGAATGGTGATAAGTCATTGCAGGCAAGGATGGCTTAAACAAAAATTTAAGTGATAGGCACAGTAACTTGATCATGAATGGTAGTGAGCGTTACTTATCCTGTCAGCGTTTGCATACTTTACCAAGAGCAAAGCAGCGAGCCATAGAGTAAGCAATGAACATTGTGGTGCCATTGTTGTAGGCTGAGTGTAGTTATGTCGACTTGCCAGACCTCAGGCAAATTCAGTCACTTGATCAGCCTCAGCAACCTGACTTGGAAGGCAAGGTAGAGGAAGATTAAGGGAACAGCAAGACATGTGGCTCTGCTGTTACAGTCTGCAGGGACTGAGTGTGGAAGTTGCTGAAGTCACATGTAGGTCACGGTAAAAGGATATGGATGAAATGAGGAAACCATGTATGTATAAAGAATGTTTTTGGAAGATGTTAATGGCAAAAGAAAGCAGTGTGAAAGAGAAAATAGTTCATTTGACATGGGAGAAAAATGAGAGAATAGACTTGGTGGAAACAAGAGAAGTCCATCTCTTTCCATTCTTGCCTGGTGCAGACTGAGGAATATGAGATGGGAAAATTGTGTTAGAGGGAGTAATAAAAAAGGAAAATAATACTAGTAGGTCATAAAAGGGGTGGGGGAAGCACTCCTGAGGCGAGTCAAACTCCCTTGTAAGAGATACTGAAGCTTCTTTTACAGAGGAATGTATATTCCACAGAAAATGGGGAGGTGGGAGAAGAAGAGTGAGCACGAATTTGAGAAAGATGGAAGGTGTTGGGACCTACAGAGGAAGGAGGAAAAAAGCTGGTCACAAGAGAGATGGGGAGCAAACAAAACTTGGCTTTGGAGTGGAGAGAGAAGGATCTGTTCTGTGTTAGACTATGCAAACTTCTTAAAAATTACAAGCAATATGATCTGGAAAATAAGCTGAAAATCCCCCTTTCCCTTATTTAACTGTCAGTGATACTTGCCTTACCTATGTTTTGCTTTTGTTTTAAAAGTTATTTTGTAGGATACAGGAAAGTTCCCAGGTGCTTTATAAATTGGAGCAAAATAAAACCAAGGAAGAATTACTTGAAAACTCAACTAAAAGGCATCCTTTGGGGATTTTGCAGCAGTACAAAGTAGGTCAGACTGCTAGAGATACAGATGTAAGAGGTGGATAACATTTCTGAAAGATCATTGTTCTTGAACACTTCTGGGTGAGTTAGGCTGTGTCTGTTAGGAAATAGTGCAGTGCAGGAGGAAGAAACCTGTAAAGTGAAAAAGTGCTGAGGACCTTGTTCACTCTGTATGCACTTACACAAGTTAATTTTGACTGGTAAATATACTGTTAGATCATGAACTGCGTGCCCATTAATATTTAGAGGATATCTTTAGGGTTAGTTTTTTCTGAAAGCAATAAAGGTTATTTTCTGAGGGATTGCTTCATGATGTGGACTGAAAGAGCAGTAAGTGGGGATGACTGGAGATGTACCCCCAATCCAAACAAAAATTTTCAGGTAAATGTGCTGTCAGCTGCTGGCAGTTTACTAGCAAATTTTAAATGATGTGCATTACTTGGGCTTGAAATAGATATCTGTTGAGCTTCAGCCTTTGTCTAGCTCTCCAGAATGATCAGTGAGAGAATGAATGACAGCTTCAGCACGAAGGCTTCAGTATGAAGGCTTTTTTATCTTTGTCCTTTTTCCTATTTGAAGCCTCATGTAATCAGTTTCTTTGTGTTAAACTGTTTCTTGTCTTGAGTTCTGCTTTTCTTGTTCAACTAATTTTCAAGGTTTTGATACAAGGGCCATCTTTTTGTGGGAGTGGAGAAGGGAAAGTTGTTTGGTTTTTTTTTTTTTTTAAGAAAAAAAAACGATTGTCCAACCTTCACAGTACTCCAAGAAACAAGAAATTTGTCAGTACTATAAATGTAGGCCTTCCATTCTTCCAGAATTAACTGTAAGATCATAATTTTTGGGGTAACATGTAAAGCAGGATGTCCTGAATTCAATTACTTAGACTTTTGTTTGTAGGGCAGCAAGTGAACTGTCTAAACTTTTTTTCTTGTGATTTTTCAGGAATTCATGTCATCTGTGTGTGACAGACTTTTTGAGGCACTGTTTCCTGGTTCATCACACCCAACCAGATTTTCTTCACTAACTATTTTAGCATCAGTAGCAGAAATATTTTCTGTTCCAGAAGGTGAGAAGCCTATAAGGCTGTTGGAATGGGAGGTATTGAAGAAGTTTCTTTTATGTCAGCTAGTCAAGCCAAAGTAAAATGGTTTTTGTGGTCTTTAATTTCTGTGGCATTTCCTTTATCGCTTTCATTTTACCTAAAGAAGGATAGTAAAAGCTTTATTGGAAAATGGAATATTGAAGTAAACGCAAATATTTGTGACCTGTTGAATATCTTCCATAAATTGGGATTTTCTTGCATAGTCTTTTTTTTAGCAAGGTGTTTTGATTGATTAATTTTTGTTATTGTAAAAAAACCCTTTTGGACAGGATTCAATATGTTTTTGATAACTTTACCCCCTTTTCCTGTTCTGACATCTTGGTAACATGTAATTTAAAACATTGAGACCATAAAAACTCTTGACTGAAAAGGCTTGCATATCCTTGTAATATTATTATACTAAATAAGGAACAACTTAGACAGTTTATGATGATGTGCTGTGGTTATTTTAAATTTTCTTCACAATGTTATGGCAACCCCAATTCCTGAAGTATTAGTTAGAGCCCTGGAGTATTGATGGTCTTGCAAAATCTTGTCTCTGTATCACATGGCTGACATAAGTGTTTTCAGTCTTAAATTGTAACTATTTTTTTTTTTAGAGAAATTATACAGTTAAGATAAAAGTTGATTTTTTAAGAGGGAAGAAAAAAATGTCGTCTTGGTAGACATTTTCTCAAAAATCTTGATAAATCATGAACACATTAATGTTGTTATGAGTTTGTAGTATGTTACTGCCTTTTTTTAAAAAAAATAGAAAGTTGTATGGAGAGTTGTTTGTAATAGCAGCTTTAGGATTTCAGAAGCCTGACATAACTTCGGTAAAGGAGATTTAGCTGATGTTGTGTTCTGTGCTGGAATGTGGTGTGCTTGTTTACATGTTAAAATTTCTGGCTTCATTACAGCACAAGTCAGTTGCATGAAGTCATGACTCATTTAAATCAAAATTAAAAGCAAAAAATTGTCATGGCTTCCATTTTAGAGGATTATTCCTGTGAAAGAATGAACCCCAAAAACCAAGTCCCAAAACACTGAATTTTTAAACCTTTTTTGAGGGGAAATGTTTTCTAAAATTACATACTTCCAGGAAAATAATTAAAGCTAAAGTAAAGGTTATTTTCAATGCTAAATTTAATGTGAATAACTGGGATTCTGGTTTTGGCGACAAGTTACTTTCTGTGTTACCGAGAGTAACTTTTTTTTATATGGTAACTGTGGTTTTTTTCAACAGTAAACATGGCATTTTAAGACCTATAAGAGAAGTAAACTGTATTATCATAATGCTTTAGCTAAAATTTTATTTTAATGCTTTTTTAGTATAGCTAAGGAAAATGTGAATACAGTGCACACTGTGGAGAGAGTTACAGAAAAAAATGTGTAAGACATTGATTTCTTTGAACAGGCCAGGTACAAATTTTTCACTTGGATCAGGAGATTGATTCTACTCGTGTCCAAACTTTGATCCAGTGTTTTGCCAGTACTTTTGAGGAAGTAAAAGCTCTGGCATTCAAGCTTTTGATGAAACTACGTGATGTTGCATTTAAATTACAGGTATGTAATTAAAAATGATTTAAAGAGAGTAATTTCATGAAAGATGAATGTTCCATATTTGGGTTAGGTATTAAGTGTAATTCCTGAAAATTAGAAGTCAGTCCAAGTTGCCTGCAGTAGGGTTAATCAGTAGCATCTTCTATATATTTTTACACAGCTTCTGCCCTTACCTAAGGAGGCTTGTTTCACTAATGGATGAATGAGTTTGGGAAGTTCATTGGGTATAGCTATGAACTATCAGATAATTAATTACTGCAAGCTCCTTGCTTAGCTGTGACTTCCATTTGTAAATGATTGAGGCATTTTGACTTGGTTACTTTTGTATTTTAAGCAGTTCAGCTCTGTGTTTCTTTTCTTTTCTTAGATTTCATTATCGAATTGTCTTTTTTGATGTCTGCCAGTTTTTTCCCTTTGACTTGATACTGATTTTTCTGTTTATGACTTCATAAAAAACTAATTATAAATTAATAACTACTGGTGGACAAATACTGCTTCCTGATAAACCGTGCTTCTCTGTGATACCCGTTAGCGGATAAAACACAGTATTTTTTTGGGGGGGGGAAAAAAACCCCAAAAAACCAAACCAAAGCAAACCACCAAAACCCATCCTCCTGTGAAGTGTGGTGTGTTTGAATGCTGCTTTATTAATGACTATCCCCATCCTCAGTATGTAATTGTATCTTTGCTAGATACACTCAAAACATGCATATGGGTGTAAGGTGATCAGCGTACAAAGTGTTTCTTAAATAGGTAGCAGCAAACTTACTGAAAAGCAGCAGATTCCAGGGTGCTAAGTAGTGTAATTAAATCAATATGGAAGCTCAGTAAAGAGAGCAATACTGGATTTTTTCAGGATTCTGAAAATCTAGGTCTCCTGTTCCAAGTAGCAGTGGATCTTAGCACAAGTACGAAGCCATATGACTGTGTCACTGCTTCATATCTGTTGAACTTCTTAGTACATCATAAAGGACTACAGCATATTTGTTTAGAACAATGGGTTGAGCATAATGCCCAGATGGATGAAAACACATCAGTGAGTACAGTGGAGGTGAACACTTTAGCAGGTAAGCTTTTGGGGAAATGAACCCCCATGTTTTCTATATTTGTTTGAAACTTTACTGCTTTTCCTTAAGGCTTGTGGTAGGAGGTATAATGAGTAAGACATGCCTATTTGTGATAGGATTTTAAGTATAGTTTGTTTTTCTGTTAAGAAGCCAGGTGCCTTCTGTTGATGTTGAGGCTATCTTAATGTTCTTAGAACATGGGTTTTGTTATTATTTTGATCAGAGGAAAAGTAACATTGAGGCCCTGGTAGCTAGCCTGATAAAACTGTGCACATAAGGTGCAGGAAGGGTACCTCTGCTTCCTCTTAAGAGCTTGCTCACCCAGAGTGAAGGCAGCCATAGTTGGTATGTGTCGTGTTCCAGTACTTGATGTTTGCAGTGCTGCCCCTTGGAGCTCTGTTCACTTGGAACCATTTTTCTGAGTGGTTTGCAGTCCTGCGGTAATTAGGCTTTGTTCACATGTGGAATATTTTTCTTTGGTTTAGTGCCTCTGGATGAAAGGTGAGAGGCTTTAGAGATGGCAGATTTGGCAAATTTGTTAAACAGACTTCCTCCACCTTTTGTAACTTGCAACAAAACTAAAATATTTAAATTCATTATTTGTAATAAAGCATTGGATGTAATTTTTAGTAGACTCACTATTGTATACTTTTTTGTGCCATTATTGTCTTCTCTACAGGTGCCTATTAATACTCTTCATATGCAGTGAAATCATGATTTTGAGGCATAGTAGTGGTTGCCCTAAATGAAGCAAATGCATGGGTAACCTCATGTCTCATTGCTACAGATCATTTCCTGTTGTTGGTTATCTGTAGTTCATTACCTGAGTCTGCAATTCATTCTGATTCTGACCTTGAGATGCCACGTGGTATAAATATAAAAAAAATAGGCACATGTATCTTTGAAAAATAGCAAGTTCTTTAGTGGCTAATGTAAGATTCAAATACTTAACAGTAAACTTCCTATCTTTAATATTGTGCTGAACTGTTGGTTGTATTAACCTGGCTCTAAGGGTGAAGTTTGACTTTCAGTATATGGCAGGTGACTACTTTTGACTTGATGAGCTGTGGAATTGTCCCTGAGTATAGGATCTGGGCTGTGCTTTTCACATCTACTGTTTCGATTTGGACAGACTGAATTGGCTATACCAAGTATTGCTGGAGTTTACGTAACACAAAATCAATAACTTTTATTTAAATGACAGAAGTGTAAAGAGTGCAACGAAATTACTGTGTATTTTCTATTGAGTTGTTGTGTAAACAGCCTTTATTCCTGTTTCTTTAACACAGACTTGTTTCCTAGAAGATACAGTATACGTATATGTAATGTAAATCTGTATTTTTAAAAATTTTAGTGATCAAGCTTTTGTTGGCAAATGTTGAAGAAGAAATATTCCGAGCTAGGAAGTCTCTGCTTCAAGCAGCAGCATCATTCCCAATGTATGGCAGAGTGCACTGTATAACTGGAGCTTTGAAGCAATTGCCTTTTAAGTAAGTAAAACATACTGCTGAATAGTAAGTTGTAACTCTGTATTTAAGCACAGTGGAAAAAGCTACTCAGGAGAGCACAAAAATACACTGTAGTATTTGTAATGAAATCCAGTATCTGTGTGTCTCAGAACTCTTACTGGCTGTTGTACTGTTTAGCCAGCTGTTGGATACTTCCTTTGTGTGTATTAAACTCATATATATATATATATATATATGAGTATAAAAAGTCTTAGGACTTCTAAAACTGTACCCTTGTTATAGTTTTCATAAATAGTGTTGAGGAATTGTTTGTAATGTCAGTTCTTTCTTTTAAATGTAAAGTTATTTTTAATTCATGTTGTATTGCTTTTTGTTTGTGATTTTGTTGTTTGGTTTTGTGGTTTTTTTTAAAGTAACTTGGCGTTGGTAGCTGAATGGAAGGAAATGGTGGCCAGGCTCATTCTGATGTCATACAGACTTTCTGCTGTAGTATCACCAGTGGTGCAGAGCTCATCACCAGAGGGTCTTATTCCAATGGATAGTGATTCAGGTAAACCAACAAAACCCCAAAAGAATTCTGTTAAAATTTGAACCTTCTGAAGTTCTGTTTGTCTTACAGCAATTCAGAACTAGAGCTAGCACCCCTCCCTTTAATTTCTCATTCTGTGTCATAATCTTAAGCCACTCTTAACTTCTGATAGAGGTTGTCTTGATTTCTGCACTAAAAATAAAATAAAATTGCAGATTATGTTGCATCGCTTTCAAAACAGATGACTACTAAGTCCAGTTTTCTTTCTTCCTTAATCGTTGTAATCACCATAGTTTCATATTTATTTTTTTTAGTGCTAATAGCTTTCTTTTGTACTTAGATACCCAAAAGGAATTACATTTGTATAAAGAGCTGGAAGTGAAAAAATTATCTTAAATATTCCTCTTGTTTAATGTGTAGAAAGTGCAGGTCGCCTGCAGATGATTCTGCATGAGATACAACCACAGGACACGAATGATTATTTTATGCAAGCAAAAATTTTGAAAGACCACTGCAAAGTACAGTCTGAAAAGCTGGCTGACTGCAGGCCAATGGAAAATATTTCCACAGAAATAAGAGGTAAATCCAATGCTGTATTAGTAATTAAATCAAGATATTCTTTATACAGCAGGCATTTTAAGTGGGTGATCAAAATTGGAACTTAGTTGCACTGTATAATGTTTCATTTCTTCAATAAATCTGTCAGAAGCTCATTCATGGGCATGGTTTTAAAGACTATTCACCGTGTTTCTGGAAGATTGTGGTTAATCTCTCTTAGAGCACAAGTGAAAATGAGTTGTTTTGATACTGGCCTAGCCTCTGTTGCCTTAACTGCCCTGGCCAGGTAATCTTTAACACCTTTTCTGTCGCGCAGTGCTTTTGATTTCTTGTTGAAAGGTGTTGGTGTGATTTCCCTCTCCAGTGTACACAAGGCTAGTGGGGGGAATACGTTAATGCAGTAAAACTTGTTGCATGAAATTACATAAGCAGAAGCTTCTGTTTGAAAGATTCCAGTAGTAAAATGTTAGTATTTGTCTACTTCAATGAATAATAGCTATGAAATCGAGCCTTACAGTGATAAAGAAATTGTAAGCGTCAGTGTGTTTAGTGTATGTCAGAAGAAATTAATAGAATATCTGTAAATCTTTAAATTTAATAGTTTTTTCCAAGCTTTTCAAGTCTTAAATATTTGAACTTTTTTTCCTTACCTGGTGTTTTTTTCCTATGTTTAAAATCGTTCTGGTTGGGCCGGAGGGTTTGTTTCATGAGGGCAGGTCTGCCGCTCTGTTCTGGTGGCCCCCGTGGCCGCCAGGTGGGGCTGTTGCGTTAGACACGGGAGGCCGTTGCCAGGCCTCTTCCTGTGCGGGCTCCTGGCTTAAAACTCCGGTCACCTCCAGTGAGGATGGGTTGGTGATTGACGTGGAGTTTGTTGGAGCCTGGCTCTAAAGTTTGTATAGTTTTGTGTTTGTATAGTTCAGTGTGCAGGTGAATAGCAACTGTGACCAGAAGACCTCTTCTACTCTTTAAAAATAGCAGTTTCCTTGTGAAGTGGTATATTGGTGCCTTTCCCAAGTGGAATGTTCAGGAGTGGAAGCAATTAGGGTCAGCAAAACCAAATTATCTTTTGGGTTAGCTAGTCTAGACATTTTTTTTCGTAGTTAATTGTGTTTTGTAAGAAGATCAAGCTAAATTAAGTTTAAATTACAAGTCTACATCTGAGAACCTTGAGTTATACTATTACATTTGTTGATTTTTATTTTTAAGGTGAAGAAAGGCAAACGTGTGACGTCACAGCTCAAATGGTTCTTGTATGTTGCTGGAGAAGCATGAAGGAAGTATCTCTGCTCTTAGGGACACTGTGTAAACTTCTGCCTTCACAGGCTACTTCTGAACCTTCAGATGGGTTGATTACTGTAGAACAGGTAGGGATGTAATTTTTATTATAAAACCTTTACTTTGTTTTGGGGTGGTGGGCAGGGGAAAGGCAATTTTCAGAAAACTTTTTTCTTAAATGTACTTTCTGTATGGGAAAAGTTTGGTGTGGTTTTATTTATTGCCATGTTCTTACAGTTTTCTTTTTTTTTTTTTTTTAATACTTGGTTAACAGTCTACTTTTTGATAAAGTGGTATTTGGAAGGCATAACTGTAGTAGTAACAAAAATTATTACATAGCTAACAAACTCAAGGAATCTTAATTCTAATTGTATTTGGTTATTTATAAGATATATGCTGTGTTTAGGGGTACCAATGCCTGCCTGCCCTCCTCCCTTGCCCTCTGTGTCTCTTGGTATATATTAGGCGTTAACAGAGTTGCTAAAAATCCTCTGTACTGACTTCCTCTTCTAAGTGTGGTTTGTTTCATTTTTAACGTGAGATGTTGGAATTTGGCTTGAAACTCTTCATTAACTGAACTTCATGATCAATAATTCTGAAAGTCGAACAAACATGCTGACTAGTTGTACTCTTGTCCTCCGCAGGAGGCTGAATTATGAATAATTTGTATGTAATGTGACTTGCTTTTTCCTCCAATTTTTTTGATTTAAGAGATCAGAAATGTTAATAAGCCATCTGGGTCTCCTGTAGGATGTTGAATGCAGTGTTTACAAGAAATTAGGTTACCGCAGGCATTTATTTGGGAAATATTTTGTGTTTATTAAATTTCTGTTCTTAATTGATGACCTTTTCATTTCCATATGGCTTCAACACAACCAATCTCTACGTGGAATGTTGAAGTATGCAAGACATACTACTTTTTAATCTCTTTCCAACAGAAAATACTGATTTAGTTTTTCCTAAGGTGTTAGAACTTTCCATCTTAAAATAAATCATAGTATAATGTACTGCAGATCTTATTTCTTATGTTATCTAATGTTGTGGTACCATGGAAATACTGTTAATATCTTTATTATTGCATTGTCTCTAGCCTTCACATTTTCATCTGGTTAACAGCTGTGCTTGTATTGTTGCAGAGGTCTGGAGGGTAGATGAGAGAACAGATATGTGTTTCCACCATTATGTTCCTTAATCTGCTCCGAGTGAAAAATGAATTGGTATTTTAGAATGAGTCAGCTCAAGCTGTAGCATCTCTGTCTTTATTTAGAAAGCAGACATTAGTAGCTGCCCTTTCAGAAACACTATGTTGTTAAGCAACATACCTTCTTTTCCTATAGATGTCTCATTAAGTTCTTCATACTTCTGATGTCTTCCTGTAAAACAGAATGTCTGCATTCTAATTTGAAGGATGCTAATTGATAAGAAATCAGTTTGAAATCCTAATTTTCCTCAGGATTGCGGGGGAGTACACAAGGAAATCCAATTTGACTGAATGTGTAACAAATATTATAGGAAAAAGCGTGGGCATTTTCTCTGCATTTTTGTAACTGACTTAATCTGTTGTTAAAAAAACCAACACAGAGAAAGAGGCGGCGGGGGATTTGATCATAAATGAACTAAAGCATCAATACCAGAACTGCTGTGGCTTCAGACTTTTATTAAACATTTTTCAGTGTTGTTGAATAAGAGAATTGGATTTTGCTATCTTATGCGTGTAGAGCTTTCCCTTAAAGTTGTCTGTTCTTTTCTTTTATTCTGTAAGTATTAAAAAAGATTTAAGAATACAGAGGGAGAAAACTTGAGAGAAACCTTGATCATACTGCCTCAAGTCAGGGCTATGTAATAGTTGAGAAAAATCTGGTAGCACCATTTGGCCATTCTGTCATCCTGTTGCAAAGCCTTCCTTGTTTGGTACCTGATTGGTGTCTAGGTCAGTAACTGTTAAATTGTATCTTACTGGATCAGTGTTAATATTGCAATTCATTCACACAAAAGAATGATACTGAGTGTTGAATTTGTGCATAGTCTTTTGATTATTTTTTTGCCCTCCTTTTTAGTTGAGCATCCAAACGAAAAGACAGTGTCTTTCTGTCCACAGTAAGAAACGACACAACAGAACTGTGCTTCTTGGTAGGCAGTGTGGTGGTAGCCAGCTTCTTGTGGCACTAATTCTCATTTCTTTTTGTAGTTCTAAATGCTGTCTGTTGTGATATGTACCTATATAGGAGAAGTTTAGAGAGAGGCATGTCTTGTTTGATTTTTGTTTTGGTTTGGAGCTTTTTTTGTTACTAGGAAGTTGGGACAATATCAGTTTTTTGAGTAAGAGATTGGGTCTCCATGGCATTCAAATGCCATTGTACACATCTTCATCTCCTTGCTTTAGAGATGCATGTATTGAGGAGCCTTAGAATACTGTATTTGAATTGTCAGTCTTCAAAGCCTAAGCTGTTTGCAATGACTGCTTTGCCTTTAAAAATACACATAGAATATATATTTGAATATTCTTCCAGATATACTAGGCACTTCCTATCTTTCGTTCTCCATCTGACCCTTAAAGTCCAGAGGTGGCAGGCCAAGAGCCTGTTAAGACAATCAATACAATCAGTGTCATGTCCTAGTAACCACCATGTAATCAACAACATGATACCTAATGAAGATTGTTTCAATTTTGTCATATGACCTGCAAATCGTAAGACAGTACTCCAAGCCTGGAGTAACTTGTAACTCTTCCTCAAACTCCTTTTTGTCTCACCTGTGAAGTCTGAAGACAATTTTGGGAGATTAGCTTGCCAGAACTGTGTACTAAAGTGAAAAGAAACAGGCAGTAGAAGACTTGGTACTGTCCTGATGCCAGGGGTTCTGCTTGTGTTAACCGGACACTTGGAGAGAGCTGATCTGAGCCCTTGTGGTGGAGCTTTGAAGTACGCAGAAGACTTTAAAGTCCTGACAGCCCTCAGTACTTGTTGCTTATCTGTGCCATCAGTGCAAAAGTGTGGCTCCCCTTGCTGCTTTGGACTTTGTTCTATTCAAGGAAGAATTTAAAACAAAGAAAACCCCCAAACCCACCAAAAAACCACCTTTCCCTGGTTCTTAATGTAATCAATCTATCTCCTCTGGAGTTCAGTAACGTTGGCAATAGTTCACTGGCTACTAGTTGTTTCTAACAGGTGCTTTTGCAGTCCTTTGTGGGTTTAAAGCCATCTTCTCCTTATGGTTTGGAACAATACTCTCTAGAATGTGGGACCTTACTTTGGTGGCATCTTATTGCCAGGAAAATGAGATACGGAGGCATAAATGTACAGACACTTTCTCAGAGCACTTTCAGAACCTTTTGTACAGATTTTTGTGTATTGAATACTGAGATTCTTGATCTTGGCAGCAAGCATGGCCCTATAAATTGTTGGGTGTTGCGTTACTAAGACTAACCTGTTGTACTCTAGGTTTTTGACCAAGATTATCAAATGTATTCAAGATATTTGCTCCCTACTCCATATTTGCATATTTTAGCTTGAACAACGGTGTTCTTTCCTGTGCAAGCAAAGTTAGTTGGATCGCCTTTTTTTACAGTTGCTGTGGATCTTTGTGATGTTGTAGAAAATGTGAATTCCTTGACTTATTCTCCATCTTGATATTTGAAGTGCTGTTTTTTATGACACAGGGAAGCTGGATGGACATGGGTGGCGTGATGCTGTTAGATAAGAATCTATGCCTATGCACTTGCCTCAGGATCAGACCTATGTCATTTACGAGAACTGAGTTATGGCAGTGCTTTTTCTTCAAACTGTAGCTTATGGATATATCACAGTTCAGTTTGAAGTAAGGTTCTAGTCAACGTGGCTGTTGCAAAAAACTCAGAAACATAAATAGTAAAATTGAAAGTTAAGTGACCCCCCCAAAAAAATCTCCATATGAATGATTCTAAAAACAGAAGGGTGGTGGTGGAACAAGACAGTAATTTGATTTGCATGTGTATGGTTTTCTTGGTTTGGTTTTGTTTACACACCTGGAGAGCTGGTCTGTCTGTGGGTCAGTTCGTGCTGAAAAAAGGACACTTACTCCTGCTTTTGGGCTAAAAAACCTGAAACAGTGTAGGTATCTTAAAAACCCACGCAGAGAAATAACTGTTTTAGCTCAAATATCTCCAGTTACTGTTTGTTTCACATTAGGTGGGTTTCAGCTGCAGGAAGTAAATGGTAGACTGTCTCCTTTTCTTTTCAATTATTGCAAATCTCATTGCTTGGGTAATATGAATTACTTAATGGTAGGGTTGAAAACCATATAGTTAGATGCAACATTAACTTCTCTGACATCTTAATTACTTGTCAGACTATTACTATTATTTATTTTATAAATAATAGAATAAGCAGAATTCTATAAGCAACTTGACATGATTTTATCCTTGGTTTTATATGAAAGCTTTGAAGAACATTTTGCTGAAGAACTGTTAGGAAATAGTCCTGAAGAACATTTTGCATGAACTAACTATGTGCTATGTGTTTTAAGCAAACTATATTGGAAGTTTGGTGTAGACCTTGAAAGTTGATGTGAATTAGAGAAAAAAAATAATGTATCTTTCTGTAGAATGATACTGTGTGGAATTCTAAACTTCCAAACAGCTTTAAAAACTTAGTATCCTGGTTGAAGTCTAGAAAGTAACTATTAGTGAAAGTTTTTTATATATATATATTTAATATATATTAAAAAACTCATAGCATTTAACTTTGAGACAAATGTAGCTTTCAGCACTACATAAATACAACTTTTAAAAAACATTCATATTTATATTTGTTTCTAGTAATCAAAGGCAGTTATTAAAATAGCTAAAGTAGGTTTGTTTTTCTATGGGACTATTTTTGAAGTTTGATTTTTATTTTTTTTTAATCTTTCTCAAATAATTCTGTAGGTGTTTGTTTCTGCTGATATGATTTAGTAGATACTTTCCTTGGGTTTTTAGTAAGAGTGAAGGCAAACAGGAAGGATTAAGTTTGTTTCCTCTGAAAATCAGAGTTGTCCCTTTCTTCTCTTAAAATGTGTGTTCCTCTTAGACAAATAGCTAATTTTATGTCCTTTTATTATTTATTTTTTTTGCTTTTTAAAAAAAAAAACACATAGCCCTATCCTTTTAGTTCAAAAAGTAGAGTGTATTATTTGTTATCCTTAAGGTAAATGTGTTCGGGGTTTTTTTAAAGATAGTACTTCTAGTTGCTTTTTGCTTTTGCCAGTGGCCTTTCCAGCCAGGAGTAGGATTGCTGCTTTTAGTAGCAGAAGTATCTTGCATATATAAATTAATTGTCTACATATAATTTCAAATAGCTTTTTTCTTTTTCTCTTTTTTTTTTTTTTTTTTAGGTTAAAAATATTGGGGATTACTTTAAACACCATCTGCTACAATCAAGGCACAGGGGTGCATTTGAATTGGCATACGCTGGCTTTGTGCAACTTACGGAAATGCTTTCCAGGTAGAGAAGATGGGCAACTTACTGTGTTTTTAATATAATACTTTTACCAAACTGTGGCACTGATCCTGAAACTGGCTGTACAAGCAGATCCTTGATTTCCTGTGCATTTTATTTCTAGTTTGGTGTAGGCATGATTATGACATTAGTTACATGACATCTGTGCCTTGGACTGTAACACTTTATGGTTAGAGATGGTGCTTGGGCATCAAAAGACGATATAGACATTTAATGCTTGCTGCATTTTTCTCCATTTCTGGTGTATTAGTTTACTGAACAGCTCTTAAAAGTGCTTGGGCAAAGTAGGAGTGTAGAATTCCTCCCTCCACCCCCCTGTTCTCTGGCGTTTCATGAGAACGAATGCCAGACTTTTTGTTTCAGCCAGGATGTTTTCCTGGAAACTTTCATTACTTGTCACAGAGTTGTGTATTCTGACATTTGGAAGACTACCTGGCAGTACATCACAAGATGTGATATGCAATCTTTTTGATTTTTTTTTCTTTCCTCTTATAAGTTTATACTTTCCTAGAATAATTAAATGAGCAGAATTATCCTGAGGTCTGGGCCAGAGCATTAGAATTTCCATTACATGCTTAGTTACCTATTTAAAGTGTTGTTAATGTTTCTTTGTGATATATAGTAATTATATCTTACCCAGTTTTTAATAAGACAAAACAAAACATCTACTGACTTTGTGGCTTTTGCTGTTTTTTTTTTTTAATATGGTTTCTTGAAAGACCAGTCCAATTTTCAATTTGAAGTACATGTATTTTCACACCAATGCCAGGTTAAGTAACCAAGTGTTCCCCTTTTGCTCCGTGTGGGCCTGTCTGAGGCACTGGTCTGTTTCTTGTTTATTTTGGGGGTTGTGGAGGAAGGAAGAGGGGTTAGTTTTGTTTGTGGTGGTGGCGGTAGCGATGCTGCGTTTTCTTAAAGTAAAAATAAATCCGGTGATGGAAACACTTTTGATGCTCTAAGTACAGACCAGCTGCCTAACCAGGTTTACTGAGTGTCCCCTCAGACAATTTTCCTAGCAGACCTGAGGGACTGGTCTCTGGTGTGGGATGTTGGTGGGGTAGGTACCAGCACTGCTACAGAAATTGGTTCTCGGCACATTACAACCTTCATTCTGTATGCCAGTGAGATGCTAAGCTATAAAGCCACGATTCTGTTGGTGGTGTATCTGTAGAAGGTACGTTATTTCCTTTTATGTGCTGGCAATCTGAGGCATTTTAAATTGCCTTGAGTAGTTTGTTGGGAGCTTGCATGACCTTACTTTACACTTGATTATTTACTTTAAAAGGAAAAAGACACTGGTGTGTGGTACTGTTCTTGCTTATCTTTTTGCTTGTCTATATAAGTTATATACATTTGTGTAAATGTTGTATTCTTTTCCTGTATTATGAAAACTTGGTTCAGGACGTTTTAAGGTGATTTATCAGATGATCGCCCAGTGGCACCCTTTATGCTGGCTTTTTAAGTTCCCTGCTGGGCTAGATCTTTTCTGTTTCCAGTGCTGTATCGGCAGAGCAGCTCCTGCAGTGAGTGAGAAAAAGCTTGCCGAGATGAATGACTGGAAACATACTATCAAGGATAGGAGTTGAAGTGATCTCACTTATCTAGGCATCTTTCTAGAGAAGTGGTTATATTGTCACTTCAGTTAGTGATCTAATTTGAATAGACTACAGAGCAGTCATTTTATACTTTTGATTTTTTCCAAGTCAAGTACAAAACATTATTCTGCTGTCTGCTGCATACTTATGGCAGCTATTTATAGATGCTTTAGCACACTATGCACTTTCATTTAGTCTCCTGAATTTGATGTTGCACTTGTAATACTGGGGGGTTTTAATTAAAAAAAAAAAAAAAAAAAAAAGTAACCCCTACTCCAGCAGCAAAATCCTTCATTCTTTTCAGTGCTTCTCTTGCAGACCTCTGACATCATAACTTCAGACTTTCTGTATTGTTATCTAAACTTAGTTTTGTATGTGAAACTGGGTTTTTTTCAAAGGCAGATAACAAAGTATTGACAAGTTAAGGCACTGGTGCTCTTTTGAGACAAACAGTGACAAGTTAAAAAATGTTGTGCCAATAGCTAGTATATTTTAATGTCAGCAGCATTTCTTTGAATGTTCATTAAATTAATACAGTATTCAAAATAAAATAAGCTGTTAACAGTATAGAATGTATAGAAACAATTGCTAAATATTGAAGGATATTATCCCTGAGTACTTTGGGTGTGAAAATAAATGTGTTGATGTAAAAAAAATATTGAAAATTCCATGGTTGAGTTGTATGATCTACTTTAGTTTCAAAAGGTTTATTCCTCCCATCAGATTGAAGAGTCTGGCCAGCAGAGTAATACTGTTTAAAAAACAAAACCACCCCCACCCCCCAAAAAAAGTCAGAAGATCTTTTATTTCCGTCCACCTTTTTGAGAGGAGAACGGAGGTGATCCAGACAGGTACAGCCCCACTAATCTGATCTCAGTCAATATGTAGGACTATCTAGAAAAAACTTCGTAGGAAAGGCAAACTAAAAAGCGTGAAATACTGGTAAACATATAAAACATTGTCAGCTTATAGTGGACCTTCTACATGGCAGACAAGCTGTTTTTCTTTGATTTTCAGTTTTTAAATTTCTTTTAAAAGCTGAGGCAAAAAAATCTACCCAGACTTCAGAGAAGTTCCTCATATGTTTGTTCCCTCTCCCTTTTTCTGCTATTGTATTTAATGGAGCACAACCTACTTAAGAGCATCTTTATATTCATTTTACAAATGAAGAGCCAAGCTTAAGAGAACTCTGCTTTTCTGGAAGTTATTAAAAAAATTAGGAAGTATGTATGTATCATTTAGAGAGAAAAAAAGTGCACTTGAGTTTAAGTAGTTTTCCTCTTCTGAATTAACAGTTCTCCAAAACAGTTTTTTGATGATGCATATTTAAAGTGAAGGTGTTGCAAGTATTCCTTTGCAAAAAGCCAGTTTACAAGAACAAGAGAGCAGCTCTGTGGAAATAGATTTGTTTCAATGAAAGAAGGTATTTGCCAGGAAGTACGGGTCTCAATGCTAATATTTGTATTTAAAATGAAGGAGGAAGGAGACTGATAACAGAATACCCAATGACTCTTTGGTCTGGTACTCCTGGGGTAAGAGGAGTGTCTTGGGACTCTTATGCAAAATGGGCCAGTTGAGTCTCTCAGCAAATGCAGTCGTGCTGCAGGTCTGAGTGTCCCGGAGTTTTTCCATTTATCTGGCTGCAGCTGAAGGGCTCCGTTCTGCAGGTAAATCCAAACTGGCCTAGCACTCTCCATAACTGCTGGTCTCATAGACAGTCTTGAAATATGTGTACCAGAATCTATGTTAATTTACTGCTGCATCCACAAATACCAGAGGAGATTACCAGCTGTAATAATAATATATTATTACAGCTGTATCTGGGGCAGCTTATAATAATGTATAACAGCCTAAAGACAATACTTTGTTGAACAGAATTGAACTCAAGACCTACAAAAGCATCCTTGCCACTTTAACGCAATCTTTCTCTAAGACCCAGTAAAAAAATCTGTCACCAAGGCTGTGCCAAATCCCTTTCCCATGCTTTTATGAATGACTCCAGTTGAACATCCTTCTCTTTTTAAGAAAATGTTTGCCTATAAACTGTATGCTGGAATATTTACCATCTGATCTCGCTTTTAGCTGTACAGCTCTTAAATACCAGTCTTTATAAGAACCAAGGGTAGGCTTCTTTCGAGACAGAGCAATGGTATTCAGAACCGTCTGAGTTAGTGGTGAAAGAAAAATCTTTCTTCCATGGAAATTTCTTATGAACCTGGTGAAATTTGATCTCTGTCTTGACATTTGGATATAAATTGCTGAGTGTGCTATTAAGCAGGCAAGTTACCATTCTTCCTTTTCCCCGTTCATACTCCTTCTGGGGGTGTAATGCTTACTTTGTTGTGCCTGCTTAATATTGTCTGCAGCTGCAGGCATAACCATACAGTTAGTTACAAGAGATGTTCATATCAATGAACTAAGTAATGTTTTTTTTAAAAAAATATTTTCTTTTCATAGGCCCTGAGAAATTACAAATGCCCCTTTGGTCTGATAATGTGCTGGTTTAGAGAAAGTACCTGGAAGCCTCTGGGCAGCATTGGTCTTAAACTCGAGTATCCTGTAAACCTTACAAATACCCAAACAATTTCTTTGTTCCAAATGGTCGTTTGCCTGTTTCGCTTTTATTTAGTGGAGCTTTTCTGAGAGACCAAGTGGAGAACATAAACATTTCCAGAAATCTCAGAATCATGGTGTTGAATGGTTATGGCACTAGTGCTTTGCCTCAGAGTTGCAGAACGCAAGGGGAAGGTTTGGGAAGAGTTATGTCATGCAGTGCAGTGTTGTTATTTAGGAAGAATGTATTTTGAGCACTTTTAAATGTTGAATTTGGAGCGTAAATTAAACTTGGTGAACACAATTTTATGTATATGCAACATGTTAGGACCATATCCATTACAGTTTTCTGGAAAACTGTAATGGTAAAGAAAAACCCTGCTTTGATTTTATAGATGTTTAATCCAGTACCAGTGGAAATCATTCATCCGTACCTAGTCAGTGTCTGATCTTTCTTCTGTTGGGGAACCGGGATTCTTGGCAGGACCCTTTGCAGTAAATGCTGCTTCTGACTCATTTTGTTGCTCTGAAGTGACTGTAATGCTTTGCCTTCTCAGGCCTCTGTGGTCTGTTAGGAAGACTTGTAAAATGTAAACATCGTTAATGGACTTTCTAGTGAAATGTGCTAGAATTGTCACTAACTTTTCAGCAAAAGTTTAATCACAGATGTGAAGGAAAGTCTAAAATGGAGAGAAATAAATTAGCGGGAAAAACCTGTTTTTATGTATTGTGGTGCTTGTAAGGTGGGGAAGAAGTACACTATATAATGAAATAAAAGATACAATGTTAAGGCACTGCTCAGTGTGAAGACATGTTGATAATTTTAACTGTTCATATTTCCCCTCATTTCTTTTCCTGCTTGGTGGAAGAGAGAGATAGGGGTAATACTGTTGTCTCTCTGAAATGTTGAGGCCACTCAAAGTTTGCTCTGCTCTGCTTTACTGCTAAGGAAACCTCAAAACAGTGCCTTTCTCAATGCACCTATACAATTTGGAAGATGTTGCTTCATTTAGAGCAGATGCTGTGAAACGAAGGCTGCAAGTGAAAGGACTTAATAGTTTCAGAGGAGTTGTACTTAAAAGTAGACATTTTCTAGCTTGACTTGTGCCTTGAATAGTAATGTGTTTCTGAGGCTATAGTTTCTTGTCTCCTTAT
The DNA here is from genome assembly GCF_017639655.2 of Falco naumanni. Taxonomy (NCBI): domain Eukaryota; kingdom Metazoa; phylum Chordata; class Aves; order Falconiformes; family Falconidae; genus Falco; species Falco naumanni. The sequence goes on from NC_054065.1 coordinate 18,973,992, forward strand.
TTGTCTGAGAAGTGCTGGGGCAGTATGGAGACTTAACTTTACAAAAAATAGGAATCACATTACTTACGTGAAAAGGAGTAGTAGTACTACAGGTCTATTGAGAGAGGGGAAATGGTGAAAGAAACCCCCTTTTTCCCCAGATAGGGACTGATTACAGCAATTGGAAACACTGAATTCTGGATATACTCATGTGAAAAAATGCTTCTGGTCATGTGAAATTGATGCCACAAACCACTGATATCCAGGAAGGCCAAAGCCCCAAGATCAGTCTTTCGTTCTTAACACACCATTAATTTTGGACAGGAGCGAATACAGCCATATGAGTTAGGGTGAGGGGTTTAGCTTTAACTTTGGATGGCTAGGCTTTTTGTAGTTGTTGATACTGACCACAGAAAGGGTTCTGGGCATGTATGAAATTGTAACTGGCAGATGGACAGACAGAAGTTTGTGGAATAACATTTACTGTACTTCATCTTATGTAATTTGTGTATCAAGTTGCTATATTTATATTTTAATTATCAATACTATTTGTTTGATCTGGTGAAAATAATTACTATTTCATTCTCAAAAATGACATTTGAGCTTCAGACCACCATTTTTTACATTGTAAAGCTTCATTATTCTTAAAATGTAGGGCCACCTGTTTCTTAAGACAATATTCTTCTTGCCAGACCATAAGGAGATGGAGCTGCCAGATTTAAGGGAGTAGTCATCTCCATTGCAAAGTCAATAGTCTCTAGTGTTTCTAACTTAAATGCAATAACTCCTTCACCTTTTTTTTTTTTTTTTTTTTTTTTTAAAGTGCTTTGGTGGGTGACTGAACTAGGTAGAATTACTTGTGGCGAGATCAAAGCAATACAGTTTTAAGGGAGTCTGAGGTTTACTGGGTTTCAGTACATTTCTGTATTACTACTGAAAGGGGAAAAAAACCCTCAGTGTACTTAAGAATAAAATATTCAGTATGCTGTGTAGCAACTTTTAGATATTTCCTTAATGCTTTACTTTTGTGTTCTTCTGCACCACAGCAAATGTGAACACCTCATGGGATGTCTGGTTCAATGCTAAGATAACATACTGAAGAGAGATGAGCACTGTTCTTTGCATGACTAAACTAAGACATTTAAATTCTGCTTAGCTAGGGAGGTTAAGACCAGCCGCAGACACGATTGGAAGTAGTAACTTTTGCAGTATGCGTTGACGCATTGGATGAAGAGAACTGCAAAGTGGAGTTTAGCTGCAGGGACCCATGGAGGAGATCCATGAGAAGTTTTGCGTGGTCTCAACCCTAAAATTGCATCCTCCTTGTGTACCCACAAGTGAGCGAAGGAACATGTCCTGAAAGTAAGCAGGGGAAGCTAATTATCAGCAACAGAAAGAGAAAGTCAAAGAAAAGAGAACTCACTGTTAGTTTGCAGATTGTTTTGATTGCTTCCATCACAGGCATGGGCCAGGAAGTGCCTTTCTTTTATGCTGTGGTGTGAGGTGACATACCCTTTGCGAAGCCATGTTTCTCTTGCGTTCTGGATGGATGGTTTGTGTGCTGGCCACTGTGTTGAAGAGATGCTGCCCTTAAAAAATGGGTAGAAGGCCTGGCAGCTGTGTAGGAATCCTGTGGTAGAAATTGTAGGGGAATTACTGAAGAGTGAGAAGTGCGCTGTGTCTTCTGCAGACCTGTCTTGCACTTCCTGTGACCTATGTTCTGTTACTGATTTTCTGTTTATTTTGTAAAAGAGGGAAGGAGGGTTTCACTACAGATTAAAACTTCATTTGTTGTTGAGTATCACATTTTTAGCCTACCTAAATTCTTGCTTTAATAAGAGGAAGGTAAAGAAGGAAAGAGTAGATTTAGATCTTCCATTAGATTTTGGTTTTCACATCAGTACCTCCTACCTTTTAGCTTTTCTTTTAGATTCTTTCAGTCACTTATGTAGAAAACTTGATTGTAGTCTTACTGTAAGGTGTCACTACTTAATAATGGATTTAATTATAGTTTATATTTTTAGGTAAGACAAGTCCTGCATGATTGAGCTAATTGCAATTTTATTGCCCACAGTGATTAATTCTTTTTTTCTACTCTGAATCACATGTCAAACCAGTATGACAGGTTTTAGAAACAGTGTCCCATTAATAGAAATTTTTGTAACAATAAATGATCCTTTTGGAACATTGACATAAGACTAATAGACTGGTCTTGCACCCTGAATATGAATTGCATTGAACTGATCAGCACCAGCAATTGAAGTAGAATTCAGTTCTCCTTGTCCTTGGAAGTCCTTTGCTTTCGGGCAATGCTGAGATTTTTACCTGCAGAGGGGGGAGTGTTTGGTGATGGGAGAGCAATTTAGGAGCTTTACCAGAAGTTTGACTAACAGTATTTTGGAAAGAGCAGTATGTCTTGTATGTCATTCCTTCTGCTGCTCTGAGGTTTGCAGGGGTATTTATATAATAGGTATTTACTGTGAGGGGCTTCAGTTTTGGTTTTTGTATGGTTATAAACTTAATTGTATATGCTAGCTAATGTAAGGGTCACGCATCAGCTACTGTGTGTGACAACAAAGATGTGAATTTGTGACTGTCACTTCCTACACAGTAACTGATGTGTGTATGTCTTTGTTTTCTTCTCCAGAACAAAGTTCCTGGCAGAAATGAACAGTTGCAGTGCTGAAGCACAGAATCCTGGTTTCTGTTCAGTGAGATATCTTTTCCTAGTGGCATTTAATAATTAGGGTTAATACAATTTGTGCCAATATTGGAAAAACGTACAATTCCTTTTCTAATTTCTGTCCTGTTTCTTAGCAAAATCTTTATATGCTTGGAGATGTTCACATATAATAAGAAATATTTCTGCAGGGTCACTAAATGACCTTCTTTGAGACTGTCCTAGTTTATGTATTTGTTTCATGTAGATGTGACAGCGAGAGTCTGCGCAAGATGCCGGAGCAGTGGCTAAGCTATGTGTTAGAAGAAATCAAATCTTGTGATCCTTCATCTACACTATGTGCAACCAGACGTAGTGCAGGAATTCCATTCTACATACAGGTACCAACTAATGTAATTACAATCGAGTTAGTTTTATTTTTTTCATGTCCTTTCTGGTGAATACACTTACATATTTGTTTTTCTTATGTCAACCCCTTTTAGTGAAAGTGTTACTTTTTTTTATACAGGCCTTGATTGCCTTTGTGCAGCCAAGAAGCCGCATGTAATTGAACCGTGTTTGATGCTGTTTAGCACTGCAGTTCTATTGATGCTTGAGGTAGATTTAAATAGTGCTTAAAAAGACTGATCTTAGGCTTTGTGTGACCACTGTAATAATCCTAGCAAATCCATAATTTAATTCACAGGTTAAGTGAGACTCTGTTAACTGTGTAACTGTGCTGTTTCTATGTGAAGTGGGAGGGTGGTAAAATCTGAACAGACCATCGTAGAATTGTAAAATGGTGGCCCAGAAAATACCACAAAGAATTTGGGTAGTCCACTCAACAGTAATAAGGCGGAATCAAGTAACGGTCACGCTGACCGGCGTGGACTGACAGTCTTGAGTGCGATGAATGAGTAGGTTACTGAAGACATACCCGTGAGTGTGGGGCCATGCTCCTGCAGTCTTCCCGCTCCCCATGTTATCATCAGCTCCACACATTCCACCCTCTAGCTTCTGCCAAGTTCAGAACTGATGGCTGATCAGCTTGTGGGCAGTGTTTTGTCTCTGCTCAAAGCACCACCTCCTGCTGAGTGCCTTGCAGTAGTATGCAGCTCATCTGATTCTTGTGGGTTCAGTCACTGCAGAGTTGGTCCTGCAGATTACACTTCACCTGTTTCCATTCCTTCGCTCCTTAAAGTGGCCATGATTGCTTTCTCCTAAGTTAATCTGCATTGTTTTAATTTTCAACCAGTTTTCTAAGATAGGAGTCCAAGATTAACTACATGATTTGTAACTTTCTCCGCTTGCTGAAGTTTAGTTTCAAGCACATTCCAAGAATCTGAGGGACTGCTGGGAGCAAGTTCCTCCTGCCAGAATAATTCATCTTGCTTGTTTTTCACTCCGAGTTTGCCCTGAGAAGGTTGAGGCAGCCTGCTTCTGTCTGACCTCTCTTATGTCAGTCACAGCCTGCTCCTGGCTTTGCTAGGTATGTGTGTGCTAGGCAGCAGAGATCAGAAGTAGGGCATTGGTTTTAAAGACATTTTTCTTTTTCAATTTCAGCAGTTAAAGGTCTTTCCGTTTTATGTCTGTAAGTTGTCTGCAAAATGAATTTGGTGATTTCATGTCTTCTGGTTTCCCCATTCACGCCACAGAGTTTGAATCCCCTGGGCATTAGCTAGCATTAATCCTGAGAATGTGAAAAAACAAACATGTTTGAATCAATTGTTCATGTAAAATTTACGCTGTTTAATGTAAGGACTACGTGGACCCAATGGTACCCCTTTGCAGAAAACGTGTGTAGCCTGCAATTGGCCTACATTACTGGGTCCACATGGCAAAGCTTGTGCTGTGCCATAGCTGTTTGGATAAAAAAGTCAGATGCTTCTATTTTGACAGCTCTGGAAGAGTACGAAGTTACTCTAGTACATCAATGAGAAGGTTTGAAATGAACATTTGGGTTATCCTGAAATAATCTGTTTTCAAATTGTAACTTTATTGTAAAAAGAGGTGATAGGGTTCAACTACTGAATGTGCCGTAGCCCTCAATAAAATGGATTAAGCCTTAAATAGCATGTTGCATTTAAATAATAAATATACAAGTTGTAAAGCATAGCCTAACAGTACTGTAACAAGGTTATTTTATTAATGCATGAAATTGAGGCTCAGTGTGGTCTCTTTGCTATCTACTTCCTGTGACATTTATTCTTGTTTTACTAAAACACATCTGTTTTAATGATAATGTGTACTTTTTAGGTTACGAACATTTTATATGACCTATTTAAAAAAGAAATATTATTATCTAATAGTACAAAGGTGCAGCTCCTATTAGTGGATGAGGAAATGGTGGGAAAATATTACGGCTTTAACATTTTTAGGGTATGAAATTTTAGTCTCCAGTTCATTCTCTTATACTTTTTTCCCCATCCTTCTGTTTCTCCCATTGTTGGAGATAATGATAAACTGACGATGACTACTTCTGGGTTTCTGCCTAATATCTATACTTCATTTGGCTTGCAGTTGATCCATTTGATTGTTCTTGTATGATGTAAAGTACTATTAAATATCATTTGAACTGATGCTGAACAGACTCTGGGACCCAAAACACAAATGCATAATAATTTTTTATTAGAAATAAGTGATTTATGATTGTCCATTTGTACTAAGTTGGACAAATTCAACAAGAGCTACTAGATGGAGAAAGACTGTTTTAACTCCAGTCCTGAATTTTAAAGGAGTGTTTTCATCTCAGCTGGATGTCCTACTCTTTGAACTACTATTTGGAGATGGATGTATCTCTTCCCTCCTTTTAAAAATGTGCTGCCTTTTTTATCCTGTTTTGCAAACCAGGATTCATTCTTTGGCCAGCCTGTGTAATCTAATATGTATGTTATTAAACTAAAAAAAATTCCATACTAGAAAATATAAGTATCTATTACATGGCAGATACTTTCACTGTAATAAATACTATGATTTTTTTGGGTGTGATAAATTATTAGCGGTTACATGCAAGCAGATTTTTCTTAGGCAGATGGGTAGTGCATTAGTAAAGTTTTCATACTGAAACATGGCATGCTAAGAGACTTTGAACAAAACTAAGAATTAGAACTGAAACTTACTTTTTGCAAATTTTTCTTTAGCCCTTGTATATGATCAGAATCTACGCTATAATATGATAAATACAGGAATGTGGAGCAGAACTGGTAGTAAAGAAAAATGGCTAAGAACAGCTGATTTTTTTTTTTGACTGTAGGCTTTGTTAGCTTCAGAACCCAAGAAGAGCAAAACAGATTTGCTGAAAATGACAATGAAAGAGCTGATACCTTTGGCTGCACCTTTGAATGAATCAAGTGTAATTCCACAGGTAAAATACAGCTTGTCATCAGAAGGCAAATGTCAAAAAAATGTTTGTGTTACTTCAGACAGTTAAGGAAATTTGTGTGTGTTTTTAATAAAGATATTTTGGGTTTATTATCTATAGCTAGGGGTGCAGAGGTTACGAAGTTCACTGGAATTTGCAAGTGCATAAAATAGTGGAAAATGGATTGGACATAATTTCATGGGTTTTTTTCTAGTACATCAAATGCAGTCACATTCATTTTGAATTTATGTGATCGGTTTACTGATTGGTACGTTTCTAAACATAGATGAGTAATTTCCTTTTTACAAGGAAATTAACAAGCAAGCATTTGTTTACATTTAGAGTAAATAAATGAGTTTCATAAATCATACTGTATGCAGTAAAATATTTGAAAAGTGATTTTATGCAACCTTAGTAACTTCTAAAATGTAAATATATACATTCAGAATGCATAAAAAATACTTAAAATCTTTATCTTAATTTTATTATGTTTTTCTTTTTTTATGTTTATTTTAAAGATCATATTATCATTTAGATCTTTATCTTCAAAATGTTATCAAATACTTAGTATTTCTGGTTTTAAGTGCAAGCCGTAATTTGTTGACAATACATAGAATGATGTTCTAATGGATCTGCCAGATCTTCTGTCGATATGAATTTATGTAGCTTTGTCAAAGTCTATGAAGCTACATAGATTACCACCTTCCTTTACAGAGGGTAGAGACATATCAGAAAATGCTCCATATGGTGAAGCAAGCCTGGCTGTCAGTTTTAGCTTAATATTGTCCTCCTGTGAGTTGTAGTTTATTTTTTCTCACAGTATCTACAGCACGTCAAGAATGTTGGAAAAGATGATTCTAAACTTCGAAAGTTATTTTTACAGCCATGATAAGCTAAGGAAGAAAGAATGTTGGCCTTTACTTGCAATGCTTGGACTGTAGTTGTTGGAAGAATATATTTTGAAACTAATTATTTTTAACAATGTTCACTGCAGCACCGTTTTAATGTATTTTTTAATAGCAGTGTTCTTGTATTTAGTATGGAAATGAAGTCCTATAAATGTGCGTATGGATTGTTTTTGTTTTGCATGTTCACTGCTGTAATTAACATACTTTAAATTCAAGATATTTTCCAATGAATATCTATTTTTCTTCTACCCCCATAGGTTCATGCTTTGAATATCCTTCGGGCACTGTTTAGGGATACACGTTTAGGTGAAAACATCATGCCTTATGTTGCTGATGGAATACAAGCAGCAGTTCTAGGTTTTATGTCACCTGTCTGGGCAGTAAGTTAATTCTTAATTTTGCTTCTCTAATTTAACAGGATATAGAGTAGTGCTGTTCAGTGAAGCTTTGGTCATGTTTATAAATGACAGTGTGGTTTCTGGAATGTTATGTAGTGTAGTAAGTATTTCAGTGTACAGCAAAGAATAACGTAGACTTGCAAAAAAGTCATAGTTTTGGTCACATTTTTTGGTTTGTTTTTTTCTGTAATGTGAAGTGCTGACAAAAAGTAGGGCAAAGCTTACCTCATGATAACAATATATCTAGCTGTTAAATTTTGAGTCAGTGCAGCTAGCTAGTAAGGAGTGCATTTACAGTCATTCTCACTGTTTGCTTTTCAGTAAAAAATGATATTCCATATGGTACATTAAGGTAGAACATTTCATCATCTGCCGTGCATAAGGGTGAATGCTTTGAACTACTAGAAATCTGGATGTATCCCCTTATATTAAAGATGGACATCTCCAAAAACTCTGAGCTTTCTATTAGTACTGTTTTAAGAGGAAAAATGCTCTGAATTAATTGCTTCCACGTGCTGACCTCTGAACAGTAGGCATGCTCTGTCCTTCACTCAGCTGTTTTTCTTTTTGACTGTACATTAGTGGCTGTATTTAAAGAAACATTAGTACATTTAAAGGAGTTTTTAAAACATAGTTCATGTTCTTTTCTTTTTCCTTTAGGTAAGAAATTCATCTACACTTCTTTTTAGTGCTCTGATTACAAGAATTTTTGGGGTTAAAAGAGGGAAAGATGAAAATTCAAAAAAAAATAGGTAAGCATCACTTGGTATCAACTGTAAGTTTGCAAAACATGACCTTAGCCAACAACAATTTGAAAATGTTGCTTGTTTTATGGATATATTGAATCATAATGTTACAAAAACACGTAGCCTTGCTTAAATTGTGCTGCCAAGAAATAAGTGGCCAAAAATATCTGCTGTTAAGCACTGAGAGTAAATTTTACTCATGTGCGATTTCACAGAAGGGGAGTGTTGCTGAGAGGTTTTGGTACCAGTGGCTCTTCCAAATCCCCAGTCTCTCTCGTGGTCACAAACTAGCCCTGTTGCTCTTGACAGCAGAGAGCAGGCAGTGAAGGAGAAGAGGAGCAATGGTCACGTGTGTTCCCTTACCTCTAGAGCATGCCTGGAGGTAAACTCACCCCTACTAATTGGAGATTTTTCCCTCTAGCCTTCCTGCTCTAGAACACCCTCTCCTTCTTATGTGTCTCTTTCCTCCAAGGTCCAAAAATTGCAGCTTGTGAAGCTGCTTCTCTTCCAAGGGGTTCTGCCCTTGAACTCTTTAGTCCTGCTCCAAATCTTCTACTGTTTGGCCTTATTAATCTAAAACCTGTTCTTGGACTCTTAAAACTCTCCAGTCCTGAGCATTCCTGTTTCTCTAGGCCCTCCAGTTAGCACATAAGCACCCCAATGTTTTTGTTGGCCTTCAGCCCCTTCCTTCTGCAGCGAATGAAGGATGTCTATGCCCTGTGCTCTGTAGCTGAGGTTGCTGCTCTAGCAGGGATGTGGAAATAATCTTGAATGCAGAATAAACTCATTAAAAAATACTCCTGGGTGAGCCTGCAGGGCCGTAGAGTGGTCACACTATGGATATTATGGTAACCATTTCAGAAATTCCTAATGGATTTTCAGATCATGGACAAGGTATGCAGTTTCTGAAAGGAGGCAATTGTTACAATTTACCTTCAAAAATTCCACTCTCTTTTACTCATTATACAGTGGTTCCTTACTGTTGATCTATGTAGCTAATAAAACTTTCATGCACGTTACGAGAAGCTAAATGTCCTTGGATGATACTAGTCTTTCATCTTACAGACAGTAGGTGCCATTTTAGCTGTTAGAAACAATTAATTTCAGGTGTCACTTGAAAAAATTAGTTATTATGCATGTATGAATGTGAGGAAGAAATACAGGTGGGAAATTGGAGAGAAATTACCTTTAGAACATTACTCTTCCCCCAAAACAGATTTGAAATGTCATTTCCCCTACTGCATGAAATTATCCCTGCTTTGTCATAAACCCAAATCACTTCTCATCCAAACATGGATTTCACTCCCATACCACTGGGTTTCAGCCAAGCAGGGCAATAAAAAGGTTTCTTATTTCTTGACTTCTTACTTTGGTTTTGTAGCAGCATTTATAGTTGGGTTTTTAAATGTTGATATTGTTTGCTTACTGGAAGAGAGATATACCTCAGCTTTTTTTAAGCTTGTATCCATCCTAGGGAAAAACTTTGACATGAACTTCTACAGTGGGAAGGCAAACTGACTTCTCAGATACGCACAGTGTGATGAGATATGTGTAATCTGAGATTTCTGTTTGTGAAGGTATAGAAAGCAGTGCATCTGAGCGTCTGTTGGGGGTGGGAGATACCAGAATGAAGGAAAGTAAACTTTTATATGGTTAAATTGAATTCATTAAAAACTATGTTAATTTTTATGTAACTGGCACTGTTGACTTTTTTTCTTTGTAGTCATTTTGACTAAAAGAGGTTAAGGCAGGGCTGGCTTCTTTTTCTTCCTTTATTTATTTAACAGTTTTGCATTAAACATTGTATGTATACATCAGTCTTATTGTTGCCCCCATGTAGTAGTCAATACCATGAAATGGGGAATGGGAAAAACTACTAAAGACTGGTCAGGGAGGGACAGGAGATATGAAAACAGAAGCAGAGATTTTTCAGGTTTGTGACTTGAAAGTGTCTCTACAGAAGATGCAGGTTTAGAAGAATGATGCAGAGGTTGTTGGCTATTTTTTTGTAAAGCTACTTCTTCCGAACCCAGCCGGTGAGTTTAAGGTAGGTGTTTGGGAAGAGGGCTGTGTTGCAGTGGTTTGGCACCACGAGGTGTCACCGTTGCTGCACAGCTCCCTGCAGCCACACCGGTGGAGAGCAGCTGTGCTTGGGCACTTCTCTTTGGGAGCGCTAAACTTGTTTTGTGTAGTGTTTTGCCAGAACAGAATTCGTATATTAAGAATAATTTGTTCTCCTCCCCCACTGATTTTAAATCTGTCGGTTTACTGCAAAAGCACTAGCATTCTAGCAACTTGCGTCTATATGAACTTGTGTGAAGGTCATCTGTTTTTGAGCTGCTTGTTCTGTCGCCTGCAGGATGGCCTGTTTGCATTAAGGGGCAGTCTATTTGTGGGCAGAGAAAGAGACCAACTTTCTGATGCCACCGTTAGGACCTTGCATAGGTTTCCAGTTTGCCTGATTTTAGATTAGGGGTTTAAATCTCTTTTCTGTGCCAGGGAGCATTACTTTGTTGTTCTCAGATCTCAGCATCTGTCTAAAAAACGATGGATTTTCTGGTTGTTTTCTCAAGAAGAGCTCCTGTGAAATTGGTACAATTGGGGTGGTGGAGAGTTTGTGTAGACTTGCAGAAGAAAGCTTTGTTGAAACAGTACTGGCAACTTAACTCCACTGCCATGTTTCTTTAACTTACTTAGTGTAACTTTTCCCTTTTTTTTTCTCATATTGGCACTAAAAAATCACATATATCATCTTTTATATAAAAGTTATAGGTCTATCATGCCTCTTACTGCTTTTAATCTGCTGATGTTATGTTACATTCCCTATTTATGTTAATTTTGTACCTTATAATTTCTATGCAGCTAGGATGTTTGCATAGTGACAACACAGTAAGGGTCTATTATTTGGTGGTCTTGGATCAGTTGTGAAGCATTGGACTGAACGACCGAATGAACTATAACCTATGTCTGATCAGTAACCACATTTAATTTGTTTGGGTTTTTTTGTTTTGGTTTTGGTTTTTTTTTTCCCCAGGCATATGTAAAAGAATGGTGGGTTTGGGTTTTGGTTTGATTTCTGTTAGGGTTTGTTTTTTTTTTTTTTTGTTATTTTTTTACCTCCAAACATTCCTGTGTCATTTTGGGTGTTTCCAGTAGAACAACTGTGTGAAAGGGCCTCCTCACTCAGTGACAAAGACAGTGAGGGGATGCCTAACTCTGCTGACAGACATTTTAAATTACATCTGCAGTGGGCATCCCTGCTGGAGAGCAGAGGCAAGAAAGCATGTTGAACTGGGCTTTGTGATCATTGAAAGGGCATTTGAAAGGTCAGCCAAAACTCTGTCTGAGGCAATACTATATTATGCTAGAGAAGGTCCATTCTCTGAAAACTTGGTCTGCAGTTTGAGGGTTGAAGAAACTACCAGCTATGTACCATGGTTCCCGCTGCTCAGTTGTGTTGGTTCAGTTGTCATTGGGGCTCTGCAGTGGGTCATCTGCAGAGTGTTTACGTCAAAGCCGGATTGGTACAACTGGGGAGTGGGGAACTGGGGCTGTGAAGGAGGAGGATTTCTTGATCAGAACTCTGGGCTCATGCCAAACTTTGCTCTTAAGGGTTCACTGGAAACTTGAAGGGACTACTTGTACATCATGCTTTTCAGAAGATGCAGTCATGTTCTGTTTTCGTTAAATATGGATGTGTCTTTAATTTATAGCATGGGCAAGGAAATAATGAATTGGATAATTAATACTTGAAAAATAACAACTCTGTGCAGCTCTTGCAAGTAGAATAGATAGAAGTTGTGTGCAGATTGTTTACAGTGGTCCATGCAACTATACAGGTTGAGCTTTCTCTTTCTAGTGAAAAGAAAGTTAGAAACAAAAACATTTTCTCTGGGTTCTCTCTTTCTGTATCAAAACTTCCAATGCTGCTGTGTGTGCTTTTGTATATATATGTGTGGGTGTGTTTGGCTAAACTTTGATACTTTGAAATCCAGATAATGGGTTTTTAAAATGGTCCTGTTAACTCTTACCTGTAGGGGAGGGTTAGTTTAGTTTTTATATACTTGATTTGGGACTATAATCTTAAATGTTACGATGATTTCAGATCTAAAAGACTTGTAATGAAATTCTAGCCGCATAAATACAAAGTAATGAGAAAGGGTTGGAAAAGAGTCTTTGCAGTTACTCCATTTAAATCTGGTGACAGAAAGCGTGCTCTGCAAAGATACGTCACCACGTGTTTTAGAGCAAATAATTGCCCCTTCTGCAAGCCCTTCACAGCACAGGTGGTATTTATGTTAGTTTAGCCAGTCACTTCACACCGGGTGGATGCGGGGTCTGTATCCCAGTTTGCCTAGCTACCGTGCTGGCGGCTGCGGCCTGTGCCCCAGCCCCGCTGCCGTTCCGTGCCCACTCCTGTGCTGCGGGTGTGGGGCTGCGCTGGGGGCTGCCCTCAGCCGGAGCAGTGGCTCTGGAGGGGGCTGCCATGGCCCTGGCCACCAGGCACAGCCTCCCTCGGGCTGCTCTGGGAGCACCACTCAGGGGCATGCTGCAGACCCGAGTACTACGCTTGGTTTAAAGTAAATTAATCGAAGCAGGGCTTTGAATGCAGTGAGTTCTGTAGGGCAACGAGTTTAGTCTCTCATGTTTTGATTAAATGGTCTCTCATGTTTTCATTACATAGCCGTTTCCCATCCTCTTGTGCAGTCCGTTTACAATGTAGATTTGCTGATTCCATGCACTTTTGAAGAAGCTGGGGTCTGGCGTATGCTTAATAATTCTGTTTTTTTCATGGATATTTTTTTCCTGTTAGTGTTGCTACAGATTGCAAATCATCTAAAGTAAATGTTTGCTCTAGTTGATTGTAGGCTCCAGTATTCATCACGTGAAAAAAATTAGGATGTCTTGAGGTAAAGAGATTCTAAAAATAAAATGGAATATATATTGTGATAGTTAATGCAGATCTGAATATGAAAGTCAAAATAACTTACATATAAAGTTAACTGAAATTAATTTTGAAATGTAATTACATTTCTCATCATAGAGAAATTCTCTTCTGCCCAAATGAGTTACAGTGGCAATAGTGACACTTTCACCTACATTCTTACACACACACACAAATATCTATATATATGTCTATATATCTTGTCCATATATGGACTATGTATATGTGTATATATAATACTGGAGGCTGGACCAGTGGTCTAGTCCAGTGCTGTACACACACATGTGCATATATATCAGAGACCTTTCTGGTCTGTAGTCCAATGCTAATTAAAGCTGCTATTGCTTGTTACTGGGCAAGACTCTTCTCATCAAATACCTGGCATTTCTGGCTTTTATTATTTTTTTACTATTTTTTTTTTTTAAAAGGATGACCGTGATCAGAAATTGCCTTTGAGGCAGTTTGCCATTTGACTTAGAACAGGCTTTAGTCTTTAGAATAATAAAAAAGGATTGCCCTGACTTATCTGAAAATGGAGGTTTTTTAGTTGGAATATAAATGTTGCAAAGTCCTCAGAAAGAACAACCATTGGCCTCAGGTACAGGCTGGGGTTAAATGAAAGAATAGGGAGTGGGGAGAATTCCCTTGGCTTCTCACTTGGTGGAGGAGGTTCCAGGAAGGAAAAGCTTCAACTCGTTGATTAACAAGCAGTTTCTTAAGCAAGACTGAAATGGTACAGTGCAACCTGGTGATTTTTACATGAAGTAACTGGTGTGTATGTATATTTGCATTTAGGGAGGGTGGAAGCTCCTATTTACACTAGTGAAGGGAAAATGCATATGCAGAAAATACTTAGCTGTCAACTTAACACACATTTTCTGTGGAGTAAATATTCATGCTGCTAGAAAATTGAATATGAACGCTGCCATGTTCTTAGTGTTGGTTAAACATATTTGGAAAGAAAGAAACTTTAATTGTGAGCTAGATGGTACTACTTGAAGTTTTTATTTTCATTGGTAGCTGTCAGTAAATGTTGATGACTCAACAATGTCAAGCACTTGAAAAGGAGAAACTTATATTAAGATGAAAACTATGTAGATATGAACAGGTTTTGATGGTGCACTAGTGGCTGTGAGACAGTCAACTTGCACAGCGACCCTTTGCTTGCTTTGTTTTATTGCAGGTTGATTGTTCAGCACTTCTCAGTAAGTGGTCGCTTGCACACTTCAAAGTCACTGAGTAAAACCAAATGAAAAAGTTCATATTCAACTTTTAGTAACACTAAGTTGGATTTTGTTTCTCCTAAATTGGTATGTAGTTTTTCTTAACATTAAGGTTTTGTATAAATACTAAGTTTTTTGGTAAAAAATTGTGTTTTACACTACGATGGGTTAGAGGAAAACAAATTGAATGTTCTAATGCAAACCTCTCTTCTCATAATATTAACCTTAAATTAAATGAATCTGAAATATCTTCCTTTTCACTAAGCCACTCTAGAGGTGTAGGTTTAAGTACATAAAATACTTTGTAAGCGCACAATTCCTGTTGAATGTTCCACATCCGGCAGGTTCACACTTCCAGTATTTCTTAACAGCTGAAAAATCTGTCTTACATCAATGATGATTTTGTCAGTCTTAACAGCAACTGTTTTAGACATTTGCAGTGCATCATATTGGACTCTGGTAGGACTTACGAGATGGGTCTGCATTGCCTGCAGAGGAGTGGCCAGTACTGTTTTGGGATAAGCTGAAAGAAACTTTGGTGGCACTAATATGGTCAAGCTGTAATGGCACATCAGTGTCATAAAATTGGATAGCCCTAAGGAGGGTTTCACTAGAGGTGATACTCGGATTGACTGTAGCCTATGAACACTCCATGCTGATTTGGAGGCACACCACTGGCAGAAGTCCTGTGTGCCACCTGAGGTATAGCTGCACGTGAGAGGATGCTGACTGCAGCAATGGGTCCTCAAGAAGGGCATGGTGAGGCAGCAGAGTGCTGAGCCTCATGTGTTGCTCCAGCAGGGAAATGCAAGTATGGCTTGATTCACAAAACTGCCCTCTGAGCTTTGTACCTCTTGGACCGCATGCTGTGGAGGGAAAGATTGGGATTGCTTTATTCTGGTTCTTATTGGTGATTCCCTAGTGGATTTTCTCGGGCAACCTCGGTATGTTGCAGCTTTTCAGCTGAAATACTGGGTCAGTAACAGTGAGGTTTCACGCAGTGACTGAGCCATTTGAATGCCTCTGGTCCTTTTTCTCCAGCTTCTTCTGTGCCACGTTTTGCAAGCTGTTCCGTCCGTGCCACCTTAGTTCCAGTGAATGCTTGCAAAGTAGTTATTAAGCTTTTAGTGCAGTGCATTGTCTTGTGAGGGGTTTTTTTTTGTTAAAAAGAAATTCCTTCCCCTTCTATCTGCCAAAAATGGGCCACATGTATTTTGCTCAACTTTTTGTTTTTAGCGCTCTGGCTCTTTTTTTTTTTTTTTTTTTTTTTGACTTTGACAGATTTAGAAGACTTAATCTCAGAACTGTCTCAAGAAAACATGCAAAAGTTCAGGCTGACTCAGATAACTGTTACGGCTTTTACTGATTAATAGTTCAATAACAGTATGCTTGTTTAAACATAATTTTGAACAGGCTTCCTGCTTCTAAGTGCCTTTATAATAGGAATAATGATGATAAGGTTCTATTAACTTGTAAATTGAAGGTAAAATTTATGAAAGCTTTGTGCAGAAACAGACAAATTGAAAACAAGCTCCTTGACAAACAGACAAATTGAAAACAAGTTTCCCTCTGTGTTAACTACTTTAGTTATTCTGTTTGTTTTACATGTGTAATGTAAAACTATCTAAAATCCTCTGTAGCAGAAAATGTGGACTGTTCTTGAGGTTGAGGATGCTTTATGTCTATATGATTTCTGCTAAAAGATCTACAGCACCATTTTTACTTCAAGATTCTATCTTGTATGTACAGAGTCAGAAAAATATTAACTCACAGAAATCCCAGTTAAATCTCTGGGGCCTAAACACATATTTGAAGCCCTTGTGTGCAAACGTGTATCTGTGCTCTCCTGGACAGGGAGGATCTTCATAACCTGCTGTCTTAAGTCAAAGCCAGAAAATAGGAAGATGAACGTGGTAAACTGATCTGAAAGAAAGTTGACTCAAAGTGAAACATCCGAACAGTGTATGTGCTGGCCTGAGGTGACTTCAGTCCATTCATTTGTTTTAAATAAATTACGGGCATAATGTTAATGTTTGTTTCTATTGAGTGAGTGAAATACGTTCAATAAAACAAAAATTACTGTAAACCTAACCATATGAGCAGATAATTTAGTTGCTGTTGTAGTTCTAAAAGTTTTCATTAAAATGAATTGATGTAATTTTTCTGGGGTTTTTTTGATGTAATTTTTTTCTGGCATGCAATTCCATGCATAATGTACACATCCCTTATTCATTAGCTTCACCATACTGAGTAAAAAAGCAGTTACTTTTCACAGAATGCTTCCAGACAGAAAGTATGTGGGTTGTTTGGGGCAAGATTTTTATTTCTTTTTTTTTTTTTTGTGGCAAGAGATTAAAGATACTAGTTATATAGGTAGTGGTTAAACAGAGTTCTTGGTGGCTCTCTAGAGATACATACATATCTCTTTATATGTGTGTGTATACATGCATGTGTATGCGCATATGCACACTCGTCCATATACACAGTTCAACTTTCTAAAAAAGTTAAAAATACTTGTTTTATATATACTTTTATATACATGCATATATACTAACATGTTTGTGCATGTATATAGAAGTTGAGTGTTGATTAATGTGTTGATACAGCTATCAGGTTGTATCTGTGATGTTGGGTTTAAGTGATATTCCCCTGTTTTTATTCTGAGCCCCTTGTACACTTACTTTTCTTGCTAGTATAGCAACAAAAGTACTCTTGGAAGAGGACTTCACAAGTTATTTTAGTGAACTGTGTGTTGCATAATTATTCCTCTAAGTCACACTTTTCCTGAAGTATTTGTTCTACACAGGTGCTCTTTCCGTACCTGATTATACAAAGGGTATAATAAATAGCAAAACAAGAGGTATAAAGAGACTTGTACTTAAAAGAGATCAAAGCAAACCAGACCATGCAGTCCTTTGGAAATCTTGGCTAGCTTTCTTGTAAATAAAAGTGCTTCTAAAGCAGAAGGTATTTAACTACTGTATTTATACAGGCCTTGATTGACAGTTCAGTTATTAACCTCATAAAAACACAGCAATGTAAACTAGTAAGAATGTTTATTCTAGCACTTCTATCCGAAAGAAAATGATAACCAAGATAGAGTGGCATATTCTTAGTTCCTTTTAAGTATTTGTTTTAGGGCTGTGTAGCATAAAAGAATGTTTTTTCAAGTCAGTGAACTTAAACTATTTTGCTTACTGTTCTAGGATTTAAGTATTTTCTAATTCCTAACAAAACAAATGTTAGATTTATTGAAGATGCAGAGTCACCACCTCTTTATTGAAGGTGCCGATCCCACCACTTTATAATGATTCTTCTTTCCCCTTCATAGTGCTTTGCATTTCGTTTGGGGTAAAAAAGAAATCTGAATTGTTTTTTGTAACTAACTTGATGTGGTTATAGAAAAGTTGTCCCTTGTCACTGAAGAGGTGTCCTGTATCGTGTTAGAAAAACAAGTATGCAATCATCTTTTATACCCTTGCTCTTGGGCTCATTAGCTGATGTATTGCACCAGTTGTTTTCTAATTGTTTTTTCCAGGTTTCATTGTGGTTTTTCAAGCCTCGCCCCAAAATTACATGGCCATTTCTTTTTCTTTTGTGGGAGCACCAAAATTCTCTTCTGCATGTGAAATGTTTGAAAGGAGCTTATCGTGAGTGCTGGGACAGGATTCAGGAATTTTTTAGGTATGTTCTTTAAAACAAAATTATCTGAAGCAAACTCTTAAAATTTACATATAATTACATTTCTAAAAAACCTTTTCTGTTGCTGTTGTCTCTATCTCTTAGTCAGAATGGAGATGATTCTCTGGTTGACGTCAAGAGGGACTGCTAATCAAGAGCTTTTATAAATATATACTATTTCTGAATTTTTAAAAATACATGTAAGCAGTTATTTTTATTTCATGATCAAAAACCAGGTAAATCTCAAGAATTTTATTGTTCTTAGTAGCAGCTATTGCTTAGTGTAATTGCAGTAGGTAGTAATGGCAAACAAATACAGGAAGACCAGAAAACCACTGGTCTGTTAAGAAGACAAGGTTAGAACCATGGTGATGGAGTGGGAGGTAGCTAAATGGAATCATAGAAACTGTAAAAGGATTTCTTGATCCTGTTTCCTTGATTCTTTTTCAAAGCATGATCGTTAGCAACACTCGATCAGGTCAGCAGTGACTTTGGATGAGTTAAAATCCTCCAGAGATGGAGCCTCTGAGTAACATGTTTCAGTGTTTCATTCCCTTTTTTCCTGTTGGCCAATTTAAAACTCCCAAGCTATGATTTGTACCATCTGCAACTACTACAAGAAGTTTAGCTCTCTAATCTTTGATTCCTTCAAGTCGTTGTAGGCTGCAGTTGGATCTTCCCTGGACCTCCTCTTTGTCAAACACAACAAACCTGGCTCCTTCAGTTTGTTCTCACAGTGCATGTACTCTAGGCCATGTCCATCTGAGCAGCAGTTTGCTGGACCCTCTCCTGGTTCTTCTAACCTCTTCTGAACCTGGTAACCCAAAACTGGATCGAGGATTCACTGTGCCAGGTAGAGGAGGCTAGGAACTTCCCTTGATCTGCTGCCGCATTCATCCTGATGGACATAGTCCTGTATGTCGTTTGCCTGGTTTACAGTGAGGATGTGCCGCTGGCCCAAACAGAGCTTGGCATCCACTGCAACCCCCAGGTCCTATCCCATGGGGCTGTGACTGAGCCAGATGGCTTTCAGCCTGTACTGATGCTCAGGGTTATTCAGCCCAGGTGCAAACTTTTGCATTCTCTTTGTTGAACAGCATGAGGTTTCTGTTGGCCCAAGACTCAAGTTTCTCAAGGTTTGTCTGGACTGATCTTCTGCTGTCTGGTGTTTCAGCTACTCCCCCTAATTCAGTGATGCCTGCAGATCTGCAGAGGTTGCTTTCTATCTCATCAACCAAGTTGATAAAAATGTTGAGGGATGTCAGGGGATGTGGAGGATTCCACTGGTTACCAGCCAACAACCAAATGCGGCACCACTGATACCCTTTGGGCCTGGTGGTCCAGCCCAAATGCTTCCTTTATCCAAGTTGTACTCTCTCAGCTTCCCAGCTTTGAAAGCCGAGTGAAGCTGAACCTGTTTGAGTACAGCATTTTTCTAGTCCATTTTAAAGTTGTTTGCCTTAATAGAAATGTAGCTTAACTGCTTTCCCTAAAAAATAAGAACAAGCAGATTCCAAGAATAGTTTTAGAACTATGAGAATTGTTTTATCAATCGTCACAAATCTGTTTGAGTTTCGTCTATTGGAATGTTCGCCACTTTTGGATTCTCTGTGCATTTAGGGACAAGTTCCTTTATGTTGGTTTTGCTGTCAATTACTTCTTTATGGATGTGAAACTGAAACCTGGCAAGTTTGGAGCCTTTCAAGTAGCATGTACACTCTCTTCCCAAATGCCGGTTATGGTGCTTGCCTTGGAATTTGCAGATTACCTCCTTGACCTGACCATAATGGGGTCACTTTAGGATAAATGTAAGGTTCTCCTCCTCTAACTTCAAGTCAAGTGAAAACTGCAATTTTTTTGGAGTTGTTTTTTTTTTTTAAGAAGGTGTGAGCCACCTGTTCACCCTTTCAGAAACACACTGCAGACTTCAGTTTTGTTTAAAAATACAGGCAAGTTCTTAAGGGTGATCACTGAGTGCCTGGAACTTCAGAAAAGAAGTTCTAGAAAGTTTTTCATACTAATCTAGCGTGCATTTTGGAATCTGCTAGCACATAGTCTTAGTCTGGTTGATGTCAGGGGTGAGATTTGAAAATTACAGGTCGCTAATCTTTATATAATTCTTATCAGCAATAGTTAAGCACCAGTTGAACTGCATGTGTTTAAGAAAGGGTTGGATTTTCCATGCAGATCAGCCTGTCACAGAATCACAGGAGCACATGGTAGTAGTGGTCCTGCTGGTACATTGACTCAGTTCTTTTCATAAACAAGCTTGCTATTCTGTTCCTGTTATAAACTGACCACTTTGCATCTTAAAAAGTTTGCTTTTCCCCATTATTTCTGCAGGAAGACTCCCTGAATGCCACCTTCTCAAGTAAAACTTCTCAAGAATCTTGCTGCTTTGATCATTAGAAACTGAACTTGCAATGTGTATTTGTTCATGGCCATTTAATGCTCATTTGTTCTTATGCCAGCATTGTCCTTTATTTTAAATAATTATTTTCCCTCCTGATTCTTCCCTTGAGGTAGTTGTGGATGCCAGTCATATGTCCCCTCTGTGTTAATTTTGCCAGACAAAACAAGTTGAGGTTTTAAATCTCCTCTCAGCAAATTTGCTTTCTATTCCCTTAGTCATACAAGCAGCTTTTTTTAAGTGTCTCTTTTTTAACTGGGAGCTAGCTGTGAGTTATTCCAGTTTATGTCTGTCTTGATTGTTGGAGGGTGGCTTTAGTACTTCCTTGTCTGTACTGACTGTATCAGGGCTGATGTGTGACAGAACCACATCTGCACTTTGTCTTTGTCCTCTTGATGAGGGATCCAAAGTACCAACTCATATGCTTGGATCCTTTTGCAGTTTCCAGCTGGAGACCTTCTAAGCTGTAACACATTTTTTCATTAGTCCTCATATATGCAGTTTTTTATCTGCTATCAATTTGATTTTCTTCTAGTATTCGGGTCTTCAAGATACCCAGTTTTGTTCCATAGTGTTTGAATCTTCCCTCCCTACAGACAGCATCTCGTAACTTTGTTTCATAGATGGATTTTCATTGTCACACTCATAACTTCTTTTACTGTGGTCTTCAATTAAACTAATAATAATATTGGTCCCAACAATAGATTCGGTCCACCAATAACTGACTTGACGTGTTCTTTCTGGGTCTTTGTGAAGTCCTGTTCCTTCTCTAGCTTACCCATTTTATGTAATAGCATACCCTCGTTGCAGTGTATCAAGTATTTTACTGTCACTCATAGAGATTACAGTAGGGTTTCATCTGTTTAACTGAAACTGTAGTTTCGCTGTGGACCTCGTGTAGGTGTTTCCTCAGACTACCATGCGGGATGTTGTCTGCTTCCTGCTGTTTTCTGTGTCTCACAGGAAGCCCATGGGGTTTATCTCTGCTCTGAGCTTTTTCCTTAGAGCAGCTGCCCTGCTTTTTACTTTGAAGTAAATTTTGAGTAAAAAAAGTGTAGATTTCAAACATTTTGTTTGTTGAGATAACATTCAAGAGATCTGTTTGACTAAACTTATTTCCTTTGTCTAGAAATACCTTTACCATTCTTGGATGAGATTAGGTTGGCATGATGTAGTTTCTAATAGTTTTGCACATTGCACTTCGTTCCATTTTATCTTACACCTTTATCTGTAACTGTTGTCTTTTACAAGTTTTTTTTTCCCCTAAGTTTCTATATATTCTTGAGGCCAGAATAAAGGTCTGTAGTTTTCTGAATTGTTCTCCCTACCAGCACTTTTGTATAATTTCAATTGTTAAATATTTATTTCCCTAGTTGTATATTATGCTGTCTTGCTATGTTCAAAAATCCAAGATAAGAAATTATCCTTTGAGTTGAATGTGTTAAATTCTTTTGAGTTTTGATTCCCCTTTAGTTAGTAAAATTTCTGGATTTTGTACCTTTATTGTTGTTAGCTGTCCTGCATGAAATGCAGTTGCCTCGTAATCTTTAGTGCTGTTTAAGGGGAAAAAAAAATCATTTAATTCTTGAAGCATTTCTGAATTAGTTTTGGTCTTTATCATAACCTCAGTATAAAAGCATGTCATACATTTTTTTTCCTTGGTCTTTTTTGTATAGTTGAAGAAAATATTTTCTACTTATTTTAAGTTTATGCTTCTGAAGTTTATCTTTGTTAATAGGGAAATAAATTTCATATGTTTTGAGACAGAATCTAACCACTTAACAGGTGATAAGGGCTGGGGAAAGAATATGAATGTCAAAATCGGCAGTTAAAACAGAGTCAAGTTAGTTTAGTTGAGCTGCACGGTGGGGTTTTTTCATAGTTTAATGAAGGCAAAAGAAACAAATATGTAAAATGTGGATTATCTTTATATGTCTGTCATTTTGAGTGACAGTCTTGCCAAATTCAGTCCTGGTTTTTAAATGTTTTAAATGAAGAGGGCTTCATGAAAAACTACATTCTTGGTCTTGGTCTTTCAAAATACATCAGTCTATATTGTTTTTTTTTCACATTCCAAATCTGTTTTTCCATTTTTAAAATAGTATTCTTATTTCTCCTGTCACCAATCTGAACATTTATTTGTCAGATGATCTGTTAGCAGTATTTATGTTCAAAAAAAGCACTAGATACCCTTAGTGCCCTTGGATTCATTGTTTCTATATCCCACCTATGCTATACTCTAAATATGAGCATGTTTACTGCAAATGTTCTTTAACTTGTCAGTTACTAAAAGCAGCATACAAGGTTATAAAGCCTTCAGTTCTGAAAAATAAATGAAAGAACAGAAACAGGTAATCTTTGACACATGTTGCAGTAAAATGATACATACGCCCTAGTGTCACAGCATGGTTTTAATCTACAATATTCTCTTAAGTGCACAACACAGCTTAAAAAAAGAACACTGTAACATCCATAGTTTTATTCTTAAATGTATTTCTTTAAATGAAGTTGAATAATTCACACTCATTATGCATAAAGGTGGAATAGTTATTTATAAAGATGCTAGCTGTTTAAACATAGATACTTACCCTTGTATTATGTAGCATCAAGTTGCTACTCAGACAAACATAATGTATCGTGACCAGAGATGTCACAGATTTCAGTGGCATTTATGAATTTGGTTTTAGAAGTTTGATGATACTGAATGTCTTCAACCCCAAGTTCTACTCAGAAAAGTGATAAAGCCAAAAAGCAGTGCTAAATGAATGGTAGAACTACTGAAAATCAAGAGTATAATAAGGGCGATTATTTAGGTTATATTTCGGCAGATTTAGGTAATTTCAGAGGAAAGTAAAACTGGTTTTTGCTTTTTTCTTAAAGAAGCATTACAAACTAGATTGCTGTTCATGCTTAAAATAAATTAAATTAGACATTTCCTTAAATTTTATAGAGATTTGCAGTTTGCTTCCCTTAGTTTTATAGATTTACAGTCGTCTTTTGTTATGTCTCTTTTTTTTTAAATTAAGTTTTACTACTACAGTTGCTGATTTTTTTATTTTTTTTTTGTAACTTAGCTGTGATTCACTGTTGTCTTCCAAATGCTTACTGCTAAGAATTAAATTCTATCCTTTGTAGCATCACATGCCTTCAGAATAACTTCTTGTCTATTTATATGAACTCTTTATTCTGTGAAGTATCTTTCTTGCTGTCATCCCAACCTTCTTCCCCCTGTCTGGGGCAGGCAAAAATAGGGAAGAGTTTGTTTGATTCAAGGGCATGCAGAGAATAGTTAGGAGTGCTGGGTGTAGCTTGATTCTGTATAGCATGGTATATACATACCTCTGTATGTCTGTTTTTTGTTAATGGAACATCTCTTCAGGTAGGAAACCTGAGTTAAAATGGGAAAGAAACTCACGTGTGTCTCCCCTTCTATGTAAACACTCTTTGTCAGTCTGTCTTTTGAAAAATGCTAAACATGACTGCAGTCTCTAGCCATCAAAATGGAACCTTTTGGGAATGGGTTGTACTCAAATTTAGTCTGGCTTTTCTGCAGAGTTACTTACCTATGACAATGCATGAACATTGTTAAACTGTAGAGTATCTGAGTTGTAAATATTGTGTCTTCCTTTTTATGTACCACAGCATTCTGTGTGTATACAGTTTTGCAAACTTTTTACAAGTGAATTTAGGAGGATGTAAGTACTTCTGTTGGTTTATCTCTCAACTTTTTGATATCAAACATCATTTAAGTGATATACTTAAATGTCATTTTACACTGGGGAGAGGGATTTTATTGTAAGCATCACAAGCCCACTGATAACTTTTGTATTTCATTACCATGCTCCCTATTTCAGTAAATAACCTTCCACTAGTCCATTGTTTAGGTCTCAGTAATCCCATTTGAAATTCTGGATTGTGAAATTCTCCTACTTTGGGTTACTAACAGGAAAAAAGAAAATACTATTATAGAGCCTGTGCTTGAATGTACTGTCAACGATGAGCTCTGAAACAATATAAAAATAATTTCAGCAGGATGTGGGGAAAAATACTGGTGTCTTAAGGCTCTTCCCAGTTACTTCTCTTATAAACTTGTTTTAGGGTGAGTAGATGTAAAATCCTGTGATCTGAAAACTGTTGGTTTTAAGGATTTAATTATGGTAGCTACATAGTGAAAAGCCTCTGTTTGAATGTCAGTGACTAATGAGAAGACAGTTATTTATATTTTTAATTTAAACCTATAATTCCATGTCAGATGTTTTAGAAAAGCAGGGAGAAGTTTGTTCCATCAAAGTATCAGCAGTATTTTTTGATTGTTTTAGCTCACATTTAGTTGATCTGTTCCTTTATAGGTATGTTAAGGACTTAACTTCTTTTAAAGATATGGATAGCTTATTAATTACAAAGCCTAACTCACATTTGTGTGTGTGTGTGCACGTGCGTAAGTGTGTTTCTATCACTAACATGCATTAGCCAAATCTTAAAATCTATTTTTCAAAGCACTGTAGTTTTTGATGAAATTCATAGAAAATATGTGGCTTAGTGTCATGACCATTTTTTAAAAGCAGAATCATTGCATTTTTTTGGTGTTCCAGTCACAGTTCCTGTACACAAATACTTGTGTGTGCCTAATAGTACATACATGTTTCCAGGAGCAACAAGCATGGTCAGTAATCAAAAACAAAATAACTAAATACCTCTGTTTTACTCAATCTGGCTGTTTTGCTTTCTGCTCATTCTGCAGTTGCACATCTCCCTGCCTTGACATCCCCAGGTAGCGGATTCACAGTTAAGTCTGTGCTCTGTGTTTTTGAGAACACCTTTTCATTTTGCAGCACTTGTGCTAATTTGTACTGTTTCTTGTTTCCTCTCTGAACTGGAAGAAAATCATCCCTTGACAACCAGTCAGCTCAGACCGTTGTCATCTTTTTTTTTTTTTCTTTTCTTTTCTTTCTTTTTTCTTCCCTGAAAGTGCCTTTGGACATCTTTTCTGCAGGTACTGCTGATTAATGGTTTTGATTAGACTGCTCTTTCACCTCATGTAGCTTATGGAGCAGTAAACCAAGTGGGAGATTGTGTAAGTTACCCACTTTGGTAGTTAGCATTTTGTTTCCCTATCAAAAAGATTCCTGAAACCACACTAATTTCAAAGAATTTCTAGGCATTGTAAGGATGTTAATTTCCATTATTTAATACCGATTAAAACTTGGCCACTGAATTTTTAATACATTAAAAATGGGCGTATTAAAAATACTCGTGTGAAACGCTAGTTGCATATGGCCCTCTCAAGCCTCTAACCAATGGCTGTCCATTCCATAGGATACTTAACCTCAATTCTGCTTTTGCTTGATGCACAGTGTGGCAGGAGAGGTGATGGTGTCACAGCATTTTTCATTGATTTTTTTTTTTTTTAATATAGAGTTTTTGATGTTTATGTATGAAAACTCAACAGCAAGACAGGCTGTTTCATTTGATACACTTAGAGCTTATGTTTTGTGCTGTCTCTGGCTTTGCATCTTCAGTTTGCTACATAATGTATGTGCAAAAAAAATTGAAGTTGTTTTGAAGAAGCTGTTAAAAGAAATTACATGGGTGTTTTCTGCTTAAATAACCAGTGGTTATCAGCACTGATGTTTTTAAACCATCGTCGTTTGTGCTTCAATTTATATTCACTCACAGTTTGAATGCTTTTTTTAACTGAAATATTTTTTGCAGATAGAACAGCTACTGCAAAGTCCTTGGTCATGCCCTTAGTTACAGCAGTTCACTGTACTGTTCTTATGTGCCTAGGGGAAGCTTGCCCTACCTCTTGGAACATTTGTTTCCATCTAGCAATCTGGTTTTGCTGTGTTTATTCTGTGGCCTGTGGCTAAAGCATGTTATGTTAGCTGAGTGCTGGAAGAAGCTCTGTTGATGCTTCCCATGTGCTGATTTACTCTTGCATGATTTGGGGGTTTTGTATGCTTATTTTTACGTGTTTTCAAACTTGCAGTCTCATTGTTATGTTTCTAGACCTGGATCTGTCTGCTTGTTGGAAGTTCTGCATTGGAGTCATGCTAATATGTACTTATTTATCTTGGTTGATCATGTGGCAAGCAAATTGTTCAGTTGGCTTTCTTCTTCTAAATGGGTAGCCTGTTTTTTTGTTTGGTTTTTTTTTTTTTTTTTTGAAGGAAGTCTGTTTTATCTGCATACCACCTATGTCTAATTAGAACCTCTCCACTGTAACATTTAAGTGGTTCTTGATTAGACAATGCTAAATGGTTTCCTATAAACCAGGAAGCCATTCTTTATCTGATCAGAAGATTATAAAACAAACAAATACAGAAGATTTCTACTTACCTCTTTTTAGCTTGGATTGATTTGCTCTTGTGGTTTGAACTGTGCTGCCTTATTAACTCTGGCTAGGGATGAGTTCAGTAGGTATTGGTACATTGCTCTGTTTTGAATGTGGTTGCTCCATCTACACAATTGAAAACATGGCCTGGAAGTGCCACCACTGCCATGTGCTGGACGCAGCACTGTGTAGAGGGCTAACAGAAGGTCAAATGCTTCCGTCACTGTGTTTTACAGGTCTGTGAATTACTATTCTGAGATGCTTTGCAGTGTCAGTAAAATATGAGCATCTGTTAGTACATGCCTATTAAATATACTTTATTAGCTATTTAGTACAAGCCATACTAAAGCAAGTGTAGTCTTCCCTTGTTAAAGCAGAATGTTGTTAAAATGGTGCCAGAATTTAAGCTGCTGTATCTCTTTTGTGTGTGTGATTAAAGGGCTACAATCCTTTTTTCCCAAAAAGGCCTGACCAGTTTAGCTGACAAAGTGTTAGTGTGCACACGTACAGACAGAGTTACTTGTGTAAATGACTCTGTATCATCTTTTTTGATGAAAACGTTGTGCCTTGTTTAAAAGGAATGCATGATGTGTGATGGTTTTTCCAGCTCTCTGACATCACTGTAGCATCAGATATCCAACAAGTAAACTGGTATTTTGAGTGCAACTAATTACTGTAGAATGTGAATTGTAACTCTTCTTCATTCCCTTCTGCAGAATGACAGGAAGGGAGTTTTTCTCTTGGTTTCCAAGTCTTTATCCTTTCCTTCTCAAGCAGTTGGAGGCTGTAACCAATACTTTGAACAGGTAAGAGAAAGCTTAGAAATGTAAAGTGCAGTGAAAAGGTTAAACTAACTTGTCACATACACCCTAATGCTGTTCTTTTCATCAGTGCTTCTTGAAACAATACAGTTCTACTAGTGTCTGCTGATGAGTTATTTTTCCTATAACTTTTGCACATTACATTAAGTCTGTGGGGTAGGAACTACTGTTGAGTAATTAGTAGTTGCCACATTCCTAGGATCATATGTTAAAGAATGTATTTTTTCAGGGAAAGACAGAAACCGGGTGTTTGACTGTCTCATGTTTAACAATGAGACTTCCTAACATTTTAAAGTGATAACGGGGTCGTAGGCCTAATATAACCCTAAATGAACACTGACTCTGAGGAAGGTCCTTGAGCTCTTCTTAAGGACTCCACAAATGGTGGCTTAGAACTCCAATTTGATCAATGCAGATGATATCGTTTGGGATGACACTGATGCTGTTACCCCCAGGTTCATGAACTTTTAAAGTAAACCAGTGCTGGCTTTGTTTCTTCTTAAAATGCTGTGGTATAAACAGTGGAAGTTCAGCAGCTGATTTATGGGCAACGGGCCTGAGGTGGATACTTGGGAGCAGAAGTTTCACCAGTTGTTGCATGTTTTGCAGTTGCTGCTCTGAGAAAAGAGGGTGTATATATTCCGCACAGCAGTCTGCTTTACTTGACATTTTGAAAGGTGCCAGTGTCGTCACTGGAAAATTTTGGGAATTCTTTTAACTGAAAAAGATGGAAAGCTGCTGCCTGAGATACCGGCCTTGAATGCTTTTTTCCATGCATATTAAGGCTTGTATGTTACCATTAATCATTAACTAAATCAAGAAGTGTTGATTTTGACTTGGATTTCTGATTGTTTTTACGGTATGACTAGTAGCCACTTGGTGTCAATGACAAGAACTATTCTTTAATAAAGCCTGCTATTTAATAAATACGCATTCCCTTCCAGACTAAAAAAAAGACACTTTTTTAAAACCATCTTTTTCTAACTCGGCTTTCTCAGTTTCTGAGTTTCTAGAGTGACGTTATCTATGATGGTTTTTAATATTACTTAAAAGCGAAGACAGGTCACTGTATTAGGAATAAAGGAGGCCTGGATTAATGTAGGAAAGCAAAGGCGGCACAGCCTTACGTGCCTTCATACAGGGGTCCCCAGTGGTGCTGTAGGAGAACTGGATGCCATGTTTGATCCCAGCAGGGTTTGCACATTCTTGTAATGATCAGCCTAGTGTACCTCCTTGAACCAGAAACACAGAAGGTATTGTGTGTGGAAAGGTCTCAAGACTAGCATGGAGGAGGATGCTTTTTTCACCAAATGCTTCTTACCATTTTTTTATTTAGTGAAGCTGAAGAGCTGAAAATCCATCCAAGCCTGTTCCTTTTGCTTTTAATCCTCGGAAGGCTTTATCCATCTCCAATGGATGGTACTTACTCAGCACTCAGCATGGCACCATTTGTCCCATTTATTATAAGGTAAGGTGATTTTGTGGTGGTTTTTATGTGATGTGCGCTCTTTCTTGCATCTTTGAACTTTTTTCTAAAATGCCCTTTTAAGCTCTCTTCAGTGTTAATTATTATTAAATTATTATTAATGCTTGTTTTGAGGGGTGAGAAAGCTTTTCAGCTCATCCAAGCCATTGTATGACTTGGTTTTAAACATTCCATCAGTAAACGCTGTACAGCATGGTTGTGGCCACAGAGAGGGAGAGTAAAGGAAAACTGATGACCTTGACTGACTTTGGCAATGCAATTTGCTATGCAAACTTCTGATGGGTTTTTCAGTCCTGCAGAGTGATTGTTTGTAACATTACATAAATGTAATGACTAATACATAGATTTGTAGATGTGTGTGTTATATATCCATTTTGATCCATATATATAAGTATATATAGCTAGATGAAAAGTCATCTCAAAGGATATATCCATATATTTAAGTTTTTATACAGTATAAATTTCACTTATGGTGGTTACATCAAGATATTCAACAGATATTAGTGCTATTCTCTATGCTGCTGGTGTGAGATGGGTAGCCTGAAAAAGGAACAGGGCTGTGGCAAGTGAGGAGAAATAAGCATAATCTGTATTTGAGAGGAATCTTGCTGCCTGTGTGAAAGCTTCAGAGCAATAGGAGGAGAAAGTTCTGTACTTAATGTTGCTCCTTTAGTAGTGAAACAAGATAAAGTTGTTATCCTAAGATCTTCCAATTTTTATTTTAAACTACTGTTTATGTTAAAAAATAATAATAGCTCTGCTTATTCTTCACAGCAAGTGTGATGTAACTCTTGCTTCTTAAAAAGTTTTTAAATTTTCAAGAATAAATAATAACCTACCATTTTTTCTTAAGAGGAAAACCCCTTGTAGTTAAAAAAAGGTTTTAAATGCAATGTATTTAACAATTAAAAATTATTGGTTTTCTTCTGTGTTTGAATCTTAAATGCATTTAGGGGAAATGTTTAAAACTGGATTTGTTAGTTACATCATTGATTAGCTCTGTTTTTATGCCAATACACCAGAGAATGCTTGCTTATATTATTTTTTTTAATATAATGTTTCAGCGTATTTTCTGATATCTGTAATAGATTAACTTTTGATAAGCTTCTGATTACAGCTTTTGAGTTTTGTCTTTATATTATGACTGCTGCTTTTGGCAAGGTGCATATACCCGCAAAATAACTCTTCACACTTAATTAGCTTATTCTCTTGAGGTCCTTTAAATCCATTCAGAAGATGTGGGGAGAAAAACCCAATAAAATCTGTGAAAGAAGAACCTGAAACATTTAACAGACCTATATCATTGCATCTACCTTCCTTTAACTATGCTCCTAAAGAGAGTGGTGTGGCAGATAAAGATGATGCTTTCTGCATTTCCTTTCCATTGAATTTAGCAGTAAGTGTTGTGGATACAGGTTTAAGACTACAATAAAATTCTTGCGTATTTCAGACAGAAAATTTTATCTGGGTGTGTAGACATGCTTTTTCTGTCAGGTTACTTAGCAAAGCATTAGCATTTTTTATGGTTGCCAGGGGACAATACCAAGGATTCTGCAGGGGGAAATGTGTGTGTTTATAATATAGCTCAGTGTGCTGTTTCTGGCTCTGTTTCTGTGAACAGCTCTTAACGCCCTTGTTCTG
The DNA here is from genome assembly GCF_017639655.2 of Falco naumanni. Taxonomy (NCBI): domain Eukaryota; kingdom Metazoa; phylum Chordata; class Aves; order Falconiformes; family Falconidae; genus Falco; species Falco naumanni. Next base: position 19,004,584 of record NC_054065.1, read on the forward strand.
TGAATACCATGATTGTTTTCAGTTCACTCTTGACTGCATTAGTTGAAATACATATGGGTGATTACCTGGGTAAGATAAATATGCTGCTGTTTTCCCTTCTGTTTCCCTTCCTATTTTCTGTTCTACAGGAGTAGATAAACGAAAATAAAAATCTTTCCTATTAGTTTAGTTGTTCTTTAGAAGGTAGCAATGAAGATTGTTGTGAAGTAACCACTTGGAATCAAAGAGAAAGCCTGGTGCTGAAGGCCTTATGCATCAGAACATTAAATTGTATATATTGACTGTCCCTTTGAATTGCTTAATATAGTATTGCATTACATAATTTCTACATATAAATATAATTACGTGTAGCCCAGTGCAATTACAACATTTAATTGCCATATTTTTACTGTGAGATTTTTATATTTGTGTCACTGTCAAGGAAAGATACTGCTTATGTGGTAGGGAGAGAGGAGGGGTGAATATAACCCATAACCGATCTTCAGGCTCTTTCCGAGGCTCGGCGCACAATGAAGAGGCATTCATTTGTGGCTCTGGACAGAGCACTTTCTGTGTTTGCAAGCAAATGAGCAGTTCTGTGAACAGAACTGGGTTTAGCAGGAAGAATTCAAATTGGGCTTCTGAAGAGTTTCACTTACGTCTGAGTGGAATTTTCCATCTAGTGGGAGTATTGCTGTGGTTGCTCTGACCGTGCTGAGACGAATTGCACAATATGAGTAGGATTAAATGCTACAAGGACAAATCTCAATCTCTGTATGCATGCATACTCGTTACTCCCTGTTGAACTAGGGCATTTGATTACCTATCTGCAGTTCTGTTAAAAGTTATTTTTTCCCCTTTCCTTTTGCAGATGTTTTATTTGGAAGGGAACACTTTGATTCACAACTTATTACCTCATCTTTTTTTTTTTTTTAATAGCTAGATAGGTCTGCTTTAATGGTTACTTTCTGAGATGAAGGAATGTACAGAATGTTTTCGATTAACAAGGGAGGTAATCAGGAGGTAATGTTTTAAGTATGAAACAAAAACATAACCTCCCTTTCGCCTCCCCCTTCCAAAGACCTGTAATCTCTTTAGACTGATCTAAATTTGAGTTACCTTATGTCCTCTTGTACCATGGCATTGACAGAGTGTTTGTTTAGTGTTAAATGTTCTGTGCTGAATGCTCTGAAGGAGTAAAATGGATATCGCTGTATTGACTTGGATACTTTTCAATAATTGAAGTCTACCCCTATTTAGGAGTGTGAGCGTTTAATCCTTTGAGAAGCTTTTAAAAATTAGTCTTAAAAGGATAAACAATGTAAAATTTTGTGAAAATCTTTGGGTGTATGTGCCTTGTTTTCCACTTGACAAAACTGTTTTTAATTCCCAGTGCGATTTCCACTTCAAAATTTTGTCAGACAGATTTCAAAACAGCATTGCTTCTAGCTAGGTTGTGTTGGAAGTCATTGAAGAAATTCAGTCTGAGAACAATTTAAATAGAAATGTGAACATCTTTCCATAAAATTAACACAGCTATGAAATAGACGCTGTTTTCTTGTGTAGAATTTTATAACTTGCATCTTTATGTAAAATGGAGGAGCTAAAATACAAAATCCCCTGATGCTGTTTTTAGTCTGGGATTGGGGTAGGTGGCAGTGGGAAGCGCTAGTCCTTTACAGCTGTTCTTTTCCCCCTCCTGCCTCCCTCCATCCACCACCCCGAACTGGTATAGTGCTGTTTTGGTTTTGCATTCAAGTGGTGGGCTTGGAGTTAATATACAAGGATAATTACTGTGACTGTTAGTTAATGACGGACACAAAGATGCAAGGAAAATAATTGTGTGTGGCGAGGAAAAATTTTCTGTAGGATGGAGTGTTGTCAGCTGCTCAGTTACTGTAAGTCATTCCTAAAAGCGCTTGGAGAAGGAGAGGGGAAGTCCATGTCAGCTGTGAGCAAACTGGCAGCTCAGTTGCTGCCATAGTAGCTATGATAGGAAAGCTCAAATAAATCTGTTATTTAAGTGGGCTGGATGCATCTGCTGGAGGGAATGTGGATTTACATTGGTCTAATTATCCCATGCCTTGGAAAGGCAGAGGAAACAGCTGAAGATGGTATGATTTCTCTTATTGGTACACTTTTTCTTCTGTTTGCCTTTTTTTTTTTTTGGGGGGGGGGGGAAGCTACAACATTCACAGCTTGCTTGTTAGAACAGACTCTTTGAAACCCCCTATATAGGCTGTTGGCAAAGTCAGCTCTGTAAATTTCTTAAAAGATGACTTGGCTAACATGGTGGGAGCTGTCAGGAGTGCCCCCTGTGCACTGCTGTGGTGCTGGTGGTGCCCACCTGCTGCATGGGATCCCCCACAAGTACCAATGCAGTGTCCCAAGGGGTTCCTGTGAAGCATGTCCTTGTGCAGTGCTTGCAGAGCCTGCGTCCAGCCGTGCTGGTTGCCTGCTGTGGGGCCAAGATGGCGTTCCTTCAGTAAACTCTATTTTCTTGGGCTTTTTGAAGGGGTTAGGCCAAAGTCTTCAACTCTAAAAATCTGTTACCCTAGGGATTTGGTGGACTGTTTCTGGATGCATTAAGTGAGTCTCACTTATTATGTTTCTTAGTGGAGATTTACAGCTGTGAGTCTGCCCTCCGCAAGAAGTGATGCGGACTGTTGGCCCCAATTTCTTTTGAAGTTGCGGGGAGGGGGGTGGCGGGAGCAAAGAAAAATCCTAGGGGCCACAATTCCACCTGAGTCTTTAGCCCATGCGTGTAATGCAGTACTCTTGATTTTATTGAGTGGATAAATACACTTAAGTTTTGTTGACTTACAGTTAAATCTTTTTAAAATCAATCCAGATAATGTGCAGGTTACAGAAGATTTTTCTTAAAATTTAAGAGTGAAATGTGAGATCAGACTCCTTTAGTGAAGTCCAAGAGGTTTAGTTAATAACACTGAGATTATTCCATAAATTGTTCTGTACAAAATGCTATTCAGAGCTTTTGTCAGATACCAACAAGCTTAGAAAGCTATTTTAAAAATGCTGTTACCTGAAATACAGATTTCTAATAGAAGTAGGAACTTAAGTTTTGATTTCTTACAATTAATTTTGTTCTGCAGTTTTTATTGGCCCAAGTGGATCACAGTCCATCTTTTAAAAATGTTTGTTGGAAATTTAAAAATAGGCCTTCAGTTGCACTCTGCCTAAGGACAAGTTTTCAACAGCTCAATGATCTTTCCCTTGTAATGAAGCAACCTCATGATGTTGCATAGTACCGTATCACCCAAATACGGTTTTCAATTGCCTGATACATTTAATATATTTACGTTATTGTGCTGTGTTTTGCCATTGACTTACTTATTGATTGATTTATATCTTGTTCTTTGATGCTTTCCTACTAAGATGCAAAATGTCATTCTGATGCAGCTTTGCCTGTTTTTTTTCTCTCCCCATTATTTTCCACTTACGTTTACAAATTCCTTGCATATTCTTTTCAGTCTTCATTGCTCAGTTTACTTCAGATAAGGGGGGGCAATATTATTGCCATAGTTCACATCTTTTGCTTTTGAACAATAAACCCACTTATATAGAGAGGCATACGTAAAATTATGATCTTACTATTGTAACCTGTGTATACTAACGTTGCAAATCACAGAGTTCTGTGTTTTAGGCAGTGTGAAAAATGTGTATTAAATAATTGAGATTGATCCAGGTTTATTTTAGCTTCTTAGGAAGCGGAGCGCTTGATCGTGAATTCTGGGGCTCTCTAGGAGTCACAGATTAATCTTATTATCTTATAAATCTGAGAGAGCTTGCTTTTTAAAGAAATGTTTTAAGGAAAAGGACCCAAGTATAGTAGTATTAATATTTTAGAAGGTGGTGTGAATTTAAATATTCACTGATTAATAACGTTACTTGCATGTGGGTTGCTGTTTTGAAAAAAATATTCTTTGTTAACCTATACCTATTAGTTTTATTGCTCTGTGTTCTGTTTAATTATGGTAAGTTATATCTGTCATGTGCCCAGTTCAGTTCCATTGTATCCCTGTGACAAAGCTTGTGTAGGCTTCACAGGAATTGGGTCTGGGCTAAGATGGAGTAATAAAGAAACAAAATTCAAATGTAAAACCAAGAGTGTCTGTGAGACTTTGAGATAAGTTTAAAACCTTACACTGAATAAAGAGCACAAGATGGGGGAGTGAGGTACTTTTGATAAAAGATCTCTTCAGTTTGTTTTGGAAGAGCTTGATTGAAGTCAGTCATGTATACCTCATTAAGATTGCTGTTTGTAAGTTGTTTGAATTCAATTTCCCTGATTTTTGTTTTGTTTCACACATGTACAATTGCATATGTAGGTCTAGTATATTATCCTGTATCTGACTTGAAAGCAGCCGTCTGACTTTCTGTAGGCTAAACACTGCTATCCTTTGGTAAGTGGCCAAGCAAGATAGCTGAACAGTTGTGCTCACTGTGCTTCGTCTGCCTTTCTCCTCTATTTCCTTTATTGTACCAGCAGGAGAATTAATATTAACACTTGCCCATTTTCAACTGTCATTTCTGTAAGACTTGGAGTCTTATCAGGGATCTGATAAGCAAAGACATCATGTGGGAATGCCTTTTCATATTAGATTAAAAGAACTATGTATGTTTATTGCAGCATTGTTGTATTAAAATGGTTGCTCTTGATTACAGTTGTTTATAAAAGCATTTCTGGCTTTCTGTATCATATGCATATCTTCTCAGTCTTTGGTCTCTGGTTTTTTTCTTCCTTAATCTAATGTCTGATCAGTATAACTTCTTAGTATTATAACTGTCTGCAATAATTTATTATTTGGAATCCCTGTGATACTACTAGGAGCAGGCTCTGACCCATTGGAATTCCCTGTCCTTGCTGGGGAAGCTTGTGGGGCTGACCAGTCATTGCAAGATGAAGACAGATAGCCTTTTGATTATAGGCAAGGTTCTCAAAGTACATGAACTGGCATAAGCATTGGAAAAAAGAGCAATGTACACCTCTAAAACATACATTGTTTTTAGATTCTTTCTGTATTTTGCAGTGTTAATCTCTTGTTTGACACCTAAGATGGAAGTTTTGCATGGCTGGGGAAGAAGGGAGGGAGAGGAATGCATTTACCCTTTGAGCATAACTCCTCTTGTGAGCTGGAACTGGCTTGGAACTCTTCCATTTCTACTTAGTCTATTTTCTGTGCAATCGTGATTGCATAGTGAATAGCACTGATCTGTAAAAGTATTTATGGGTCACTGTAAGTATTTATTAATAAGAAAGTTTTAGGCTTTTTTTTAGCATATTTAAGAAATGGTAAAGAGTTTGTCGCTTTCTCAGTTTTGATTAAGTTCAAATTGTAGTCCTCTCTAGTACTACAATGTGCTTGATTGGCAGTAGGCTGTTCAAGACCTTCTGATCAAGTAAAAAAATCATTGTACATTTTGTATGTTCTTTGCTGTATTCCTCAGCCTTTTCTCTTAAACTGTGGGCAGTTGTTCTTTTCATGCTCAAGTGATGCTGATGGGGAATATTACAACCCCTAGATACTCATCATTGATTCCTTATGTATATATTCCTTTATATATTACTGATTCCTTATATATTCCAGATTTCACTGTGTTCATCTGTTTATTTTTCATTGGCAGATTATCATCTGAAGCAATTTAGGAAATATTCACAAACTGTAGGGACCTGTCAGATTCACGGGAAGTAGAAAGTGATGTCTAGCAGAGAAGTGTTCATGACCACTGAGAGGAACTATCTCCAGTGTTGCAGATTCCTGAAGAAGAGGGCCGATGGCTGGGATCCTAAGTTGAAATTTGGTGTATACTACTTCTCTTTTGAAATATGATTCAGTAAAATGTATGGGTTGCTCAACTGTCAACACATGATTGGCAAAGTTGTTGTATTATTAATTTACATACTTAAAATTACCCAGTCAGTAAGTACTTTGCTGGTCAGGATAAGTAGCCAAATATTAACATTTAGCTTGTTCCGCAAATGTATTTGCGGGAGGGAACATGAAAATGGAGACAAATAATGCATTAACTGTGCAGAGGATGGTAGGTGTGTCAAGGAAAACCAAGTACAATGATATTTTGAAAAGCCAGTATTTTTAACGAAAACCAGCCTAAGAGGAGTCAATATCGGGAGAGCTTTTTGGCAATGGGCTAGCTGCTTTTGGTGGTATGGCTGGAAGAAAAGCGTCTTTGAAAACCAAGATCCTTTGATTGTTTTCATGGGTCTGATAGTAAGTTTTGAAAATTGCTCTTGTTACATTCCTGTTTACAGTTACCTGAAGCTTTCTAAATTATCACGGTGTGCTGAGATTTGATTTATACATTCAGCTTCCCTTTCACAGAGTTAAAAGTAATGATACAGTTGCAAAGACAGAAGATAATTTGTCTACGTTTTTGTTGTCTTTTTTCCTGTTTTGGTAGTAAGTGGTATGTGTTTGTTTTAGTTATTCTGTAGTTGTGAAACATCATAATAACAATTCACAAATAACAAAGTTGAAATATGGTTGTGAATTAATATTTTTCTTTTACATGACCTTGAGTTAAGAGCAATTGTATTTTCTCTAGAATGCTGTGCATGAAAAACTAATGGAAGGAGCTCTAAACAAATAGTTAAATAAATGTAGAGGTTAGCTACCTGGAGATAATGTTTAAGATTTCTTGATGATAATAATGCAAGAAAAGAGATGTTATTTTAGATTGTCAGCATGTTCTATAGCAAATCTCCATTTGAAGATAACATATTTCAGTTGGTCTACAGTTTATACATAAGTAAACTTAATACCAGTTTTCGTAGGCTTATACCTCAGAGATCTTAGTTTGTTGGCTGGCTGAACCAGAGCAATTCAAGTTTCTGTTGTTGGTTCTGCTTGGTATCAGTTGGCCACTTCTTACAATAACCTAGGTCTTGGTGACTAGAAGAGAGGTGTCTGTAGTTTCTTCCTAGAAAGCCCTTGGAAACATATGGAGAAACAGCTCCTGGCATAGCCTGTGGGCAGCTTTCACAAATAAAAGGCTGTGTACTTTGCCTGCATAGTTCCTGCAGTATTTACAGCTACTCTTGATTCATTAGAGTGCTTGTGTGGAAAACATTGCCCTTACAAAAACATAAAGTTTTATCTTAATTGCCCAAGTTGGAAGAATAAAATACTTAACTTCTAGCCTCTATATACATTATGTTTGGGCAACCATTAACTTCACTTTAAAGAAAATAGATAAGAATGTAGAGGTTTAGTACTGCATAAATAACCTAAAATTAAACTTGATCTGTTTCTGTCCCTGGATACATTCAGACATTCATGTGTTGATTGTAGATCTAAAACCTCCGGCAAACTGTTGATACTTTTGTAATGTTTTTCTGCTTCTCAGGTAAATATTGAGATGCTATATCAAAACCCAGATTGTTCTGGGTTCTTTTTGGTTCTTAATTTCAGATTAAAGAACAAAAAATTGTCTTCAGGCCAATTACAATACAGGTATCCATAGTGGAATAAATTTTAAAAACTAAATGCTTTGGATACTTTAATTGCTAAGGGACACAGAACTCTAACAAAATGGGAGAGAGTTGTGTTTCTTTAGAAGTAAATACAAACGAAGGAAATCAATAAATGAATGAAAAAAAATAGGTACATGTATAGCAAATTATTGTTTAGATTCTAGAAAACCTTACTCTTGCATTAATGAATAAGTACTATCCTGGTGATTTGTCCCCAGTATAGGAGTCCAATTTATGTTAATTGTGTGGAAGAATGAGTATTTTTTAAATGCTATTTTTGGACCTCTGTTTGCTTGGAAACGTGTAATACTGAATTTGAAAGTTGCTAAAATTAGTCTTTAAGGAGAGAACCTGAAGGGAAAAAAGTGAACCAGTATGTAATCATGAGGAGTTGTTGTCTAAAAAAAGTGTATTTTTTTGAGTTATTTCACTTAATACAGACAGCACAATGCTCTTGAATCTTAATAACCAAACTCTTTCTAATAGGAACTGAATCGGTTGCTAAATACTTGTCTTTGTGATCCCCATCCATGTTTTCCCCTAATGTAACGTCATGGTTTTAATTCTTGCTTTAGAGCTGATAAAATAACTGTATAGCTGCATGGTGCAAGAAAGAGGAAACCTGTTTCTCATACAACTTACTGTGTCTACATAGAATCAGGCAGAAGCTTTATTACAATTTTTTCTTTCCAGTGCATACGTTAGGACCTGGTGGAATAATTAGCTCCAGGGTTTAAAGGATACTATCTATTTGAATTTTATTTATTCAAGTTTTTTAATCAGTTTTATCTTTTAAAAACCTAGAGGCTGTTAAAATGCTTTAACTAGCAGGCAGAGTTGGTTTGTTTGAACTGCCAGTCTGCCTTTCATGCCTCATGCTGCCCTCTTCTCCCAAACTCTTTTTGTGATGGTGGTGGGATACTTGATTTGACTTACAAGATTAGAGGCTCCTTCTGCAGAAATTCCATTCCTTGTTGTTCAGGCTGTTCTCCCATTGTTTCAGTTCTGTTTTCATGGCTGCTGTTCCCTCTTCCAACACTTTGTGAAGGCAATGGATGTGAATGTATTTCAGCTGAGAACAAAATGGTGATGCTGCGATACTATCTGTAGGACTGCATAAAGTACTGTTAATAAGCAGTGACATAATTAGTGATGCAGAGATCACTGTGACAACATCAAGCAAATTTGGAGATATTTTCTCCTTGTTAATCCTTTTAACAACTGTAGGTATTACTTAATATAATGGACATATTTTCAGGTACAGATGTGATTATGTTCAAATTAGATCTATTCATTTGTTTCTGTAACCTTCATATAAAAGGTAATCCTTACTTGGTTTGTTGAGTTGGGTAACAGAAGGTCTGTTGAGGGGGAGTAATAAGAAAGGAAGAAAAATAAGCACATAGGAAACACCTGCAGTTTTTTGGTTTTGGGGGATTTTGTTCCCAAAAAAAAAGTTTAAGATATTTTTATTTACAGCTAGTGTTCTGTTGTTTGTAGCCAGAGTAATAAATTAGATACTTTGATGTGTGCAGAGGAGTATGGAATCTTTGTGCTTTATAAGAGTTGGTCATAAATCTTGTCAGTTAGGAAGATTGTTCAGGATCTAAGTGTTAAAGCTGGAGCGGAGGAGTGGAAATGCATTGAATCCACAGTTAAACAAAGTGAAACCTTCTCAGATTTATTGACTTTTTGTTCTTGATCATGGCCTGTTTGAAGTAAACATGTTTACATCCAGTACCTCGTGCACCTAGATAAACAGTACTGAGTTCAGCGTGGAGTACAGCTTCAATAGTTGTTAACAGCCCTCAGGATTTAATAGGAATGTATCACATGAGGATTTTGAACGTTTCATTGCTTGTTGCTACCTTGAGATACAATAAAATCCAGTTAGCATACTGGATGTTTTTACATAATGACATTTTTGATACTTCTTAGTTTTTAAAGTCTGTACATGATGTGCATGTAAAGAAAGTGTCGCATACTGAAAACACTTCCCCCCCCACCCCCAAGTATTTTTCAAATCAAAGACAATGAAACAGTTTTAAATACAGATTTGCACACACATATGCCCTAACAGATGCCAGACTCCTTTGCTTGTACTTGCCTGCAGAGGTGATGAGAAGAGGCAGCCTGCAACAGATTTTAGTCATGTTGTTGGCAGGTGAAGCTCAGAGTCTGGATGGTGAAGGGGCCAAGGTTGGAGGTCCTGTTCCTTTCTGCAATGTCCTGGCAAGGCAACTGCCACCACTGATCTCAGGGATGGTAGTGTGTTAAGCTGCTGCAAGAGGAGCAACCGGAATAGTTTAATAGACTTAAAATATTTCTTTCTTTAAGCTGCTGGGTTTTGCTGCAGGTACAAACTGAGTTACAGTGATTACCGTAATTGTGTAATGGTTTGTCTTGATACAGCTTAAGAGATTGATTCCCATAGTTATTGCTAAATCCTAGATAAAATGAATATTTAAGAACACAGGTGGTAGACTCAGTGTTAAGGTGTGTAGCTGATCTTAGACGCTGGTATAACAATAAACAGAAAATTGCTACATTAGGTTAGATTGTTGGGTTTTGTTACTCAGTTGTATCTGCATTCACTTCTTTCACTTTTTGAGAATTGATCCTGTTTAGTTTTATTAACAGGTAAGAGACTATATCTAAGTGGGATCCAGGAAAAATCAAAACTGCCTGTTCTTAATTTAGGGTGCTGTTAAAGGTTATGGAAAAAGTATTGTATATTTTGACATTCTTCTGGCAAACTCTTTGCATGATTCAGGAATGAAGCCAAATGCCTTCAAAACATGAGAGATGCACATATAAGTGCCTTCAGGGTATGCAGAAGTTCAGGGATAGGTCACTAGTGGTGACTTGGCATGATACCTTGCACGTGTATGTGAATGGAGTGTTTTTGAAATGTTATCAGCGAGTTTCTTGCCAATTTTCTTTGAGTATTAGATTTAAAAAAATAAAACTATCAAAAAAAAAAAAAAAAGAAGAAACAGTAGGAATGTTAACCCCTCTCAGATTTGGGAAGCTATTTGCCCGTGTGAAATACCTTCCTTATGTTCCCATATGTTTTCCTATAAAGCAAATACTTTACTGTTCTTCAACTTAGTGATGCTTTTGTTCCTTAGTAGTGACTTTGCAGGAGTGCTCTTACGGGGATTTCCACCGAGATGTCAGTTGCTGTGACTACACTGCACCCTGTGTAGCAATCTGTAGTATGAGAAGTTAGCACTAATGTACAGCAGGGGCCTAGTACAGTGGCAGGTTGGTGGCTGGGTTGCCCTCTGGGCAAGTAGTAGCTGTGGGTGTGCACTTCCCTTAGGCACAGAAAGTTGCAGAACTGGGTCCCCTGTGTCCTGGGCAAGCTCCTCAGGCACTGGGCACACCTGTGTGTTTGCTCAGCAGGAGGAGGAGGACAAAGTTATTGCCTCCTGATTTAAGATCCTCAAAGTGCAACACAGAACTGAATCTGAGGGTCCCAGTTAGGCTTCTTGAAGCCCTTGGCTTCTGAGGTTCTTACAGAGAACAAACAATTTTGGGCATGGGGAGAGGTGAAGATCAGAGTCACCTGTAGTTTTGAGAATTGCAGTTTTGCCTTATATACATTCAGTATAAATGCTGAGGTGGCATCTCTGTTGAGGACCCAGACTTTTGGCAGCTGAGACAATTTTGCCTATTACATGAAATTATTTTCTTCTTTCTAAATGTAGAGCTGTCATTTCTATTTCTATAATAAATTTGATAAGATAACAGTGTGGAACCAAGTTTGATATGTAAAATCCTGTATCTCCATATAGATATGTGCATGTGTTACAAGTCTTTACTGTCATTTTTTGTAGGACAGCCAAGTTAAAGTCAGGTTATCTAATAATTGTTCTCAACTCTATTTTTTGTTACTAGGAAATCCCCCACAAAATTCCACTCTAATTCATTGCATTGCGCTTGAGGAGAAAACCCCCTCTGAAGCATGTAGTGATGGAAAGTACCCTTGCACAAGTTAGAGGAAACCCTGGCATTTTACCCATTTTTCCACGCTTCCTGTTAAGGATGTCAGATTCCTTGGAATTTGTAAAAGGTCATGAACAAAATAAAGAACATTCCTGAATATACAGTTAATAGCTAATTAAAAACTAGGCATTCATTACAGTATCAGTGTTGCTTGTGTTTGGAAAGGACATCTACATGTGAGAATCTCTTGGTTAAGAAAACACGGTTTAAGCAGAAATAAAGAATATGTTGCAAACAAATCAATTCCCAGGCTTGTCTACTGTGCAGTAGAATTAAAATGTTTTTGTTTAAAAAAAAAACAAACCATGCTAGTTTTTTTATTAAGAGCTAAGGTGACTTCCTTTTTGCACCCTATCAATACAGAATTAAAACTTTTCCATATGGAAGAGCCTCCAGTTGTGACTGCTCTGCTTTTGCATTCTGTTGTGAAGGACAAGCCAATCTTTGGAAAGGAAATGCAAAGATGATTCTTCAAAAAATCATTCCCTACAAGGGTAGACATGGGGAGGTGGAGGATAGAACATTTTGCCATACTGCAAGGATGAGAATTCCCACAAAAGCCTGTCATTCAAGGGCAGCATAGCTCTCTACTTTCTCTAAACAAGGTCTGTGTATTTCAGGCATACCGTGGCCTAACATGACTAAAATGTCAGAACTCTTATGCTATTTCAATTAAGTCTATTTACTGCCTTGTGTTCAAAACCCAATTAATTCAGTTGCTGGTTCAAGGTGGAAATTACTTTCTGATTTTCTTTGATGTGAACTAAAGTAAACTACTATTTTGAGATTGATTTAAATTTGCTAGAGATATTTGAAACCTTAGAATGCCTTTTAATTTCACTTCATTTTTTAAATACATAGGCATGGTGCTGCAGGGCTTGTTTGGGAGAACTCAAAAGTGGTTCACCCATTTTGGCAGGGGAGAATCTCAACTACATGTGATTTTGTAAGCTGAAAATATGTAAGAAGCGATTCAGGAAAAGGATGAGAGGGTAGGAGGAGGGAAGGCCATCTCTCTGGGTCATCACAGTCAGGTATCAGAGCGTATCTTCTGCCATACTGCATTTGACATCGTCCAAGTCATTTGGCCATTCATTTCTAAACCCTGGGGTAGCTTTCTCAGTTGTCTGGGACTGCGGGTGGCTGAGTTGTACCTGCCTTCCAGAAATTAACACATGCAAGCGTTCCTGGCTTTGAAAGGCTTAGCCTAACCCAAGAACCAAAAAAAAAATTTTTATTCACTGCAACTCAGTATACGTGCTGCTGAAGTAGTATACAGCTGGTTAATGTGTTAATATAGCTGAACAGTTAATTCTATGTATATTCATAAATCTACAGCCAGTTAAAACTATAATAATATTAAAAGAAAAAAGGTTCTTTTTGGCCTGTTTTATATGCAGTCTTGAGTCTTGTCAGTTAATTTTTAATAAACAAAAAATATTTATTTTTTAGATACTAATTATAAATAATAGAAAAATATTTTCCAATGTGTCTTATTTCCTGCCTTTAAATATGTTTTAAAATACAGTGGGAGTTATGGCCTAAAATTCCAGTAGACACCATGTTGTGTTCTATGGAAACATCTGATTAAGGACATATTTCAACATTTCAGTTAAGTGAAACTCAGAATACTTACTCTACAGCAATCATATTCAAATGTAAGAGAAACATCAAGTAAGATGGAACGAGACCATATACTTACTTGCTTCATGGAATAACTGCATCTTTTCGTTTTCTTAGGTCTTTTTTTTTTTTAAACTGTATGCATTTCTGAAGCCTCCAGCATGGCTCTAGTATGACTTATGTTTCTAGGCAAATACTCTTGCTACTGAGAAGAAAAACTGTCTATTTGATTTCTAAGAAATGTGTTCTATTTTTCATTGCATTATCCTTTGTTTTGTTTTAGCTACAGCAGTGGATTGCAGCTGGGTAACAAATAATAGGTATTTTTTCTTTTTCTAGGTGTGGGCACTCTCCTGTGTACCGTTTACGTGAGATGTCAGGTCGGGCCCTTGTTCCATTTATTATGGTAAATGAAGTACCACATACAGTGCTGTCCTTGTTGGAGGGGCTTCCAGAGTCTACCAGTCCTTGCCTACGACAGAATACTATTCATGGAACACTTCTGCAAGTAAGTTCTTGGGGGTGATTTGTCGTTTTGTTTGTTTTAGGTTTTGTTGGACTTTTTTGGTCATACTTCACAGCCAGATAACATGCAGTGAGTTGTGCTGAATGTTCACACATTGTCAAAACATGTATGAGGACTGCTTTTGAATTAATTCTATCAGATGATAAATGTGGAATTCACATTTCAACCATCATTAAACAGCTGTAGGCTGTAAATACCAACATTTAGCTTTCATATAATGCTTCATCTCTGGAGACTGAAATGCTTTGAGAGCAAATATATTTATCTAAACTTATCTACAGAGAGATCTATGTGACTAGCCCAAAATCACAGAGCAAATGTGAGACAAAGCTGAACTCCAAGCACCAATAGTATTGCAGATACTGAGATTGCTACTTACCTACATATTTATATATTACTTCATTTACTTTTCCTGCTATACCAGCAGCTTCCTGTCAGTTTGCTGTACAAGTTGTGATAAGCTTTATACTGTATTCTGAAAACACTCTGGAGAGCGGCTTGCTGTCGGTTTGGAATCAGAAATTTCTTCATTCCCCATATATCGTTCCTTTGGTTTATGGCAGTCGGTTCACTGTGTTTGATTTTTAAGCTATCATGGTAATAAGTTACCCATTTTTATTGCCTGTTTTTCATGAGCAACCTTTCAACAAAGCCATATTGTACGTGATCAGCTCTGTTAGTTTGCCGTAGTTGGCAAGCTATCTAGGTACACATTGCCACTGTAAACTGTGTGGTGGGGTTTGTATGGGTTTGTTTGGGTTTGTTAGTGTATCTTTTCCAGCATATTATTTCCTTTTAAAATCGTGACCTTGCAGGAGACCTGGGACAGGGAAATGAGTGAAGTCCCTCTAGAGCCGTAACCGTCCACTTTACCTGTAAAGGGTTTCAGCCAAGTGAATCTGGATTTGGTTGTTCATCATTACAGTGAAGGTTGTCATGGGGTGTGGGATGATCTGCTCTGAAAAGCAGCTCATGCACCTGTCTTAGACCTGTGAGCTGTTGCATCTGCATGGGAAGGAGGAGATTGCCAGTGTGTCACAAAACTCCTGAACCTCCTGAAATGTTAGAAAGAGAGGGTTATTCCAACAAAGAGAATTAAGTACTTTCTTGGTCCAAAGTTGTTATAAACCTGGTTGTGAGAATAGGGACTGGCTGTAGTGTTATAAAGCTACTGCCTTCTTCTTAGTGATCTGGAAAAAGTAATGGTGGGTTGTTCTGAATTCTTTGTCTTTAATTCGTTCATGTTAAGACAATCTTATGCATAGGTGTAAGGAGTTTTCTTTTCCATACCTATAAGGCAGGAGATATTCTCAGGGCTTTAATGTAATTTTTGATCAGTTTTGGTCAGCAACTAGGAACTACTACTGCAATTGGTACTGTAGCAGGGAGAGACAAGTTGTGTTCAGGGAATGACATTCTTTAAAAAAAAAAAAAGACATCTGAATCAGTTATGCAAAGTCTTCATTTAGCACTTAATCAGATTTAGTGTATGACTGAAACTGAGCTATCTGTTGCTAGTTAAAAATAACAAAACATTCAGAAGAAATACTGTGGGTTGATAAAGATGTGCAAGAAGAGAGGCGGTGGTGTTTGATGTTGTACCTCTAAACCACAAATGCCAGGTAGTTCAACACAAAGTTAGCATGCACCTCCTGTAAATAGTACAAAGAGCAAAGTACTGTGACTTTCAGGGGTTGTTGGACACATGGTTTCAGTTTCCTTTTTATCAAGGTAATATGGGACTTGCAAAGCTGCTGCTAAAGCTTATTAAACTGCAGAAAATTATGTTATGGGACTGTTTGTTAAAGCACTGTCTCTCTGAAGGCTTACCTGAAGACACAGTGATCTGGCAGTTTTTGAAACTGTTTGCACTGCACTTCTATGACACAGTAGAGAATTTAACTTCCTCTTTCTTACAAAATCAAACCAAAAATCCCTATTAAAAAGTGAGTCTGTACAAAACTCAATAAAATTTAGATTTTGCCAGCAATAAAAGACCAGTAGCTTATGCAAATGGATTTAATAAATCTGTTTCTTTTGTTGAATCACATTAGTCAGTTGCTGGCTAAATTCATTGCCTGAATTTTTATTTCAGTGTTCATATGTTGTCAAGCCTTGAACAGGAAAATTGGAATTACTCAAGACTTAAAGCTTATGTGGCAGTGCCAAATGCAGGAATCTTGACGGTATATTTCAGTTATGTTTCAGAGTTATGTAATCATTTCATCTGTTGCAAGCCAAATGTTAATTTATAGAAAGATCTTTCAGAAAGAGTTCAGCATGGAGTGTTTGTCCAAACATGGCCTGGTTTTCCAAACGCTGAGATTGACAAGGAGTGTTTTTTGACAGTGGTTACAAACGTGCTGTGTTTAACTTCAGACCTTTGCATTACGTGAAATATGGCTTTTCCTCACGAGTGTGGTAACTGTGGCTCAATTTACATAGGGATCTGAATGTGCATGAAGATAAAATAATCTTACGGTTTACATGTTTTACATAAGAATTCTTTTCAGGAATTGTCTAGAAGGAATACTGCTGTTCTGTACTTGTACAGAGCTGATGATACTCTTCAAGGAGTAGTTCTGCATCATAAGTAAATTCATTGACTTGAATAAGACAAAAGTCTTTTCTATGACTTAGTGCTTGTTTTATGACTGCAGTTTCTACTTGCTCCGTAATCCAAACTGGCATGAGGATGGCAGGGGGGAGGGAGTCAAGTTTGTAGCCCACAAGAAAATGTGGACATTTTCTGCAGGCCTTCTTGAATGATGAAATATTTATGGCTTCTTTTGTTTTAAGATCTAGCACTTTTAGCTGATCAGATGAAGGGAAGAGCTTGTCCAGAGCTTTATGTAGACACTTCTGGAAGTGTATCCAAATTTATGACTAGGGAAGCCTTTATGTTTGTGAAACTCTGATTTTTGGCAATTGATAAGGAACTTATTCTTTATACTGAACGAAGTCCAAGAAGGTAACTTTCTGGGTATACTAGGGAAAGAAAGTTTGGTCCTGGGTTATTCCTGACCATGGGCCTTACTAGTAAAGACTGAGATGAAGACAACATTCAGTACCTCAGCCTTACCTTGGCCAGATTAATCTCCAGGTGGGCTCTTGCTTCCCTGAATGCATCTCTGCATGCTTGGACACTCTTTCTCTCTTTTCCTCCCAGGTTACTTATCCCTGCTTCTACCTTCTGTATACTCCCTTTCTATGTTTGAGTTTTGCCATGAGCTCCTTGTTCATCCATACAGACCTCCTGGCACATTTGCTGAACTTGTAGCTTGTTGGGATGGACTGCTCTTGAGCTTGGAGGAAGTGGTCATTGAATATCAACCAGCTTTCTTAGACCCCACTCCTTCCAGTGCCTTATCCTACAGGACTCTACCAGACAGATCCAGGAAACAGCCAAAATCTGCTCTCGTGAAGTCCAGGGTTGTGATCTTGCTTTTTGCCCTGCTCCCTCCTCTCAGGATCCTGAGCTCTGCCGTCTCGTTGTCACTACAGCCAAGGCTGCCTTTGACCTTCTCATCCTCAATGAGTCATTCTTTTTCATAAGTGTGAGGTCCAGCAGAGCACCTTTCTTTGTTGTCTTTTCTATTGCTTTTGTCCAGTACTTGTCAGCAGTGCTCTCCAGGAACCCTCTGGATTGCTTATGCTGTGCTGTGTTGGTCCTCCAGCACATACCAGGGTAGTTGAAGTCTGTCCTCTGTGAGGACCAGGGCCTGAAAAACACAAGGCTGCTTGTAGCTGCTGTAGAAGGCCTCATCCTCTTCTTCCTGGTTTGTTGGCCTATAGCAGACACCCACTACGCTGTCACCCATACTGGTCTGCTCTTTAGTTATTACTCACAAGCTCCCAGCTGGCTTATCATCCATCCCAGGCAGAGCTCCATGCATTCCAGCTGTTCTCTCACATAGAGGGCAACTCCATCTTGTTGTCTTCCCCACCTGTCTTTCCTAAAGAGCCTATACCCCTCCATTGCAGCACTCCAAACACGTCAGCTATCCTATCCTGTCTCCATGATCCCAACAAGATCACAGCCCTGCATCTGCACCCGGACTCAGTTCCTCACTTGAACCTCTTTGGGTGCTTTAACAGGGACCCCAAGCATGATTTGCCCAGAAAACAAGGCAGCACCTTTAATTCATCTGGTTGTATATTATTTATGATGATTAAAAGGAACTCCGAAATGCATTAACTTCCAGATTGGTTTGCCAAGGAAAGCAGATGTTGGACTTTTGTTTTTATCTTGTGTGAATCAGTTAACATGATTGATGCTGGATTTCCAAGGCTGTGTGATGTGCATAAACCTATAGAATCTAGTTGTTGTTAGTACGGTAGAATAGCAGCAGTATGGCTGGAGCTTTCAGTCACAGGGTTTATTTCTTTTTCAAATGAAAGAATCTGCACATCAACTGGGTCATTATCTTGTACGTTATCAGTTTGATCTTCCTCACCGGTCACTTTGTTCAGCCTACAATTCTGTATTTTTAGAACATATGTCATCAGATAAATGAGACTTATCAAAAGAAGTGTTGTTCTCATTTAACTTTTCTGTGCCTTGTTTTGGACACTTCTGCAGTGTTGGAAATGCTAACCTACTTCTTAGAGGTCTTGCGTGGATTTATAACTAAACACTGACAGTGTCTAGCTTGAGACTTGGATACAGAACAGTATAAAAACATTGCTTCTCTTATCTGTCCTGTTCACTTCATCCCTTCTTTTTGGAGAGCATTTTGCATTCCTTTTGGCATCTCTTGGGCACAGATTAGAAGAAAGAAGGTTTCAGTGACTTCTCCCTCGTTGTTTGCTGCTTGTATATGAAGAGAGGGAGCTACGTGACTTTGTTTAAGTGTGCATGCAGAAATTCCTAGCTGCACCTAATATTGATGAGTAATTTCTGGCTGGAAGCTGCTTTGTTTGTGAGGATCATTCACATTTTTTGGTGGTAATTTGTACAAGCAATGAGACAACTGCACAGAATAAAATAAAAAAAAATATTGCTGGCCCGTCATGTGCCTGCAGGTAGATAGATCCTTCCTGTCATGACTGGTTTTGGTCACTGCTGTAACTCAGTCACAGAAATTCTGCCTGGTCTGCTGTGGTCCCTAGGAAGACTTCTCTCCGTTCTACCATCTTCTCAGCTGAAGTCTGGGTGGTAGCTTCTCTTCTCCTCACTGTGGTCTTCCCACTTACTGCTATTACTTTGTCATTCCTACTGATTTATCCCAAAATTTGTCCCCTGAGCATGTGGCAGTGTTTTGCATCACAAGAGAAGAACCGTATCTCATATCTGGGGGGTGCACATGACCTGTTCTTAAAAGAATACAAACTAAATGGCAAGAGACAGATGAAATAGAGAATTTGTTATGCTTTGATGCAGGGTTAGAACTTAGAAAGATAAAAATGGAAATACACTTATTTAATGTTGATTGGAGTGTTATCAATCAGCAGCCAGTTACTCTTACAAATTGTTACTCTTAATGTTCAAATTTTCTCTACACTTTGAATTTTCCCACAAAATTCTGTAGTTTCAATTCATCAAATTGATATTATAACAGTAGGCTAGTTCAGAGACGTGTTTTGGGTTTTCGTTGGGGTTCTTCTGCTTGGATTTTTATGCTCACTAATTCAAACTGTTCTGTTCGGCATATGAATGTGAAGTCTTGTGCTTCAAAGGAATGTTGCTTTGAGTTTTTGAAACTTTTTTCTTTTTTGCATTTGAAACCAGGAGCACTGTTACATCTCTCTCAAATCTAAAGAACAGACTGAGTCACATCAACTTAGTTGCATGTGACAAAAATTAGACTTAATAGAAGATAGAGGGCTTCATAACTCTACATTAATTAACATTATATTAAAGGTTAAATTTTCCACTGATTTTAGTGGGACAAGAAATTAACAGTTACCATTTTTCAGGGAATGGCAGGATCCTGTAGAACTAGACTCATCTTTCTGAAAATACTTTACCATAAAAGAATCTAGAATCCTTATATTAAAAAATAATAATACAATTAAAAATCCAGCATGGTTGCATGGCAGATTTTTTTGCCATGTGCACAGGGCTTTTATGAAAGTGATCTACTGTTTCCCTTTCTTCTTTGTAAAGTTTATTGAATTATTGAATATGGCAAGGTTTGCACGATGGTAGAACTTCAGATTATCTGTATCTACTCTTTGGATATGCTGATGTTTTAAATATTAATGGAGAGCAGGGGAATGTGATTTAAAGGTGGAAGAATTGATTTAAATGATGGTTAGAGGCTTCATTAAAGCAGCAAGAAGACCAGGACAAGATCATAACCTGAAAATAGCCATAATGAGTCAGTGAGTCAGTGTGCTGCTTCCAGCAAGGACTGATAGCACAAGCCTAGGAAGAAGAGTAAGGCTGACCAAGCAGCTGGAGAAACATCTGCGTGTACTGTCTTAGCTTAGCGTACTCCTGAGCCAGAAATGTATGGATGTGACTTTTTGTTGAAGATAAAAATTAAGTATTTAGTTGTACTGATGAAAAGAAGCAGTTTATGATGAAAACATCAATATGTTAATTATCTGAGAGAGTTGTGTTAAGACATTGCAGATGAAAGTGGAGCCTGCCTAATGGCTGTAGATGCCTTTTTCCTTCTTTTGAGAGGAGAATTTTACCTTAAGTTGCTACAAAGGAAGATCAAGCTTCAGGTATTTGAGATTATAATCACTCCCATGTTTTATGAGTTTACTACTTGGGCACTTGCTTAGAGGAATAAAACAATTTAAATAAATACGAGCATTTGAAAATAAAGCAAAGAGGAATGATGCATGAAGAAGAGCTAGCAAGCAGTCATGGGATCTTCTTTATTATAGAACTGTGTAGGTAGTAAAAACCCACAGACTCCAGTGGCTAGGGTGTGAGAATATAACAGGAGACAAATTAGGCAAATATATTTTGAAGGTCATTTTTGGATGTTGGTCTTTGTGGCTGATTGGAAGAGAGAGGTATACTACTCATTAGCTTGACCTAAAAATTCTTAATGTGAATTACCAGCAGGGGTGTCAGTGATGATTAATTTTTTTTCCCCTGTTTTGTTTTGAAGACAAAGGATCTCCAGGGTCTGAGGGAATGAATGGGGAAGTAGCATATTGTTTATTTGGCTTTATTCAGTAGCACAGAAACATTGACTATGGTAAATTACATTTTATTTGTCTTGGCAGGAAAGTTTGAAGTGTAGCAGTTCAACGTTGGCTTATAAAACCTCAATATAGTAAACAATGTTACATTATCTACAGATCAAAGAAATAAACCTGCTATAATTAAATGTTTTCCAATGAAACTTCCTTCCAGCTGTTTCTTTTCTAAGCTCAGTTTTTAGCGTTCCAGATAAGCCTTGCTTTTAAGATTAGCACAAAGAAAAAAGAAATACTGATGTCAAGTTGAAAACGCATTCACTTATATGTAGCTGCAATAACAGAACAGTTGTCTCATTTCTTCATGTTGTAAATTCATATTAACTGTTACGTGGGGGTGCACTGATAGAAGGAGGCAGTGAGCATTTGAGAACAAGATTTATATTTATGAATACAACAGAAATGCAGCTGAGTTCCAAGAATGGGAGGAGGCAGTCTCTGAAAGAAAGTCATTGATGAGATTTTGCCAGACGTTTTCTTCTAGCTGCTTTTTGGTGTGTGGTTTTGTTTTTTTTTAAAAAAAAACAAACAAGCAAACACACACAACCCTCTTGTGGTACTGCTAATTGACTGGGCAGATCTGATAGTTGGACATCACTTTGAAGTTGCTTTAACTGCAATTAGTAATGCTCACAAATATTGTGTCTCTGACTTCCTAAGACGTGTCACTAGTTTTCAAAAGGGCTTAGATTTAGACAGCTCTTACAACTCTATTAGGTCTTTTTATTCAGTTTCTGCATCATTATTGAATTCCTTTCTATAGCAACTAAGGATATGCAGAGATGTTATTGTTGTAAACCTTGTGTTCACATCTTTGAAGTTTAAAAAAAAAAAAAAAGTGTGGTTTTGGTAGAGAATAAGCAATATTCATCAATTAGTGAAAACAAGGCTACTGCTGTTTTTAATTGAGAGGTAATTATAATAAGGACTACTCTAGGTTGTACAGGGGATGGTGTGACAGTTGCCCCCTCTGTAAAGTGGAATGGATGACCTGCTGGATGCACTGCTTCCTTCTCTCCCACGCCCTAGATTTTGGAGCTTATTACTGTGGGGTATGGCAAGCAGTTCCTGTGCAGATGTTTTGGCCTCCCCAATCCGGTGCACCAGGTACCACTCCTCAATGAATAAAAGCTCCTGCAACCCATGTTGCCAGCAGAGATTTTGAGGTGGCTGTGTGTGTGGCCCTTTAAGGTACCCTGCCTGGTGTTCAGTTACAGCCATAAAGCTTCACTAGTGTTCAGCTAGCTTCTCTAGCTACGTCTTGGATAAATGGGCAGTGATTGAAAACACTATGTACGGATGTGGTTATATACAACAGCTTTTATTAGGTGTTAAGATTAAACTAAGGAAAGAGAAATCCTCCTGTAGGTACAGTTTTCACAATGGATAGATTATTTTCTTTTTAGATTATGGAGATATTAGAAACAAATACTGTTGGCACAGTTTTCTACTTTTTACTACTTACATCTTTCTGAAGAGAGTTGAACTGTTTTAGGCACTGGCTGGTTAACTTGATTTAGACCTCCCAGAACAGCAGTTGAACTCTTGTGAAGTCTAAATTTTTAAAATGTTCAATTCTACGCATATTTCTTGCACCTGTTTTGTATTATGAATCTTTAACTATCCCTCATGATTAGTCAGGAAAGCAATCCTATCACTGTCACAGGCAGAGGATGTTTTTACAGTTGGTAAGGGAAAAGTTGAAACTTGTAAAGGGTGCCGAAGATACAATATTCTCCTAGG
This sequence comes from Falco naumanni, assembly GCF_017639655.2. Classification (NCBI taxonomy): domain Eukaryota; kingdom Metazoa; phylum Chordata; class Aves; order Falconiformes; family Falconidae; genus Falco; species Falco naumanni. The sequence goes on from NC_054065.1 coordinate 19,027,143, forward strand.
TGGTGGAGTGGATTAATTTAGTACTCTACAGAGTTCATTTTTCATCTCCAAGAACATGTTTTAAATCCCACCCGCATAGGATTTTCTTTTCCGTCTTCCTTTTTATCTAGAAACCATGTCTTTAAAACTTTCAGAGCCAAAAAAAAGATAATCCTGGATACAATTCCTGGATATACTTTTTAAAATACAGTCCATGATAAGTTCTGACTGCTTAAGGATGTATGAAAAATATTTATGAACAGTGAGGGTTTTTTACAGTGCTCTGTGTTTTCAGAGGTTCAGGCTATAGTGAGAAATGTGGGAAGGTGTAGTCTTTGGAAGCTTTTTCAGGCTGTTTACAAAGGAGAAGAATACCCTTCATGAAAGGAGGAGAAAGCTGGAAAAACTGGCATTTAAAAGAATGCTGGATGGGAGAAGTGAATGAAAAGGAATGAGTGGGTTTAAGTGGATAGCTACTCAGTAAAGACTTACCTATGTTGAAGGCCAGTATGCAACTATCTCAGATAGTGGAACAAAAAAGTGAAAGGTGGAGAGGAGGAAAAACCTGGAAAACGAAGAAAATGAAACAAAGTAAACACAAAACAAGAATAAGACACTTTTCCAAGGTGTTAAAATCAATTTCAGAGCATTCATGAGTTTAAAACATGTTACTTGCTTTACTTTTTTTTTTCTGTTTATATGTCATAGGCATTTCTTCCATTAGTGTTTTTTTTACCACTGTTCTTTCTTCGGTTTTAATTATTTTCGAATATCTGCATTTCTGAAGGTAGTTATTGCTATGGCGCTACAATTTTCTAGGAATGGTCTCCACATGACTGTTTGACTTAGTGTTTGGTTTTTTTACTCGGGCTCTAAGCAACTCTGAATCTGAACTGATGGCATACTCTGGAAATGTGTCCCTCTGATGTTGTTTATTCATGGGCCAGAAGAGAATGGGAAATGGATATCCAGGCTGAGGAAGGATTGTACAGAAATTTAGCTGATACAAAAAACCTATACAGGACAGGAAGTTTGTGTGGAGACAGGACTAACTAGAAGCTGTATTATACTTGGATCTAGTGCTGAAGGGGTATTTTTTGGAGAGGTAGGGGTGGCGTCTTACTATAATGGTCTAACTGTGGGTTTTTGTGTTTTGTTTTTTTGGTCAGGGGATATGTGGGGAGTGATGGTGCACTGAAAGAGAATGTTTTCAACGGTATAGTGTGACATGCTCCTATTTCTGGGGCACTGCTGCTAAACCCCTGAATAAATAGTGTGGATTCTGAGTTGGATCGTCAAAAATGTGGCTTGCACTGGAGCTGTGGGCAGCTCTTAGACTTGAAAGCTAACCCTGCAAACCCTTCGTCAGATCCTGGGAACAGCCTAGGTGCGGCCTAACTGCAGAAGAGGGCAAGTGGGATGCAGAGAGGGTGATGGGGATGCTTCTAAATTTATGATCTTGACAGGTCATAAAAGGTGCCAGCCGTCTCTGGATCATCAGAGTCTGCTTGGTGTTGGGGAGTGTGGAAACCTCCCCCACAGCTTCATGCAAGTGAAGAATGAATGAGGCTTCTGAAGGCATGATAAGCAGCAGGTGCTTCTAGTCTGTACTCCCTCATGCCTTCACTGGCTTGCACCTCGGTTATCTCTCCATGTTTCCCCTGGCATCCTCACTGTCAGCTCCCTCCTGCCAGCTCTTGTTTCAAGTGCTTACTCCTCCTTATCTCTGTTTTGGGCCACATCATCTCTTAAAGAGTAGCCGCTGTCTTAGTATGTTGTTGTTTATTGCAGTAGGGTTATTACCTTGCTGTCAGAAGTGCATGTCAAATGTATCTCTATATTCCTTTTATTCAAAAGTATACACTTCAGATTCAGTATGTCTTCACATCTATAATGAATGTCTTGAGCTGATTTTGGTAGGAGACCTCTCCAGATTGTACTAGTTCAATCTGGGCAGCTTTTATTGTGGAAAATAAGCAATGGTTACAGATTTTTTTCCTCAAATATACACAGGTATTTCCATAGATGCAAAAAGGTTATTGTGTCAGAAGTGGGTGTTGGGAAAGCTTTAAACCTTGGCAATCAGCTGTGTCCTTTTTTGGTGCAAATGCACCAAACAATGAGATGAAAACTTCGGGTTTTACTATGAGAAATCCGTTAGGAATTCAGTACTTCAGTATAGTTGAAGTTGCTTAGCACCATTTCTTCCTTTCCACAGTCCACATGCGTGCATTTGTTTAGCTTTATAATATTAAGTAGCTATTCTTTAAGGAAAAAAATAGCTTAATGTTGGAAAAGCCAACTTAAAACTTCTCGTTACCCACAAAACACTTTTATAGCAAACAAAAATGCCTATTATGTACTTGTCTCACATTTGTAAATTGCAAGAATTCTTTCATTTATTCTTCTGGTTTTCTAACAGTCTTGTTTCATTTGTGAAACAGACACCACTGGCACTTAAACAGGAAACCATAGACACACCAATAATGACTTTTTTTTTTGCAAAGGAAATATAAATAGAACAATTATTGAGTGTGGTTTTGGCTTGTTTCTTTTCATTCTAATTTTTTTACCTATTGAATCATTTTGTGCTGTAAGAAATACCAGTTAGAGCCTTTGCTCTTTGGAATAGTCACTTTTGAACCCTGACCAACTCAAGAAAAATAAATTTTAAATCATAATGTCAGTATCTTATGTGAAGCATCCTACATACCTCATACTTCTTAGATCATTAAGGTAATACAAAATTAATTAATACCATCATGGAAATATGTGTGCCATGGTGATGCTGCTGTTGTCCCATCTAGTAAATACTGCCCACTTCCAAAGAAGCCTAAGGAAGATGTGGAGATGGACATAGTAACACTGTAAAAGGCTTTACATATGCATATTGTTGCCAGATAGTTGTTGTTAATAGTTGTTATTTCCCTGATGTAACATCTAATAAGAAACATATGCTGTGTGTATCTTGTGTTGCAGCATAAAACTGCAGCCCGCAGATAGTCCGGAAGCATTTCAAAAGGGCAGGACGTGGTGTAATCACCTTGGGGTACTACTCTCTCATAGGACACTTGTTGAGCAGGCAGGATTTTAAACCTCTGTGGTGGTACTGGTGGTGTTTGTATTAAAAGTGACCTTGAAAAGAAAGAAGTGCATGAAGTGCTTCCAGCAATAGAAATGCTTTCTTTTGTTTGCTGTTTTGAGTCAATTATTTATACTTCTGAATTATCATGTTATAAGAAATTACTTCAAAATTAATCAAACTAAAGTAGATTCTGTAGATGTTAGGAACCGATGAGGTAATACTCCTATGACTGTAGTTATTTATCTTGGATGACTGTACTCTGAGACATGTAATAATTTGGTTACAGCATCAGGCATCTTCTGTTGTCAGAAGTGAAAAAAAGAGGTTATATAAGCCAAAATGAGCATTTTATGTTTAACTAGTTTTAAAATGTATAAAATATGGCATCTTGGCACTCAGTGATCACTGGGGAGGAAGAAAAAGCTATCTTTGTAACCTCATGCTGCCTTTAGCAATAAAAGCATAATACTTTTCCCTAAAAAAATACGAACTGTTGGTAACAGTGGTAGATACATGGTATTAAAGAAATAGAATTGCAAAGTAATGTATCCCTTAGGGAGTTGTTTCATGTTCTTTATTGTTCATTTTTCTGAAAAGCCATATTGCACTCCTAGATAGGTAAAAGATTATTTTTAAGTTAAAGACCTTTCAGACAGATACATTGAATATACAGCACTGTAATTTTAATCTAATCTGGCATAAGAGTTAATAGTTCTAATGACACAAAGTTATTTTCAGTATTGTATAATGTGGTACTTTGTGAGCAGATGAACAAGAAGTTAATTTCATATGAACTTTAATTTATGAACTTCCATGATCACATGGTTCAAATAAATGATCTCATCCTAAATATTTCCTAAATTAAGTTGTGGTGGTTGTTAGATTTGTCATATCCAGCTCTCAAATTCTTACTGCAGTGACTTCTTGAGTTTTTTACTCTGAGTGGGATAAGATTTGATATTAACAGATTTCTTCAGAGAGAGAGGTATTGATAAACCACTGCAACCTTTGACACTTCCCATCAACTGTTTTGACTAGTTCAGTTTTGCTAATGTTTTCCCAGTAGCCTTTTCCTTTCAGAGGAATTTATGTTCTGAGTTTTATCTTTTAATTCAGTTTTATTTCAGTGATATTTATAAAAACTACATAGAACAGGAAGAAAGGCTCAGAGGTTGGGAGTCAGTCATATATTTTTTTTATTCATTCAGTATACGAATGAGGCTTATAATGGCTTTATCTACCTGGATGATCCCTGGGTTTTTACAGAGGCAACTTTGTTGAATAGAATTAGAGTACCATGATTAGCCATGAAAACCCTCAAAACAATTGCAGTGTTGCAGTTATACAAGCATAAAACACTACAGAGGTGTTCCTGGGTCATGGATGATACCACCTAATTTTGGTGTTATGTCATGAGCCGGAGGCATTTATTTTCACAGTCTCTTAACTGAATTCCTGGAGAAGCTTGATTTGGGTCTTTTTCAAGTATTTTGTTTTGACCTTTTAACCCTTTCAAAAAGAAGCTTTTACTATAATGTTGTAAGTAGCTTACTAGGAGAGAACTCATCCTCCTTAACGTTAAGTAAATAAATAAAGAGGTGGACGCCCCTTTTGCAGCTAATTGGTAATTTTTAATATATTGTGAAGCCAACAGGACTGATAAAGTGCGCAGAAAAGGCTTAACAGTGTTTGGAGAGGGAAAAAGGGAACTTAAGGTTTCACATAAAGTTCTCTTGTTTTTCCAAGTGCATGTAACTTGTGGAATTCTGTGGAATTTAAGTAAACTCCTAAGCTACCTCCATGGATTCAGTAACTTCTGACAACATCATCTTGCTAATTCATTTTGTTGTCCTTTTTGATAAATGGAAGTATTTTTAGCATTTGAGTTTGAAGAAACCATGCTTCATACTGTTACATGTGCTTTATTGTAGTTCTATTTCTATGGTAAATTTTACTGCTTAAAAAATATATATGCTGTGTTATGTGATGATCCTTCAACATAAACCATCAATCCCCAGCAAAATCTGCTGATGACCAAGATCATGGATACTTTGTGATCAGGATTTAGGACAGTGTGTGGCACAGGCTCCTCTAGGGCTGTAGAAGGTTGCAACACTGATAATGGAGATACACTTAAGATCTGTGTGATGAAGAGGCATTCTGTGTGGTGCATTTTTGCGTTTATGGTTTATCAGCAGTTACGAACAGAGTAATGGGAACATAGGAGGGAGGGTAGTGGTGGGTTCCACTCATTTCTATTCTGCTGAATTCAGACTGTGAAGTGACTTCAAACTGCAAGGTCTCCCTGGGTTCTGGTTTAGTTACCTAAAGGTAGTGAACAGAAAGTGTTTAATCTGTTTACTAAAGTAACTATTTCAGTAGGTGCTGTTGCAATTGCGGCACTGGTAGAATACAAAAGTAACAGGATACTGCCGGTGGAGTGGTGGGTGGAGGTGATTACGGGCAAGACCACATTGGTACTGATTGTGAAGGGGAAAGACACTGAAGAACCCATTGAGATACTCTGACCACCTTGTATTTGGTGTTTATTTGCAAGAAAAAGGATATGAAGCATCCTGATAGTTCCCGGCATCACTGATGCAGAATGGTTTTCAACTGCCTTGAGCAAATTGGCATGCAGTGAAATGGGTGCGTTGCCTAGTTGTTGCTCTTGTTGCCAATTTTGAGGCTTTAATGCCAGAGGATTTCTGTAGGCTTGTGCTCTGCAAACAGCTTGTGCACAGCAGCCCACATCCAGCTGACCATCACTAGCCATCTGGTGGGTGTTGCAGCTGCCACAGATCAGCTGGTGGTCCTCCCTGAGCTGTTTCAATAAAAAGGAGTAAGATTTCCTCAATGTACATAGCAGGCCTCTGCTAACCTAAGTCTTGTGACGGAAGGGGATGGAGATTGTGCTTTCGTTAGAAGCCTGGCTGGGAACTGTAAAGTTGTCAAAGTTCAGCAGGATGCAGCATTGAACAAGTGTGGGCGTAGTATCGTCTACCATTGGCACTGCTGTGTGCAGAAGGCAACCTCTATGCAGTTCAATATCCAAAGCAAGTGGAGGGTTAAGATACAGCAGCTTTAAAAAAGTGTTCTTAGAACTGTTTTTACAGACAGTGAGACAGCAGTACTCCTCTGGGATAAAAAGATCAAATGCAAGTATGTGCAAATGTTGGAGAAGGTGGTCTTGAGTAAGGAAATGTGTTGGAAGAACTTGCTTTTCAAAAAAAACTTTCTGCTGTAAAAACTGTGGTTGTTGACATTCCCTGTTGTCAAAAATGCATCTTACCCATTGCATGTGAGTGGAAGAGAGAAGTGGAAAGATAATAAGGAACAGATCTTCCTGAACAGCTTGTAATGCCTCTGAAGAGCCCCAGCAAATTTCATCATTTTTCTTTGGAACATTGTTTGTCAACTGATGATTTTGCAGAGACAGTACTCATCTGCCATGATGCTGCTGATTGTAAAACAAAGTGCGTGAGCTTACTAGAGTTCAAGAAATGTGTGATGGCTTTGAGTTTGGCACTTTCTGTGATAGCGTAGGATGCTTGTTTGTCTGGGGGGAGAAAAAGAAATCCACAAGGTGATGAAGCTTTGTGGCTAATTAAAATCAGAAGGAATATTTGAGCTGTTTCAGGGAGACGTAATCAGCTGGCTAGTGAGCTTAAATTCTGGGAACAAAAGAGAAATATATTGCAGATAGAATTCCAAGTGTTCAAAGTGGAGATGCAAAATTCATTAATGTTGTTCTCTGATTATGCAGTTAGCTCTCTCCTTGCCCTTAAGTTTACCTTGGCTAGGGCACTTGCAGTTAAATGGCACTGTGAAAATTACTGGAAAACATTAACATTAACTTGTTATTGTAAGCTGACATCATGTTGAGCCTGATGGGCAGTAAAAATCTATAAATAACTTGTCCATATGCATAAGGCAAAAATCTGCTGAGTTTCAGCAGTAGCGTGATTCATGTATTTGCTGTAGCTGAAGTTTCATCATAAGTTATCTATGTTTCTATGAACTTAGTAGTTTCAAAAAAAGATATAATACCAGTAGAAAACTTCAGGAAGATCAGTGGGCCAAAACCTGATGAGCTCTGGGGAAATACTGTCTGTATTTTCTGTGTATTTTTCATGTTGCAGTCTACTTCTTACTGGCACATATGTATCCTTCTCACTGTTTTCTCAGAGTGCTTTCGAAAAAGTATACCTAAACCATAATTTAGTCAGATTTTCTCCCCATATAAGTTCTCATGCACATGCCTGCTATCTGTGAACTGGAACTTAAAGGATCTGAGCTAAGTCTGTCTCTGGGATGCATCCCCTGTAGATTTAAAATAAATCACTTAATTGCTCTGTTTCCTTGCCTGCAAGACTTCTGTAATAATCCTTTTGGAATACTGGGGGTGAGGGAGACCACAAAAAATAAGCAGCGGTGTGCCATTACATAAGTGAAAGCTTCATTTCTTCATCATTCATGGGAAAGAAGTAAAAGGATGATGTCTGTTTCAGGAAGACAGTCCTCTCCTCTCTTTTTCTCAGGTGATCTTCCTTGTTGGCAAGTGGCTGTATCCACGTCCTCCTGTGCTGAATACTATTGCTGCCTTGTAGCACAATGAGACTAAAAATACAGGAGGGCTGTTCGGCTGAGAATGGTCTTTTCCCTCTCATGGTACAGCTCAGTGGGATCCTCTTACATGAATTATTTTCTAGACGTTACTGTAATTACAAAAAAAAAAGTTTGCATTACATGTACCTTCCTTTGAGCTGTTGTCCTATATACTGCCTTTGTAAAGCTGAACTACTTATTAATGTTTACACTTGGAATTCAGTTTGATTTATGTACAAGTTAAGCCCACGCATTAGCTATCTTGTCCAGACAAAAGGTTGCTTTTATAGCGTGTTTCAGTTGCATGTTCCTTTTTACAGGGATAATTTTGACAAAGGAAAATTTTTCTGAGTTCAGTGTTACTCTCTCGCCCAGGAGTATGGCATTTGAGGTCAAGGTCCAGGCGCCAACATGGATGGTGTTTGATGTATCTGTATAGCTGTACTCCCTAGTGACCCTGTTGTTACCAGTAATTGTGTAAAAATTTTCCTTAATGGAGGGACATTGTTTGCACTTCAAGAGAGGTGCAGCAATCACAGCTTTCGATCCAAGACAGAGCTATCTTACACTAAGTTCAGCAGGCTTTACAAAGTTGGCTTAAGATTTCAGACATGAGTGCAATGGGTAATATTTAGTTCCTCAGACGTAAATGGAGCCATTAAAAGTCACAGTGTGCTTGTAAGCACGCAGCAATGGAAGGGGAAGTTGATCCTCATACACACAGGCATGTACAGCAACAGGTTATGACTTGACAGTATATAAATGGGAAAAAGCTTTAGGAAGATGTAATACGACCTTGAAAAAAGTCACAGTAAAAGCACTGCTTTTGTTTTTTTTTAATTCATGGTTATAGCTACCTGCACTTGGACACCTAATGTGGAAAATTGTTCCTCAGACTTTAAAAATACTGAATGCTTTTCTTTTGTTTGAGACACCTCTGTATGTTTAAAATCATTAGCTGAGAGAAGAAATTTGTTTTCTGCAGCTGCAAATTTTACTTCACTTTATTCTATAATGTGAATCTAGGAAGTAAAAGCATCAAATCAACATAGCGTACTTCTGATTATTTTCTCAGCTTGTGTGTTCATGCAGACATTCCTGAGACAGAAGGTCACCTCTGCTGAAACAAGCAAAGCTGCAGGGTCAAGTAGCAGAGCACTTCTGAGCACTCTAGAAACACGTTTCCCTTACATGTCTGCTCCTTAGTGTCAGTGGGGTAGCTGTAGCCTTTAATATTCTTCCTAATTGTAAATAACCCTCAGTAAATAAAGACCAAGGTACACACCCTTTATTTGCATTTTGTCTCCTTTATGTGGATGTGTGCAGATGAACTGTTGTGAGGACATGGTCTGGGGAAGAATAATTTCAAATTTTTTCACTACTGCCCCCCCCCCCAAAAAAAAAAAAAAAAAAAAAAAAAAACACAACCGAAAACAACAACACACACAAAAAAAGAAAAAAAACGCTCTTTAAAGGAGGGGAAAGCTTTATGTCCTTTGAGGTGCTTCGACTAAAACAGTGGTGGGTGGATTTTTATGATGGTAGGGTATGGGCTTGGAAGAGGAGACTTCACTGCACCCTTACTGTTGTTTGTTCTGATCAGAAATACAGGCTGAGCACAATTTTTAACTGCTTCCAACACAGTCTGGTGTGTTCATTTCTCTAGACTTCCAGGTTTTGGTGGCATTCTGCTGGGAAGATAATAGATACACTTCCAGAGAGTGGAAGTGCTGCCAGCTAAGGTGGCTGGTTAGGAGGATGTGTGAGACACCCTTAACTCATCGGTCAGCTTTGCCTTTTCTTAGTGCCATCGACTTAGTGGGGTTTTCTGTTTGCTCATCAGCCAGTCTGTCTGTAGGTTTTTTGGTTTGGCTTCTCTGCCCAGCACATGTACCTTTAACTACAAGATGAATGATATCTTAAAAAATACCTTAAATCCTAATGGTAAAATAGTCCTAATAGTTATGAAGTCAGCCCTGGTATTATCAGGTTTCTGTGCAAACAGGCAAACCGTGTAATTTTAAAAGAAAATTCAGCTAGGACTTTCAAATAAATAATATTGATGAATGTGATAGCTGACAGCAAACTTCTCGTTGTTTTGTTTCCGCCTAATACAGCATTTGAGTTGCATATACAAATTTTAAGCTGGAATTCAATTTCACCTTGACTAAAATGGGAAGAAAAACCTAATAAAAATGGTATTGCAAATGGTATTGCAAGACCTTTGGTCTGTGAATTTCCCATTTGTTGGCTTGTTTTGGACAAAAGCAGTTTATCTTCAATTTTAAGGACACGTTTTTAGTAATGGATGCTTTGTGATATAGATCTATCACTGAGAAGAAAGCTACTTTGCTATTTTTCAGCATTTTGTACCTTTCATTAGTTATGACACATCCATAATTCTCACATTATTAAACAGCTGTGTTATTCTTGCTCAGTTATATGGAGTTAACTAGTATTGTATTTTTATTCATAAATTTAGATGCTTTCATACCTTATTTTACAACTTCTTAATTCAATCAAAACATGCTTGCCTGCATTTTAATTAAAACAACTTGATTCTTTTATAAACCTGGCTTTATGAATTTTGATGGATATATTTGGAAGAAGGATTTAAAAGCTCTACACTCTCATGAATAATAAACCAAAATTGTGTAATTAGGTGATGAAATGTGCTGACAAAACACAGCGGAAATTATGGAAAATTTGAATTGTGAACCAGCTGTTGGTTTAAAGGAAGAAAAGAAATTTTATACAGTGTTCATAGAAATATTTGCAAAGGGAAATATTTCAACTTCAGACTGAATTTATTAATTCCTACAAAAACACATTTGAGGAAGCAATATTCATATGTAGTAATCATATGACAATCATACAATTTATGTTTGGTAGAGATAATAATCTGATCTGTTAGATGTGAAATTACAATCATCAAATTAAAGACTTCAAAGAAAGGAGGTGGTAGAAACAAAGGGTGATGCCTGTAATAATCTGGAATATATAAATGATCCAGAACTAAGAACAATATAATAAATGATGGCTTTTCAAACACATTGGTTGGGGGTAAAAGAACTAATAAATATTTGAAATTATTCTTCAATATATTGTCATTTAAATGTGGAAAGAAATTCAGGGAACTTACTCTGCCCCTCCCCAGATAACACCCTCTCTCTGTTTTTCCTTGTAATTAAATACTTCAGATGAAGGAAAGCCTTGATGGTTGTAATAGAATTGATCTATCCACACAGTTGCTAAACATCAGTGTGGCAGAGGATGGACCACATGCCATGGGAACACGGGGGAGAGGGGTGCCACCACCACTGTCTGGTGCAACGTGTCTGTGCGCTGTGGTTCTGTACTTATTTTAAACAATTACCCTGCAACTTTTCTAGCTTGTGTTTGCAGGAGTAGCATGAGCTGCAGGAACTGTGTTCATACTGTACTTGCTGGTGATAAAGTATTACATTTGTTCTCCACAAATGTAATTTTTTTACAGACCAGGATGATATCAGAAGCTAACCAGATAGTTATGAACTCTCCCATTTATTTTTGTACAGATATCTTCTTAGAAAACTGGGGGAAGGTAGTTGAGGTTTTTAGTCTTGTTGTAATTACCACACTGCCACTTTTCATCTTTTAGAAAAAAGGGATTTTTAGGGCTTGTTTTTCCCTAGAGATAATTATTGTAACTTTGAACTTTTTATTATTCTAATAAAAATGTCTTCACCTGTCACAGCAGCTTGCCAGTTTTTATCTACATGGTTGTAATAAAATAAAAAAAGAAAAATTTGGCCTCACTTTCAGAATACAGAGATATCTTGGCAGTCATATTTATCATAGAAGAAGAATATAATTTTATCTGCCTTTAAATGAGAGAAAAAAGAAAAATCATGTTTGAGGTTTTCTCACTAGCCTGTTAATACTCAGGCAAAAGCTTTTGATGGAACAATTCCGAAAAAACCACATTTAGCTTAGTGCAGTAATCTCCTTACTGCTGCTATTTTGCAAACACCCTTTTTTGGCTTTCCTTGTTCCTTCAACCTCCATAGCTTGGTGAGTGGCATTTTTTTCCAAGCTTAGTATTTACACAGTAGGTTTTTTTCAGCTGGTGAAACATCTGTATTCTTTGTGTTCTTTTTAGAGAGTTAAATGATCTATGCTGAGAATGTACAGTTTAGGGTGATGTCAGTTTGCCTTTTTTTTTTTTTTTTTTCAATAAGCAATGAATGAAATGAACACTGGGAGCATTGTTTCAGTCTTGCACTTAGGAATGTGGATATTTGTACTGTATACTTAATTTCATCCAAACATAGCTGAGGGCGTGCATGCAGAAGTTTTTATTGCTTTAGATCAGCTTAAGGGGAGAAAACTTTAACTTTGCTGCTTCACTGAGAAGCGTGCAATTATACAACCTTCAACGTGGTTTTGGAAAATCTGATGGTTTAAAAAAGGCACTTAGTGCAGCAACATGTTGAAAACTGTGTTTTCTTTTAAATATGAACATGTGCGTGTCCACGCCAACTATCCCCTAATCATTATTTCATGTCTGAAGTTGAGTTCATTGTAAATTTCAGAAACTTTAGTTCCTCCTATAAAAATCAATTCTAATGCTACAAAATGTTAATTTTCATTGTTAGACAAAGTGTGTTACAGTACATCAACTCTGTGGCTATTGAAAGGTTGTATTATAGTTGCAGTGTCTCTATACACAGGAGAACTCTTGGCATCAAAAAAAACGTTAAAGGCACTTGCTAAATTTTGTGGTTTATACAAGTATTCATCCACTGTTGCATTGCTTTATTATTCTAATGGTGTATTTCACAACGTTAATACAGCAATTTGCGCTGATATGAAAGCTGCTAAAGATTATGATCAACTTCCTATCATATCAAGGTTGATCTAGGGGTGAAAAATGTCTCTTCGTGCTTCTTATGATTTATATTTTTGACTTAGCTGATGTTTAATCGTTTAAGTATTAATTTTTTTAAAAAGTAACGTGCTCCCCCCCCCAACCCCCACCCTCAGTGATCCAAAATGAACACTTGGAAAACAGCAGATGTTATGTCTTAAGGTCTGCTTGGGTACAAAGAAAACACCCAACTTTCTCATGCCACGACAGGGAGACAGAAATCTCTGTGTTGCATCTGAAAGCATGCTGTTTGGTGAGGGATGGATGTGAACAGGATAGAAGGATGTGTGTGCTGATTGAGGAGCAGGGATCCAAGCTGGCTCTTTCATTTTTTTGCCTCTTCCCTTCCCTGCCCTGCTTTTTCCTCTTTTCTCGAGGCTTCTACAGCTGGGAGATAAGGATAAAGCATCAACGGTGCCAAGGAAGAAAGGGAAGGTACTGGAAGTTGGGAATGGCTAGATAGCAGAACACGGCTTCCATTCGTTGGGATGCTAGATCCTTGGCTTTAGCCAATTAGACTGTAGTGTCACACCTGGGCTGGCTTGGTACCTTTTTTTTGCTGTGTTACTCTGCACTAAGAAGTCCTCCCATGCTGGTGGTTTTACATGCAGCAGGTTAGGACATGCTGGCTCAGAGTAAGTATAACCTCATAGGCCAGAGGGTCTCAGAATGGTCAGTCACTGGACACTGTTCCCCGCTATGTATCCAAGTATCTGGACTTCCCATGGCTTGCACTGTTTTAACAACTCTTGCCCAGGTTGACAAGCAGTTTGTACTGTCCTGCTGGTGTATTAGTCTGACTCCTGAACAGCCTGCTCAGGGAAAGAAAAGGCGTTTGAGCATCCAGCAAGTCACCATCTTTAATGCAAGGTTCCACACCCCCTTGGGTGCTGTCTTTTCAGTCCTATTGAAGAGACTCCCAACATAGCAAAGATGCTTTCAGACTGCTTTCTTTGGTGTTTATTCATGTCATATTTAAAGATAATTGCTGTCATCCTGTGGGTCTTCATAAACCTTCCTCTATAGGCAGTGCAAATTTTTTTGTAAAACTACCTTTTTTGAAGAAAAAAATCATTAATATATTGTCTTAGTGTAATAAAAGTCCAATCCCACATACAAAGGGAACACCGTGACCTCATTGTATTTATGTGTGATGAATTTAGCAGAGGATCTTCAATTGAGTAGTATTGTGGACTTGAGGAGAGCCATGTGCACAAAAGTGTGTCTATTTTATTATCTATATCAAGCAGTCTCATAAAACTTGCTAGGCAGCACGTTGCCTGGCTTGTAGTCTTAGATCGTGGAAGCTACTGCAGTATTACTATAAGCCAAAGAAAGTGACATGTCACACGTGATGGAAGTGAAGAGCTGTTGAGGTTAACTTTCACAGATTGCTTGTTTGGTTGCCTCCAGTTTTAGCTTACATAAAATAAGGTTTTGAACAGAACATGCCAACATTAATTACAATTTCAGATTTAGTTTAGGCATTATAAAATCTTATGCTGAAAAAAATATTTTCTTTGTGGGGAAAGCTTTCTAGGTCTCTAAAATTTGGTGAGGGGATCTCAATAAATGATAGAGGGCTTGCACTGAATTAATGAGAAAAACAGGATTTTGCATAGGTCAAAAGTCACAAGAGGGTAAACTGTAGTAGTGGAACATTGCCTTTGATGAATGCCAACATTTTTCAAAAGTGAATCAAACTCTTCCATGAGTTGCACCTTCTAATTCAACTGCTTAAATATAGCTCACGTACTCTGATTTTTACCATCTGAATAGCATTGAAAGGTTATGGTTCTTCTAGAAACTGAACTGCAGAGGAGTTTTGATTGTGTTTTCAGCGTTCAGTTTCCTGCCTGGACTAATTTAAATCCACACATTTGACCTACTTAGCATGCACAGTTCTCCTGCTCTCAAGACCTTTTTCTTGAACTATCAAACTACTTAGGTGTCCTGTGTATTTAGGAGGGAGGCATTCTGAAAGTTGTTTTCAAAGCTGAAGAGATTAATTTAAGCTTCTAGGAAAAAAATATGATAGTCGTTTCATAATTGTGGAACAGATTTTTATATTACTGCTTAGAGGTAAATCCCTTCTCATTCCTGGAAATGAACACAAGCACAGAAGAATAAAATCAGAAAGGTTAAAGCACGAAGTGGTTTTCAATTAACAAAGGATATAAAAGGCAGTAAGAAAAGGTTCTGGGTATATGTTATTTTCCTTTTTCATCGCTTTTCTTCTGTAGTGTCCGTTACTTAACAGAGATTAAGGGCAAGTCACAGAAGATACAGAGAAACTACTAGCAGTGGCAACTTTGTGCATTGGTTTTCATGAAGTTAGTTTGACTAGATACTTATGTAAACCGTTTTAATAAGCAGGCAGCTGCATGGGCAAGAGCAGGCTAAAGAAGAGGAATCAAGGTAGAGATCCGTGGTGACACTCTTAAATGTTTGCAAGCTTGCATTTCTGCACTTTGTAGAAAAAGATCAAAATTCAAAGAGAGCTTGGGAAAACCATCTTAGAAATATGGTTTGCTGTCAACAAAATGGTGTTCAGTACAGAGGACTTCAGAAGATTTTAAAAAAAGAAAGACAAGATGATAACTATCTTCCCAGGGTGTCTCTTGCCTACGGAGCACCTGCTAACACAAGGAGATGAGAGTTTATTTCATTGTTCCTGTCAAAGGGGCCCCAGTGGGATCTCTGTGTTTAATAAGTACCTCACCAGGAAAAAATCTGGACTGACTGACTGGAGTCCAGAGAACAGTTGTTTATGGTGAGGGAGGGTGTGGGAGTGGAGAGGAACACCTTACCTCAAGAGCTTGGATTTTGAGGGTGAAACACTAGAAGAGGTTGCATACAAGTATTTTAGAATCTGCTTTCTTGGCTGTTTTCAGGTTTAGGACGGTCAGGCGTTTGTTTCATCAGAGAATGTTTAGACCCTGCCTCAGTGTTTGTATGGATTAGATAGTCTTTTGACATCTGTTATGTTTCTGTGCTTATTTGAAACCACTGCAGCTGTTTTTCCACTTGAATAATTTCACAAAAAATAACCCAGATGAAATTGTGTCAAGTTAATGCTATGCGGCATTGCTTGTGTTTCCAAAACAAGCAAACAAACAAAAAAAAAATATAACCCCGGGAGCAAGTGACAGCTGGAATGTGGGAAGCCAAGATCTGAGATGTAAAAATCTGGATATGAAGGTTTTTCTTTTCCCAAAGTGAGGTGAAGGCCCCAGCTTGATCTGTTAGTCATAAAATTGTCCCTTTGCAAGTATGAAGTGCTAATACTTTCACACATAAAGAGTGTTTTCATATAAAATGCTCATGTATGCATTTTCAGAAATGGTCTGATAAGACCTCTAAAGCTTCCGAAATTCTGCACGTTGGTAGTCTCAACAAATAATGGGGAATGTACTTCTTCAATTTGCATGGAAACCCTGTCATGTCAGTCAATGTAACTTACCTGTGTAGGCAAACGGACTTTCAAGTTTGGAGGCTGTAATGCAAGTTAAAGACACGGGGAGGCTTAGCACCATGTTCCTCCTATTCCAGCTTCCAGATTGTGCGTATGTACAAAACGCCTTAACCTGAGCAAGAGCTTTCCCATTAGGCTTTAGTCCAGCGCTATGTATCTCCGTGTTTTTCTATTTAGAAATTAACTCACCCAGGTGTTGCCTGTTCACTTGTGTGTGAATGAGAAATGTGAAAACTAAGTGGGGTGATATGGGCATTGTCGCTGGTGTCAGTGTGTCAGGCACCCTCTCCCACACGCAGGGAGGATGGGTACTACAGGGGCTGGGCTTGGAGGGTCTCTCTCCCCTGTGCAGTTGGTGTCAGCTTTCATAAGTTATCCAGTATTTCCTTTTCATGCTTACAATCTAGATGACTGTACATCTTATTAACTCCATTTTTTCTTAATACTTTTCTATATAGTCAATACTACTTGGAAAATCTGTTTCTAAATAGCAAAGGAAGGTCTCTAAGAAAAGGAATTATTTGCTTTGTTAATATGTTTTCTATTTTGGTGGCTTGAATTCTTTCCTTCATGGTAGCTAGGACACGTCTGCTAGGCTTTTCTCTGAAGGTCTGGGGGAGATAGCACAGTCAGTGCGCAGCCCCAGTGCAGGAGCTCAGTCTTCTCTGTCCTTGGAAGGGAAAGGTGTGAGCATCTCCCTCCTCTGTCAAACCCAGCTGCCCACTGTGTTTGCTTGGAACCCGAGTGAAGGATCTCGGGAGCAGGAATAAAGGTACTTTTCTGTCAGCATTTCAGAGTAGTTATAGATGATAACCCTATTGCCTTTAAAAAGCTTTTTGCTCAGTGTATGGATTTTAAAGACCCTTTCTTGCCTCCTTGGTTGCGCTTGTATGATGCAGCCAGCCTGCTTTATCCAGTGGGCCAAGCTGCCAGTGTGCTTAAGAGACAGTTGTGCTGGCACTGGTGGGCCGATGGCACTGCAAGAAGGCTGAAAGTGGAGGGATGCTTAATTTGGCAAGGATCAGTAGGAGTGCTGTTCATCTGACTGTCCTCTACTCACTTCATGGAGGTTAACATCTTCCAGCACTTTCTGTGTTTTGTTGTTCAGTTACTGCAAAAAGTGAATTTTACAAAGCAGGCAGTTTGGGGATTCTATCTTTTGTTATGCCAAATGAATATACATTTTTCCTTGAGCAGTAATTGTTCATTTTGTAGGTGGCTGTTTCATCTTGGAGCTACTTGAAGGAAAAGTAGTGGCTAGAAACTCTAGTTTCAATTCATTAATTTTTTTATTTATTTAATTTTTTTTTAGGTTTTTTACTTGCTGCAGTCGTACTTAGAATCAAAACCGCTCATTAGTTCGGACTTTCAGCAGGGACTGGGTGAGATCGTTACCTGTGTAGGAACCAAGCTATGGTTGGCTAAAAGGTAAGGTGAACCACAAGGTATCTATGTTTACACACATAGGTTACTAACGCATGGAAGACTTGACTCATTTTTTTTAATAATTTTTTATTTTGGCAAGGTGGAGAGATTTATTTCTCTAGAAACGTGTAAAATTTGGATACCTTATTGGCTTACTGTTTTTTAGTCAAGGTGATCTTTTTTCCCCTAAAAAAAGCAAAGATGAAGAAACATAAGTATGCTTTACCTGTGTGTATTAATGTTTTTCAGTCACCTTAGTTCTTCTCAGCTAATTTTATAGTCCAGTCATTTAAAAAAAAAAAAAAAGCGTGAATGAGAATGCGTACAGAAGCAGCCTGTTTGAGGATCACTGTTGCTTCTGGTCTAAGAAAAATATGCTACATATATGAGGGTTTTATATTACTATTTTCTTTGACTTTCACATTTACAAAAAGTAGTAACAAAATGTCATGACAATTGTTGAAACTGTCAAAAGTATTTACCTGCCCACAAACAATCCAAGACAATTTTTGAAATATTTTCCTTAGGTTTCTTTAAAGGAACTTCAGATGACCTACATAAGGCAATCAAGAAACTCTTTTTTTCTCTTCTTTAACTTGATCTCATCAATTGCTTTTGAAAACTCCCACCGAAAACCTTAAAGGTCTCAGTTGTGGAGAGAGAGCACAAGTCCTTGTGTAAATAAATAACTGGGTGAAGTATTCCGTAGTACAGTTTGCACAGTTGAGGGAGGTCACAATGCAGTCTAGAGTGGATGTTTGATAAAACCTATGTTGCTTTGCGATCATCAAAAGCAAAATTGTAAGGATTTGAAGGACAGGACTAGTGGGTTGAGGAATTCTTCTGCCAGTGTTAACTGAGTTGGGGTAATCAAGATACAGCTGATCTTTGAGAGTTACAGAAGTGTCTCCTGAGAGTGTGAAAGTGATAATAATGAAGGTAAAACTTGGTGTAAATAATTGTGAAATTATGTACATGAGTAAAGTAGTTTGGACTTCACTTGGGGAAAGAGTGGTTGCCCAAGCACATTTTTTGTTTGAAAAAAAATCACTCTGATTCTTGGTAGAGCCAAAGAGGGGAGGGGGCAAATATCATAAAAAGAATGCAGAACAAAACAGAAGTCACATGTTTGTTTGCACATTAATTTGTGTTGTATATTTGAGTATTGTGTAAATCCCAAAGAAGATGTGGTAGAAATGACAAGCAGTAAAGAG
This sequence comes from Falco naumanni, assembly GCF_017639655.2. Taxonomy (NCBI): domain Eukaryota; kingdom Metazoa; phylum Chordata; class Aves; order Falconiformes; family Falconidae; genus Falco; species Falco naumanni. The sequence continues at coordinate 19,045,838 of NC_054065.1, forward strand.
ACTGAAAACAAGTATAGAATAGCTTCTAGATGGGGAATGACTAAATAGGCTGAGATTGTTTTAGCCTGGAAAAGGGACAATTGAGGGATGACACAATAAAAAAAAATAACTGTTATGAGTCAAATGAAAAGAGAATGAGTAATTAGCATCCCTTCCAATCAGTGGCAGATTTAAAAGAAACAAAATAATGAAGTTTTTAATGTAATTTCAGTTTAGCTATGGAACTCCATGATACAAGATAGTATTGGGTTTAAACGTATATGAAGTTGTAACATGATTGAATAGTGTTGAGGAAAGACAGCCCAGTGAGGTTATTGAGCACGTAGAAGTCACAGTTGGCCGAAGAAATTGTTCAGCAACCTTGAAGGTTTTGGCAGGTGTCACTGTTCTTATGCTTCCCTTACCTGTGCACCTGCTCTCTGCCCCAGTTGGAGACACCATGGTGGATTTGGTGGACCTTTTGGCTTGACTCAGTGTAAGCATTCTTAAGTCTTTAAATGAGGATGGTAATTCATGTAATTAAATTAAATCCAAATCCATTGATATTGTTATAAAGAAAGAAAACCCCAAACACTGGAGACTAAATTCAGTAGAAAGATACTGGCTAAATAATTAAACCCTCTTTTTCTTGCAGCAGATATGTAAGGGCTGGGCTCTGTTGATTACAGATTTTAAATAAATTCTATGCTTTCAAAGTATTTTTTCAGAACTGGCCTATTTAATACATCAGTGCTGACTTTTTTTTATTGTTATTATTATCTCCAGAAAGGAAATATTTTCAGGCTATCTCTAAGAAATCCTAGTCCATAGTATAGGTATTTGCCTGAAGAGATGTATTTTCTTTTTCACTTGCCTGTAAAAAGCTACAGCTTTTTGTGCTAATATTAACACCCTGTCAGAAGCATGTTTCCATTTTGTCAGTTTGTTGTAGCCTCCTTTTCATGTTCTTGTATTCTCAGTTAGGCAGTTAATGCTGTGCATAGTTTTTTAAATGCCTTTCTCCCAAGATAGTAAAATTTTATATTATGAGCATACAGGTTCACAACACTAAGTTAAGGTATTGGGGTTTTTACAGACAGAAACTCTTTTTGCAGGTTTCTAATGTACTTTATAATTTTCTCTGGTTCCGAACAGCCATACATCCTTAGGCACATTGAGCTAAGATGTGTTTTCTTTTTACTTTCTTCTGGTTGTGTTTTTTTTGGGTTTTTGTTTTTTTTTTTTTTTAATCTAAAAAAAGCAAGCAAAATATCCATGAAATGTTTGCTAACCAAATTTGCTTCCAAATATGTCTTTAAATATAAGCCTACAATAAATGATAAAGGTGAAAAGATTTGCTTGCCTCTTGATTTCTGCTTGAGATAGATGTGTTCGGTGTGGTGTGATTAAAAAACAAAATAGACAAAAAAACCCCAACAAATAACGCAAACAAAGATATTGAAATAGATGGTATTTTGTGGTAGTTTGTCTCCCACATTCAGTGTGCAGTTCTGCTGTTTATATTTGGCTGTGTGGAAGTGAACAACTGTTCTGTGATGAACAGTTGGTTTGGGGGGTTTTGCTGTTTTCTCTTTTTTTCTTGTTTTTGAGTTTTGGGAGGTTGCTTGGCAGCGGAGATGTCAAACTCAGAAGTCCCTCTGTGCAGTTTTCTGGATGTTGGGAAAGCAGGTCAGGGAACCAGCACTTTGTGTCCTGTTGTTAGACGACTTGGTGTGCATCTGCTGCTGGTCACTGTCAGGGGGGTTGGTGGCTGGCTGGACCCTTGGTCCATGTACAACCATTCTTAACTTCTCTCTGTTCAGGCAAAGAGACTGAGTACCACAGAGAGAGAAAAGTTAATGAATCTCCATCTGCTTCTTGTCCCTTTTTCATAAGGAGGTAACTTACCATGTCGTGGATACTGTAGTGCAGCAATTGTTTGAAAAGAGGGCACTAGAGACGCTCATTATGAATCTTAAACAGGTAAAAAAAGTTAAAATAACAGGAGAAAGTGTTTGCAAATTTGTGAAAATGGGGAATTATTTCCAAATACCAGTCTTCATTCACGTTTCTGTGCTAGTTCTGTAAAGTTCTTACTGGTGTTCTTTCAACTACGTACTTGCTTTGTACTGTGGAACAAACTTCTCTGAGAAAACCTAAATTAGGAAATTTTGGATTGCATTAAATTACATTAGCTCTTAAAAATGAGGCCCAGTTGTCATGCGTATATATATTTGGAGAAAAGATGATCATTCTTCAGCTGTTGTTTGAACTGGGTGGTGTTTTTTGTTTGTTTGGGTTTTGGTTTGCTTTTTTTTTTTCTTTTACCTTTTCAGGGCGAGAATGTAATTTTCTTTCATCAGAATGTATTGGTGTAGAATAGCTCAAGAAGTTACTGCACATTCCCTGTAACATACTAATCTCTTCTTCCTCCACCCCTCAACCTGACTTTACTCTAGAGAACAAAATAATGACTCACATTCTCCAAAATGAATTGCATAAAACATTCACATTTTCAACTGATATTTTCTGTGAAAGCAGGCTTCTCACGTTAAATGCTTGGACAGGGTTGCTTTTTCTCCTTTGTAGCATATATTAGAATATTAAAAGAAAAAAATAATTTCTTCCACCTTCCTTGTTTGGTGTATTTTTTTACACCTTCAAAATACTTACTTTTTGAGTATTCAAAAGTATTTTCCTTTTTTGATGTTTTGGCGAATGAGACCTGCCTTCCATCACTTCTCAAGGTGATTTTTGAAACTTTTCACTTTACTTGCAGGTTTATACTTCATTTGGTGTTTTTGTATTTTGTTTTAGAATAGCTTGTTAGTCTAAAGTGGTTTAGTCACGTTATTGTTTCCTCCCACACCATTTTTTGCATATGGGAGATGCAGGGTGTTTGAGAAGAATAGAAATTTTAAAAGTACATAAAACCTGCTTTGTTGGAGAACTGAGGTGATGGAATGAAGTGATTGAAATTAGTCTGGTTAAAGCTTAAAAAAATAATCAATACATCAAGCTAAGCCTTTGAAAGAGTTCAAAGCTCTTTCATATGAATTGAAAAAAAAAAAGGGGGGTAGTTTTTAGCTCAACTGCATACCAAGGAGTTACAAGGCTAACTCTAGATGCCTTCTGCTTCGTAAATACAGAAAGTTAAAAGAGCAGCCTTGGAGCTGGTAATTTGTTGTACAGAAGTCCCGGAAATATTTGTCTTGTTTCATTTGTAGCCTTTGGCATAGCAAAGTATTGGTATTGGAAAATTTGTGAAATCATGTCATTGCACAGCTTTGCTGTAGGATGCTGCCTTCCAGTGCTTTTAGTTTGATTATTATTTTTTTTCCTCCTTACTGGAGACTGCAGGAGGGTGAAAAGACTTTGAGGTTCTGCCAGAAGTCAAATAACATATTCTACTAACATCTAGCCATATGCCATTTCTTAGCTGAGAGCTTGTCTGCACTGGGAAATTTCACTTCTAAGAAGGCTGCTTTCTTGAAACTAACTTGTGTGGAACAGCCTTGTCTGAAACCAACTGGCTTGGCATTTTGCAAAGAGTCACTGGTTTATCTGGAATGGCCCAGCTGTGGTGTGTACACTTAGCTTTATAACCCAAATATCCCGTGCTCTGTGGTGCTGCTGCTTAGCTCTCTGCTTTATGGATGGCGCAGTTAAAAAAGGGTCCTGATGTAGGGAAACGATGTTCAAGCTCACAGGACAAATAAATGCAAAAGTTACTTCATGCTTGTGCTCAAAACCAGGTTCGCTGTCCACTGAGATACTTGCTGCTCGGTTTTTCCCAGGCTGACTCTAGGATGTGCCATCTGTAACTGCTTTGAATGAGGGAAATCTCACAGGTACTTCATAGTGCTACGGAGTATGGTAACTTGGCATGTGGATGCCTGTGGCACTCCATCAGGCTTGTAGTTTCATCCATCCCCTTTCCCCCCTCTGCTTTTGGCAGTGCCATGTGAGTGAAAACAGGCAGACAACCAGTCTTAGGTCCTTCCTAGAAGGAGCTTCATCAGAGGTGTGTTTAGGCTATCTGTGTGGAAAGCAGGAACATGGCTTCGCTGGGGTTTCAGGACTTTGTGGCTCAGAGAGTGTAACCTAAATATGACCTTATTTTTCTCATTGCCCCTTACGAGTGACAGCGTTAATTTGTAGTGAGCAAGCTATTAAAGACAAGACATTGGCACATACAGGCCTATGGAGATGCAGGTGCAAGATATCCATGGCACTCTGCAGGATTTCAAGCAGCCTCTGTGTGATTTTTGGAAGGGCGGCATTATTTGGAGCTGGAGGGGTGTTTTGTACTTCCAGAACAACAAGAAGGCAACAGCTAAGGAGAATGTAAGGTCATCGTCCTTGGCAGAGGGTGATTATCTTCAGGTTATTCCCTTGCCTCTTCCTCCTTCGCTGCATCAAGACGAACCTTCTTGTCCTTCCAAGGCCATGTCTGCCTTTGGTATCTTCCTTTTTTCCAACTTTTCCATTTCTATCTTTAAATCCTACACGTTTAGAAGTGCAGTTAATTACCTTTGTTCGTTAGTGGTCTGTATGCAGTAAACAGCTGTGTTCAAAAATTGAAAATAGTTTTAATGACTGAGTCTGGCTCGATGGAAGCCTAGTTAACCTTCTGTCAGCTGGGCTGGAGCAGTAATTCACGTGTGCGCTCCTACGTGCACAAAACATCAAGGGAAATTTTTGTTGTCCTGTTCCAGTTGAGAGCAAAGTGTACCAGTATGAACAGTGACTGCACATCAGGTGCACAGTGGTAATTTATTAATCTACGCTTTCTGACCCAGGAACCTAATTTAGCCTGGTTTGGTTTTGCTTTTGAGAGCAGTCTCATAACTGTTATGTCATTGTTCATAAACGTGTCCATGGAGGCACTCATTTAAACCTTACGTGCTTTTAGCAGGCTATTTCAGGTTTCTGTGCTGCTCCAAGTCCACTCTTTCATCAGGTTTTATAAGAGTATCCTTAACACAGCTACAAATTGTTTATTTAGGCAGTTGGTGATTGCTTGTTTTGGAACGCTTGCTTTGGGTATCAGTAGAAATGTTTAAACTTCAGACTGAAGTTTAACGTGCACTTTGCATAGATAAAACATTCTTTGACTCTGGTTCATAGGTATACTCTTAACTTAAATATGAATGTTCAGGGAATATTAAGAATTGAATAAGGTTGTTTAAGGTGTGTTCTCTCCACCAGTGCAACATTCAGAGTAGGCACAAACCATGTAGCATTACAAGTTTTGGACAGAAATCCTCACTCATATCTGAAAATGCTTTCCAGTAAATAAATAAAAGCGTTTTAGTAGCTTGCCTCTTAATAGGCAAAACCCTGCTGTTAATAGTGTAAAATTCATTAAATTTACACATGGGATTACTTTGACCTCTAAGTTTTATAGGATGCTGCTAAGGGATCACATGCGGTTCTCATTAAGAGAACAAAAAAGTGAACAGACGGGATTATTTTATCAATCAGGTATGCTAAAAACAACACCAACCAAACACAACCTTTCAGTATCATTCACCAAGGACAGCTGGAGCACAAATTGCTTTTTCTTAATAGCTGAAACTCAGGATATTCTTGGTGGTATCACAATGAAAAAATAAGTAGTGTAGCTTCTTTTTAAAGCAATAAGCTCTCTGCCTTTACCAGGGAAGCTAATAGCAATATAGTAGTCTGGCTTTTGTGGTGTTAGAAAAACTTAAATCACCAGGCCAGCAACTTTACTTTGGGAGAAAATGCCTGCTATAGTGCAGGATGAGCTGGTCTTATAGAATAGGCAAGTCAAAAGGGCTGTGTACATGGTAATTACTCCAAGAAGATCTCAACAGCACCAAGTAGGCAAGCAGATGCGCTCTTACTAGATGTTTGTATTTCTGTGCGGGTGTTCCTGTGCTTCCAGGAACTCAGTAAGGATTACTTGATAGTGTAGGCTTCATTTTTTTTTTTTTTAAAATACTTTCCATTAAATGTAGGTCTGTTGGGTATGATGTTCACTGATGTGCTGGTTTTGTATTACATAGTTAAAAATGCTACGGACAAAGTTTAGTAATTAAATCCATTATTAATGTCTTCTTAAGAAGAGAAGAGGAAGGCTGTGCACGTTGATTAGCGCTGCAGATGTGCACTCTGAGAGAAAATAGATTAAAATATGAAGTCTGCCTTCAAAACAAATACACCCCCAAAAAACCCTCAGTCTTTCGAACACTGCAGGATTTGAAAGCTAATAACCAAAATGGGAGATTTAATCAGCTGTTCATTGTATGTGTAGGTGTGATTTCCATAAGCTTTGTTGCCTCCATGAGTGACAAATAGTCATTTTCCAGATCTCTCTGCAGGTAAAATGTGGTCAGTACAAGGCCAGCTTGGCCTGGGTCATCATCATCCCTCCAAGGATAAAACTTCCTATGGATACCCCCCTAAAGATTATGTAGAGTTGACTGTATCAAGACTCAAACATCACAGAAAATGCATTTCTGGGTGCATTTAGAAGATCGTTTAGCTGATACAATTACAGGTCATGTATCAGAAGAATCTGTCCACCAGAAGAAAGACTACTTTGCAGGGATTTGCCATACTTCAGGAAGGAATAAGCTGGAAGTTGATAGGGAGGGAAAGATACGCTGTAAACCTAAAATTTAGTTGCCAGTGTGCCCACCTGAAGAGCTGAGGTTATGGAAGACAAAGGCAGACTGGGAAACTCAGAACAGGAGGTTGCATAGACCCTGTCCCCAAGCACCAGCTGGCATTAGGACATGTTGGATTTAATCCACATTCTTCCCTGCATTTATGCTAGAGATAGAGGTCCAATTCTAGCCTCAATTTTGTGTAAAATGTTGACTCAAGAAATGTTTTTAAAGTTCAGAAATATCAGGATTTGTACAAAGGCTTTTGCAGTAGCATCCTGTGTTAGTTGGAATATGATGTTTAGGAAACCAATTTGATATATCTGTTGGAAGCAAAACCTGTACATAATATTGGTGGTTGGAAAGTAGGAGAATTCAGTGTTTAAATTCAATACCAGCAAGCTGATTTATTTTCTGCCAGCTAAAATACAAAATTCAATAGGTGTTGCTGAGGGATTTTTTTTACAATAATATGTTATTTAAACAGAAGAATGGGGTGGTGTTTAGATATTACAGTTTTCTTTTTCTTTTAATATGGGGCTTTTCCTAAAATACTACCAATAAATTTAATCCTGTGAAAAGGTCTTCCAGGAATTTTAGGCTTTTTTCAGCCTTTCCAGAAACATACAGCATTACAGCAAGAGTGACTTTTCCATTAAGGACCTGAGAAGGAATAGGCTATTCATTTAATCAATTGATCACTTTGGAAATTGAAATGAAAGCAGTCATGCAAGTCATAAGGATGGTTCTCTTCTTGTTCGCAAGGCAACTATGAATTGGCCTTTGGAAGAGTTGCCCTTGCAATCTTGCCGATGCTGGTTTCTTTACCCTGACACTTACGAGTGTGCTGTGAACATTTTGGACAAAATACAGGGATTTGTAGGCAGCTTTGTAAGTTGTATAATTTTGACTGGATTTCTACATTAGCTTGATTCATGAGCCAACTCTTGTCATCAGTTTTTAAAGACTGGGGCTGAAAGTGACCAATTTGAGTGTGTAGATTAGAAGTAGCTAACAGTCATTTAAAAACTGTACTTTGAAGAAAATGTTGGCTGACACTCTGTGTAGTTATGTATTGTTTTACTGTGACCAAAACTGTGATGTACATGGCACGTATTATTAGGAAAAAATTCTGTTAGTTATTTAATAAAGTTATATTCCAGTTTGACAAACAAGATAAGCTTGTATTCATAAAGCAGCCCAGGATGAAAGATTTGAAGTCTTTCAGACTCTCTCTTCTAAGAGTTTGGATACTGCAAAAATCAGAGCTTTTCTAGGACCTTTTACAAAAGTTTTGTTTTAGATATCTTAGTGCCGTTAGCTATCTTAGGGATATCTGTACCTAATTGATTCATGAGAGAGATGGTGTGGGGTTTTATTTGGTAGACATTGATTGGCAGATTGCATTTCAAATTTGTTAAGTGCTTATTGCAAGTTTGAGCAAATATGCTTTGATTTTTATGTTGTTAAACAGCTAGTAAATATCGTGTTCTGCTAATAGTTTTGCAACATCTGTTTCCTAATGAGGAAAAATATGAGCAAAATAAATTACCTCTTTGGAAGATATTGAATTTCTGTTGACTAGAGTAACCAAAACCTGGTGTTATAAACATTAACACAAATAGCTTTGATTTCATAATCAGTGAGTTGTATCTCTGATTTACGTAACAAACACAATATATTAATGTTACTGTTGTTCATCTCTAAGTGAGATGGTGCGCCTTTGGAAAAAGAGGAATGATCTAGGAGAAAATAGTTGTCATCTGACTGTGTCATTGGAAATTGGGGTTTGAGAAGAGAATGAGAATATGTGCATCAAAATTCTTTGGTATTTGCTCTACATAAAGGTGTGTTGGCATCCTTGTTTATATATAGAAGTCTGAATGGTTATAAATGGTGTCCTGTAATGAGTAGAAATGATGTTTAAGGGCCTCTGCAGACCTTAGTGGTTAGAGGAGCAAGAGGTTATATATTTAGTTTATTTAAATCTTTTTCCCAGTGTTCTGACAGAATCGAGTCCAAATGTGTGAGCTTTCCATGTTCTTTGCTCCTTGTTATTTCCCTTGGAAGAGGAGGTGGTTTGCTCCATAATTCATTAATGTTGATCTTCTTTAAAATAAACAGTAATACAAGAGAAACTGAATTTCAGAAGTTAAGCCATGTGTTCCTGATAGAGTTGAAACTGTGTGTGTGAGCAGGAGGTCTGTGACCACATATTGCTTATTTTTTCAATAGATGCTAGTTTGGTTTGCATCAGATCTGCCATCCAAAATAAGCAAACTGATGACTACCTTAAATTCAGCATGACTTAGCTATAAAAGGTGAATCAAACTTTTAAAAAATAATATTTGCAGAGCTCCAAACTGTGGGAGTCTAGGATTGGTTTCATGTTACCTAGACCTAAGCTGCAGGCAGTGGTACTTAAAGGCAGTTAAAGGAAGAACAGAAATCAAAGCGGTCCCAGTGCTACTGTAGGTAGCTGAAGCCAGCTGGAGCAAAATGCAGTATTGCATGTGGAGCTTCTGAACCTGCCCAGTCATTTACATCTGCAGAGCGGGAATATCTCCGGAAGGGTACGCTTCCTGATTCACCTACCAGGCAGTTCCTGGTTGAAAACAAATAGCTTATTGTTACTCTGGGCATATAATATTCGGTAAGTGCTTAACCTGGACCTCTTCAAAGGCGTTTGAACAGGAGCCTGTGAATTTAAAAGCACTATTTAGTTTCATTAACCTTCTTCTCTTAAAAAAAACCCCGCACTCTTTTAACGGCTAACAGAAGGTTTCCTCCTGCCAGTGACTTCAACTCTTTTCTAATTCTATATTCCCATACCAGAATTGAGAATGAAATTACAAAGTTGGACTACCCCATCCCCAATTACTTGTTCAGCATTAATGATAAGAAATTGGTTATGTTTGGAAGACTTCATTTTCAGGATCTAATCCAGAAATCTGCTATAATGTATCAAGATTAATAGTATGGAAACTGACACCTGTGTGTTCAGATTTGTCTACTCTTCAGCCATGAAGAAAGGCACATTTCCTCCCCCATACTAAAAATATTGTTAGGCTGGAGCTTTAGGCAGTTAAAACAAGTATCTGTAGACCCCCTAAAACCTTTGGTCCCTTTAACTTTTTTGACTTGTGTTCTTTCAGTCATCTTATCTTGTATGGAGTTTTGTGATGATCTGCTAGGGACACAGCAGCTCCTCCTGTCATTATTTCATTCTTGATTAAATTACAAATCAGTTTCTTCTGGGCCATGTTCTTTCTGAGCAGTAATCCTTTCCATCCCTGCCTGTGCTTCTGAAGGTTGCAGGTGTCTTCTTCCCATCTGCCTGGCAGGTCAAGTCTGTGATGATGCTTGCCTTTTACATGTTACTTGTGGGAGACAGCCTTTGACCTCTCTTCTGTCAGATGTGCTGAAAGATTTTGCAATATTGGCTGTCGGTGAAATTTAACTCTGTGGTTGTCTGTGAGATGATTTTTACTTCCCCCTGGACAGTCAGCCTCGAAGTACATCATCATGAAGCAGTGCTGGAAGCTGTGGGATAAGCTTCCAAGTGCAATGAGATACCTGGAGCAGGCTGGCTATAAACTCTGTATCCAAAGGAAAACAAAAAGCCACAAGACGAACTCCTCAAAATTGTTTTAATGCATCTGGGCACAGTAAGTAGGTTGGTCATTGGGTCTTTGATACCAGCTGTTTAACTTCACCGTTACACCAACTGTTGTTAAACCAACGTAGTTGCTAATGCAGACCAAGCATTATGTTACTGAGGTCTGGATCGCTGCACTGACATCACCAGCCTGCTATTAGTATATTTGTGTAGTAGTATCAATATTGTTTCAGTATCGACTTTGTGCTTCTGTGAGGGCATACCCTTAGATATAAGAGTCCTAACAATCTCTAGCTCTATCCTACTCAGAGTCACATACAGTTTATCATCTGGAGTTAGCACATGATGTATTTTTTTCCATTAATATCCAGGTTGGAAGGGAAATGAACTAATTTTTGGGTTTTGGACAAAAAAGAGAATGCTGTTCCAGATGCCTGGAGCTCCCACCCTTGCTACTGCTGTGACTTTCTTGTTTGGAGACAGATTTCCTCAAAGCTTGTTTATGAGAACACCACTTTATTTGGGTATCTGTCTTAAAAAAGAAACATCTTGTACTCTTCCCACTCTCGTTGTTGAAGCTCGGCACGCACAGGTCATCTTAAATACTGTGCCGTGCATCATTTGAAATGTTCAGCATGCGATTTTTGGCTGTCAGGTCTGTTATGCAAATCACAGTTTGATTGTGTTCAAGACTGAGCTTTCAGCTACAGTCTGAACAACACTGAAATTTCTTGGTTTTGGAAAACTGAATTTCCTGTTGTGTCCGTCTGGCACATATGGCTGAGAATTCACTAGCATCACCAGAGCAATGGAGTCAGCCAAGAACAAACGTTTGGCATGTTTTATCGTAGAAAAGCCTCATTTCAAAATCAAAACATGCATATGTGCATACTCAAAATGAAGTGGTAAATGCTTAAAAACTGGACCAGAATAAAAAAACATGTCAGTATTGCTGTTGTCACTTCTTCAGTAAAGGTTGCGTCAGCCATGTTTTTCCCAAAGCACAATTTGTACATTGGAAACTTTCTTTCCAGTGAAATGACTGAATAATAAGCGAGTCTTCCATTTTCCAAAGGAGCTGAAGTGCAGTAGGCCCGTTATGTTCATCATCTTAACTGAAATCTGTCAAGGCTGCTTTCGTCCATTTTATGAGTACATGTGAAAGACTTCTTGGTTTCTTTTCTTCTAAGCCTTTGGCTCTGTTTTGTTGTGGGTTGAGCTTCTAACCCTGTCGGTGTGCCTTGGTGGTGTTTTTGCACAGGCTTGTGAAGACCAGCTTGGGCAACAACTGGATGCCCAAGATACAGGAGAGACATTTGCTTAGTTAGAGTGGGTAAAAGTTAAGCCTTCCTAATACAGCTTTTCAAAAATAGGCCATATTAAAATTGCTTTGGCTTCTTGTGGTATCCACTCTGATGTGCATCTTCTCTGCAGGCAGGCTTTTAGCTCTTGTGCTTTAAGGCAAGTGGTAAGAGGCAAGCATGGAGTCTCCAGAGATTTGTGACTCCTTCACTAGTTAGTATCTAAAAGGTCTGTTTGTGCAAAAGGCGAAGAAACTTTTTCAAAAGAGGAGACCTGGTAGCATACAGTCTGCTATATGTTACACAGATGTCTATTATTGTAGGTGATAAAAGAAGGCATAAGTAATTTAGGCTTATTAGTTTGACTGAAGGGTGAGAGCAGCATTTCTGGTAAAAGTTGTCTCTTAACAGGATCATAAGGCTAATTCTCCATAGGCAAATACAGCTGCCAAATGTCTACGGAAGAAGCTCAAACCTTTCATTTTAATGTCATGATCACATATCTTATTTGAAAAAGGTTTTTTTTGTTGAATTTTAAAGATGTTACGGAGTTGAAAATGTTTGTTGGAACATTTTTAATTCACAGTATTTTTAAAGAGTTTCGGTCATCAAGATAAGCATACAAAGAAAGTGCCAGATAAAATAAAAATGAAATACTGAACAGAATTAGTCATACTTGAGGCTTGTGCTGCTTGATTCTAAAAGTTTTTGTTTTGGTGCAAGTCACATTGGACTCATCAGAATAATGTCTATGTTTTGAACTGGATGTCCTGTTTGTTCACATATTAAGTTATATTTTAAGAAAAGTTTTCCTGGATAAAACATACTGTGATAACATAATGAAAAATAAAGATGTTAACCAAATTTTACTTTTCTAATTGGAAAGAAAATGTCTATTACTAGTGACTTGAAGAGGTAGAGCAGAAAGTAACTTATTACAAATTTGCATTATACATACAAAATCCCCAATATTCTTGCCTGGAAGTAAAAAATCTAATCTTAAAAACATGCATGCCTCTGTGGTCTTTGTCAGAACAGTGTGTGCTGTGGCCTTTAAAAAGGTGTATTAGGTAACCATTCACGGGGAATTTTCTCTTTTATGAGCTGTAACAATACAACCTAAAAACTTAATTTTGTTAATGCATTTAGTTATATTATCTGTAAACAAAACAAAGACATGCTAGTTGCCATGGCAAGCTGATTCATCCAATAACGATAAAATATATAAACTGCGATTTGGTGGAATGGATGGAGGAAGGGTGTTGCCATTCTGCTAGGGAGACCGTTATTCAGAGTGGACGGGAAATGAAGTTTACATAACTTGGCTTAATTATTTTGTAAACGCAGTCTCATTTGATCAGTAGTTGATCCTCATTAATTAAGTAAAATAGACACAATTAAGTAAAATAAACACAGCAAGCTCGTGTGTTTCACTGCTGTTTCTGAGTGTGGATGTTATAAGGTTTTAATTTTCAGTAATTTGATTTTTCTAGGCCAAATCCTTGTTTGGTGACCAGAGCTGCCTATCTTAATGTCCTTGTGATGCTGAGTACTCACTTGGGGAAGTTTCAAAAGCAAGGTAAGTCAAATATACTGTTGTATAAATCAAATGGAATATCTGTGAGGAAATTCCTGAGCTCTCTTGAATCCAGAGAAACAATAATATATTGATTGTAGTCGTGGTATCTGCTGAATGCTGGAGTCCCTTCACTGCTTTGTGTAAAAGGGCCCTTTGCTCTGCCTCCTGTAGAGCCAGTGCTGGGGACTGTTGGGAAGAATGAGCTACAGCTCCATGTCAAAGCTTGAGCAATGATGTTGCGGTATTCCTAATTCTAGAATGGTATAACAGAAAAGATCCCCTCCAGTGTTCCAAAATGGTTTTCTGGTCCAAGATTGTCAATACAAACAAAATCCACACCCCAGAATATTGCTACTTTAACCTTTCCTGAAAGCCACAGAGATGTTCATGTTCCTTCGTGAGACACCTGAAAGCATTTCAGAGAAACTGTTTTCTCATGTTTAGACATTTTGTAAGAAACAACTCTGAGAGCTTCTTTAAATTTCTTTTTTTTTTATATTGATTCTTTATCCCTGTGAAGTCTTTGAAGGACCTGTCAGAACTGTCAGTGGTTTTAGTGATGCAGGGTGTTGTTTGCTACAACACAAAACATACTGTAAACAATAAGGAAAACAAAGGTATAGAGGAAGGGATAGCCTTTCAGGTGTGACTGTGTATAGGCCACGTTTGGTCAGCTGTAACTAGCTTCTTTGTGGGCCTGTTTTGTTCATTTCTTGTGAACAAGTGAATAATAAATTACCTTGTCAGTCCAGGAAGGCAATTAAAGAGTAGTTCTTTCATTTTATTAAAGCTCTTAATGACTGATTTGAACACTGCATTTAAGTCATTGGAACTGTTCCTTATTTCAGATAGTCTTGTTTTGGGGGCTGTCCTTAATTTTTAAAACCAATTCCTTTTGCTTTGTTGCTTAGACCTTTGGCAGAAGTAGTTCTATTTTAATTCCCTAAGTGCTGTTTCTGTGATTTCTTGTGAATACACAGTTAAAATAGTGATAGTTGTCAGGAAAAGGAGTTGGTGATGAACATATCTGAAATTAACTTCTTCGGACAGGTTGATGCAGAATCTAGTCGTTATAGCAGAAGCATAGACATACAGAAAATATATGACAAGTGGGTTCCACTATACTGGAGGAAGACAGTTAGGGTTATCTGGGACTCTAGGACATGGGTCTGATCTTTCATGTCCTCTGAAAAGTCATTACTCTCTCATGGGTCCCAGATGTCAAAATTCAATAAAGGGAATTTCCAGATGACGTTGCACTGTAGGTCTCATTCTGTGGGGTACTGAGCCCTGTTTGTGACTAGGCCTGCATGCTTTATAGGGAGGAATGCACCACCCTATATAAAGCAGTTCCAATATACCATGTCTCTAGGGATAAGTTTTTTCCTGGCTCTTTAATGTTTGTTTTGGGTAAGTTACATCTACCATATTTGGCCTCATCACCCTTTTTTTAATTTGTGTACTCCTTTCTTAAAGATAGATCCTCTTTGGAATATTAATTGTTACACTTTTTAATCATGATCCTCTATCTCTGTTCATCTTCTTTGTAGGAGTCATCATCCTAGTCTTTCTGTATTCTTTTCATATGAATTATTTTTCCTCTGTTTCTGACTATTCTCATTATTCACCCTTCAACTGTTATTTTTATATTTTCTTTTATGAAAGAACAGCCAGTATTGCAGGTGAGGGCTCCTCATTTGCTTAGCGGGCATTACATTTCCTTTATCAGTATCTTTCCTATTTCGGTTCTCTTTGGGTTTTTCCTCTGTTTTGTTTTTTAAACAATTGCTGCACATTTGCAAAAGCTTTTATTGACCTCTCCACACCAGGAAACGCTCTTTTTTATTTTTTTTTTTTTATTTTTTTTTAATGCCCCTGACTTGTGAATAGCCCTTTGAGCATGAGGGACTGCGCCATGCTGTGGCTGGATTACTGATTGTGGTGGATTCATTTATTTTTCAAAGCTCGTGTGGACTGTTCCAAACCTGGGTGTTGTAAGGTACAATTTCTGTAGAAGGAAAGCAATTATTTTTGTGGACTCTGCTCAGGGAGAGTTCATTAGTATTGTCTTGCTTAAACGCTTTATTCCAATATAGGTTTAAAATTATATATTGCAGGCAGTATCTACAGAGAGTAGAAAGTTAGACTGGAAATATGGTTTTGAAAACTTGAAGATACGTTAGGGACAATTTTATATATCACAGGCAGAAGCCCTTCTGAAATGAAGGAGTAACATGTTTATATTAAATAGAACCAGAGTGTCCCATGACACAGTAAGAGAAAGACTAAACTCAGCAGTTAAAAATGAATGTTTTGAGTCTTGCATTTAAATGTTCTGTAAGGAATAATTATTAGCTGAAGCTTTATGCTTTTCTGAGATTAAATATCTTACTCATATATGTGTATCTCTGGTTATGAGCCAATTTTTCTCTGTTTTAATCTTGATTTGTAAAGTTGTTTCAATGAATAAAGGGTGAAGGACAAATCCAAATAAAACTGTTTCTTGATGTGTTTATCTAAGAGGCCCCAGGAAGTGCTGTGTATGAGTTCCAGGCCATGGGCTGAAACTGATTTTCATCAACAGAAATGGGAATGCAATGTAATGAGGCTGCAACTGGTTAAAGTCAGACCACTTCTAATTGATTATGCCTGTCTAAAGGGGCTACAATTACAAAGAGATTTTCAGAGTACAACCCTGCCTAGGCCTTTCCTACATTACGATTATTTTCTGTAAGTGATTTGTTGTCTTCAATTAATAAAATCTGTCTCTTAAAGTGCAGGACAGCCCTTAGGGAATTTACTTCACAAATTCAAAACAATTTAAAATGTCGGATAAGGAAGGCAGGGAGTAATGGATACCAAAAGCATCTTGTCCAGCTAAAAATTTATTGCTGGCCAAATGATGATTATTTATCTTAAAACAAACAAAAAACCCTCCCTGTAGTTATTCTGATCTGCTGGTTTGGATGGAAATGTTGCCGGATTCATGTCATTGGGAAAATACAGCTCTCTTGAGTCGATAGGCAAAATTTAGAGCATTTTTTTCCAGCTCCTGATATGCCTGAGTGTCTTCTGATGTGCAGAGACAATACATAATGCCAAGACTATGTAAACTTACATATTTTTTGTGTTCAGTTGTGAATTGTGGTTGGAACTCAGAAAAAAATCTGAAGCAAGCCTTTTTAAAAAAAAGTAAGTTAAATATATAAATAAAAATACTGTTATTGTCTTCATTGAGAGCAAAAAAAAGTTTTTACCAGATCTAGGTATTAATTATTTGATGAGCTGCTGTCTATTGTCAGTATTAATAATTCTTAATAATATCCAGTAATTATTAATAATATCCAGTGAGTTTTTTCTTGCAGATCTCTGATATATTGTCTCCACAGTAACTGTTTTATAGACTTGGAAGCACCAGATGTCCAGGGCCTTTGCAGTCTTAATGGGGAGAACAATTTCAGGATTTTCTGGCCCTCGTACCCTGCTAAAATCCAGTCAAGTTACTCCTCTTCTAGAGCACCAGAGTGGGTGATGTAGGAATAGGGGGAAGTTCCTACTGGAGGAAGCTGGTGACACTTGCAGGCATTTTTGGAAGTTAAAAATGGCCCCAAGTCCGGGTGGCAACGTGTCCAACCTTAGCTGTGGATATAATAATTTGTAATTCACAAGTCTTGATCAGCAGGCGTTGGGAGGAGAGGTCTGTCAAGCTTTGGTGCCACGGATCCATGTGTGTGTCTGAGGTTATGCACTTTTCTCTGCACTCGGATAGGCTTTTGGAGGGAGAGAAAACCAGACTCTGGACAGGCTATGCTGTGATGTAGTGTTTCAGTAGATAAGATTCCTTTGTTGCATATGTGGACTTCTGACAGGGCCTGTCGTTAGACATTCCTGCTTTCAGATCTTCTCCTGGAAGTTGGTGGAAGCTGAACAATAAGATGAGAGTATTACCGCAACCCTGCAGTGCTGGTAACACAGGAGTCAGAGCAGTGTCTTCCAGTGAAAGCTCGGATCTGGGATGCTCTGTCTCTCTGTAACAGATGAAGAATGCCACAAAGCAAAGTGGTCACACTTTCTTTCTTGCTCACATCTCAGAACATTTTTTTTATAGTATTTTGTCAATTTGTTAAGGAAAAAATGGATGCAACTCGCTAAAATGCACTTGACTAATAAAAGCATGTGTTATGGTGTGTTCAAAGAAAGGTACTTGTTGATAAAGTATTGTATTGAGTCCATCAACATATGTGAAATAGGATGAGAACAGAAGTCAGGGAAAAGGTGAAAGAAAAATTTGCTAAAGATAAGCCTTCCAAGTTGTTCTTTTATCCTGTGTATTTGCTGTCAGTCTCCTGTCTGGTTTGGCCTATTATCAAGTATAGTGTCTTAAAAATCAAGTTCGCTGAGTAAGAGAAAACATTCAAACAAGATGTCAAATAGGATGAACCTGTGGTTTAGGAGAAACTGCCACTTGAAGTCTAACTAAGCATTCTTCCTTTCTACATTTGAGGTGGAAGAATTTATAAAAGTTCTGGAGATTAACCATATTCTACTGTTGTTGTCATCAGTGGAAACAGTTACTCTGTATTTACGTAACTGATTCTGTTCATAATTAGATTGTTTTGATATCAAAATGGAGCAGCCAGCATTCTACTGTCACTAATATATTCTTCCCTTGAGTTTTGCAACAACAGACTTCCATTTTCTTACTATCTTCCAAACAGCTAAACTTTTTGTAGATGTAGCTGAGTTAAGATTCTTAAATTCTGCTCATGAACGAAAAGAAACAATTGCAAAAAATACTGTGCTTTGCACATGTGTGTTTGAGATCAGGAACATGAGCAACTGTGTTCAACTGTTTGCTGGTTTAGTCCTTTTTTGTGCTCTCAAATATGACAAAATACTGTGTTTTAACTTACATGTATTGCAAATACCGTTCTCTTAGTTATATTTGTCCTTTTTAATGAGAAGTTATAAAATGTATTGGTAGAAATGGTATGCATTATCAAACTTCTAGATGCTTTGCAATGAAAGCACAAATGGTTTTTCAAGTAGGAAACTCTTAAACATTTTGCCCAAATGATTCATTATGTAGGACTTTTAAATAGTGTTTGAAAGGTTTGCCCACTTTTTTTTCAGTATTTTACTTCTTTCTTTTTCTTATTTTGCAAAGAATGTTAGCTCAAGTTTTTCTGCAGGCTAACATAAAAACTGGTAATGATTAAACAGTAAATAAAAAAACAAAACAAAACCAACCAGGAATAACTAGGTTGGTTATTTTAGCCATACTTTAACTTTCTTTTCCTAAATCCCTAAGACCTGTGGCCAAACTGTGACTGGCAGCTTGTTAATGCATGTTTTGATTATTTGGTTTAATTAGCTGAAACAGAAGAAATTCCATCTGAACAAATTGAAAGCAATTTTTGTTTGTTATGTCAGAAATTATATAAACTTTGTGTGCCAGTATATTGACTGTGGTGTTGTTTTGACTCAAGGAAGGTAAAGATTTTAAACGTGTTTATAGAATCATCTAAATGCCCTATGCCTACTGACATTAAAGTAGGCAAGTCAGAAGGAAGTATGGTTGGGGACACCTTCCACCAGACCAGGTTGCTCAAAGCCCCATCCAACCTGGCCCTGAACGCTTCCAGGGATGGGGCATCCACAGCTTCTCTGGGCAGCCTGTGCCAGTGCCTCACCACCCTCAGGGTAAAGAATGTCTTCCTAATACCTAACCTAAATCTGCCCTCTTCCAGTTTAAAGCCATCACCCCTTGTCCTGTCACCACATGCCCTTGTACAAAGTCCCTCCCCACTTTCCTGCAGGCCCCTTTAGGCACTGGAAGGCTGCAGTAAGGTGTCCCCGGAGCCTTCTCTTCTCCAGGCTGAACAACCCCAACTCTCTCAGCCTGTCTTCAGAGGAGAGGTGCTCCAGCCCTCTGAGCATCTTCATGGCTTCCTCTGGGCTTGCTCCAACAGGTCTGTGTCCTTCTTATGCTGGGGTCCCCAGAGCTGAATGCAGTGCTCTAGTAGGGTCTCATGGGAATGGAGTAGAGTGGCAGAATCAGCTCCCTCCACCTGCTGGCCATGCTTCTTTTGATGCAGCCCAGGACATGGTTGGCTTGTGTTGAGCTTCTCACCCACCAACACCCCCAAGTCCTTCTCCTCAGGGCTGCCTCTCAAGCAATTCTCCACCCAGCATGTATCTGTGCTTGGGATTGCCATGACCCACATACAGGACCTTGCACTTGGCCTTGTTGAACTTCATGAGGTTTGCATGGGGCCACCTCTCATACCTGTCAAGGTCCCCCTGAATGGCATCCCTTCCCTCCTGCGTGTCGACCGCACCACCCAGCTTGGTGGTGTTGGCAAACTTGCTGAGGGTGCACTCGATCCCAGTGTCCATGTCACAGGCAAAGATGCTAAATGGTGGCAGTCCCAGCCCCTGAGGAATGCCATCATCGCTGGTCTCCACTTGGACATCAAGCCATTGACTGCAACTCTTTGAATGTGACCATCCAGCCAGATCTTTATCCACTGAGTGGTCCATCTGTCAAATCCATGTCTCTCCAGTCTAGGGACAAAGATGTCACGTGGGACAGTGTCAAATGCTTTGCACAAGTCCAGGTAGATGACATCAGTTGCTGCTTCCTCATCCACCAGTGCTGTAAGCCCGTTGCAGAAGGCCACCAGATCTGCCCCTAGTGAAGCCATGTTGGCTGGCACCGGTCACCTCCTTATTCTCAGTGTGCCTTAGCATAGTTTCCAGGAGGATCTGCTCCATGATCTTGCTGGGCACAAAGGTGAGACTGGCTGGCCTGTAGTTCTCAGGGT
This sequence comes from Falco naumanni, assembly GCF_017639655.2. Taxonomy (NCBI): domain Eukaryota; kingdom Metazoa; phylum Chordata; class Aves; order Falconiformes; family Falconidae; genus Falco; species Falco naumanni. Next base: position 19,065,781 of record NC_054065.1, read on the forward strand.
CTTCCTTATTTCCTTTTTTAAAAATGGGTGTTATGTTTCCCCTTTTCCAGTCAGTGGGAACTTCACCAGACTGCCATGAAATCTAACAGAAATACATAATCAGCTGGCAAGGTAGTGAAACAAATTTAGGTTTTAAATATGGAAGGAATTCAGATGACTTCTGTCACTTTTGAACATCTTGTAGAATCTCTGAGATGAAAGAGTAGCTGAACTGTCCATCAGCTGACAGTTTGTTACTCTCTGAGCAGGGAAATTTTTCTGTCCTTACTGTATGTATCTGGTTATTCAGGGAACAAACTAGCATAGTGCTGGCCTGTCACCGCAGGAAGAGCAGGAGAGTCAGGCAGGGCACAGGTTTTGGAGCTGTCTTAAGCTTTGAGGAGGTTTGTAGCTACAGATTCATCAGGTCTGCTAATTCCATTCTGCTTCTCTTTCCTTTTTATTTTCAAATGATGAAAGACCACTTCAGTTCGTATAACTGACTGTGAACATCAGTTGATCTCAAACAGGATTAAAAAACCAACCCCTCAAACCTAGATCTTACGACACAGACGTGCATATCCAGTGTAGGGGACTTAAAGGGATTAAGGAAGACTGTGGGATGTTCGTGCATTGGGTTGAGGAGAACCAAGTTGTTGTGTACGATGTCTCTCTTCCTATCCCACAAATGAAGCAATCCTTGGGAGGGGGGGAGTTAATCCACTTAATTCTTGGGGGGTCTTTTGCATCTGTCAGCATCCTGGACAAGACCGCTGTTCGCCACGTTGCTTGTTTGGTCAACCAAAATTTGTTTTTCCTTCTCACAGCAGCTGGTCATTCAAACTGTATGGTGATTTTTGTTTGTAAATAAAAGTATGTCTTTACTGTATCTTAACAACAGAGGCAGACATTTACTTTGGGAACCAGTGTAGTTTTTTGTTTAGTCAGGTATTTTGATGTAAGCCAAAGAAAAGTTTACTTAAAGTTAAGCAGAAGAGAAAACATTTACATGAAAGGCAAGAAAGATTTCTTAGTGATGAAGTTGAAAGCAGGAATATTTCCACTGCATTGTAATAAGACGGGGGCTTTCTTTCCTTCTGTACATATTTGTGTGAAAAAAAGAGTGTCGGAGAGCATGTGGAGCACAAGATGAATGCGGAAGGATTTGCTCTATGGTGTGCTGAGGCTAAGCAAATATGCAGACGGTCTTGTTTTGCTGACAGCCTTGCTGTTGAGGCGTCCAGTTTTAGAGAGACTTTCTGTAAAACAGATGAGCCACGGTGTCCAGTCTTTCACAATTACTTGGGAAAAACAAAAGTCATCCAGAAGGCTTCCAAACCAGCAGAAGTATCTGATAAATACATAAAAAAGAGGATCTGTGGCAGAGGACTCTTGTATTGCAGTCTCTGCAAACTAGTAATTCTAGGAGTAGCTCTGCCATGATTTTTTTATATGAAAATAATTTTCCCCTTCAAAGATGAAGACAGGGAGTGAAGTTATGGTGGCCTTGCAAAATTCAAATGAAGGTTTGCTGAAGTGGATCTGAAGCTGCCAGCTCCTCGGGTCAACAGAGGGGTCACCACTCTCTCCAACGTTAGGTTGCTCTAGCAAAGTTGGCAGTGTTGACACCAACGAAATGGAAGACACCTTCCCCCTCTTCCCATAATATTTATCCCTGTCTCTTTCTGTTTGCCTAATACTGCTCTCCCTTGCCTTGCCCCAGAGCTTTAACCCTTCCATCCTGATGGTTATCATGTTACTGCTTGCGCATATGATAGGTATACCCCAACGTAAAGAAATGCTGATAGGAAGGCAACGCACTTCTCTTGCCATATACTTTAGAAAAATATACTTGGTTTGAACAGCTGAGCCAGTCACCTCCCGTATTGCTGCAGTGCAGCTGACGGGGGTGCGTGGAAAGCTGAGAGGGTGCAGGGCTCCCAGACTGAAGCTCTTTCTCTTGTCGAACTGAGGTGCTTGAACTTGAACCTTTTTCTTTCAACTGCTTGGGATTATTTCTGTTGTTAAACTGGTGTCTGTGGAGTCAGGCTGTGTAATAACTGGGACAAAGGCCTAATCCCTCTCCAAGGCAACCAAATGGTTCAGAACTTAAGGAATTCTGGCAGTTGGATACTTGTCGTGTGACATAGGCATTAATGCTAGTTTATGCTATGACGCCGGTATGTAATGCCAGTCTGTTTGGAGGGGTTTTAGAAAATGTAGCAAATAAAATATACAAGTTTGCATGTTACGAGATGTAAGCCATCTCTGTCATCTAGAGGGTTATGCTGTTACATAGGTTTGCAGTGATATTGCAGTTTCTTTGACTACAACAAGCCCGTTCAGAAAAGAAACTGGAGTGAAAATATGAATGACAGAACTAATGGTTAGGTAATATGTCTGAAAATCTTTTTCAAATACCAAATTTCTTTGAAGCTTTTCCAGCATTACTGAGAACACGCTTCTGTCTTACATGCTAGACAGTGTACAGCCATGTCAAGTTTCTGTGTAAATGTCAAACAAATTAAGGTGGCTTTGGAAGAATTTGAATATGAAAGGGCAGGATGTTTAACTGTAAATAGAAAGCTTGGGGGAATGTCTTAATGGGCAACAGAATGAATCCATGTTTCTGTTGCAGTTTCATGTCAAATTCAGCAACTTAATAGTAATATTTGGACAGGCTTTTAGTAGTACTTAGTGCTTATTTAATTATAAATTGCAAAGTTACACGGCAGTGAATTGTCTTCTTGCAGATACTGAAGAAATCTGAGGAAGCTTCCTTTGATCTTTGTATTTACTTTTAATGCATTCTGACATTTTAAACTCCCTAAACTTTCAGCATCCCTTAACACCAGTGGCAGTGTTCTGTTCTGTGCTTCTTCATGATTTTTCCCTTACTTGTATTTGAATTTTGTGGGATATAGCATATTAATTTCCTTGCAGTACAAGCTATACAAACATCTGAACTGGGCAAAAATCTTTGTTTCCATATTATAAAACAATTCATTCCAACTGACAATGGAGGACAAGGTTGAGCTGGGGGCATGTGAGGAGAATGTCTGTGTGTGTGTGTGAGGACTATTGATTATTTTTTTTCCTTTCACTTTGTGTTAACATTGCCAATTTTGCTAAAGCCTGAAATCCTCTGGCATCACAGATAGCAGTGACCTTTTTGTTCACTCCAGGAGGTAGCCAAGCACTAAAGAAGATTCTTGGGCTCTGCTGTGCCGTGTGGGCAGGTTGCACCATTGTAAAGGGCTGAAATGTTCCTGTGCTGATACGTAAGAGGAATTAAAGTGCAGCTTCTTTTTGTCTTAGCTGTGTTAACTGTCCAAAGGTAATAGGCATAGGAAAAGCATACTGGATTTCTTAATCAGTAAATTCTTTAGATTGATACACACATGACAGATCTATTTATGTAGGAGGGGCGTAATAGTAACATTTCTCCTGGTTTCAATTGCAGCTGGGTAGTCTGACAGACAGCACTTTCTTCAGTCTGACCTCTGATTTTAGAGCTATTCTGTCAAGGATAATATGATTGCATGATTGTCTTTGGTACTTTTTGAGGTTTCCAAACCACTTACTTTTTTTTTTCCCAAATATATTTAATACAATATAGTTTATTTGTGTTAATCACTTTCTACAATGGTAGTGCAAAGCATTACAATTTGCAAGACTGTATTAGTAGCTTGATTAAAAGACATACTTATCAAACAGCTGTAATTGGAAGAGATGACAGGCAATCTACAAAGTAGTGCAGCATTTTTTAAATTGTTTGAACCTTCCATCCCGTGTGTTTTATAGCAATTTATAGTTTTTGTAAAGTTTGTGTCCTTATTTCGTTCTATTGAAAGATGAATACACGTGATATATAGGAAAGCTGTTTTATAATTCAGAATCACTTTAAAATGGAGGAGACCTATGCTTTCATTTCATGCCTGATTTTACCTTGTGATACCTTTTGCATACCTGATGTTTTTCAACTTCAGAATCACTTCATGGTCTGGAGCAGGTGATAACATCATCTATTTGTCACTACTTAGTTTTATTCTCATTTCAGGCATGCAAATGTTTGGATTTTGGGCGGAGATGAACGGAATTATTTCAGATTCTGAATTGGTATCTGGTATCCCCTACTCATCTGCAGTACCAGGACTGATACAGTATCTTCAGAGCATCACCAAGCTTGTAATATCAGTGCTGTCAGTAACTGCAGGTCCTGATGTCCAAAGCAGCAGTTCACCTGTTGCAAAGAAAATAGCCAAACCATCACTGTCAATAGTTCATCTCCTTCACTGTGAGTTTCATGAAGTACGTCTGCTTGCATTGGAAGCAATACTGCTGTGGCTGAAACAAATAAATTCCAAGCAGATCACAGAAGGAGGAGGAGGTGTAATGTGTTTACTCATTGATTTGGAAGGTACTCTGCTTACAATGGCTCTGGAGGAAAAGAATCTCCAGTGTTTTTGCAAGGTAGGAGGGTGCTTTTTTTATTGACATTTGGTATGTTTTCAGTAAATGATATTCTTATTTTTTGAAAATATATTTTGAACATGTATGATGTTTTTCAAATAGTACATGAGTGGTTTGGTTTTTTTCACACTGAATAGGAGCGGTGCTATAATTCTGTAACAGATGTTCTTGTGTAAAAGCAAGAACTTCCTCTTTCCTTTCTGAGCACTGTCAGTAGAGGACCTTTGTGTTCTTGAACTGGGGTTTAAGTCACTGTTTTATTGATCTCAAATGTACACATTCATGTTGAGATTGTTTGTAAGTTCTTTGTTTGTGAATTGTGTGTGCAGGTGCTGGAAATTCTTTATAATATGGACCTCAGAAATGTGCTTCCTGAGACTGAACACTCTATAAAAATGAATCCAAATGAGCTCTTAACCTGGAGTTTAAACATTGTAGATACCTCCGACAGGTATGGTCCATCATGCACATTAAAATGCTTACATGTTAAAAACTTAAAATGTTGAAGCATTAATTTATTGGTTTTGGACTATGTTTTGATGTAAAAATCCATGTTTCAGAAAAGTGAGTATGGCTGATTTGAGTAAAGAGAGGTCTTGATGAGAATTTTTCAGAGCAGTTAGGCGTGGATCTGAATTACTGAAAAGGCCCACAAGTCGTACTGGCAAGCACCCTGTAAATGTCCAGTAATACAGTCCCTGAATAAGAAGATACTCTGGCTGTCAGATGATAGCCAGTGAGCGTAGCTCTTCCTGAATGGTAATTGGGAAACACCTTAACATATAGAATTGATGATCCAGACATAGGTCATTCACTGTGAATCTGCCATCCGTCCTATCCTGGTTTATCTGCAGACGATCTCTAGTAAGAATGACAGATCTGATTTCCCTCATTGGTTTGGCAGAAATGGTTAACCCTAATCCTTACAGTTTGTGCTCCTTAATCAGACTGTAAAGTCAGCAGAAAGTGCTGAAAATTTGGAGCCAGTCTGTAGTTTGAACTGAATTAGAAACTGTGTCCATCCATTCGTAATGGAATGGACAAACAAGTTTGAAGTGTCCAGTCTCTAAGGGCAAGACCATCCTGTTTCTAATAGTCTCTTTTTTTTTTTTTTTTTTTTTTAAGCTATATAAACGTTGCACCCCAGAGTTACTAATGCAGAATATTTAGGGTATAGAGTGTAGAACAGTGTTTTATAGCTGTGCATATTTGCTGCTGATTTGCACTAAATTTTCCAAGTTTAAATGATGATGTGGAGTGTTTATTTCTGGAATGAAATGAGATACTAGTATTAAAGTAACACTGACTAGTGCTGTTAGAGGGAAATAGCTGAAATAGCAGACCTTACTGCTCAGGTGTTGCCATTCCTGCCGGTAAGACCAGCCCTTCAGGAGCCACAGTGCCTAGCTCTGTGTCCTTAGACCCTGCTGGGTAGCGTGGAGGCTCAGGAGCCAGCAGCTGGCATATTCTGCACTAGTAAGTTTTCTAGCAGCTGCAGAAGAGATGTTCCTGGAGCTTAACACCAGCTTGAAGAGATGCCTTTGTTTATCATTTAAAGTAATATCTGTCTTGGTTGACTTGGGTTTCATTTTCAAATATGTTTTTCTATGAGAAGTATGTAGATGGAAAAAAACCATGAGAGGTGAAAGTAAGAGCATATTTCATTTGTGTATCAACTAAAAGCTTAACTAACATCAAGATCTCTAATGTAAAGACTGACTGCTCAGCTTGCAAAATACCTGTTGGTAATAATTGGAAATTAAGACCTAGCTGTTCTTTTTTCTAAAAGGGGAATGATGGCGGAAATAGCTGCTTTTTTTTATAAGTCCTTTACCTTGTTTTCTCAGCTCTGAAGTTCAAAGCATAGCTCTGAAATTTGGCTCCAAGTTGGTTGTCCACCTTTTGCAGAAGCATCAACAGGTAAGGGAAGCAGCTGCTTAACAGTTTGTAATTACAGAGTTTTGGTGATTGAGTAACGTTGCTTCTTTTAGATGGAAGCCCCAAGCTTCTGTTTTCTTGTGTCATTGCACCTTTTCTGGCATTATATCTTCCTGGCTGAATACGCTGCCACATTCTGCGATGAAATGGCCATGAATATCATCTCAGTATATCCCTCTCAAAGTCATTTCAAGTTAAATACCTAAGTAATTTCAACTTCTGAGAGCATCCAGAACAGTCACTGTAATGCAGGAAGAGAAGTGCCTACAGTGATTAACACATGTACTGAATCCGGTCCATTTACTGCAGCGCAGCTTTGTTGTGGTTTGTGATTGCTGGGCAGCCAGCAGGGGAGCGGGTCCGAGGGGGAGGCACGAAGCTGAAGCAGTGCTTGGGTGCAGTTCCCTTCCTCACGGTGTGACCTTGCCAAGTCTCAGCCTGAAATCACTGCCTAAGCACACCAGCCTGTTCTCTGCGTGGAGTTTCTCATTGAATTTCCTCTTGAAATTTGTTTTTCAAACGCTAGAGTAAATATAATAACCCTTGTAAAATTCAAGGTTCCGTGTTCTCCATTCCTGTTTATAGACTATTTAATTTAGATTTATAGCAGCACAAATTACTGGGTCAGGTTTCTTTTGATTTGAAACTGTCAGTCTGTCATGTCACATATGCATGTGTAGAGCAGTGTTAAGGCAGCTTTTAGTCCTAGACAATTTTACTTCTTTTTACATTTTCAGACACAAAAAGCACTTAATGGTTATTTTACAATAGACTAAATTCTCTTGACATGTTTTAAAATGAAGATTTTTTTACTTGTGTAGCTGTTACGTTTTTATAGAACATGCAGCAGAATTTATGTGTATTGTATACTAATAATCTTGTATCATTATAAAAAAAGGAAGCTACAGATTCGCACACAAGACTTGGGAACATGAAATATGATGTTAACTTTTTATTAAAAAAGGCAAAATGCAAAGACTTCAAGCTTTAAACACTGAAATAACCATATAAACCTGGTTTCGCAAATAGATGTGAAACATGTTATTGTTCTGAAGTTTTGTATTAATTTACAAAGAGGAATTAATGAAAAATGCTGTAATAATCTTAACTGCAGTAATGCTAAACCAGCTTTCTCTAATCATGTAAGTCATGGGAGATCTAAGACAACAGTACAGAGAGTGCTTTCTGCTTTGTAAAAGAGCAAGTACATCAGTTTTCTTTCTAAATTCTTTATTTGGGTTTGCAATCAGTATTTGCCTCTGTAGAAGGGATTGTTTCTTTTCCATAAGGTAGAAGTCCAGTTCTGTCTTGCTAGACTGTCCGTGTGTCTGTTAAAATTTTGAGTAATTTGTAGTATCTTGGGAGATACGTATTTTTTTAACCCATTACAGAATCTGTAGGACATGTTCTGGCGCTGTCCCTTTGTGCAGTGCAGGTACATGGCCACGTACCACACAGAATGAGGCAGAGTGTGACCGAGGTTTCATTTATCCCTCGGTGAGTCCTCCTGCGCTTCTCTGCCCTTTAGCTCAACTCACTTTTTCATTGGTTCTCTTCTTTACCTTTGTTGTTCTGCTTTTCACTTCCTTTAATTAATTTAGTAATTTAATTAAAAATAAGTAAAAAAGGAAAGAAAGGAGAGAAAAAAAAATAAATCAGTTGCACATACCTCAAGCATCTCCAGGTCGAGCTGGTGCTGCTTTTCCTGTTGACCTGTGCATGAGGTCCCAGTCTGTTTGTTGGTGGGTTATTTTATTGTTTTTTCCTCTGGAGCTTCCTTCTTATAGCTGTAGCACACACTTGCTTTTGGCTGTGCCTGGGTGCCACCTCCTGCAATTTGCATCTTCTGTTATCAAATCCGCGCATGGGGTTCCTGCACCTTGACTGATGAGCCACCCTCCTGAGTGTGGTATTTGCAGGGGATCTCAGGTCTGTCTTGGTCACTTATGGAAGTTAGGACTTTTTCCAGTTATGGCCCAGCTTTCCCAACAGACGTCTTGGAATTGTTACTTGAGTTATGGGTAAAATGCACTTTACTTTTTTCCACACAAAAAAATCTAGTAGCTGTCACTACACATTAGAAGCAGTCGAAGCTTTGTCCCATTATCACTAAGTAATAGTTTTCGTAGCATACATCTGAGGAATAAATATTTTCCAAAAGATGGCATCTAAAATCCAAAAGATTATATTTGAACCAGGAAATTTCTCTTGCCTGTTCTTTTTTCTAATTCTTCATGGTTTAGGACAGTGAGCTTTTCTGTGTATCAGCTAACATGGAGGTTCCTTCCATGCTCTGCATGCATGTGCTATCAGAACCCAAGGTACCTCAGCAGTCTTATTAAAAAAAATTTCCATCCCCAGTGTCTGCAGAAGAGACAGATGGAGCTGCATTCACCCCTTTACCAAGCATTGTATCATTACGAAAACCTAAGACTAAACTACAGTTCATATGCTCTTTTCCAGATACGTGTATGTGTCTACGTGTAGGATGCTTCTGATAAATGCTTCTTTTTGTTATAGTCCAGTATATTTGTCTTTGGCTTGCATGTTTAGAATGACTGAGGACACAAAGATACGCTTTGACTTGTGTGATCATTGGTGAGTCTGGTGTGAAGGGACAGAACAAGAGAATTGCCTATGAGTACTGCTCTGACTAAAAGAAAATCTCCCATCTTAACTATCTGTGACATAGTAAGCCAACTTTTGAATGGACACGTGGAGTTTGCTGCCTTTTAAAAATAACCTGCATTTACTGATGCGTAGTATCCCTTTGGCAGTCCATAGTTTGATGTGATGGTAAGTGGTAACACCAGATTGTACAGCATACTTCTCACAGGTTCTGTTCCTTCAGATTTCAGCAGTAGTCCTGAAAAAATGGGTTCAGCTGGTAGTTTATTTTTGTGGAGATGAGCAACAGACAGAGGTGCTGTTAGCAGCAGCTGAAGTTCTAAGAAGTATAACGTCATTCCTTCTGATCAACGAGAAGCTCATTCTTGGTGAGTAGTTTGAATTTTCTGGATTTTTTTAGATGAAGCCCATTAATGCATGACTTAAAATGTATCATGTACAAATATATGTACCCACAGTCAAAACATGTAATTACATCAAACAGGATTTTGTAAAAATTTTAATAGGAATTAATTACAAAACCGACTTACTTAAATTCTGGTACAAAAAGTACATGTGCAGAGCCTCTTGCAATAACTTTGCAGAAGGGGGACATGAGATGCTGTTATGTCTCCAGGCCACTATACATTGCTGGTTTACTGGCTTGCCATTGCTCTCTGACTTGAACTTTTCTAAAATACTCTATTGGTGATGTGGACATACTTCTAGTTTAACATTGTGAGTGTAAAAAAGCTGTGGTGGCTGAATGTTGACATTAAAGGGTTCAGTCTAGAAATGAGGGACACATTCTACTATAAGAATAATTAATAATTGGATCACATTATACCTCCCAGATATAATTTTTTTTTTAACATTAAACTGTCTCTTTAGAAAACAAACAAATCCCCACACAGCCTTATTTAACAATACGTTACTGACTGAGAGGAAAAGCTAAATGAAATTCTGTGGTCTGTTGTGCAGGAGACATTGGGTTGGTTTTTTTTAGATTTTTTTCCTTGCCTTCTGTGTACAGAGAATAAGGGGATTTTGTGACTAAAGGGCCAAGAGATATGCAAAAGTAGGTAGTGATAGACGATAAAATATTTTGCATCCTGAAAAAGACAGGCAGCTCTAAATACTTCTAGTTTCTGTATTTTATTCCAATATAGTTATTCACATGTTTTTAGTTTGAGTAGCTTAAGTCCATATATATGGACTAGATACAGATTTTTTTTAGATGAGAAGAATGGTGTATTTCTTAAACTGTAGATAGTGGTGTTTTTAAAAAGTCAGCCATTTATTTTGAGATGTGTCTTTTAAGAGATGTTGACAACATTTATCAATGCTAAATCTATTATATGAAGTAGACATAGTACTATTAAATGTTCACAGTATCAATTCTGGGAATCTTGAGTTCTACCACGTAGTTAAAGCTCTTCATAGGACAGACATTACAGTTTTATATCCAATGAAAACAGTAGAGGTATTTGAGTGAAAAACTCCCAAACGCTGTGCTTCTCATCCATCCCTGGTTTGGATCTGGTCCATAGCTGATGGAGAGCAGAGGAAACTCTTTGATCTTGTCAGGACAGTTGCTGGTTTCCATGCTTTCCAATTGGGCAGATGTGGAGGTCTGAAATAAAATACAGCAGTTTGCATCCTGCATAAAATCTTAACAAAGCAAAGAAAAACTAACAAAAAAACCCAAAATCCTCCCCAAACAGCCCAGAAATGAAAGTCCCAAGGCCTCACTGGGCAAACCATCTGAATTAGCTCTTTGCTCTGGAAATTGCACCAGGGAGGGAAGATGCAGAGCCAACTCTCCATACTACCTAGAATTGTCAATGTGGGGTTCTTCACAACTGTGAAACTGTCAGTATTGCAGTGAGAAGTTCAGCAAGTCAAGGGTGTGAGCTGGTGTGTAGCTGTGGTGATATAAACCCAGAATCATTCCCTTAAAGTTAAAGGGATTATGCACATATAAACAGTTTTGACTTTTATGCCTTGTTCTGCATCAGTTTGCTTAACCACATACAGTGGCAAGTAGACGTTAAAGAAAATTATGGTTGTATGAAATGGAGTTGTAGTTATTCCCATAAGCTTCCATTAAGTATGTTCTTAAGAGGAAGAAGGTAAATGCCATCCAGTACATTCTGGATGACCCCATTATCTCTCCATCATATTGTTTGAGGGTTCAGAAAAAATCTTTCTGGAAAATCCATTGGAAGACTTCCATCTCTCTTGTAGGTACAGCAGAAACTTGTCTAGGTGGGAAAGCTGGCCATTGTGTCTAGAAGGGAATAATTCTGCCAAAGCTGTGCCAGTATAACATTATTGTGTGTGTCATGCTAGAAAAAAGCAACTTCTTTCTGAAATGATTATAGTCCATGGTTTTCCCACATAGGGAAGTTATATGAAATACAGGAATGCTTCTTCTGCCTGTGTAGTAAAGCCTCAAGCAACTAATTTTGGCCAAGCAGTGAAATACAATTAATTGTCTGGCTAGCCTTGTAGTGCAACCTCTGATAGACCTGTTGATAACATGCTTGAAGAAAACCAGCACAGCAATGAAGCACTGACTGTTGTTCTCTGTAATCAGCAGAAAGTAATATCTTAACAGCTGGCTGCCTCTAAAAGAGACCTTCCAGTGGATTGCTTTAATGAAGGTGTCTAAGAGCTGAAAAGTACTGCAGCAAACCCATGAGTACAGCCTTGGGCCTTCAGCTAGTCATCCCGAGTGTGCCACCACTAAATGGCACAAGGGTTTGCAAGTGGAGTATGGCTTGTGAGATGTGAAGTGCCACTGGGGTGGTACATGGATTCTGCCTGTTTGGGGTTTACCAGATGAACACCTCCCTCTTGGCAGTTATCTCTGATTAGCCTTACCTGTGTGCAGATAGTTATGCCATGAATTAAACCTGACTTACTTCCAACAGATAGTGGGTATAAGCGTGGCAGGGCATGTGGGTGAGTGGTGGGGTGAGATGGATATGGGAGAAGTAGATGATGGGTAGGTCCCTGGGAGGTGGGATTGTTTGCCATTTCTGTAGGGAATAGCATATGTGGCCAGCACTACTGGCAGTATCTGTACAAAACTTGGTTTGGCAGCCCCAGCTCCAGGCAGATTGCAACAGCAAATCCATGATCACAGTGTGTTGGTTGATCTCCAGGGGCAAAACTTTTGCAGTTGCCAAACAGGAATTCTGCATTCCTATAAATGGTAGAAAATTCAGAACACCTATGACTTAAAGTTGAACCTGGATGAAGAGAGATCTGTTCTTTTGTATGTTGCCCACTGTTTAAACCAAGCTGAGTCAACTACCTAGATAAAGTTCACACATGTTGAAAATGTTTTGACCATATTGCCAGCTGTCTTCCCAGTGGCTTGCCAATGCATTTCTCCTGCCCCATGTTTCAGTGCTTCACTGCATTTGTTGCCTTTAGGTGTGGAAACAGAGCTCTGTGAATGCATGTAAGAAATAGAATTCTAATTTTTCTCCATAAAAAAACATAGGACTGTCTGATACCCTTGCTATGTGGAAATGTGTGGTTCTACTGCTGCAGAATGAAGATTCGGTAGTACGGGATGCTGCAGCTGAGGTTATACAAGTGGCACAGTCTGAAGAATGGAGCAGTAAAGGAACAGGTGTGTGAACTTTTTTTTACTTTTAAGTATTATTGGATATTTGGGAGACAGAAGTATTTCTCTGCTCATCACAAACTTCTTGCTGACTGTAAAGTGATCCATGCATCTCTTATAAAGACATACCATGGAAGGTAACAGCAGGTTATGAAGTTTGACACCCACCATGCTTTATTATTTTGCTTTTTCTGTTCATGCTATAATTTGCATATTGTTAACATAGGTATGTAAAAAAGACAACAGCAGTATTCAGCTTTATGGTTCTTGCTGTGATGAGTCAACTATCTCATAATTTCACATGTTGAAAGTTCTTTAATATGAGCTGTGGTCTAATATAATGCAGTGGAAGACGCTCTTTGAATCCTGGTCATTATAATTGCCAGATCCCAGAGAGATAGGAATCTGGAAAACAGGATTCAGCTCATTGATTCATTATTAGACTTTGAAATCCATTTAGATCCGGATCAACAAAGACAATCCTCAGCATACCCACAATGTGCTTTCGAGGATGTGGGCCTTTTTGTCTGCATGCCCTAATTTACTCAACCCTATTAATTTTTAAAATAGCCACAAAACTTGAGTAGGCTTAATTAATTAACTTGCTTCACTTTGAGAATCTTTGCTGATGCATTCTTCCATACGTTGTGAACAAACTAGAATTTGCTACCAAATTCACCTCTCTCTGGTGGTCCCTATTGGTCCATGCTACTCAGTAATGCCTGTACCGATTTGTCTGCAGTCAGTTCAAATTAGTTAGCCATCTCCATGTGAATTTTGCTAGACTGGAGATAACGCAGCTCTGTGGTTAAAAACAAAAAGTCAGAAAAGGCAGTAAAAATATGTGTTTGCCACTACTGTAGATAGAAGTAGCCAGGAATGCGCTCATGTGGTGGATGTGTTTTTGAGCTGGCACTGTTCAGGCACAGTGCTGTGGGATAGGAGTAGGTAAAAGGAGGGATGTGTTATGGATGGCTTTCATCTGCCTGTTAAATCCCACAGCTCTGACTCCAGCACTGTCATCACAGCTCTGGCTATTTATCTAGTCCCAGCTACAGCTCACTTGAGTATCAAGAGGCTCTGCATGTGTGTGCTTCAGGTCCCCAGTGCTGCTCTTTTGGGGGGCTTCCTCAAATGTATCAAGATGGTACCTTCTTTGGAAATAATACAATGCTGTTTTTTTTCTCTGGCTTCTTGTATCTTTTCCCTTCTTCCTTGCCATATCCCTGTACCAAGGGATACTGCCCTGTTAACTGGATGAAGGCTCTGTCCTACTAATTAATACTAAGGTTACATCGGTGCTTGCTGTTGCATACAACTTACCGGTTTGTACAGTAGAAGTGGCCATAATTGAGGAAATAACATCATGATTGTTTTTTATTTGCTATGTTCCTAATAGGATAGGGACCCCATCCCCAAACTTACGTCAACCCCTTAGTTATACTTAGCTGTGCCTTCCTGTTCTTTCACTTAAATGGCTTTTAATGACATCAGTGTCTTTCATCTGTGACTAGCAAAAACTCTGCTTTTGGAAAGATGGAATCTAGTCTTTCCACCTCCATTTTACATTACTATTGTTCCTTCCTGTGATCTCTTTTTTCCCCACTTAACTCCTTTCGCTTTCTGTGCTTTGATTTCTAGCTTTTGGGGGAGCAGGGCAAGGAATTTTGCCTCTGTGGCTTTCGTTTACAACCAGATTAAAATAAGCTTACCTTTGAATGTTGTTACTTCCATTTATCCCCTTTCTTCTAGTGTGTACAAGAGAGTGTGCAATGTGTTTGGGTCTGGAGTTTAGACATTTTGGGCATCACGAGTGCTCTCTGTCCTGACAATTTTTAAATTATATTCAAATATCTACTATTTTTTTTCTGTTTTCATATCATGAAAGTCTGCTTTTTCATTACTGCACTGATTTTAAAATATCTAAGCTGATACACTGAAATTCATCAGAAGCTATAAACCAGCTCTATTTAAACATTTTATTTGATGACAAATTGCTGGATATCTTACACTGACTTTTCATTTCCATTATAGGATGACAAATAAGTACTGTGATCCAGCAGTTTTATCATAAGATCAGAAAAAAATACGACTCGAGATCAGGAAGAGGAATGGATGTTTTTATACGTTCTGTAATTGTTTCAGTTTTATTTCATTGCCATTACCACTAGCTAACATGCGAGAGTAAAGAGACTATTCTAATTTCAGCTTCACTTGTGCATCAAAATTTTTTATGTCCTAGTAGCCTTTACATTTCTAGAAATACTGCACTGTAGAAGTAGATCATGGTGTGTTTCACCTTTTACTGCTGTAACTGGAACACTGCTCACAGAATCCAAACACTGGACTTGCCAGAAATTTTGGCACTGGCATCATTATATCCGCTCCACAAAATCCTCTCTCTTGTCGTGCAGACAGCCTGTAAGGCTGCCTATAGAGGAACTGTATTGTGGGTTTAGGAAAAAACTATTGTGGGTTTAGGGAATCAACACCTTAAGTGTTTCATTTATAGGTGGGATCCAAAGGAATCCCTGATTGTAGCCTGACAGCTGCCCCTGCCCTTCATACATGATACAAGCTGGCATCTGGTTTTCCTGTGGAACAGGGTATGAAAGGGTGTACGCTTGTGTGTAACAGCCGGACCGAGGCTGAATTTGTATTCTGCTTCAGCAGAGTAAGATGGGTGAAGTTGGACTGTTGTTAATAAAAGCAAAGTTATTTGCATAGATTGTTCATATAGTTGTTATAGGGCATTTTTCCTTCAGGTACATGTTGCTGAATAACAGTGCAAATGTGTAGCAGTATGATAGTGTCAAATAATAGGTACTTTCAGGTCATTTATAGATGGTGAAACTGGAGGCAAATGATCCTGTTAGCATAGTTTCACTTTCAGTAACAGCTCCTCTCTTTTGTAACGCTTTGAAATGTTACATGAGCTGCTGGAACAGAGTAGGAACTTGGTTTCTTGTTATTCCCTCATGGCCTTTAGTGAGGGCAAACCCCCCAATTTCCTCAAGTAACTAATCCATGCAGCTTTGGGTCGCTCTGATTATGAGATCAGTAACCTTGCAGAATCTGAAATGCAGGGTTACAAATGTGATACAAGAACCCTGTGAAAACTGCAGCTCCCATTTTTGTTTGAGAGGAAAAAAGCTCACAAGACCCAACACTGATACACAGCAGGGCTCCTATGCTCGCTCTACCCTGCCCTTCACCCCCCAAGAAAACCCCTACAAAACCTACTATTTTTTGTAGAAGGCAACGACTTCCACTGTTACCAGTAGAGTCCATTTTTTAAAATTTCTTTTGTTCACACAGAGAAGCTTGATTTACTTTTCTAATACGTGTAAAAGCTCATAATTAGGAGGGGAAGTTAGTGAGGTTGGCTGACGGCAGTCATTTTCTGAGCAGAGCAGGTCAAACAGAATCCTGTCTCACTAGAAAGGAGAAAACCTTTTGTTTTCCTTGCTAAAAATACCAACTTAGCAGGTAGTTAAGGTTTTCCTAATATCTTGAACAATATAAACCCAATCTGTAACTCAAGGTATTATATATACACACTTTGTTGTTGTTTCCTCATGCATTGAGGTGTAAACTTCTGGGGGATTGTTTTATTCCTTTTAGTATGAGGGAGGGTACAGGAAGTATTGTGTTCAGCGTAAATGTAGAATAGCTGCTTTGAAATCTAATTAAATTAGTGACCCATGGCTGTGTAAAGTCTAGACCTATTCACAGCAGCATTTCTTATCCAAGAGGGTTTACTCCTTACAAGAAAGAAGATCATTAAGTCAGGGAAATAGGAGTTTTCTTTCTCTGCTGATGATTGCTTTTCTGAATATCCTCAAAAATTCAAGTAACTCAGTGCTAGAACAAAAACTGTATTCCTCAGTGTCATTTTCCTCTGTGTCTTTTTTTTTTTATCTAGAGAAGTGTTACCTTAACTAAAGTTATGAGCTTGTCAGTATTAGAGAAGTTTGAATAAACTGGGTTTTACTATTATAGCTAAGCCAGTGCCATTCTATAAAATTCTGTATATAATAAAAAACATTTAGTCAGCTAAACCTTTATGTTGGTGACTTACCAAATTAACCTTAAATGAGTTTAAGAGCATTTTTAGTGTTGTCAGCATTAGCACCAATTTAGCTAGAATTTTAGAATTAGAATTTTAAAATTTTGCTGAATCAAGCTTAGGTGAGCAGTTAGATTTGGGAATTTGAGTAAATCTTCTGAAAGTGCCCGAGTGATTTAGCAGCCTAAATACTTTTCTCAAATATAATTCAGGCCTTCAGAAACCTTCTGCTACATTTAGAGTGAAATAGCAGTATTGCATAGAGGTGAGCAAGTTGGCGCCGGGGCTGGAAGCTGCGTGGCTGTGGCAGAGGGGAGTTCAGCACAGGCTGGGTAGGTGGCCCACGCTGAGCACCACCATCACTGGGTGTGTTGTAGGATCTTAGTCCAGTGTTGTTGCTTACTTCTTGAGTAATTCTGAGAATAAGATTGGGGCCATAGATGATCTAGCCAGTTTTGACCATATTGCTGATTTAATCCATTGGACAAAAATTCAAGTGTATGAATTTTTTTCCTTCTGTTCCCATTTCACTTGCTTAAGAAACAGGCAGTAGATGAGACTTGTGCCGGGAGTTTCTGAACAGAAGGCAAAGCAAAACTCTTTTTCTTCTCTTGATGGTTGTTCCCTTCCTCATAGATTCTACTTTTTTAGCTTCAGAAAAAATAATCAGTGAAAAAAAAAAAGTCTAGAGAGTATTATACTAGAGAGTATAAATGTGAGTAAAGAAAGAAGTTACAATGTGCTGCGGGGTGGTGTGGGGGAATATAATTTAATTAGATTAAAGAAGTAAAACATTTTCAAGGTGACTTTTCTAGACTTTAGCATTTGATTGAGTAGAACCTTTCTCACAGTGACCTGTGCTGTCTCCCTTGGCATGAAGGAAAGCTGCATGTTTCTTGCACCTCTTATTTTTTTCATACATTGTGAATATAGAATGTAAATTCAAAATAAACTTCTTCATGAATCTAGAGTAGGTGTGTCTATCATGAAGGTGTGTGCAAGAAGGCTTATTTGTATGGGGGTGGGGTGGGGGTGGTGTAAATAAGCCTTAGCAGAGGTAGGAAAGGAGAAGGTAAGAGAAGATCAGGCTAACTATATTGACATTTAAAAGAGATGAGGAGAGAATAAATCCTACTCAGATTTATGTTTCTTGTTCCTGTTCTCTAAAAATGAGAATTAGGTACCTCGATGAACCTAAAGCTGCGCAGCAGTTTTCATACATATCTGCCCTAAGAAGATCTACTAAATCACTTGAGCAAAAGATAAGAGATAACACAGTCTGTGTGATGTTAATACAGCACAGTGGTCTGGCATTCTTCAGCGGCACCACAGGTGATTATCGGCAAATCATGGGTGACTGGCATGATCCCAAAACTTGTACCCCAAATGTCCTTTACAACTGATCCATGGAGTATTTCAGGACAAGCGACTCAGATTTAATCTGCTCCAGTTGCTAGTGAAACAGCTAACGTTAAATGCTGGGCAAACCTAAAATGCTAAAAATACCATTGTCATTGGTAGTGCTGAGCTGCATGATAAGAACATCCCACATAGTGCATGGGAAACAGTTAAGAGAGATATTTAACTGTTGCCTCAGCTGCTTGTGTTTTCAAACTATTCCTTTGAATAGTTTGAATGGCAAACTTTGGCCATAGCGAATGGAGCTTTTCTTCCACATGCTTAGCATTGGGTAAAATGTGCAAAATAGATTTCTTACAGCTTTAGTTCATCGGCATGTGGAGTTAACCCTCCTTTCCTCATACCTCTTTACTTGCAAAGTGCTAAGTCTGTGCTGTGGGATTGGAGATGGAAAATAACTGGGGGTCAGAACCTGTGTGCCATTGCTGCGTGCAGTATGCAAGTTTTAAGTCTCTGTGTCTTGATGAAGCATATAGAAGAGAGATGTTACAGAACTCTCCTTTTCATATGACTAATGGTTTCATCCTCTCGCCAAACTTGCGGACAGATTCACCACTTTTTGCTCTACTTCTGTGCTGGTGTAGCCTTCCAGTGAGGCAAATGGGAGGTCTGTGGTGAATAAAACAAGTGTTGGGTTACTCTGATCCTGAACAAAGAAT
This sequence comes from Falco naumanni, assembly GCF_017639655.2. Classification (NCBI taxonomy): domain Eukaryota; kingdom Metazoa; phylum Chordata; class Aves; order Falconiformes; family Falconidae; genus Falco; species Falco naumanni. The sequence continues at coordinate 19,084,565 of NC_054065.1, forward strand.
AATGTGTAGGGCTCAACCTTTCTCGTGCACTGGATGACTTGCCCTGATGTTCAGGTTAGGCTAATAGACCTCTGAGGCCCCAGCCAGCTCCTTTAGCTGTGGCTCTTAAAACCAGTTCTGGCAGCTGCCTGGCTTTGAGGAATAAGTGGTAATTACCTGAACATAAACTTGGGAACTGCATGTATGCAAACTGGTTTGAGGACGCATTAACAGGAGTCTGTGGCAGGATTGTAGGTGGTAGATTTCCTTGTCTTGATTTAAGTCAAACTTGTGCATCTTCTCTATTCTGAGGTTTGGATTTCTTCTCGATTTAGAGGTTGATGGAGGGCTTGCAACAAGCACAAAGTCAGAACTTGTCTGTTCTGAGCTGTGTTGAAGCTGCTGTCTGGAGCTCTTCCACTAGACAGCCTGAAAGTGGAGCTTGTTTGGTAGTGCTGTGGGTGGTTATAAGCTGCATAGAGAAGATTGAACATCTTCATTCTAGATACATGACATCAACTGCTATGGTGTAGAAAGTTAAGAGGTTCCCACAACGGAATCAATTTCAGGTCCTTCCTACTGCCCCTGGTAGGAAAAAACAGCAAATTGGGAAAAGCATATAAAAAGTCCTTCTTGTCATCCATGATTTTCAAGCTACCTTGAAAGTCTCTTATAATTTTGGCATCTTTTGGTCAGAAAAATCTCCCAGTCAGATCTTGTGATATGCCTCGGGTACTTGGGAATGGTCCAGAAGTTCTCACAGCCTCGTCTGGGTTACTAATGGAAAACTGCTAATCATGTTAGCCACAATATGTTTATGTTCCTTATATTAGGGACAAGTGGAAGGAAGGTTAATGAAATTTTTTTCTGGGATCAGCTCCAGAATTTCTTCTGCTTTGACAGTCGTCTTGATAACTACATTCTGTTAACTAGATGCACAGCTCGCTAAACAGAACTGGATTTCTAAGCCTGCTATGAAAGAGGAGTCTTTTGAGCTTGATGTTAGGATTTATATGGGAGGTGGCATTTATCCAAATGGCCTTTAAGCAGTAGACAAGACTCATCCAGGCAGAAGCAGAAGAGAGTATGATAAAGATGTGATACAGTCAAAAGCAGAAAAAAAAATCACAGTAAAGCAGAGCTACGCCTGTTGCAGAACGAGGTGATTTTCTACAAATGAAATTTATTTTCAAAAGATTGTGCATGGAGTCTATGTAATGTCCTACGTTAAAAGCAATACTTCTTGCAGCCCCTGGAGAGATACAGAGTTGTGGCAGCAGTTTGCAGTATTATATTCAAACTGGAAGTATAGAACTTCGTATTCAGAAACACTGTAAGGTGATGACATCTCTTAGGTTGTATTAGATAAGGTGTGTTGAGGACAGGAGGGAAGGTCAAACAGCTGTGTATGTATTCTGGGAATCCTCTGGAGCGGGTCCTAGCGAGGGAGGCAGCGGGTGTGCTGCTGAGAATTACTAGAACACTCTACATGGTGAAGTGTACTAGATGTTACTGAAAAGCACTGTAAACCGTGGAAGGTAACATCGCTGATAATGTGCTTCTGTGCTCTGTAATTGTAGGATCGTAAATAGAATAGGGTTCACAGAGAAAAAGGACAACATATTCCTTAAAATGCTGAGTGTTCAGCCTTCTGCTTAAGGGACCATACCTCTGGCTGCACAGTTTTTTCTTTTCTGGGCTTTTAATGGCAAATACTTCCTTATGCATGCTCATAGAGTAGGATTTATGCATGGAGACAAAATGTGTAACGATGACCATTTAAATTCTGGCAAACTAAATAAATGGTTAATAGCTGTGCTAGTTGGTGACTACCTGATGACTGTGGGGACCTTATGTTTAAGAGTTTGTTCCAGAAAGCAAAATGACACGTGGTAGAGATTATGAAATACATGCTGCGGCTACAAGCTATAATTTGGGGTTTTTTTACATCTGCTATAATAGTTCTAAGAAGGTAACAATTACAGGTCAGTTGCAAGGATGAAAGAATTGAGGTCTAGCAGCATAAATGAATTCATCTGGCCTCTGCTAGAATAAATTTAGGGCTGTTTCAGGAGCAGATTTGACCTGTAGCCTCGTTGCATCATATTTTTATGCTAATAGGTATATTTTTGGTCTTTGTAATAATATTTCTTTTACCTGACATTCTAGTTTTATACCCTAAAAATACCTCCTGTTGTTAGGAAAACTTTTGGAAGATCCAATTGGGAAATAATTGAAGTCTCTTAGATTGCATTTTTAATATGATTGTTTCCTGGTTTAATGGTGAATATTGAATAATGTTTAGCTGTTGCCCTTAGAAACGGAGGAAAAGTTGGCTGAAAAAGACAGAAAATGGGCTTAAATATTTTTGTTCAGAAAGCTTTTTGGTAATTACCTTTGCGCTCAGGGACCCATCACTATGTCGACTGCCTTCTTTTTTTTTCTTTCCAATGCAGTTCTTTTCTCTTTAGTCACAGAGCCAGTGTAAAGGAAGGCTGTTTGCTATCCACAGCTTACATAATAAACTTGGAGTCGTTGTGTTTGAGTAAAATATTAATGAAGAACCATTTACATGAAGCCAAAGTAAATTCACACCCTCCTGCAGTTTTTTATGAAACTTCCTATGCTTATGAAACCGGGTTTTCTGATACATGCTGTGAAAGTATTGTCCCTGTTAGCTTAGCAAGTGTGTGTCCTTTTGATATAAGCGAAATAGCGCCATGGTTGATCATGCTCCGCTTTTAAGACATGGCACTTCGGTTCTGAGAGATATCGATGGTATATTAGTGTTTTAAAAAATAATCTGCGTGCACTTCTTTTGTTAGTTTGCTTTTTGTTCCCTGATTAACTGTAGAAAGAGTAAGTAGTGATGTTAATTATCTTCATTGAAAAAATAGTTTTGCAAGCCAGGCCAGTCAACTATGCAAAATCAGCCTCACCAGGAGTAAACAAAAAAATGGAAGGACTGATCACGTTCTTCTGAACAGAGCTATTTTCTGCTTTCTCTGAGTGAGCTGGAAGTGCAGAAGAGCTAGTGCTCTGGAACAGAAGTACTCTGTTCCCAAGAGTGTGAAAGAATGTTAAGGAACGCCAGGTGAAGATAAATTGTATTGTCCACCTACATTGACTAGTTTTTACAGGTAGGTCAACAAGAGTTATTGTGGATTTTTGTTGGTTTGGTGTCTTGTTTGCTTTTTGTATTTGGCATTCTGTGTTTGTAATTGTGGGCATGGTAAGATTCAGCAAAAATGTTCAGCTTTTTAATCATATCTAGACCTCTGAAATACAATTTTAATAGATTTATTTAGAGACATAATAGAGGTTCCAAGATGTGTGAAGATTGCAGGACCTGGCTTACAATCTATATAACATTTTGCTACCATATTCAGCTCTTGTTAGGCCAAGGTTCAGATGTAGTATTTGAATAAATGGACTCCAATTTTATTGGTTTGAAAAACTGAAGTGAAAGTTGCAATAACAATGTTGTAGCTTGTCACCCATCTGTAAAAATGAAGTCTGGGTACAAATGGCATTGTTTTGCTGACCAGTTGTTGCAGTTCTCTGATTTTTTTAATACTGCTCCTTCTGTGTTGCTGCTGCTATTGGAGGGTAAAGCTGTCCCAGGAGATTTCTTTTTGAAAGACCAATGACCACAGACCTAAGCAATTTGATAGAGAAGACAGTTACTAAACCCCCCGAGTTTTTAAGATAGACTGTGTTACTAAATAGCCAAACAACAAGAGAAAAAAAATCCTGTTACTTCAAGAAAAAATGTTTAATGATTAGGAATTGGGAAAAAGGAATAAGGGAAAGAACAACATTGGAGGAATGAAAGACAGTTACCTACAATTTCAGAGAAAATAATTTCCCTTTATGGGGATCTCACTTTCTCAGTGCATCCAACCAGGGGTTAGACACAGTTGAAAATCAGGATATGGAAGTTGGTGGTAACTTTTCATTCTTGTTACCCAGCACAGGTGAAAGCTGGAACAAGTAGGGTACTATTCTAATGGGGACTGTGCACAAAAAGGCTTTAGTTTCCTGCAGCCGCCCTCCTCCTCCTCTTACTGCTTAAGATGCAGAGGTCCAAGTGAATATGGCCCAGCATCTCTGATGTTTCTCGGTATCCTGAATATCAACTTCACGTATGGTGCAGTTGAGAACCATATTCTAGAAGTTCTGATCTGAAAGATTTGGGAGAGCCCTGGGTAGGCACACCCATATACACATAGCATTCTTTATAAAGGCTGAGATGGGATACCTGCTGAAGTCCTGTGATGGGCTGGAGAGCTTGCTAAATTTTAGAAGTTTTCAATTAATTATTTCCATACCCTTATTACCTCATAGCCCTAAATGCTCAAAACTCTAAAAGTCTGTCTCAGTACTGTAGGCATCTAGTTTGTAAACTGTTCATATTTAAGGTAAATATATGAAATGCTAATTTAAATACCAATATTATACATAGAATACAGAAATGTGTGCTAAAAATTGCATGTATAATGCTGTGGGAAACAATATATTTATTTTCTGTAAATGTTTTGCTTATGGAAAACTCTGATCAACAGCTGTGGAGAATGAAGTTCTCTTCTTTCGGCAGCAGAGACTGAACAGATTATCAGTGATGCAAATTTCCTCATAAGATATCACATCTGCAAGAATGGTACTGAAAACCTGTGCAGAGCCCTATGCAAAATATTTGTCCCATGCAAGGCCCTTGCCCCAGTTCAAGGCGTCCATGTAGGATATTGTTATTTGTAATGTCATTTTGCACTGAGAGGTATTTCACCAAGAATGAGGAGATGATGCATTTCTGCGAGCAGATTTTTGCACACGGAATTTCATTTCTGTATGTGTGGGTAGAAGTGAGGTAGGGAATATAAATACCTTTGCAAACTAACCAAAACCACCAGCTTGTTTTCACGAAAGTCAGCATTCAGCATTTTTAATGACCAAGATAGTACTTACCTGTGCCAGAATCAAAGTGGCACCCTAGAATGAAAGGTGCTTTTATTGTATTACTGATTCCCTGAGTCATAGCCTTCCCACTGATTTGGTTGCTTTAATTCCTGTTGTGTTGATGGGGGTTGGGGGGGTGGGGAGCAGCTGTGGGACACCGTGGACTCTTACTTCAAAACCTAAATGTGTAAATCTCAGTGTCTTTTTTTTTCCTATAATCAGTTCCAAATGAGCTCTTACAAGGGGAACTCGGAACTGGCTTGGTTGAACAAATTGATTTCTCATGCATGAGAAAGTCAAGTTAAGCATCTGTGGGAAGCCTAGAAATTTAAATTTTAAGAATTAGACTTTTTATAAAGGGCTTTTGATTTGTTAGATTTAGAGCAAGACTGTTGAAATCACCTTGAGGAGCAGAATTATTTATGGCAGTTGCTTACAGTACCAGTGTAATGCCACTTTCGCATGTTTTTAATTTTCTTCCTTCACATGGTCTGTGCTGTGTTAATGATCACCTTGTCATGCTAGCAGTGGAAAATGGTTTTATAAATAATTCCCACTGGTAAGATGAAAGTGTTAACAGAAATACTTCAGTGAAGGTCTTGATTAACTTATACACTTGGCTTGATCACAGTGGAGGGTAGACTTACCATATCTTGTTACCAGGACTAATAAAACCCATTTGGTTTTTTGTGTACTGTGTTAATTATCCTTTTACTTTCCCTCATGTGCAGACACACACAAGCTGATTTCATGTTTCTGTTGAAGACCACTTACACTTTGTAGATTTCTCCTTGCTGTACTTTCAAGTTCATACCCAAACAAACCAACCTTCCCTAATTCCAGAATTTGTATATTGTACTACTAGAACTTCAAGAATGTAGATCATTACATGTAGGTGCTCAACTCAACCTACTTTTGCTATAAACAGCAGTAGATAGATTATTTTTTTCCTTTCATACTGAAAGGCATTAAGAAGCACAACTAAGAATTAAATTTCCCGAAGATCTTTCCTCATTAATTCAAATTCCCCAAATGTAAATTATTCCAGTAAATCACCATATTGCAATATAGTATACTAGCATCCCGTATCCCATTACCACCACCTCTCAGAAACGTCAGGAAAACAGGCACGTGCCATGTTCGCTGAAGCCTAGTAGCATTAGGATCTCATAAACTGTGTTAATGAACAAGTCAAGGGTCTTTCAGAAAAGATGTTCCCAACATTGGTTTCCTTCTCCTACAGCAATGTGTGTTGCGTAGATTAGTTTGATTAGGCAAGGTCATACTGAGATGTGAAATAGCCTCTCAGGTTATATGCCAAAGTACAGAGGACTGGATTCTTTGGAGCCAGTGACTTCATGCTCCCCTGATGCAAGGTTGGCACAGTCTTTGGAGGGCAAATACGATGGGCTGTAAGGAGAACCTAGGGTTAAAGGGTTCCTAGGGTGAAATAGTACTTATAGAGGTGAACTGAATTGTTTTCTGTGCTGGTCTGTAGAACACATCAGTGGTTTAATTTCAGATTCATGGAAGTACTAGAGGCAATACAGGCAGCCCTTGCTTGTCAGCTGCCTTCTGCAGTGTGTTTTCGTTTTTGGCATGATCATCTGGGCAGCACTGTGGAAGGCTGTCACAGAGTAAAGGTAAATTCTCCAAATTACGAATCTCACAGTTAGTGGTGAAGGCTCAATTAGTACGGTCCATGGCAAGGTGAAGTAGAATATGGCCTTTTCTGAAGCAAACTCATTTGAAGCATGCAGGTGGAAAAATAAGATGTTAAAGACAGAAAGAGTATGTTAAAGACGTATGTCTATGATGAAGACATATGCCAATGCTGACTGTAATTTCAAATGGTATTATTTGAAAGAAAAGAAAAAGGAATGGAAAAAGGTTCCTTGAGCAGTGAAATGAAGGGAGCTTGGTTTGTCGTTTGGTTTTTTTTGTGGATTCGTTTTGCAGGTAAGTGGATCTTCTCATGTCTAATGCCTGAAGTTTCAGCCCTTCACTAGGCAGGACAGCAACAGGGTCTCTTTTCTTTACCCAGCTGGCTAGTTTCATAGAAACAACACTTCATATTATGGATTCCCTTATCCTTTTTGTCAGACTGGATTGAAATTGTACAGCTGGTTCAGAAGTTGTGGTGGGAAACACGTACACAGAAGCACGCCTGCTGGTTTCCTTATTTTGTTAAAAAATGGGGGAAAAATCCCTTTGATGTTGCTTATTCTTGTAGATTGCCAGTCCAATTGAATAAAATACATCAGAGCTGTTATTCTTTTCTGTGCACTAAGTGCTCCCTTCATCTCTACCTCCCCTCCCACGTCATCTTCTGTTTCTTGCACATTTTCAATAGACCTTGAATTGACTGGTGTAAACTTACTGCCTTCTGCTTTTCTGTCTCCTTCTTGTCTTTCTAATTTGTTTTGTAAATTAGATCAATGGTGTGAACTGTATATCTTTCTAAGGAGGGTTGATGTTCTGTTGTTAGGGTTGCCTCACACTTACCCTTACTAGTTGGTACTGAGATTTTTCCATACCGTGAATATTAGGGGTTTTTTTACTTTAATTATTTGGCTTTATTAGAGCAGACATGATTCTGCATAAGAAATTAGAGGAAAATGGTATCTTTATTCAAGCTATGAAAAAAATTGAAGGCCTTTTCTTCAAATGCTCTTACACATGTATGCTTTGGAGCAAGAAATTTTTGGTAAAATACATACAAATTTGGCTGAGAAATAGGACTATAAAACGCTTTACTTGATATATATTTAGTAGAGCCTAAAAGCTAAAACCTCCACAGATTTTTGTGTTCACTAAGCAGCTTAAATTTCTCTGCTCCTGAAATGCTTACCTGCATTCCCAGCAGGGCTCTGAGGATGCTCTGTGCCAGGAACACTGTGCCTCAGAAGGACTCTGCGGCCATGTGTAGCTCTGGGCCAGGCTGTGTTTAGGCACTTGAAATGAAAACTCTTGTGTTTTTCAATACCTGCAGGTGGTCAGCAAAATGGGGAGGAACGAGCCATCACTTCTGGTTAGAGATGGGAGAAAAAAGTAATCAGAAAAATTCAGTTGACTGCTGAAAGAGTCAAGCTGAACCAGTGAGAATGTGGGAAGGGGAGGTGATGCTCAGTCTGTTTAGGGGAGAAGACTTGCTCTGGCCAATGTGAGAGGAGGGCATACAGGAGCAGAAAGACCTTTGGTGAAAGTCACGGCAAGACGGAGAATGAACTGAGTCTGAAAGAAGTAGAACAGACAAAGCAGGTAAACAGGGAACACTTTCCTGCATGTTGGGACACAGTGTGACTGGAGGTAGTTGTGAGGCTGAGTGTCAAACCCATGGCTTAACTTGTCAAGGTAATTAGATCTGTATTGTGATACTGTGGACTCCGGTGGCTGGGGCTAGGTAGAAGACGCTGGAGCAGTGCTATGGGTACACCTCCGATCTCCAGTGTTGCTACTGTTTCCCAGTGCTCCATTAGTTTCAAGCAGCAGATGCCTGAGCGGTCAGCCTTGTGGCTCCACTGTTTCTCTGACTCATGAGCTCCAATATAATGTCACCTACTTTGGATGAGGTAGAGGTTCTTCTTTTTTGGAACTTGAAAAATTACATATAGACATTGCCATCTTTGCCCTCCACCCTTTCCCCACACTAAGAGTATTTGTAAGATGGCAAGACCAAGTGTCCAAAACGTAGGAAGTGCAACTTTAATTCAGGCTTGTGCTGCGTGTGTTAAGAAGCAAAGATAAACCATGCTATCACTGTTTGGGGTTTTTTACAGTTGTTCTTCAATAGACGGGGCAGATTTGCTCTGATGGTGGAACAGGAACATACAGTATAGGGAAACTATCACCTCCAACAATACTGGTACCTCAGTTACAAAATTGAAAGTGGTGAAGTAAGGCCAAGATCATAAGAAGGGACATGCCAAAGCCATTTAGTGTTGCTCTTGTGATTTGCATTTATCCCTGCCTCTCCCAGAGAGCTGTTTTGTGCAGGTAAGCAAGTCACTCCAACCAGAGTTTGGAAAGGAGGTCACTAGTTTGCTGAGTGCCTAGCTAGATACCTTGGAGGCATGATTTGCAGGAGTTCAGAGCACATACAGCTGAAGCCAGAGGGGAATGCATTTTGAATATTAAAGCATTACAGGGTGCTGACTCCTCAGTGAAACAGCTCATAATGTGTCAGATCAGACATCTAAAATCAGTCAAGATTATTTAATCTTCATGGCTGTCAGCTCTGCCTGCGCTACAGATAGTGCCATTTCTTCTTTCTGTGGACATGGTTATAAATACAAGTGATTTGTAAAGCACTCCATATCATGATGAACAACTGAGAGGCATAGGTTGCTTAGCCATTCTGTCTTCCTTGCCTATTTAGAATATTTTGGAGTATTTGGAATAGGAGAAGTTCAAAGCCACGTATTAGATGCGGAGAGAATAGAAAGAGTCGTTTCTTCCCAGTGACCGGGAAGCTGCTGGTGCTGCATGGTTCATGTCTGCATAAATGTCTGAGACACAAATGTGTTCGTTTTTGTGGTATCTTGTGCAATGAGCACTTGCATTCAGCACATCAGTATATTGGGGAGAGCACTCACAGCGCTATCTTAGTTCCTTCTGAGTTCCTCAAAGGACTGTGAAGGAAATGGAAAAGACAAATGTAAAATCTCTATTGGATGAGTGTATCTTATCTGTGTTAGACTTTCTATTGCAAACTCCGATTACTGATTAAATAATATTTATCAGTCAAAGAGTCACATTATATGCAAGACTAAGCAGCTCCTACTCCTCACATAAATTTACTTGGAAGAAGGCCTCAAAGTATGTCACAGCACTCTCAAAACTAGCTGGCTGCAACAAGGCTTTCACCATCCCATACCAGGTTAACTTTAATACGCAGTTCTCACGCCTTGTTCCAGCACAGCCACCAATCCCCCACAAGGCTGCAACAGTTCATCTACTGTCCGTGCTGGTTCTTCATCCTCTTCAGGCCAGTCCACCCTGCTTCTTGCCTCTGCTGTGTCTCTTCTCCTGGCTTCTCTTCCAGCCAGTCTCTCCTCAAAAGTAATTCTTATCAATCATATTATGATTTACTGATCCACCTGACCATGCCAAAGTCTCCAAAATGGTGTTGTGCCTGATGAAGATGCAGATGAAGTTGCAGGCAGCCACCCCACAGATGTCTGGGATAGAGACATGCCCTCCGAGTCACTTGAACCCTGCTAGAAGATGCCCTGATGGCAGCTAGAAGTTTCCTAGCAAGTCTTGACCCAGCTGTTAACACATTTAGATAAAATTAGTTTATGGGAATGCCAAAGCCTTTGGTATTTTAGTAAGAGAAGTAAATGAGCCGGAGGATTTCCAAAGAGGTGTGGACCTGCCCACGTAAAGGGAAATGTCTTGGGTCACTAAAGGTGCAAAATCCAGAAGTCATCTAGGAGGCAAGAACTGTGTGAAAGAAAAAAACAGGTGCGTTCCTTGCTTTAGTATGGAATGTGAATATAATCTTGGGAAGAAACGTTGAGTCCTGATACTGGAAAAGCCTCAGCCACACTAGAGAGATGAGGATCAGCAAGCCTTTATGTTGACCAAAACATAGCAGTAGAGTGAGGAGTATGTATGCTTAATCTCATTTCAGAGCGTTTCTGAAAGGAAGTCCAGAAACTGACTCACTCTCAAGTGAAATAATTTGTGCATCATCTTTCCATTGTGAAGAGCAAATGGTTCTCTCATGGACTGAAAATGCTCTTGAAAAATATTTCTAACATGGATACGTTCCATTCAGGATCAAGACTTGTGGCTGCACTTTATTTATCTGTTAGGCATCTGCAGGAAAACTGCCCCAAAGTGATCTAGGATCACTGAACTGTTGAACAGGAGGTCCCTGGCAGCACCTGCCCGCCTGTAGACCACAGCTTGAGAGTAGGCTGCTGTTTTTCAATGCAAAGAACAGATCATGCTACATCACATTGAAAGCAACTTAGCAACTTTTAACAGGCATTGGAAGCCTTTTGGATCTTGACAGGGAAATTAAAAAAAAAAAAAAGAGGGTGAACATCCTCTGGGTCACTTGTTACTGATGGACTTGCAGTGTGGATGTTTTGTTCTGGTAGTTTTTAACATTACAGTGTGTTTGCAAACTTAATGATACTTGTACAGCATTGTGTATCTGTATACATGTGTGTCAGCAAAAAGACAAAAATAATGTGAGTCATGCTTTAGACACAAGTTTCATCTCTTAGACAACATCTGAATAAAACGGACAATCTGGACTGTATTGGAAGCTTTTTAGATGTAAGGGGGTTTTTTCATCAAGTATTCATATAGTGAACGGTTTCTGTGGGGTTTTGCTTTGTAAGTATATGCTCTTACATGCTGAGGAAATGGGTTTAGATAATTGACCAGTAAAGAAGCTGAGAATTTATTATGAACCTTTTTGACATAAATTATTATACAACAGATTTATAGCACTTTCCATAAGAACAGTTTTATAGTCGCTTCATTTGATGTCACCCTTTTTTAATAAGTATTATGAAACAAAGATAGAAATCAAATATAAATCATCCTAAAAACAGTCTCTCCCCATACTATGTCATTGGAAGGATCAGAACAAACAGGAAGACTGAGTTGCTGAGGTTCCCAAGTTGCTTTTTCCTATTCTGCTCAAAAATACCTGCATTCAGTAAGTCACACATACACATGAATCAGAGGTTTTGTAGTAAATTAGCAAGTGCCTTCTCTACTCAGATGTGCTCAAAAGCCACAGTCTGCAAGTCTGCAACTCAGCGTTATTCCACCCTTTAGAGCCGAGCTGCTGGAAGAAGGATGAGACGTACCAATGTAAACCAACATTGAGGAGAAAATGTAGAACAAGATCAAAACATACTGTAACTTAAGTGGCCTTGAATAGTTCAAATTTCTATATGTTTATTAGAAAATTTTCCAATAATCTGAAATGACTCTAAATTCCAGTAATTCAAAAGTGAAGTTTGCTTAGCATTTGTCACCAGCTGTAACAAGCATGCGTCTAGAACAAGAGTTACAGTACCTAAAAAATTTAGTGTTGCATCAGTACTCATGTAGAAACACATAGCATTTTTATGCCTGTATTTGTGTCTTTCAAAAAATTCCATCAACAAACACGTAGTAATTCAGATTAATTGGTTTAATTAAAGAAAAAGGAGAGAGGACTACTGCACTGAAACTTGTAATTGTTTTAGCAAGATTTATTGGTGTGTATGGTACTTGTTACAATCATTGGCTTTTGCAGTGGGAACTTTGTATTACTTATTCCTTTTTAAAGAATTACATTATATAAGAACGTGTAATCATTGTGACTTCTTAACTTTGTACTACCAAATTTATTTCAACACCTTACAAGTTGTTCTCAGTCCACTTATACATCATTAGATTATCACATGGATAAAGGAACCATTTGCTTTGTAGAATACAATGCCACTAATTAAAGTTGAAAGTGAATGGACTGAATTAGAATCAGCTCATCCATCAAACACTGGCTACTTATTATTTACTGACAGTGCTTCATTTAGCTGTATTAATTACACAGTGGCACTGCTATGTAAAGGTTATGAGTTGTTATACCCTTGAAAATTAAGAAAGAACACATGAAAATAATGGTATGTGCTCAGCGCTAGAGTCTGAAAGTGGTAAATGGTGTGTTCATGTGAGTATCTACTGAAGTTTTTTTTTCTTATCAGTGTTTTAATTGCGAGTAAGCAGGATGGCAGCTTACAGATCTTGATAGGCTCCTTATGCAAGCGGTGGTAGTTGTGGCCATGACTCCATAGCAATGAGGGAAAGCCTGCCTTTATATTATGGCTTTTAAAATAGCTTTTACATATTTAAGTGTTCTGCCCAAATTATATTTGTTTTCAAGTACTGCAGAAGAAGAATTTTATGTACAGTCTTCTCTATTGATTACCCACCTTTTCCTTATTCCTTTATCCCTTAAATAACAAACTTTTACACCACCATTCTCCAGATACTATTCTAAAATTGTAAAATGGTAGAGATTGTCTCCTGTGTTCCTACACAGCTGGAACATACATCTCGTTCACACTCAGTAATCTTCATCACTGCTAAGCAAAAAGTTCTGTAGTTGGAACATGCCAATAACAACTGTCTTCAGTCATATATTTAGTTCTAGCGATACTGATTTTGAAACTGTGAGTATTCTTCCAATAAATATGTAATTTGAGTTAAAAAACGTACTTGCATTCTCATTGGTAGTGTTCTAAACAATTAGGTGATTATTTTTTTTACCTTTTTGAAAGGAAAAGCATGAGTTCGGTATGTTTATGCAGGGGGTATTGGTTTTTTTGCTGTTTTAAATTAGAACATGGCTTGTGGGGGGGAAGTTCTACAAAAGTGGCAATGCAAGTGGTAAAGTGCAAATGCTCATTTCCTCTGACAGATCTGTGAGCTGTGGCTGTTTTGTAATAAACCCCTCCGTGTACAGGAGTCACGGCTTGCATGGGAAAAACTTAAGTATACATATATCTATTTTAAAAGGGGGAAAAAACAGCTAGTGACTGAGTTGAAAATACCGTTCAGTTCACATTCCCAAAAAGGGCTTGAAAAGATGATGAATATGTGTGTGCTTTTTTGTTCAAGCATGAGCTTTAATTTTCTGCTCAGTCCTGAGCTGTATGTTTCCGTCATAATCAGGCATGCTATTAACTCAGATCTGTTTATAATCAAAGTCAAAGCTGAGAGCAGCGTCACTGCCACTCTACTTGGAGACTGCAACTATTAAGAAATTAGTTTTGATTGGTTTGTTTTGTAATAGTGTTGTGTTTTGACATCGTGTTGCATGATGTCAGGAAGGGCCTCTTTTTAAAGTCATCCTGAAAAAGCACAGTTATAAAAAAGGCTCAGGCAGAGAAATGGAAAACAGATGACGTAGTTGTACGTCACCTAGGGAATGATATCTCTCAGGAGGATAGAAATGATCTAATCGCCTTTGATTTTATGAAACACTATAAAAAGGCATCTGCTTATATATTAGGTTTTACATAAATGGTCATTTTAAAAAGTGGAAAGTTTGATGTTTGTAACCAAAATTGACACAGTGCGATGAACAGGCACCCTTTCAAGAGCCATCTGCCAAGTATCTGGATGCAAATTACCATTTCTGCATTTTCTTTTTTTATTTTCTTTTTTTTTTTTCTTGTTTTACTTCTCTGTTGTCCTCTTTTAATCTTAGTGCCCAGGACAATAGCAGTGTAACATCATTTGTGGAGACTGAGTGGGTATGAACACCCCTTTATCCTCTATCTACTGCTACTGCTTTTTGACTGTCTCGTTATTCCTCTGGTGGCAAGACACCTGTGTGTCACCTTGCTGCAGAGTTGCACAATTCCTGTCTAGCTCAAAGTGGAACCTATAAGAAGGTTATTTCAACATGAGAAATTCAGTTTCTGACCTCACTTTGTTGACAGCTTATGTAACTCTAAGGCTGGGCCAGTGGGATTTTTTCTTTTTTAAATTTGAAGGTGCTTTAAGCTTTGTGAAGCCTGTACGTACAGAAACACAGTATTTCAAGTAACAAATATATCTGCAGCAATGCCGCACTCTGTTCTCCTATATTTCATATGTAGAGAATAGGAACAAACTTGATTATTATTCAAGATCAAAAAGAAAACCTTCAGTGCAACAAAAAGTGCTTAGTGATTCAATAGGTGAAGATTTCCACTTGCAAATCTAATATTACAGGTATTAGTGACTGTGATGCTGGATCTGCCATCATTTGGATGGGAATCTGATCTCTTGGTTGATATTCATCATCTTGTTAAGGTGATGTATCAGAAAACCTGTGATAAATCTCCGGTTTTGTCAAGCAATCATTCAGTGAGCTTTGTTGATTTAAATGTCTGCTCTTGTCTGTGAAGCAAGAATACTACCTTGTTTTGCCAGGGTGTTACGAGGTACTTTATTGGTAGTGATGTAATCATGTTTATGGCTAGGTAGGCAGCACTTTGTGTAAAAAAATTAGAAAATATTTTACTGATTTAGAGTATACCTGCTCTACCTAAAATACTTTCTGTAATTTCACTTGAAGAACTTACCCTGTATGTTTTCCTTGAAAACATCCTCGGTGTTGGTACACTGTTCTTTGTGAGACTTCTCTCAGGGTTACACTAAGCTTCCTTGCAGTTTTACTTCTCTTTACGGTTGTTCCGAACACAGTGTACATTTACAAAAATTGCATTACTCTTTGATTTAAAATTCACTTCAGTTAACAATTTCCAGTATAAAACCAATTAGGAAATGCTTTGTTAGGCAAGGAATATGTGCTGCTTTTCTGTTTTGCCTATGGTTGTCCTTAAAATCTGTGTATATATGCTCTTAATATGTCCTCTCAGTTCCCCATAATACCACCGAGGCTTTAAAAGAGAACAATTGTACAGTTGGAGGACACGTAATAGGCTACTAGAAGAAATATTTACATCTGGCATGATCAAAGCTTTTGGAGTATATGAATGTGTATGTGGGAGGTCTGATTTTTATGTGGGTGGATTCACAAAGACGAAAACACTGCAGTACTTAACTCCTTTCCCTTTATGAAAATTCAATTCCTCAAAATGAAAAAAGCATGTAGTACCTGATTCTTATCTTTTGTTTTTCATTTCAAGGAGTAATATTAATTTTTCTGCTTGTAACTACTTGTTTTAAGGCATAGAGAATTTTTTGTATTTCAGCCCCTGTAGTGGCTTATTTAGTAAGATGCTTATCTTGCTTGTGATGTTTTTGCATGTTAGAACATACACATGGTTTAGAATTCTAAAAACTGGTAATTTTAACACAGTTTCTATAGTCTGTACAACAACAGTTCTACAGCGGTAGGAGCATTACTGTATTTTCAGTGTTGGGTTACAGCTGCGGCTCCAGGTTTGATTTCTGCCGGTTTAGTTCCTGTGGCAGTACTCAGCTGTGAGCGGCTTCTAGAAATCTGTCATTTGAAATTTTTTATTGTTACTTTAAATGTTTACATTATGAAAGGCTATTAATAACTCAGCCATTTGAATTATCTTTGCTAGTATTTTATTTACATGGCTGTGATGGGGAAGTTTTGGATTGTAGCTGACCTGAGCTAACAGCTTGCTGAACCAGGAGGTCTTGCTCTCCCTTTGGCCTCTTCCCTTCCCTCCACTGCCCTGTGATCTTCCCTTCCCTGGCTCCCAGCTGCACCAATTCTGACTGCAGGGTAACCAGCTCTGCTCGCCAGCTGAGCAGAAGAACCCACATGCCAAGTTGCGTGCCAAATGCATATTCTGCTGTTCTGAGCTTTAATTTACCAGGTGATCAGCAGAGTACCTGAGCTGGCTAGAGGTAAGCATCAGGAGCCCACGGCCTGAGGGGGCTGCAGGGAGAGGAGAGCCACCTGCCTTTTTTGCCCCTGGTGAACTTCCAGCTTGCTCAGACTACTTTCTGAAGTCATAGCGTGAGTCATGAACACAGCATCGTGTGTAATATGTGGCGTCTTGAAAATAGCCTTGTTTTGCAGGCAAATGTTGATGTGAGGAGCAGTTCACATGTCAGTGAAGACACGTACTTTTATTTTTAGAAGGCATACACCTTTTGTGGGTATCTTAAAGGATTCTGAACATGCTTACAGCATGCATTGCTGTTACTTTTAGAGCTGGGGGTTATCAAAGCAATAGAACGTTTTTCCCTCTGAAAGTGTTTTTGACCTACTAAATCATGGGTATGCCTGTAACTTTGCTTGCTGCTACTTACCTGCATTACTTCAGCACTCCAAGCTTAGGGAGTTGCTATACCATACCTTTTTTTGATACTTGGTCATCTCTTTGTTGTCCTTGTGGCAGTGGTAGCCCACAAATCTGATCTTGAACTATTCCAGCATCAAATTTGTGTGAACTGGTATCAAAGACGTTAACGTCAGTGCACTCTGTGTGTAACAGGAGCTGAGGAAACATTTCTGAAACAATGGAGCCATTCCTAATGCTCTGCAGTAGAGGGGTGGGACAGGATGGGACGGGGTGAGATGGGCAGGTGGAAGCGAAAATCCTTCATCTGCTAGAGTCTGACCTGTTGTTGAATCTGTGTCAACACCTGAAATATCAGGAGGCTGCTGCACTAGCTTCCCTAGCGCAAAACCCAAGGCAGGCAGGCTTCTACCCAAATTTTTGAAGCCTGAGTTTCAGCATTATCAAAGTGATGTTGCTTTGTTTTTCTCTGGTCACGACATCAGAACTGATGCATGAGTTTGGTTGATCAGTTAAATGGTGTCTGCGGTTCACAGAAGGGTGCTCAGCATCTTTTGGGTCGGTGCTGTGTCCAGGGTCTTCATGTTTTTCCTGTGTGTGAGACCTCCTTTATATGTTTTTCTTGTAATGTTTTTCTCTTCTCTTCAGAAAAAAAAAAAAAAAAAAAAAAAACCACACCAAAACCAAAAACAACTTACCATTTCCTTTGTTGTGACACAAGGATTCCCTGCAAGATTGCTGTTCTGTGTGAGCACAAAACTGCCTTTTCTTCTGTGTTACACTGTTGGAAAAACTGCTAGTAAGCAAGTTCAGTGTAAGCAGTACCTCAGCATTACTTGTTTTGCTACCCCTTGGTAGTTTTCAGCATGTTCACATAACAACAGAATTAGAGGCCCCAATAAATGTTTTGGTGCTTTTCTCAGTAGTACAGTGTTTTCATTCACAAAGAGAGCATCACCATATTTGTACTTAAGGAATCTAAATCTTAGGAGGGGAAAAAAGGCCCCAGAAAATGGCAGGTATTTTAAGTATCTGCAGTTGTATCTATAATCAGTCCTCCAAAGCAACAGCTAACTTCAGGAAGGCAGCAGTGGGAAATAACATGTTGTGGGTTTAGCTCGCAGCATCACTTAATTTGCTAAATATTCAAATACAAATGAAGTGACACAAGCAAGAGACATTATATAAATACTGACAATTAAAATGTTGCGTTTTTTAAGTGTTTGTAATTGGGATGTTTGTTTCAGGCTCAGAACCCCACACTCCATTTTCATGTCTTATTTTTCCAGCTCTAAGGATTGCCAGTATTTCTGAGGTCCCCATGGCACTGGAATGAAATGTGTTTTCTGCCTGAGCCTAAGCAAATCAAAACAGAGGTCAACCATTGTACCTATTCTTCAGGGTATCAGACTGGTACCAAGTAGGGCACAGCAACAGAGAAAGCATGTTGCAAAAATAGTAATAATAATAATGAAGTCTT
Organism: Falco naumanni; assembly: GCF_017639655.2. Lineage (NCBI taxonomy): Eukaryota > Metazoa > Chordata > Aves > Falconiformes > Falconidae > Falco > Falco naumanni. The sequence continues at coordinate 19,102,727 of NC_054065.1, forward strand.
GGAAAGAAATGTCAGCAAAAACAGTATCTAAACCCCTCAATACCTAAAATACATGGTGTCGGGATGTGGCACTGCACCCCTGCAAGCTCTCCCTCATGGGCAAAGCTGAGGAATGTCCTGGTACAGCGGTAAGTCCTGACACCAAGAAGACAGATTTGAACATTTGATTTTACCGTCTAGCAGAGACAAACTGCCTACGTAACATTATTAGTGTCCCCAAGAGATTGACTGCCTGCCTTCCTGTTGCTTGTTCAAGGAGATTTCCATTTACCCTCATCTAACTCCAAGATAAAGAAGGGACCATCTGTTCTTTCTCCTTCACTCCCTTCCTTATTATGGTCCTTTGTTCTCATGGTCTCAAATACTAATTCATCCTCCCCAGTGTCCTCGGTACATTGCCTGGTCTGTCAAATACCACGTACCCATCTTCCCATCGGTCTGTTTTGCCCTGAAGTTGTTTCCCGCGCTTCCCTGTTCGTAGGCACGCGTATTTGCCTAGTCCCGGTGTGTCAGCGTGCGTTACGCTGCTGTGCCAGCGAACTCTAGGAAAACCTGCAGCTGGCACGTGCTGCAGCTCCGTGAGTGTGAGTTGTGAAGGACAGGTCTTGGCTGCACTGCTGTGCCCCTTTCATGTCAGTTGTTTCCTTCATGAGAAATGCTTAGATACACTCAAACACAAAAAGTAAGGTCTGGCTTCCAGGTGTGTCTGGATTTTCACCAAGTAATTGTGACTCTGCGCTGTTGTCTGCTCGCAGAAGCCTTTTAGAATGACGTGTCTTTATGATATCACTACTTAGAAGACAGGCTGTTAATTTGCTGGTGACTATGAACAAGGATGAATTCTGCCAAAATCCATTTTAAAGTAATAGGGATTTTACAGGGGCTTGTTTATTAGATCTCCTCCTCCGGTCTTCTTCCCATATCCCCTTAAAAACAAAACAAAACAAAAAGCCTTAATGCTACCAGCGGTGAGACTCGTGCCTGTGAATGCAGTTGTTGGAGTTCTCATGCAAATGGGGCTTCTGGCATTTTCTGTACTCCATTACTGAGGGCAGCCCTAGGAACCACACAGTTAAAACAGCATCTGCCCGAATGACAGCGCTGGGGAGGTGTAGGGAAGTGTGAATATGGTGTGGGCGATGGCTTTTGTGTACGGCTCTGGCATGATAGCAAAACCTGTATAAATACAGCTCTGTGATGGTACTGTAAACGGTGTCTGCCTTTCCCTTCAACATCTTCTCTGAGCCTGTCTTGCATGCTTGATCTCTTATATGTGTGTGTGTATATGTGTATGTATATAGATATTTCTTACTATATATAACGAGATTACACACCAAATAATGACTCATTTTACATCCCAGCCCTTTAAAAACATATAGTGTGCTGTAGGTTTTGAATTCCAGCAAAAAATTAAATCAGATCTAAGGCGTAACTGCAGTTTTGCAGAAATAGTGACCATGTCATAGTGTCAGGACTGTCTCCGGAGACATTTCTGACAGACATCTTTGTATATCTAAACCCAAATTAATGTCGTTACGTGGGCAGGAAAAAAATATTAAGTGTCAGCATTTTCAGTTGCTTCATGTATTATTTTGGAATTGAGAAAAGCTCCCAAGTGGCACAGAAGTAATTATTCATCTAACTACTTACTTTCAGTATAATTCATCATTCTAAATGTGTTTGTGTAAATTCAGCATCTGTTTTCAAGAAATTATTTTTGTGCTGATTGTATTTGAAAATGTTTGTGGTCCTGCTATATGTTGTCCGACATACTTTCTCTCAACAGAGTTTGCACTCAGGATAGTGAATGCTCCGATGTCCTTGGATTTAGCGTTTGGCACGCTGTGTGAGCTGCTCCGGCGGTGGGGAGCCGTCCGTGCCGGTGTACCGATCCTGCTGGAGTGGCTGCTGGGAGATGGTGATCTGAAAAGAGACTCAGAGACTTCAGCCCCGGTAATTTTAACAACCAGTTGCTATCTCATGTTGGGATCACTAAGTTTCTGCAGTCTTGTGGTAGGAATAGAATGGGAAATGTCATCTGAAGAAGCCTGATACTCACTATTCCAGTATTAACTGATGTACAACTTTAAAAAAAAAAAAATCACACGGACAGTAGAATAAAAATAAGAGTTTGGTGTCTGCTTCCTGGCAATATCAGCATAAAATTAGAGACACCAGTAAGCAAACACTGAAATAAATCAAGAGTTACTTAACAAGTCATTGCTGCCTGAAACATTTTTGAGGCTGTAACTAATTGCATTCAGTATCATTGCGGATGATGGCTTGCCTTGAATTTAAACTGATGCCATGGGTGCCAGGCACATCTGGCATTAAAGAACAGTGCTCTGCTGGCTTTACCAGAGATGTCATTTAGATATTTGGTAAATTTGTGCTATCTTCCATATGACTGGTTCTGCACAGCACATGGTCACATCAGTCATTGTCTTCAGAAGGATTACTGATGTAAAGAAAAACTTTGCCACACTGGTTCTGCAAAACCTAATGCTGTATAATACACTGTGCTCTCTTTGTCTTGAAAAGACTGTAAAAATCAAAATAATGCTGGATGGTAAAACCGGAAGGAGCAGGAGTGGCTACATTTTTGAGAAGTTTGTTGACAATATGACCCATGAAATATATTATGAATCTTTTCTTAAGCCTGTGGTTTAGGTATGCCTTTCTGATGTTTCACTGACTGATAGAGTTTTCCTTTTTTATTTAATCCAGTCAAAAAGCTCCATGGTATATAGCAAATTAACATACTGGTTACAGAGAGGTCTCTGTGAAATACAACACAGTTTCACAGGGGAAGGCAAGCACATGTTAAGGATTAGGACTACTATTTACTTCCACTGTTTCCCAAGACTTATACCATAACTGCCTGATTTTTAAAGGTAAAATATCTTTGGCAAAGTAGGAACCTTTTTTACTGCATTCTCTCAAACATTTCAAAAATGATGCATATGAATTTCTACCTTCTTTTTTTTTTAACATAAAGAAACTTTTGTAATGGCCTCTGTTGTCATTATTTCTCTGTATCTTCTTTCATATCTTTTATAATTTTCTCATTGTTAACAAGACTTCAAGTAATTTTCTAATCATTGCTGGTTTTGTTTTTTTAAGGAAGAAGATGATTACCTGTTTGATAAAGGGGAAGTGAATTTTTGGGCAGAGAAGTTGACTCATGTCAGACAGCTTAGTAAGCACCTTTTACAGCTTATATCAATGACTCATCTAACTTTACCAAATCATGGAGAACTGAGTCGCCTGTCAAGAATAGCACTGGACCAAGCCCAGCTCATTGGACACCTTCTTAGAGCACTACCTCTGACTCCAGAATTTTCCAAAACTGCAGAATTCACAAGATTGGCTATTCAAAATGAGAGAATATCGGTCTGCCTTAAAATACTAAACCTGCTGAGGTCTGATGATACTTGCAAAAATGAAAATCTGGAAAAGTAAACACATGTTACTGGTTGGGCAGGGGGACTTAATTCCAACAATGTTCAAGGAATAAGGGATTGCTGTGATGACACCGGTAAACCTGCAACAAACTAGTCAGTATTCAGGCCAAACACATATTTTTTATATATGAGTCAATTGGTTGGTTTTGGGGTGTTTTTTGGTTTTGGGGCAGAGGGATGTTGTTTGGTTGGGGTTTTTTTGTCAGGTGTGCTGTAGGAGCCTGTTCCTTTTAAATGCATTTGCTAATTTCATTCACTTAAGCATGGTTTATTATAGCTACTGTAGGAAGTAAAGCAGCTAAACCTACTATTTTCCATTCATCCAGGTGCAGGCCACCTGTAGTTGTGTGACGTTTCATCCCACATTTTTATCTCCTGTATTTTTATACCAAGAAAAAGTTGATTTTTCTTTTTGTCTCCTTTCAAGATGTAGAATGGTAATTATTAAATTAATATGGTATTTTCTTTATTTTATTTTTAAGTGTTTCAAAAAGAAAAGAAACAAACCTTAGCTTTTTTTGTCAATGACAACTTTTAGACTACATTTTCAATTTTAATGCATTTTCCTCTGGAGAAAGGCAACGATTCTCACTTTGGTAGTAACCTTGTTTTGTGCATGGAAACAACATTAGTTAGACTTCTGCACACCTCTCATTTTCCTGTAAATCAAATTAACTACTTTTGTAAAATTGCTGTGAAATAAAGTCTGCTGTATTCAAAACAGAGCAGCTGTTCCATTGCGAACAAAACAGGTTTTGGTTTTACTTCCAAACACCTTATTCTGCAGGCAGTCTTGGAAAGTAAGGCCCTGCTCGGCTCGGTGGAGCGAGCCCCCCCAAGAGCGAGCCCTCCAGGAGCGTACCGGTGGGGATGCTGTGAGAGGTGTGGGGGTGCCGCTGCCCGCAACGCAGCAGTGTCTGTTGTGCGTTGCAGATGTCTTTTTCTGGCAACTGAAATTGGATTTCCATATGAAAATGAAACCTGGAAAAGAAACACTTATTTTAGAAGGATGTTAGGTTCCTTTAGCCGGGGTGACGTTACATTTGGCAGCCACATGGCTGGGCGCAGCCAGAATGGCGACGGACGTCGGTGTATGTTACTGGTTTAGTCCCCTTGGGAGAAAAACGTGCCCCGTAGACCACTGTTTGCGTTCAGGCCCTTCACGTAGCTGGGTATCAGTACAGTTTAGCAGTAAATCTTGAGGAGGATGATGATGATGGTGATGGTGATGCAGGCCGTTGGCAGTGCCTCCCGCGGCCGGTACCGCGGCGTGTTGCGGGGCGCGGCCAGCAGGTGGCGCTGCAGCACCGCCGTACGCGCAGGGGCCGGGGGGCGCTGCCGTGCCCGAGCGCCCAGCGCTTCCCGGGTTAAACGGAATCCGGATACGCTTCTGCATCAGGTTTAGGGGACATCTGAAAACTGAGCAAGGCGAGGTCGCTGCTTTGGAAAAAAAAAAAAATTAGGAACAACAGTTTAAATACTTTCTGTACGTTTCCAGGATTCGGGGATGCTGACATAAAAGTAATTTACAGTGAAATTTGAGGCTTCGGTAGGCAAAACCGAAATGTGGGAATAATCTGAGATGAAAAGATGTTCCACAGAACGCACACTACCCAAGTTAAGGAGCCACGCTGTGAGTTGTGCTTAAAAAAAAAAAAAAAAAAAAAAAAAAAAAAAATTTGCATCTGTTCTGAACTCCTGGGGAAAGAACAGCCCAGATTATGTCTGGAAGCCACTCTTAAAAATAGACAAGACCTGTACAATTAATTAACAGCTGCTGGTTTTGCCACACCTCTCCAACGTTTTTGAACCAGTGTAGCAACAGCTTTTACAGCAGAAAACAAACAGAACTTTGTATAGTATCAAAATCACAGTGCAGTTGTGTGACCTTGCTCACGTCAGTGGTTAGCATAACGCTATCTAGTTACATTGGCTTTTTTTTTTTATTTGGATAAAATTTAAGATGGATAGGCATATATGGATTTTATCAACAACTGGATGAATGCAGACAGCATAGTAGCAGATCCACAGTGACCACCATAAAACTTAAGTAACTTTGCGGAACCTTGAGGACTTGGTTAATCGGTAAACCAGGTAACTAGAAAACTCGGTCTTCCTTATCATGGTTTTAAAATGCAACTGAAACTGCTGTCCTCCCACCCGAGTTTATAGAGAGCAAATAAAAAAAATGGTATCAGCAGCCCTACGTTTCACCACACACTGCTGGTGACTTGAGTTACTCTGTAACTACTTAATCAAGAACCTTTAAACCATAAGCAGCAGTTGCAGGAGAGGGTTAGCAAAATCTTCCACCGCAGTAGTTATCTGCTATGCGTTTGATCAAACTGATCAACGCGTTCCCCCACATGGCGGTGGTACGTTGCTCCTTGCACCGTCACCATCATAAAGTGCTCGCCAGCGGGCAGGACCCGCTCTGAAGGTGATGTTTTCATCACAGAGACGGTTGGGAGGAGGAGGTTTGAGCTCGGGTCGGGAATCCGAGTGGGCCGGGGGTTCAGCGGGCCGCGGAGGAGGCACTGGGGAAGGTTCGGGGCAGCGGGCACCGGTGCGCGCTGTGCTGCGCGGCCGCGTTAGTCCCGCTGTCGGGGGGCAGCGCCTCGCTGCTCGAACGGGAGCTGCAGCCCTCCCGCTGCAGGGGAAGGCAGGAGGAACCTGAATTTCGGTTTGGGACCCCCCAGGAGAGCAGGGCCGGCGGGTGCGGGCACTAGGGGGTGGCACATCCCCGCGCAGCCGCGCCGGGGCGCAGGGACGGGCGGGAAGCGGCGCCGCCGGGGGGGCGCTTGCGGCTGGGAAGCGCCGGCAGAGGGGGGAACCGAGGTTTGGGCTTTTGTCCCCCAGCTCTCGCCTTCCCCGGGTGTTTTTTCGGTTTCTGTTACTAAGCTCAGCCCTGGCGTCGCAGGCTGGGCTCGTTCCCCCGCGGGTGCCGGGGGTGCGCCCGGCGGGTCCCTGCTGCGCCCCCCCAGCCTCGGGGGGGGGCGGGGGGGAGGAGAGAACCAAATGGACCCGTGAGCCGCAAGGCGGCGGGGGGCGACTGTGAAAACCCGACGTGAGGCGCTCTAGTAACCGTATCTCCCCCCCTCCCCCAAGTTGCTTTCCTTTGCAAATGTGTTTTCAAAGTGCAGGGTTCCTGCTGACGTGGTCAGATTTGCACCCTTGGATTCCCAGGGCCTGACCGCCCGGCTCGGAAGCCGAAGAGGATCAAACGCCTCTGCTGGCTTTAGCAGCAATAAAACTTCACACGTCCGTCCGTCCGTCCGTCCCCGTCTTCCCCTTCCCATTTGTCCCGCGGCCCAGCGAAGGCGGAGGGGACGGGGCCGCGGGGCCGCTGCCTCTGCCGCCTTTCCCACGACGTGTTTGCGCAGCCTTATCGGCGCGGCGCGGGCGGGGGTGTTTTTCACGACGGCTCCCGGCCCACCTTGGGCGGCTGCCCGCTCCGCGCCGCCGGGGGACCGTGCCGCCGGCGGGGGGCAGCCCGGCGGGAGGGCCCCGGGGCGGCGGGAAGGGGAAGGGGGGGGAGGGGCGCGGCGGGGCTCTGCGAGGGGCTGGCGCGACCTTGGCGAGTGCCGGGCCGCGGCGGGGGCGGGGTGTGCGGGGGGCGGGCGTGGGACGGGGTGCGGGGCCAGGGGTGCGTCGTGGCGGGGCGGGCCGCGTGTCAGCCCGGCCGGTGCAGCGGCGGCGTCCCCCGGCTCCCCGCCCGCCGCTCCCGAACACGGACCAGCAGGAAACCCGAGACCCCCCCCTCCCCCCCCCCCCCGAGCAGGGGAGCGGCGCAGCCCGCGCTCAGCCGCCGTCCCGCCGGTCGCACCGGGGCAGCGCGGGCCCGACCTTTGTTCCAAACCAATTGCGTGGCAAAAGTTTCTTTTCGGTGGCGGGAGGAAACGATGTCCCCGGCGCTGCCGCCTCTCCCACGGCACCCGCCGCCCGCCCGCCGAGGCACCGCGGGCACTGCCCGGGCCGGGGCCGCAGCAGCGGCGGCGGGGCCCGGGGAGGGGCGCGGAGGCACTTCGCAGGGCCCCGCGCTGCTCCCGCCGCCGGCCCCGCGGCCCCCGCCCCGCTCCGTCCCGCCCGCGCCGCGGGTGCACCGGGGGCTGATGGCGGTCGGCACGGCGGGGCCCCGCTCCCCCGCCCGCCCCGAGCGCCGCCGCCTCCCGGCCCCAGCGGAGGGCGGGGCGTCCCGGCCGGTGGGGGCGGGGCGGGCCGAGCGGGGCACCGCCCCCGGGCCGCGGTCGGCGGCGTTTATATGGGGGCGGCGCGGGGCGCCGCGGAGTTCCCGCAGTTCGCCCGCTGCTGTGCAGCCGCCGTCGCCGCCTCGGCCCGGCACCCGCCGTCCCGCCGGGAAGGAGACGGGACCATTTCGGATCTCAAGCAAACGGCCCCCTCCTATCTAGTCGTGGCTTTTCCAAACCCTCCGAGGAGAGCGGGATCTTTCGGTCCTTCCTGTATTTCCGACCATTACAGGATCTAGAAATGTCGACGACGCTTTTATCTGCCTTCTACGACATTGACTTCTTGTGCAAGGTAGGGAGGAGCGCGCTGCGCTGCCAGCGCCGGGCCGGGGCCGCGCTCTGCACGACGGCGCTGCGGGGCTGCTCGGGCCGGGGCACGGACCCGGCGGGGCGGGAGGCCGGTGCCCGCCGGGCTGCGCCGTGCGGAGCGGTGCGGCGGCTGCGCGGGCGGGGGCCGCCTGACGGCCGGCTGTGCTCGAGCAGCGCGGAGCGGCTGCGGGGCGGCTGGCGCAGGGCTGCGGGAGAGGCGCGTCGCATGCTGGCTGCGGGGTTCACCCGCTGAAGCCGCCCCGCAGCCGCTCGCCCGCAAGTGTTGCGCTGCTGCCGCGAGGAACTTTTCAAAAGTTGCGCACGCAGCAAAGCCTGCGCGGGGTTCGCCCCCGCCCGCCCGCGCCCGCAGCAGACACGCAGTCGGGAGCAGCTGGGCGGCGGGACCCCCGCCCCGACCCCCGCGGTGCCGCAGAGGGGGCGCCGGGCGCCCGGGGAGCCGTGGCGGTGGGCTGGCGGTCACCCTGCAACACCCTCTCTCTCTCCCCGTGTCTCCCCCGCCCCCTTCCCTCCCCTCCCCCCCCCGCCCCGGCAGACGGAGAAGTCCCTGACCAACCTCAGCAGCATGCTGGACAAGAAGGCCGTGGGGACCCCGGTGACCCCCCCCAGCTCCAGCTTCGCACCGGGCTTCCTGCGGCGGCACTCGACCAGCAACCTGCCGGCGCTGGCCGGCGGCTCCAAGTTCCCCAGTCCCACCGGCTCCAGCTCTTCCTCCACCTCCTCCTCGTCGTCCTCCTCCTCCTCGTTCGGCAGCCTGAAGGAGACGAGCTCCGGCGGAGGCGGCGGCAGCAGCAGCCCCACGGCCTTGCTCAACAAGGAGAACAAGTTCCGGGACCGCTCCTTCAGCGAGAACGGCGAGCGCAGCCAGCACCTCATGCAGCAGCTGCAGCAGCAGCAGCAGGCGGCGGCCGGCAAGGGGGGCGGCTCCGGCGGCGGCGGCGGGGCCCCCATCAACTCGACGCGCTACAAGACGGAGCTGTGCCGCCCCTTCGAGGAGAGCGGCGCCTGCAAGTACGGCGAGAAGTGCCAGTTCGCCCACGGCTTCCACGAGCTGCGCAGCCTCACCCGCCACCCCAAGTACAAGACCGAGCTCTGCCGCACCTTCCACACCATCGGCTTCTGCCCCTACGGGCCGCGCTGCCACTTCATCCACAACGCCGACGAGCGCCGCCCGGCGCCCGGCGGGGGCACGGCCGCCCCCCCCCGCCGCCGCCGCCGCGGGGCCGCACCACCACCCGCACCACCCGCCCCCGCACCCCGCCGGCAGCACCGGCGACCTCCGCGCCTTCGCCCCCCGCGACCACCCGCTGGGCGGCGGCGGCTTCGGGCACCCGCGCGGCGGCGGCGGGGAGCGGCCCAAGCTGCACCACAGCCTGAGCTTCTCCGGCTTCTCCGCCCACCACCACCACCACCACCCGCACCCCCACGGCGCCGCCCCGCCGCCGCCCGGCGGCCGCCTGGACGCCGCCCTGCTGGAGAGCCCCGGCGGGTCGCGCACGCCGCCGCCGCCCGCCTCCGCCTCGTACTGCGAGGAGCTGCTCTCGCCGCCCTGCGCCAACAACGCCTTCGCCTTCTCGGGGCAGGAGCTGGGCAGCCTCATCGCCCCGCTCGCCCTGCACACCCAGAACTTCGCCGCGGCCGCCGCCGCAGCCGCCGCCGCCGCCGCCTACTACCGCTGCCAGCAGCAGCCGCCGCCGCCCGGAGGGGGCTGCCCGCCGCCCCCCGCCTCGCCGCCCTTCAGCTTCCAGCCCCTCCGCCGCCTCTCCGAGTCGCCCGTCTTCGACGCGCCGCCCAGCCCTCCGGACTCCCTCTCCGACCGGGAGAGCTACCTGAGCGGCTCGCTCAGCTCCGGCTCCCTCAGCGGCTCCGAGTCGCCCAGCCTGGACTCGGGCCGCCGCCTGCCCATCTTCAGCCGCCTCTCCATCTCCGACGACTAGGGGGGGGGCGGGCTGCCGCGCCCGGCCCCGCGGCTGCCCACCAAGTAAGTTACCGAGCGAAGAAAGTGAATCCTTTTCTTTTTTTTTTTTTTATATATACTTATCTATCTATATATACACCGAGAGCTGAACAAAACAAAAAAAAAAGCATTTTGCAAAAGGGCAAATGACATGAACAAACCTATTTTTATAGAGAGACCTTGGAAGAAGGGGATTTTCGTTTTGGGGTTTTTTTTTTGTTGTTGTTCTTTGGAGACAAGTTATGATATGCACCAGCAGCAGCCATTCCATCTGTGTTCAGAAAAAAAAAAAGCATTAGCAAAGGCACCACCAGAAAGCAACAAACAATCCGGGGAGCGTGCATCCTGCCTGTCCAGCTCCTCCAAACCTTCAGACACACACAAAAAAGTTACAAACTACTTTGTCTCTCAATCGAGTTCAAATAAAAACACAGAACGTACTAAACCTATAAGCTTTTTTTTAAAAAAAAGAAAAATCCAACATCCTGCCAAGAATATGCCTTGATAACAACTTTTTTTATATATCTATATATTATTATTATAACAAATGCTAAAACCTTCATTCCAAAGTTTTAATATTGGTTCCATTGCCACCACTTAGTGGATGTTTGGCTTAGAACAATTTTTTTGGTTGTTGTTGCTTTATTTGGAAGCACTCAACTGAGTTTAGTTTGTAATTGTTGGAGAATAACTGCTGATTTTTTTTTAATTTTTTTTTAGCTGTTTGAGTTGATTGCGTGAATGAGTCACTGCACACAACTCAATATGAAACTATTTAACTTATTTATTATCTTGTGAAAAGTATACATTGGTAATTTGTTCATACTGTATTTATCGGGTATGATGAAAAGCAATAGATATATATTCTTTTATTATGTTTAAATTATGATTGCCATTATTAATCGGCGAAATGTGGAGTGTGTTCTTTTCACAGTAATATATGCCTTTTTGTAACTTCACTTGGTTATTTTATTGTAAATGAGTAAAATTCTTAATTTAAGAGATTGTATGTAATATTTATTTCATTAATTTCTTTCCTTGTTTACGTAAATCTGAAAGATTGCATGGTTTCTTTATAGAAATCGGTCTCGATGCTGTGGAAGTAGTTTGAGGAATTTCTATGGGTTGTTTTTTTTTTTTTTTTTAGAATGTAAATGGTTGTAGCCCGTCCGAGTTGAAAAACAAATGAGAGAAAAAAAAAAAAACCCCAAAAAAACCAAAAAAAAAAAAAACCCAACACAAAAAAAAAGACTGACTTAGCAATCAGACTTCACAGTGGCAAATCTAATTCAGACTTGTTTAAAGTAACCAAAAAGTATTTTTTGTTGCCTAACTCCACCAATCACACTGTGATATAGTCTCAAAGTATGTAGCAATAATTGGGGGTCCCAGTATTATGTCTCACAGTGCCTTCTTGAGGGTCCATGCTTGCCTTAAATATCTCTCAAACCAAATAAGTATTTTTCTTAATGCTTGAGATAATTTGAATGTAGGGATGGGTTTTAACTACAGCAAAATTTTTTGCCACTCTTTTATAAGAATGGAGGCCGTGTTTGGATCTGAAAACTTTATACAGTACATGAACATATCTTGTTTAATTGAATTCCAAAACTTGTACTTTTTTTCCTTATGTAGAAAGTCGGGAGTTTTCCAAAACTTTCCTGGACGGTGGATGAATGAGCAGTAGCTTAGTTTTGTTTGTACATAGGTACAGATTGAGCACTATGTACTCTTTTGGACTACTTTAACAGAAGTATGTTTTGAATGTAACTAAAGGATAAGTCAACTTGAGTTGTAATATATTTTTCGGGAGTCAGTTCACTACAAATTGTGTGAGACTGTAAACTTTGTACTGTAAATGTTTTGTAGTTCTCCCAATAAAATTTTTTTGGAAAAAAAAAAACAAACCAAAACCAACCAACCAACCCAAACAACCCTTCACACTCTTGAAGCCCGGTCTGCCAGGCAGTGACTGTTTCTTGCTGGACACCGCCACCACCACCCCCTGCCCCAGTCACAAATAATGTCTAGCTACAGATTAACCAGTTTGCACTGCAGCTCTAGTCCGCTCCTACAGCAATCACTGGTCGGCGGCCAAAGCTAATAAATGCTTCCAGAAGGTTCAGGAGAGTATAGTGTTAGTGGTGTACTGTAGCCTGGGTGGTGGTTGTTGGTTTTTTATTTTTTTATTTTTTGTTTGAAAATTTTTTTAAGGGGGTGAAGGATCAAACCTTTGCTGCTTGTAGCTCAACAGCTGGAGTGGAAAACTCTGGTAATGGCATTTATCAATAGCCTCGCTTATGGGGATACATGAGCGTGCCGTTAGCCTTCCCAGCTCCTTTGGGGTGAGGAGGAAATCGCAGTTTGGGTCATAAAAGGGCACAATTAAGGTTTCCCCTTTGTCCCAAAAGCTTTGTTCCTCTTCACTTGCAGGAATGCGGACTTCTGCCTCAGTGCTCCCATCACCAGCCGAGGGCACACTGGTGTTAATCGGGCTAGCATTAGACGTGTTAAATCAGTTTTCAGGGCTCCGGTTTTAAACAAACTACCTTTCTGAGGGTGTATTTATATCACATAATACTGGGCGGCCTGGGGGCTGTGTGTTCGTTGGCACTGGAGGAATTTCAGTTAATAACTTCACAGTTGAATCCCTATTTGCAGTCAGTCCCTTAAACTTTTAAATCACAATTTCTACTGGCTTATTTTTGGTCTTTTGTCATACTAATAATAAATGTTGTTAACATTATGGCATCTGTGCGCTGCCTGGACCGCCACAGTACTTTCTATAAATACAAGGTAGAATGTAATACCAGTGCCATATGTTTGTGTAACAAACCCTGGACTGACTCTCAGTTTAAAATTAAAACAAACATAAGCAACATATGACAACACAGCCCAGCTACAGCAATTGCCCTTATTTTTTTTCTTTTTGTTTTTAATGGGTGGGTCTGATGTTTCAGCTCGGAATTGCTCCCTTCTATTCCCAGGCTCTTCTTCCTAGTGTTGCCTGCACAGCAGCACCGAGCGGCGCTGGGTCCTTCCCCGGGCATCCCTGGTACAGGTACCATGGCTGCAAGGAGGCGGCATCCACCAGTATTTTGCAGGAGCAGCGGGTAGCTGTCGGTTTGGCTGGTGTCCAAGCTGATGTCTTGACTGACTTTGAGGATTTTGAAACTAATTGTCAAAGTGCATTAATTAGGAGTGAGTGTCGCAGTTCCAGGTTTTCTTTCTTTCCTAGGTACGTTTTTCACTTCTCTCCCTTGCCCACCGTTTCCCCTGAGCCTGCCTTTTTCTTGCCACAGTAGATAAGGACCTTATTTATTGCTATATTTTGCTTATCTAGGACAGCTGTACTCCATCAGCGCAGGGCTTTCATCTTCCCTGCGGTTTTCTGTTGGTTGAGCAGGATCTGGGTGAGGGTGTTTGGGGTTGGCTTTGGTGTCTCCTGGCTGGAAGAAGAGCTCTGGAAGCTTTACAGCAGCTGCCCCACGTGAAACGCAACTGCGCCAGTGCCAACACCAGCGTTTTGTTGAAAAGGCTGCCAGAGCAGGATGGGTGACGGCCCACGGGTGTCTCCCAGTGGGCTAGTGGCATGCCAGTATGTGGGGAGAGCGGGCCCTGAGCCCTGCCCCGAGCCAGCGATGCTCCGAGGCCAGCTGTCCTGCGCCCAGTGGTGGTTGTATCTCTGCAAAAGTGTGCTGCAAAAACTGTCTGTTGCAGCATTATGTGCTGCTGCTCAGCAAACCAGAAGTCCTTGAACCGGGAAGATAAGTGTCTGTTTCTTGCGCTGCACAATCAAGTGTTAACCTTTAAACTGGTGACTTATGGTTGTTGATTTAAGCAAATGTTCTCTTGCTTTCATTTCAAAATTCAGCGAAGCCATGTAAGCTGGTCAGACCATTCAGAAATTTCCTGATACCTTGCAATAAATCTGTAAACTCTGCATAAAAATAAACTTTTTCTTCAAGAGCTTTGGGTTGAGAAGGAACTCTTAAGGTCTCTGCTGTTGTCCATTAGAGATGTGGTATTTCTCTTCATAGTTGGGGTACTTAAAATGACTTTGAGGATCTGGAGAATGGGGGTTTTACTAATCATTGGTTATGACTGAGTCTTGCGTGCTTGCTTCAGTTGATAATTTGAAAGAAACGGCAGCAAAGACATTTGTAGAAATAGGTGTAATGGTATAGATCTTCAAATAGGAATTGATTTAATGTGGCTGGGTGTGATCATGGGGGGGGGTTCAAATGTATTGAATCAGCAGTTTTGATTTTTACTCCCTAGTCCTCTCAGTTTCTCGGGGGCTTCTTACTTGTTTGGTGTTTCTCAGTTTGCCTTCCTCAGGTGGTGTGAGTGTGCTGTAAGTCCGGTGCTTTTGCTTTCTGTGGGCTGTGGGGTTTGCTGCCTGACCCCAAGTTACTACAAAAATTAACCCAGCACACAGCTGGATGGGTTGTGCACCACCGAAAATACTGCCAGCAGTGTGCCACCAAGCACAGCAATGCTGCTTTTCATTTAGAGCATCGTGGCTGAAGCACGAGCTGGTTTTGCTGTACCCCCGGTTCAAGTGTAGAGGGTAGAATTACAGCACAGCCTGTGTCGCTTGGGGAAGAGGGCACATGGCCACCAGAGGAGCTGGTAGGCTGCTGGCTCCTCTCTCTGCTGTATTGCTGAATGCAGAACGCAGCAAACCAATACCTCGGTGGTTAAATACATAGGCAGGGATTGAGCCCTTTGCCAGAATATTGTTTAAATGTCCAATGCAGCTCTTACCGCTGCTTCGAAAAAGAAATTATTTCCCTCTTCCTGGTTTCTGCCCTCATCCCATCCCATCCCATCCCATCCCATCCCATCCCATCCCATCCCATCCCATCCCATCCAATCCCATCCCATCCCATTCCGTCCATCGTTAGGTGGGCAGCTTGGATTTCTTTTTTAAAAAAGGATGCATCTGACAACCTCATTTTCAAAGAAGGCCCATGATTTTATTTTTGTTTATGACCGAGACTTTTAATTTTTCATTTTGCTAGTATAGCATTAAAGCTAAAGAGCTTGTACTATATATTTTTAATTGTGTGCTCTGTCTTTCCTTGCTGCCCTTGAGCATGAATCTTACTTGACAGAGCTCCAGGCGGTGATGCTCTGTCATTGATAAGGTAGGACATTTCAGGTTTTGTGTGCTGAGCCTACAGACCTTGGCACACGTTAGCTCTGGAAACCAAAACTTCACTTTCTGACTCTTCAGTTTAAATCAGTTCCTCAGTGGTTAAAGGGGAAGGTACAGGGCTTACCACTTCATTGCATCTGAAGTACAGTTACACGGCCCCTTCTGCCAGCCCTGCAGCTGGCTGGAGCCTGCCCAGAGAGGGACAGGAATGTCCTGAATGACCACAGCCAGACCTGTAAGTGCTCATCTGCAAAAGAAGTAAGTGGAGGGTTGGGATGAAAATGATATACTCCAGGTGATGTCGCAGGTTGCCTCTGCCAGAAGAGAGCAGTTTCTCCACTCTTGCTCCTCCCTGGTGCTCTAACCCGCTCCTGGAGCCGGTTCAAGTCACCGGTCGGGCAGAGCACCCTGGCACCCTGCTCGCTGTGCGCCACGTGGCCTGGGTGGGCGCTTGGTCCGCTGCCACCGAACGGTCCACTCGCCCCCAGCTTACCCTGGTGCTTGCCGCATCTGCCTGGGGGTTTTGCATTTTACTGACCAGGAAAAATGGTGTTTTCTGCTGGGGTAGAATTGAAGTGGGTCAGTAAGGAGCCTGATGAGTTTCAGGGTGCAAGGGAGGAGGTGGAGCTCCGCAGCCCAGAGAGGAGGCAGGAGTGACGGGATGGAGGACAATCTCCCCACCAAGCTGCTAGATTGGCTCATCCCTCCTGTGTGGGCTTTGCTCAGCTTGAAGAAACATCGTCTCCTCCACAGTTCTATGGGAAACGCTTGGTTTGCCCATTTTAAAAGTGCTTTTCTGTATTGGTGGTACAAATGACTCACTTGGACCTTGAGTATTTCTTGTACTGTATGAAAAGATACTGACATTTAAGGAAAGGCTCACATCAAGATAGGGCTTAATTAATGTGAACGTATCCCTGAACAGTTATTTTGTCTGGTTCGCTGGAAATCAAATAATGGTTATGTGGCAAAGTTCTGCATCTTCTGAGAAGTTCTGAATGTGGAAAGAAACACTTGTTATCAGCTGGCGTAAATTTAGCAGGTTGTGTAATTTTTGCAGCACATGTACTGAAGTGCCTTGATTTGTAGGTCAAATTCCTTTATTAATATTAAGCATTGAATATTGGAGAGGAGGGTGGAGGAATAAGATTCCTCCCTTCAGGTCTAGAGGGCCTTGTCTCTAAAGAGAATTTTGTATCTCAAAGCTTAGTCAAACAGCTATAAGTCATTTCGTCTCTCCTTTCAAAGGGGTATAATAGATGTGTTAATGGAGGCATCTTGGGGTGAACCCCCCCACTCCCCCCAAATTTGCATTCCTGAAGAAACCAGGCAAAATTACCCTGACAAATCTCCTCTCTATTGCTGAAGAAGGATAGATGACATCTGCCAAGCAATTTCTATTCTGTACACCATCTGAGAAGGAAATACAGGGTAATTTAAGCCCCCTTTTTTCTGCCATGGTTAATAACATAAACAGGGAGCTGGGCATGCTGAAATCTAAATACGAGGGTCCTATATCAATGGATTATTACCTTATCTTTTCTGAATGACGTTCACTTGAATACCTGGAATCGTAATAGCTACTCAAGATAAGAAATGGAGGGAAATTCAATAACAGTAAGAGGCCTGGTAACTTATGAGATCTTGATTAGCCTTCAACTGTGCCTAAATGTTGGAAAAGGATTCCCTGTACTGTATGCAAAGGGAGCTGAATAGCAGTGTGAAACTGTTCTCTCATTGCAGAGGACCACTAACAACTGGCTTTTGTGATTATTAAGGCTTTCTTGTATCCACGTATATATATGTGAACCTTCTAACTCTGCCACGGACGAACATTTTTCACCCTTATTATTAATTGCTTTAGAATTCCAGCTTTGCTGGCTGTGGATGGTAGGTAGCTCTGGCTCCAAAGTGGTCTCGGAGCTGGCTCTTTGCTGGCTGGGGGGGTGCACATGCAGCTCTGAATTTCCTAAATAATGTCAAGTGTGAAGCTGGACTTCTTAGTAGAAGCCATAATCTGGCTAATGGCATCGGGTGGTGGTTTACTCCTCCCATGGGTGAGCGAGGATGGGGAAGGGAGAAGGGGGATCTTGCCCCTCCAGCTGCCTGCCCTGGGAGGGTCTGTGCACTGGGCTGATGCCTTGCTGCTGCCGGGCAGTGCAGTGGAAACAAGGACGTGTGTCGAAGGGGAGGCCTGGATATCCCCTTCTAGGGCCCCTGAGCCCTGGGTCAGCCTGCGCCTGTCGGGCACCTGCACTGGGATGAGGGCGAACTGTTTCTCATGTGGGACACCATTTGGCTGTGTTGCAGAAGTGGCACAGCAGAATGGATGAGGAGGGTTTGATGCAGAGTGCTGCTGCCATGTTAAGAGGACTAGGCAGCATGCCGTAAATCTTAGGAGATGAATTCAGTGTTAACAAATACTTTTTTAAAGGTCAGATTAGATGAGGAATGCAGCGATTTGCCAACCCAAATGAACACTAACTCTAAAAAAGACAGGAATTTGTTTTCTGCTAGATTAGTGCTCTGATCTGGACTCATCCCATGGCCTCATGGCTGTAGAACAAAAGCACGAGCAAGAGCAGGAGTATGTGAGTAACGTAAGGCTCGGACCTCTGCTTTCAGCATCAGTGCAACTTTATATTGACTTGAGCTGCCTGTGAAACCGCAGCCTCAGTTATGTTCTGTGGGTTTTTCTTTGCATAAGCAGTTGAAATTCTAGGATGTATTAAATGATGTCTAGGGGACCAGGGGGAGGCAAAGGCTCATGAAGCAAACTGTGTTCAGCTTTCTAGAGCTGAACCTGGACATTTTGCTTCAGTTTGACTGTTTTGCGCTTGGGGAAGCGCAGCTGGGGAGGCTGGGGAGTTGATGTCAGGGAAGGGGAAGCCTAGAAGCCTGGAAAAGCTGTTTTCCCTGGAAGTGGCACACAGCTCTGGGCTAGTGTCGACATGAACACCAAATGACCTCTCCTGTTTACTCAAAATATTTCCTATGGTAACCTGCATCTTAAAATGGAATCCAAGATGGAGTTTAGAATTCATAGCACAAAGGCTAATCCTAAACTGTTTGCTGGAAGAGCATTGCAAAGCAAGTAGTAAGCATCTCATTTGATGGAGTCTAGCTCCATTACAAATACAAGGCAAGCCAAAATGTAAGGCTGTCGTTTAATGGCTGTCACATTTGCAACAGGTGCTTTTTGATGACTGTGAACAAAGTGTGGGGCCAGTGAAGTGTTTCCGATAACACAACTCTGACTTTCACGAAGGACCAATCATAGGAAACCGAAGGGATGACACACCTGAAATCTCCAGCTCTACCAAAGAATATGACACAAAGAAGATAAGACTTTCTCTCCATTTTCCCATCTAATAGTAGATGCAGACACACAACCAGGGACAACAGTGGATTGGATTAGTATGACTAAAAGAGCTATGTCCCAAAAGTTCAGCACCTAAAGTAATTACAGAAATGCAGCCTGGCTGGTGGGTACAGTCTACTGTTGCAAGACTGATGGCATGAGATTTAGAAAGCGTTTTTTCAAACCACTGGCAAATACCAGCTCTCAAAGAGGTAACATCAATACCATAGACAATGGTATATATAATGTATATACGATGGTATATACATTACACAATACTAAACTTCTGATCTAAGGAGCAGTCCCTTGTAGTTTAATATAAAATAGGCACTGTTAGGCTGATAGGAACAAATAAAATGTGATAATGAATTATTAAAAAATGGATTCGTGGTTAGTAATTGTAAAGATGGTCAGTTTAGATGAGATTTACAGATTCATTTCTCAAAATGCGTGTTACCAAAACTTTCCAGAACATGGAAATATCTGCATATGTTTTACACCCCAAACCCCAGTGTTTAGGTGTGTGTCACTGCGCGCTCAGGAAGCCCTCGCTTGCACAGAGGTACAGCCTGTCAGAGACCACGGCCCTTGCTGAAGAGCTGTGGTAGGCAGGAGGATGGGTCTGTGCTCCCAGCTTGCTTTCGCCACCCAACACTGGGAAAAGTTTGACTCAAGAATATAGCTAGGATTTAATCTGGAGGAAACCTCTTTTGGGACAGTAAAGCTAAAAGGGGCATGATCCTGTTCAGTCCTTTGCAGGAGACGTGTGAGTGTTACTCTAGCATATCAGAGACATACCTGCTCCTGGTTTCACTGATTTTAATTGTTTTATTCAGAAATACTATTTAGCCTTGCAGAGAGTGCTTCTGCAGTCATTGATGTAGGGATCTTAATGCAATACTTAATATTTTGTTATAAAATGCCTCAGCTGTTTAGCAGAGGCTCCAGGAGCCCAGCTGGCCATAGTTTTTGCCACAATACACAGCAGGAGTCCCCAGTGAGTGTCTTAAAGCCTGGAACAGCTGGTACCCTGCCAGGTGCAGGTGGCTGTCTTTACCCCTCTGCCCTGAAACAGGGGATCATTGGTTCCAGGTGTGATGCTCCCCTTGTGTCAAGCTGTTTTCCTGGGGCTGCAATTTGGTACCTAAGCAGGGGCATGTGTATTGACAAAACAAGCCAAAACCTCAATGAGGTGAAGCTCTTGGTCCTCTACTAATGCAGGAGACATGAAGGGGCAAGGACCTGTCTGGGTTTCTTTGCGTTTTTGTTAACTGGCACTTTATAACATGGAGTGTTTTCCCCTTACAACTCCAAAAACTGATTGGAAAGAGCAATTGTTCAAGTGGTGTGGAATTCATGGAAATTGAGCAGATAGCGTTATCCAGACGGCAAAGCAAATGCCAAGCACCTTGGAAAATTTTCCTTGACATTACAGGAAATGTACCTTCTGTAACTCCAGAATTAGTAGTAGGAAAGGAAAAAGAAGGAGTGTGAAAATCAGCCAGTTAGGATTACAGTGACATAGAAAGAGGCAGAACTTAATATCTCGTGATTGTACTGGTATTATGCAAGCAAAGGACAGTATCTTGTAAGTTAGAAACCACAGCATGTAAGCAGCCTTGTTGCCTTAGCTGCAGGGAGAAAAGCAAAAGAAATTGTAAATACTGTTGTATGCAACTTCCCCTTCCCCTGGTACTGCAGCCAACATAAAAGAAATAATTCACTAAAGCATTCAATATCCCACAACCGCTTAGTATAGTTAACTTTTATGATGCAAATGCTCCATCATTTTATGACTTGGACAATTCCCAGGGAGTAAAATGTTCCAGCAGAGCCCAATCTCATTGAATTTGTTTGTTCTCAGGTCTCTTGATAAGCCCAATTAAGTCCAGGTGGAAATGCTTGTGCTTCAAAATGACTCGCAGAGCCCCAGCAGCTCGAGTGAGCTCTGGGTGAAAGGAAGGTCAGGTTCTTCCTGAAGCCCATTCCGTAACCCCTGTGTCTGCGAGCCCCAGGTGCTGCCATGCTGTGATTTTCAACAAAGTACGTAAGTGTGTGGTTTCTTGGTATTTCTTTCGAAGTAATTTTATGAATTTTGAGGAATGGAAATTGTGGGGGGTTTTTTTAGTGCTTATTTGTAGTAATTGAGAGGAATGGGGAGTTTAGGGGAACGCTGGTACCTGTGACGATGGAGTTCTCTTATCCCACCGTTATTGTTTCATAATGCTACCTGTATAGCTGGCTTCTTGAGCTAGTGTTTGAATTCTGGTGTGTGAGATGGAGGGTGGCCAAAGCCATGCTGCAGTGGTGGATTTGAGTTTACAGGAACGCTTTCTCCTTCAGCCTGCAGTTCTCCTGTGAAGGGCTCTCTGCCTTCACTCAGCATGAAAGGTATGCGGCTGGTATTTGGAAAGGGCTGAGAAAAGTAAGAAAGAGAAGTCTTAATTTATTTGGTAAATATCATGACACCTGATAAATATAAGTGCTTCAGTAAAACAAGAGGAAAAACTGCTTTCGAAGGGTGAGCTCTTGAGGGGAGAGCTAGGAGCTGTGTTGGAGTCCCAGGCATGCTGCCGGCACTGCCTTGGGAGCGCTGACGGGGACTTGGACCTGGCCCTGGGAGAGCCCAGACCTTTGAAGTTCAGCCTTTTCCGCCCCTCCCTCCAAATCTGGTTAGCTTTTCTAAAATGAAATTAGTTTCTCATTTGCCGTGTACCTGTATGGGAGGGACCTGGGTGGGCTGTGGTGATTTGGGAACTGGAAGATTCTGGAAATCTTGGGGAAATGTGATCCTTGTGAGGTTTTGGGGTCTTTTGTGTTGTGTGTCATCCTGTGCCCCCCACCCTCCCTCCCTAGTCAAAGCGAATGGGAAAGGCTGGGTAAGGAGTCAGCTTCTGCCTAAGGGGACTCCCTGACTCCGTGCGGCTCGCCTCTCCCTGCCCGCCTCGTGCTGCGGGTGCTGCCCGCGCCGTCTGTCCCTGCGCACGCCGCTTGCTGTCTCCGTGTGTTCGGTTGTGCTAGATCCTGCTCTGTTGGCAGAGGTACCGTTTTCTCCACATGTGTTGGGGCTCCTATTTCTCTCTAGCATCACTGGACCATTTAAAGAACCTCTCTTTCTGAATATGAAGTGGAGGGGAAGGGTGATTTGTAATTTCAAGTAGTAAATTCCCTTGAGCAGGCAAACTCCTTAGTTGCATTTGCTGTCCTCGCCCACCCCAGTTATTGGTAGCATCCCTGTGACGCTACCTGTGCTCAGACATTGTCAATCCAGGGAAAATTCCAGGCCTACCTAAGCCATCATCACATGCCTGTGCTGGTGGTAGCTCGGGAGGCTGTACATTCTGGTGGGCCTGGGAAGAAACCCCCTGTTCTGCAGGGGTTGTGTCAAGCTGGTAGCACCAAAGAAGAAAGCAATATGGAGAAACGTGAATCTCCCCCTCTCTCTCGTGCAGCCCATCTCCCAGTAGGGAGTACAGTCTCCGGCTGCTGCTTCTCATGGCTTGCCAGCAGTCCCACGTGGTGGTCTTCCAACCAAGTGCACAGCCTGCCGGTGTCCTCGGGTCCCACACCCTAACGGCATTGCGTGCTGGCTGGTTCCCTTCGTTTGTGTGCGCCAGTATGCTCTGTTCCTGCCTAGTGGTGTTGTCTTGCCAGCTCTGATTTAGGCATGGTCATGGGAACAGACTAATTGTATCTTCAACTGGATGTTCTGCAACTTCAGTGGTCATTTCTAAACTATCACTGACTACGTTGAACTGTGACCTTCATATTTCCAAATACGTGGTCTCCAAAGGACCTTATAAATCACTCTGCATTACAGTGAAACTGCTTTAATGATTTTTAGGTGGCTAATGGCTGTAGCAGAGGCCTGGTTGTGTAGTTAGTCAAAAATGATTTTCTGATGTCTGAAGGACCAAGGCAGGAGTGTATTTCTTCCCCCGCCATCCCCTCCCCCCCACCCCCCCCCCCCCCTTTATTTGACCAAAGAGATGTGTAAGAGCACTGATACTTACTTGCTGTATGTTTTCGCACATATTGACTGAACTTTCCCATGCCAGACTTGGATTTCATTGCTAAAAACCAGTGCAGTTGCTGCAGTTTGTAGGGTTATTGGTCTGGCCTCCCATTTAAAATTTATCAACTTCCTCAACATGTTATTCTTAGCGTTACCTTACCTTTTGTCTGTCTGCGTATTCCCCCATGGAAAACATGCAGCCTGGTGTCAGTCACGGGAACAGCAGGTTTTGGTTGTGGGCGAGCTGCGCCCTGTGTCAAGTTGTGCAAAGCTGGTTATTGATCTCGAGATTGTAGAAATGAAGGAGTTGCCTGTGTGTTAGCTGGGCTGGTGTGTGGTATGTGTGGCTGTATACATTTACGCATGCATGTGTGTTTTATTTATAGTTTATATATTTAAATAAATATAGGTGCATATTTATTTAATGTGTATTTATAATACATATGGATTTAATAATAGCAACATGGGAATCCTGCCATCCGTTTGGCTTCAGTCTGGGAAAATATCTTGGTTGGTCATGATGCGCAAGATGCTTATGGAGGTAAAATTTCTTGTGTGAGGATAGATTGATTGGTCACTCATGATGCTGTTTAATAATACCTTGAAGCGTTCAGGGCCAGGCTGGATGGGGCTTTGAGCAACCTGGTTTAGTGGAAGGTGTCCCTGCCCATGGCAGGGGGGTTGGAACTAGATGATCTTGAAGGTCCCTTCCAACCCAAACCATTCTATGAATACTTACACAAGTCAGTTAATTGTGGAGGCTGTTTCATTTACCTGAGCCATTGGCTCTGTTTCCTGAAAAATTTAATGTAAAATCATTGGGTTTTTTCTAATAGAGCATTTTACTTTTGCTGTGTGATGATCTTCTATCATGCTGTGTATGTTGCTGACAAGTGACATGCAACATGTGGCACGTCTACAAATGCACCCTCTTTAAAGTTGTCACCAATACAGCGAGTGATGTTCAGCGCTTGACTGTATTCTATCCTATTCTGCCGACAGAATTTCCAGCAGTTGCTGGGGCACTGTTTGAGGTGAACTTGTATCAATTGTGAAGAGTTTCTGCAGTTCCAAGGCAAAGTTTCCACAACTGAAAAGTGTTATAGTGTGTACCTGCCTTGTCTGTTCTGGATCTGCATACAGAAGAGAATGTATATTAATCATGTGGGAATCACCAGGCATCTGATTCTGCTCCATAGAACTGTATCTGTCTGTCTAGATGTCATTTAGAGTGGCAGCTCTGGCATACTTGAGGTAATTTATTCCTAGGGTAGTTCAACTTATGTACGCCGTGCCCCAAAATGATTAATTTCCTGACCTCCTAATTACTTAACCTGGGGTGCTGGGTTTTGCTTGGCGTCGTACAGCTCTCAAGGAATTGGTTTTCTGTCTTGCTGTTCTGGCTGGGGTCAGCACAGTCCAAGGGTTTTGGTCCTGACTTTCTTCTTTCCTCCATCAGTACAGGAAGCTGAAAACTACCCTGTACAAACAGGGGGGCTTCCTGGAGAAGAAGGCTGCTTCCTATATCGGTTTATATTAGGGCAGTTTTAACAGCAGGTTTTCTTCCTATTAGAGCCCAGGTAGGCTATATCTCTGTTTTTCACTGACCTGTACTGAAGGAAATGGAAAGACTGGGTGTAGCCTTAGATTTTGTTGTGTTTGTATTTGGACAAGCTGCGGTGGTTGATGTGGTTAATATTCAATCACTCCTGTGTTTATTGAGATGAGGTGACATTGTAGTGCCTCTTGTATGGCAGTTCCTAGATGGATGTGAGGATCCAGTATCCACGGCGGGGTTACAATACTGACCTATTGGTCAGAAGTGCTATATGGAAAACAAGGTTAGTTTTTAAGAAAACATTACGCTGTTTCCCCTCTTTCCTTCCCCTTCAGTCCACCCAAAATGACTCATCTCTGGCCTTTGAGGATGGTTAGTGTCTCTTATATACGTGACACTCGGTGGTTGTAATTGGTGCATGGTTTGTCAATGATTATTTACTTGGTTATGGAGTGACTTACAGATGTAATTATCGATACCAGTTCTAATAAGGGGTCATTCAGTTGGTATATGTTTTGGGAGAGCAGCCTTTTATTAGGATCGACAGATGTCGGGAGGAACCAGAAGACCATTATACCTGCCTCTTCTCTGCAGCTATTGGGAACTTGGAACCTGCTGCAAGAGGGAGCCTGGCTTTCTGTTTCGATCCCATCTGCAGTCTGTGGGTCAGTGTCTTGGGCTGAGCTGGATGACTCGACTTGTGTTGGGTGCAGAACTTTGTTCTGGTGACCTGAAGGAAGAATCTTTGTTGTGTGGGGTTTTTTGGTTGTTCCCCCCACCTCCAACAATTTGCATCTCGCCTTACTGCTTCCAGAGGCAATTAGTGTATGCAGGGTGCTCTGAGCTCTCATGGATGCAAACTGGGCCGTAGCACAGACAAGGTGTATTTCCACGTTAGAATTGCACCAGGAGTTGCCTTTGGTTTGTAGTTATGAGGGGCATCGCCTGAGATGGGCTGCATTAGAAATGGGCCTTGTTTTAAAAAGCAGCGGATGTCATTTAATGTGAGATTAGGGAAAACAATAGCTTATGTTTTCATTTGTTGCCTCAGTATTTCTAATGCCAATTCTGATGAGAATTTGTGCTTTCTCAGAATTTATACTCTGTCTAGTTCAGAGGATAGAGGTGCTAAAACCCAGGTTGCCTGACTCTAGGCTCCTGATTTTTTTATACATTTTTTTTTTGTCACCTTGCACAGACTTGCCCTTCCTTGTGTTTATTTCCCTTCAGCATAGATGGACTGATGCATACCTGCTTTGCAAAGCATTCGGAAAGCTACAGACAAAAGGAACAGTTTTGGCATGGGAAATCACTCTTCTGTGTTTGGCATGTCCACTTGCACAGCTCTGAAAGGCCCATGTCCCCAGCAGCATCTTACCTGACTGAGCCTTGTGGACAGCATTCCCAGGTAGCAGGAGCCAGCTGCTGCTACTGGGGGCTGTGCCACAACTCTGAGAGAGAGAGAAAGGGCATGTAGTGTAGTTCTGGGAGAGAGCGCCTTACCTAGACCTGCAGTGACTGCACTCCCTTGGCAACGATGTAGAAAATTCCCTTTAAACGGTTGTTGGGTTTTTTAATTTATTTTTTTGCTCTCAGCTTTGCTAAATTGGTCTGCTTGTGTGCCAGCCAATGCAAAAAGTAAGGCTAGTCTACTCTGCAAAACCTTGGCAAGAGTCTTTCAAACCTCTGGGGACTCTAGGGCAGGGATCAAGCTGTGTCATGCACATTTGGGATGCAAAACCATTTTGTTTGTGTCTGAAATGAAAGTGACTTGTTGAGTTCTTGGCTTTTGTTACCAGTATGTTTTAGTGACTGTAGATCTCTGCTTCCCCAATGACCTCGTGTCCCAGAGACTAAGCCTTCATAATGTTGATAATCTATTAATCTTAATATTTATCCTCAAAATACATAAAAAGGAATTATGACCTTGGCATAAGAAATGAAAATAAACAGGTACGGGAAGCTGTTATTTATTTTTTCAACATTTTGCATTCTGTGTATGACTTCGCAAAGTGTTTTTCTAACATGAATCTGTCTTTTTTAACACTCTGGTACCCCACTGATTTGTTCTTAAAATACTCCTTTCTGCACAGCAAGCTTAGTGCTTTGCAGACCACCCAGAATAACTGTACTTAAACTGCAAGCTGCATTTAGTGATTGGGCCTTTTTAAAGCTGCAAATAATATTTTGTCTTCCTTGCCTTTTTTTTTTTTTTAAAAAAAAAATTAAAGCTTATATTTTTTATGTGATATTTTGGAGGCTTAAGAAAGGGAGTGGCTGTTCTCCTCCTATTTGCTAAACCCACAGGGGCTGTTTAGCCTGATCTCATTTGAGCTCACATTTGTCTGACAGGGCTTACTCTAATGTCAGGGAGGTATAGATTGCACCTCTGCAAATAATAGGTGTATTTGCTCATGCTAAGAGATTGATTAGTGGGATCCATCAGTAGTTGGCAGTACATGTTCCCCATCTTGCTGGGCAGTTTCTGTCTGTGGGTTGTTTCTGCAGCAAAACTTTTCCTTTGAATACTCTAAGAGTTTCTCCAGCTTTGCTTTCAAAGGAGTGTAAATTCAGTTTAAAAGTATGTAATACTGGAATAAGTTGCCATGCCTGCATCTCGAGGAAGTAGAGGTGAGGTGCAGCAGGCAGTGACATGTCAGACCAAGCCAAACCTGGAGTGGGAACCCACGATGCTGGAGACCTCCTGCTCAACAGCCACGTGTCCCTGGCACAGCTCTTCCACCTAAACTTGTCCAGAGGTACAGGAGCTCTTGGGATGTTTGGGGAAGATCTGCTAAGAGAAATACCAGTTTCCCACATCATTTTTGCAACAGCTTCCCCATCCCCTACAAAAGAAAAAAAAAAAGAAGTAAACCACATGAACCCCTTCGGCCCGCAGGGGGTTATGTGACGTGGTGCACAGCCCTGCATTTGAGGGGTTGCAGTGGAGGATGGTTGTGGGAGGAGGCTGCTTAAACTGACTCTGAAAAAACTATCTGCCAAACTACATGTTGGCTCCTCATACAACAACTTTACTGTCTTTGAGCTGGAGTTATGTGATTGTGCAGAGCTTCCTAATTTGTCACTAGAGAGAAGTTTTCTGCTTAGTAGATGTGTAAATATGAGGGATCCACGTTCTTAGGGGTGTTTTGCTGTCAAGAGTGGATCTTTTTAAATTTCACTCTCAATGGAGAGTTTTCTTCTCGCCTTTTGGTGATGTATTCTATAATATACTTTGGGATGGATAGAATGTTAAAACCTGCTTCGCATTTTCTGCTATTTCTTGCTGTCTTGACAATAGTTGTTTACTAAACTCGGAAGACCAGCAATAATCTGATTTGCCTCCCATTGAAGCCAGTCTACAGTCAATATTGCTTAGCAGCCAGCAACCAGAATAACAAAAATAATGTTTTCAAATGAGAAAATTGTACAGCCAAAGCTGCTTCTAACAACCCGGGGCTCAAGCAAAGGAGGCTTGTCTACTGCAAAAGCTCCCCTTGCTTGTAAGGTGGTTGTTAAAAGCAGATTCACAAATTACTGTGGAAACTTACTCTGCAAGATTTCTTAAGATGTTTATCTCGCCAAATGTATGACACAGCAGTGAGAAACTGCTAACAGTGGACATGAGAAAATCATCTTGGCAGTTGTCTTTTGATCCATCTTGGATCTCCACAGAGACAGCTGGGAGATCCAAGCAGATGGAGAAGGTGGTGAGCCTGTTCTCAGTGAAGGAGTTCTGGAGGTGCTTGCCAAGAGACAAGGATCAAGTTGAAAGCAGATCTGGGTTGCAAAGAGGGAAGGAAACATCCATTCTTCGTTGCTAGATAAAAGACCCTCAATGTGTTAAGCAGAGGAAGATGCTAGGTTTGGTTTCTGCTGCCTTTTAGTGGTTACGTTGCTGATGGGTACACAGATCAACTAGAAACATGACTGCTGGAGTGTGTTTTGGGTAGCTTTAGTTTAGCTCACGTCGACAGCGCTGGAGCTCAAGGTGTTGTCTACTCCCCATCTGTCCTAAGGAGCCTTTAGCTACAAAAAGGCTGGATGGAAGGTGTCACTGAGTATATGGTGAGTTGACTGAGCTGTTGGCTAAGGCAGCCTATGCCCTGTCACACAAGGTGGAGCACAGAACTCTCCATAGACTGCTTTAGTGGTGTTCTGAGCTTCCCACTGCTTTTCTGGGCAGATGCATCTTCTCTGCTACAGGTTATGAGCTACCATAAAGCTAGCTAAAGTACTGCCCCCCTATGCAGCCTAATGCTACTGGGAGGCTAGGCGTGCCATGGATGTTTCCAATGTCAGTGTGCCTTGGGCTGCTGTGCTCCTTCTAGGAAGCCTCTTGAGCTTGGTTCCTGGAATGGCAAGAAGCCTCCAAAACCAGCTGGCGAAGAAACTTTCTCAGGAGATCTCAGATGTCAGAAAAGCAGGTTGCAGCTTGGTTGCCATTTGCACTGAATAGCTCTCGCTGTGGGGAAAATGAGAAGAAACTATTATTTTGAAATCTCTTGTTGAGTGATGATTGATAAGGGCTGTTCATCACAGAGAAGCTAATCCAGGAGTCAACAGGTGCCTCTTCTACATTCTGCAGCCAGTCATGGAAAAAAATGAGAGAGCACAACAGGTTATTCCAATTTGACATGCAGTGCCTGGGAACAACAACCGACAAGTCCCAATTTGTGTCCAGCTGCTTAAAAACTACCACCCAGCTTGGTATTATCCTTCTGCCCTCAGGGAGCTTGTCTTGCTGAAATCAGCCATCAATAACTCTTTTCACATTCCTCAGGGCTGTGCTCATGGTGAAGTGTCTGCCCCGAGTCCTGATTTCAAAGTAAATGATCTCTCAGTCATAAATAAGAAATAGCTTTCTTTAATATATTCCCGTTGTCTGTAATCTCAATTCTTATATAAATCACTCTTCTGAAAGTGTTCTGCATGGAAAGACTGGGAGTTTGAGCCACAAATCTTAACAGAGATGATGCTACAGTGTTTTCAAGTCCAGCTACATAAGGGAGCGTGATATGTGTTTCTGTGCCCTGAGTAGATACCCATTCAAATCTGATCAATATCTGCATTTCATACAACTTCCCCCATTAAGCTCCCCCTTCCTTGCACTCCAGGAGCTTCGCAGAAGGATCCCTCTCATTCTAAGGCTTCACTTTGTGCATTTTCAGTGGGACAAAGGCTTTTGAATCATTGCAGGGCTCGCGAGCAGCAGTTGTGGTGGGGACTGTATGGCCTGTGGGCTGGGTCCAGGCTGGCAGAAGCATTGCCCCAGCGTGCTCCCTGCTTGCTACAGACCCCATCCTCGGGACCCCACCGGGTGGACAGGGCTGAGGCTGGGTGGACCATCCTGGCAGTTGGCTCTTTCTTTTCCATGGACTTGCTTCCCGAGACTGCATCTCTTGGCACACGCTGCACAGCTACAACAACACAGCTTCCTAAATGCAGACATTTTATGCCACTTACCTGTCTTGGGGTAAGGACAACCGGACCTAGCAAGGCTGGTCTACAGCTGCTGCTCTGGAAGGGCTGGGGTCTTCTGCTGCTCTCATGGTGTGTCTGCCATCCCTGTGCAAACGTCCTGAAGCTTGTCAGGGCAGCTTGACTGACAGCAAGTGCCTACATTTTGGCATTTGTGTAGGTAATGTGTGATATCTGTAGCAGCCAGGGGCTAAGAGCCCCTGGTGATGGCAACATAAGTATGTGTTGTGCTATCAGCAGTCTTCTCTGCTTCTTGGCTAATCTGTGCTAGTCAACTTGGTATTAGCTTGCTTTCTGTTTCTCCTCTCTCTTTCCTTTTCTAATATCTCCGATGAATCGGTCTAGAAACAAGGGTCGGTGGACACATCTTTCTGGGAAGGGATTTTATCTGAGTTATTACTTTATTTTCTCAAAAAAAGGTATGCCAGGTAGTTGAGTTCTCCCACCGCTCCCAGGAGCAGAGATGTACCATTTCTCTTCCTCCTCTGTGCAGGTTGTTTACATAAGTATCAGTGGATCATCACTTGAAGTACTAATCTCTGTAATCCAGGAAAGAAAACACAGTATTGCCAGCTACATGCTTGGAGCTGCACCATTATTAATCACCTGTACCTATTACCATCTGAAAAGCAATTCTTCTGTAGTTATTCACAGCTGCTTTGTGTTAGTGTATAAACAAATGAGAGAGAATCCTGTTTTGATGAGTTGCAATCTAAATAAACAAGCTTCACAAAGCATGGAAGAAAGGAAAACTGTGAAATGTCTTGGCGAATACAAACAATCTCTCTGTTTTTCAGCTCTGCTTCTGTAAAATGAAGTAATGGCATTATGTTCTAACTTCAGTTAAGATTGCAACCCCACCAGAACAGGGATTAGCTTCTAATTGTTGTTTTCTTCTTCTTTTGTGCTTCTACTGTGCTGAGCATAAGATGCCCTGATTTTGATTAGGAGCTGGGGGCACCACTACAGGGAAGAAAAAAAAAAATGTACACTGTGGGGAGTGGATATTTTCCATTCACATGGACCATATGCTATTCTGTCTCAGTTTTCCTTGATGCTAACTACTACCTCTCATTGCCTCATTCACTCTACGTATGCAAACATGTCCCTCTGCCTTGAACTGTGCTTATGCAAAAAATGACATGGAAGTTACAAATACCACTTGTACTGCAACAAAATTCAAGGCTTTTGTAATGGAATGAATTCCTGAGCTTGATTCTTAAGTCTTGAGAAAATTAAAAAAAGAAAAGCCTTTAGGAGTTTTCTAGTGCTTGGTTGTCTTTTCTTTGGTAAAGTATTAAAATCACTCATCTATAGAACTGACCCTTGTGCCTGTTACATTTTGTGTTTTAATAAAGGCCTTTTTACAGGAACAAGTGACCGTACTATTTTTTTGCAAAGAACGAAAGCATCTGGGTGCATGAATCTCTGCTAGAATTTTTCACGAAATAAAGCTAATCCTGTTCCTTTCCCCACCACAGCTGATTCTGAATTGATGTATATATGGTGCATTTTTAAATGTTCTGCTGATTTCTATGCACAAGTGGAATCTGTAGTAAAAACTCTGGTAAGCTGCTTTTGGCAATGTCTGAAAACTAAGGAACTCATAAGTAATGAAATCATGTGTTAGCCTTCACAGGATGGTGTTCAAACAGCCCATACTCTTGCTAAGCATGAATTCAATGTGTCATTGGTCAGTGGGAAAAAATACTGATCCTAGATGTATGAGTGCTTGCGGGAGGGGAGGCTGGATCATAAATACAGCCTGGAAAACAAATTGTGGAAGCAACTGTAGCCCTAAACCAGTATTGGGGGCGGGGGGGGGGGGGGGGGGGGGGGGGGGGATGGGGCTACTAGGAGCAAGGAGGAGGTTATTCCTCTCTTCCTTCACTCAATCCCAGCAGCGACTCCTTTGCTTTCAACCACGTTTAGCGCCTTGTCCCCTTGCTGGCTCCTCAGCCTGCGGCTCTAGCGGAGGGACAAGTAGCCAAACAATGCAATATTCCCTTGTGCAAAGCTCCCTGGACTCGATGGGAATTTTGCCAATGCAAGATTGGATCCCACTAATGGAAAAGGCTTACTTGGGGGAAGGACTAGATCAATGCACTATTGTTCCCTATGCTATATTTAAACATGTGCATTTCATGGAAGTTTAAAAATTAAACTTCTACACCACATGTATCCATAGCCCCTATGAATAATTGGAGCTATTCATTTACTGCAGTGGCGTAAAGCGCCCGTTGTTCGGAACGGGGCAGTGGCTTTCCTATCTCATCTTCAGCAATGGTGATGAGAGAATAATTGTGGTGGGAGCAGACAAAGGTATGTATTTTTGCAGAGATGACTGGCCAGGCTGAGGGTAAACTGTGCTTTGCTTATTCCTTCCCCACCTGGGTTCCTGGTTTGACTTGAGTTTTAATTTATTTTGTTGGTTTAAATTTGTGATAAAGGTATGGATTAATTTCACGTGCCTGATGATCATTAAAGGACAGCTGCTCTTTGCCAATTCCTTTTAGCAGATAAAGGTGTCTTCGTTATTTTTGTATTTGTTTTCCCTCATTGGTTTTGTGTTTATCAGTTTTTCTAATTAAAAAAAAATTAAAAAAAACCCCAAAACAGATGAATGGATGCTCTTTCTGAAAAGAAAAAGCCCACTGCCCCCAGTACAGACAGTCGGTGTCATTTTGTGATGGGATGCTTTGCTTTTAAGAAAATCTGGCATTTGAGCTGTTCCTTGGCTTTTGAGAGGAGCCAAATGCATAATTCAGTCTGCCTCTGTGCGCTACTTTTGAATTCTGCTGTGGCTCCATTTGCAAGAGAATAGCAGGAAGGATGTACAGCGTCCGACTTCTTTCTTGTGCCTGTGACACAGAAAGAAGGGGTGTTGGTTTGATTAACTATAGACCACTGAAGAGACAGATGAAAAGTGGCAAAATGTAAATGAACTCTCTCTCAGCTACTTTTGTTGTTTGCCACCGCTTGTGTACAATGGCCCATGACACCAAACCCACAGTTTCTGGAAAACTCATGTTGTGTAAGCTTTCATCGGTGGACTGTGGAGGTATACCTAGGATTTTGGAGATAAGTCTTTAGGAATAGAGAAAATCCCCCCCAGGCTTGAGCGTAAAATGAACGTGGTGGTTGTCTTTGAGGGGATACCAGCAGCACTGCTTTGGGTGCTACATGGTGGGACACCTGCAGTGGATGCCTGTGCACACAATTTTGCAGGAGCAGGTTTTGAAACGCTAGCTGCGGAGCGTGCTCTTACTGTGGTTCGGTGTTAAAAGCCTTATTTCCTTGCCCGAGTCTTGTTCCCTTGCAGCTGCAAGGCTCTAGCTAGTACAAACAGCTATCCCTGAATGCTATCTGTTGTCTGACTTAAGGTTTCAGCTTCTTTTCCCCAGTTCCCAGGCTGCCAAAGGTTGGGGGGTGGTGAAGATGTATGGCAGAACCACCAGGATGAGACAAAAACATCCCTTCTCGCTCAGGCACGTTAGTAGGTTGAGGCCGTTGGAGAGAGTATCACCATGATCCAAACTCTCAGGCAGGTGGTTGTAAAGAGGGAGAAATGGGTGAGGCATCCATAGACTGAAGGGCCTCAGATTCCCAGTGGAGAGAAGTAGAAAATGGGTTTCTTGGTGTCCCACCAAGAGTGAAGTGGCAGAGATCACTGAGTAAGGAGCTGTGTGAAGTGTGCTTAAAAAAAGACAGAGCAGGTGAGAAAAATATAGAATATCTACTGTTCCTCTGGATCTCTTGGCTTACTTTGCAGTGAGTTTGTGTTTTGGTGTGGATGGATGGTTGGTTTTTTGTGTGTGTACATGTTTGCTTTTTGGTGTGTGTGTGTGGGTGTTTTGTTGTGTGGTTTTTTTTTTTTTTTTTTTTTTTTTTTTTTTTTAAGAGAAAGAACTACCTAGCTCTCTTTCCCCCCTACCTATATTCATCCTGTGGTGTTACCAAGGATGGTATACTTCTGCTTTTCCCTCCCAAATGACTTCCACGTTCTACATAAATATTAAATGTGTTGTTTTTCCTACTGGTGCAACAGCAAAGAAAACTTCTCTTAGCATACATTTGACCATGATTACTTCCTTGCAGTATTATGATAATCAAATATTTAGATACCAAAGATAGTTGCCTGTAATGGGTAAATGTAAAACACTGCAGAACTTGTAAAATAAGTGGCAAGGCTACATTGATAGAGATTTAAAAATTCCCAGAACATCACTTCAACAGATGACATATGCTGAGGCAGTATTGTTAACAAGGTTTGTATTTCTGAAAGCAGCCTTTAACTGGAAGGTAAAATTTGCATGCATTTCAAATACCTGGTATGGATGGAGGGACAATTTCTGCTCAGATCTCCTGGCAGTCTCTCTTCTGCAGGCAAGACTTGTGCATGAGATAAACAGTGCAAAACTTTGCCTTGGCATGAAGGTAAATCTCAGCCTTGGCTAATCCGCAGCCTACCTGATTTCACCTGGTCCGCTCGAGCTGCGGCACCCTTTGCAGTGTGAGGACTGTCCAGTCTGAGAGTGCCCAAGCACAAACAGCAGACAAGTGGTGAATTTGGGATTTGCACTGGTGAAACTGGACAGCCACCAGTTGCCGAGAGGTGCAGCTGGCGTGACTTCAGCCATTGCACTACTTTCCTGTTGGACTGAGATGCAAGTAGGGGTGCTGCACAACTTAAAGCTAACGGCCAGTGCTAGTGGGGAGGTACTGGCAGGGCTGGGGTCCCTGGCACCTCTGAAAAGCCCACAGGGCTAAATGTCCCCCTTGCAGCATCGGGTTGTTCTGTTCTGTGTCTGCTGCACCCACTGCCAGATGCTGCGCCAGCCTCTCCCTGCCCCAAACACGTCCCCGGTGTGTGCCTGCACAGGTGTACCTGGAAGCCAGCATGGGAAACTCATCCAAACGAAACCAGCTCAGCAAATACACTCCAAATACATAGCTTCTCCTGAAATTAGCTTCCCAATTCTGGTTTGCTGTGTGGCCTCATGGTTGTGCTGGTCTCAATGTGGGGTGAGCAGGCGGACGGGGTCAGACTGTGCATTCAGGATCAATATGGCCTTATCCTGCCCTCGAGACACCCACGAAACTAGACCTTGGATTTGCTAAAGTGTGGCTTCCTGTTTTTTAGTGAAGTGTTCGCTTCCTTCTTCAGTTTTCAGGGAAAAACATGAGTGGCTGGCCCTAGGCTAGCCAGCAATGCTCACTGCAGCACTGAGCCTACAGGTTTATTAAACACCAATAGAGGGTAACATTGCCCAAAATCAATTAAAAAGCCAACAAGCTAAAACACGTGGGATTACATTAAAAGAAATTGATCCTCTTGGGTTTTAATATGGATTATATATTGTTGGTGGACAATGCAGCAAGAAAAGGTGGTATGGCATGCTGCCTGTGTGAGAAAGCCATTCTAGTGTCTAGAGGACCTTGATAAATGTATAGATGTATATGCATACAAAGCTGTGGATATTAACGGTGTATCTCTTCAGTTGTCACCCAGCACTTGCCCTCTTATTTCACACTTGTTTTTTGTGTGTGGAGGAGGGAGGGACAACCCCCAAAACCAACAACAATAAAAAAAAAACTGGGCAGTGAACCTAGAATGTGTTAGATCAATGCAGACACCGTGAAAAATAACCAGGACATGCCTTTGTGGCTTTTGATGTAACTGTGGCTTTTGATGTAGCTATGGCTGTTGCTGAAACTAACAGATGCAAAAGCTAACTGCCAGATATCCAGCATGTGTGCCAATGCTGACAAACCCGCCAGATGCCTGGCAGC
The DNA here is from genome assembly GCF_017639655.2 of Falco naumanni. Lineage (NCBI taxonomy): Eukaryota > Metazoa > Chordata > Aves > Falconiformes > Falconidae > Falco > Falco naumanni. The sequence continues at coordinate 19,138,094 of NC_054065.1, forward strand.
TGGTCTTGCCCCAACTCCAATGGCTCTCTTGTATATAGATTGCCTTTTGAATGAAAAAAATAAATAATGTTTTTCTGCTCTATCTCATGAAAGCATCTTCCCATAAATACAGTAAATATTTTTTAAAAAGTCAATCTACTGAGTTCATGTTAGAAGGAAGAAGGACACAGAAGCCTTGATAACGTTTATCCAGCATAAGTCAAGCTTTTTGGGGTGTAGCTTGGTTGTAAAAATTGGATGGTCTGCAATTCAGAGTGTAAATGGTCATTCTGTCCTCTGCAGCAAGAGCTGTTATACGCAAGCCAACTGGGCAGGTTGGAGAGAAAAAGCTATTTGGTTTTTTTATAAACAAAGCCTTTGCTGTTCCAGACTATGATGCTGAAAGGAAATCAATGTTTTTCCACCAAATGTGGTTTTATCTGGCCAGAATAAACAGTTATGACAGGATATTGGTGGTAAATTTATTAGTTGTCTTCTCTAGCTTTGACATTCTGGGAAAAACTACCTGAGATGGCCAGGAAAAGTTACATTCACCTTAATGTTTTTCTCCCCCCATCCCCTTTCATTTTTAATCTTCAGTTAGATATATGGCAGTTTAAACAGCTGACCTGAAATACACTATGCAATAATAATAATCATAATTTTAAAAAAAAATTGTGGAAATACAGTTGAGGCTAGGATAACAGTATTTCCTGAAGAGGAGTATATAACGTGATCCTACAAGGAACAGAATCTGCAAACCAGCCACTAACTTAATGATGATATTTTTAACAACTTCTTGCTGCAGCTTGTGCTAAGAATTTTCAGATTCGAAAAATACTATTTCTTTCTGTTCAAATTACAGGACAGGTGGGTTGGCTTGCAGCTCCGAGTATGAGCGCTTCATTTCCACGTTCTTTAAGGTCAGATTTTATTTTGTCCATCATTAAATTAATGAGACTCAGTTCTCCAAACAGTGTTCCAAGATGTTCCTTGAAGGATGAGAGTCACCAGTTTGCATCTGCAAATCTTTCATTGGGCGTTTGACACTTGTAGGTGGCAATGAGTATGTTATGCCCTAAACCGCCCTGAATCTGTTGCTTCCTTCTGTGGGCTTGCTGTCAGCACACTCACAGGATGAGATCAGGCTGCTTTTTATCTCTGAACATACAGGGGGCTCACTATAAAGGTCATAAATCTATGACCTTGTGTAGGTCTGGTGCAGATCATGAGTAGGTGCATCGGTTTGGGCACAGCAGCTATGAATGCACCTTTCCACTTGCAGCTGCCTGTGTGAATTTTGTTCTGCTTAACTGCTGCAAACCTTTTTCTTTCTCGGTGCTCCCCAAAACTTGTTTTCAACTTTGCGCTTAGCCAGACTAAATTACACCACTGCTCCTAGTGGTTTTTGAAGCACCGTTGCTTACTTTAGGAGGTATTGCAGAGGAATGCTTTGAAAAATTACTATTATTTTATGAGTTTCTTTTAGGTAAAGGTAACTGTATCACTCTAGTTGCTCTGTGCTTGAAATATTCTATCAAAACCACTATTTGCTCTTTAACCCAAGTTACCAAACACACTGAAAATGAAAGAGCTCATTCAGGGCTGCAGTCCTGCCAAGCCGTGGCCATGTGTGTTTCCCAGGACCTTATTTACGAACGAGTTCCACCTTCCTCAGACTTGTGAGAGCTTCAAGAATATGAAATTTTCAGAAAGGATAAAAAGAATCACTTATTTGCTTGCCCTATGAAGAACTGTTTAGCAAGATCACTGTGAGGTGTTTTGCATGTTGAATGAAGACTGAAAAGGAGCTTATTTACCCCTGAAGTGAAGTATGTTGTAAAACTGGAAAATACATAACTGCTGCCCTAGTCAAAGGCCTTGGCAAGTCTGCTGACTTGCCTAAGAAAAGGTACAAGGCAGGATTTGGACTTGAGTAGCCTAGTTCCTCATGCCTACCCCCAGTTTATATATTAATTATTTTACCATAAAAGTCTTTAAACTTTATCTTTTGAACTGTTAATCCTGTTCCTTTTTTGAATACCTTGAAGTGAAGCGCAGGGAAAGAAGTTAGATAAGAGTGAAGCTGGTGTTTAAGTTGTGTGAAATTATCTGTTATTTGTTCTGTTGTGCATAAGGGGGTACGGAGGTAATGAGCCTGTGCTTTGATATGTGGCTGTACTGGTAGATGGTGGGGCAAGGCTGAGAAGAAGGTTACTAGGCCAGTTACTGCTGGCATATGGCACTAATAGGTGGACTCTGGATTTCCTCTCATCTGGTATTTCTCGTCTTGGTTTTGTTTAGCTATATAGCTGTGTTAATGTGTTCATTCCTATTGTGAAGGTCTTGGTAGGACTGCAGAGGTAGGAGTTACTCCCAAATGGTGGGATGAAACCCCTCTGGTTGTCTCCACAGTGCCCTGTCTCTCTCCCTGCCTTCCCTCTGTTGCCACCCTGCCATCGGGCAGACTGCTTGGTCAGGTGGAGCAGTGTGGACTAGTCTTGCCACGTCTTCCAGCAGGAGCAGAAGTCATCTAGGAGCTACCTGTGCAAGCTTTTTTATCCTGCTTCCATACTGATGCAGCACAAAGGGAATGGCGATCAGGTATCTCAGCATCCACCTAACTCTTAGTACTAGGACAGCCTCTGCAATTGCCTTCGTATAAAGGCTGCGTACCACTGCAGTGGGGGCTGGGAATCTCACCGGGCAAAGCACGGAAACATGACAGTGAAAGACAAAGGGCACTTACCAGCACAACCTGCCTCTGTCCTTGGGGCAGATGAAGCAGTGGTTTTGCTGGTTCACTCCATGAGAGGGTTCTTCTAAATTCTGGAAAATATAAGTGACAAATCAGGTGTTTTAATCTGTGGATTGAAACCAGGGGTGAGGCTGGGGGGGTTTAAGCAGGCAGCCAGGATGTAGGCAGTGAAGCATGTTCTCCCAACCAAAAGAAGAGCAGGGGCAAGTGTGGTAAGTGGTAGCACTCATGTAGACATGCCATCCCAGCTCTCTGCATAAAATTAGGTGCAGAAATTTGTTTATTTGAAGGAAGTGGAGAAACTGCTGCCTAAGAAATGAAATGCTTCCCTCCACAGTCTACTTGAAACTTCCATTTATGTAGACTTCATCCCAGAGGAAGGTTTCCAGGACAGTGACTTATGGACCAGATTGTTTGGCAAGACCTCGGTCTCCAGCGAGAAGTGCCTTGCAGAGGGAACTTTGAGGGATACAGCTGTTATGGTCTCCATCACTTTATATGCTGTGATGCCTGGGTAAGTGTATGCAGGTGGAGCCAGCCCAAAGACTGTTGCACAACTTTATTCTACAAGTGTGGCTCATTGCTGTCAACCTCAACACATACCTCTGGCAGGCTTGGATGCTGTGGGTATTGTAGCATGTTGCCTGCAAGGGAACAGGCTGCTTTGATCTGCAGGGCAGCGAGGGGAGAGTGGGACCTGGGCATGAATAGATGCGGGGTCACAGGGAACCCTGCATGGTGACCCTGTCTCCCCAGGGAAATGCTCTTGCCCGAGCTGTCTGTCTTCATGGACACAACGCAGTAGCTCATACTTCAACAGGGATACGTCCCCTGGAGGAAGGTATTTAACAGCAAATTGGCCTAGTAATTTTTAGTGATGACCTTGCGTTAATTACAAGTTGCAGTATTAGTAAATCCCTTCTGAGAGCCAGCTGTTGTGTTGGCATTAACTCCCAGATTCAACTGCTTGTTTACAAAGTTCTAGGGCAATTAAAGCTTTTTTTCCCCTCCTTTTATTGTTTTTATTCAACTTGGCACAGCCAGGTGATGAATGGTTTCCCCCTCTCCCTTTTCACTGTGTCTTCCTGCCTGCTGCTTGAATGGATCATGTCTGATGAGACTTCTCCCTGAGTCCCAGGTGTTTGCTTGCCTTATGGCAGGATGTTGGCAGCCCTGTCCTCAACCAGTGCTCCGAGAGGTGTTCCACAAAGAGAAAACTGGTGGCCCTTCCACTAAGGGTCTTGGTTTTAGTGAGGTCTTGGTGATGACCCAGAAACTTCTTAAGAATGGCAATAGTCATAGTGGGAACAGGTCTCCCATAACGCAGTGTGGGACTGGGAACAGAAGATTTAGGCTTGGTTTGGGCAGACTGGTGGTTGCAGCACCACCTGAGATGGTCCCAGGATCACAAAAAAGCCCCGAAAAGAGTCAAAATGCCACTTGGGATAGGCTGTCCCTGCAACAGCTGGTGGCTGCTATAGCTGTTGGGGTCAGTGTGTCCCCCTTGCTCAGACAGTGGTGTGGTGCAGAGCTGTCCCCTGCAGGTCCATGTCCTCCGCTCTGGTGGAAGCGGGTCCCAGTGCAGGTTGCAGCACCGTGTCCCCAGCAGATGATAAGGTTTTAGAACTGAGTAAACTTTTGGTACCGAGTGCTCCTTAAGATTGCAGCAAAGAGAGGCTGGGTGGCAAGCAGGGCAAGGGCTGTGCATGGGGCTGGGATGCTGCCCTTCCCTGTTGGTCTTGCGGTGCCCAGCTCTGCTTTGAGGTCTTCTGGTATCTCTGGGTGCAGGTACTGCTGGGGAAGGCTGGCCTCTGGTTAGGGAGGGTCATGTACCTGTTTCACTAGTGCTTGGCCCAAAGCGTGGGTGTAGCTCTTGGAAGCAGGAGTTTACGTAGATGTTTGCATACAGGGAAGGGATGCAGGATACTGCCAAAGACTGCGTGAGGCTCATCAGTGGTTCCCCTGGGCTTTGCACCCAGCACTGGCCAGGGCACCTGCCCTGACACTGCAGGGGCACCCATCCAGGTGAAGCTGCAGTGGTCCTCCAGCTCTTGGGGCAAGCTTCTGGGTATACAGAGAAGGCAGCTGGGACCAGTCTGTCTGGATGTACCAGTGATGACCATGACTGATCAACTCAATTTCTTGGAAATGGCTGGATTTGTGGATGAGAGGAGAGCAGTCAATAATATCAACTATAGCAAGGCTTACAGCCCTGTCTTGCAGTGTTGTATCCAAGCTAGGGTGGATGTCTGGATGGGTAACTGTCTGGATGATCAGGCTCAGAAGGTCATGGTTAATGGGTTGTACTCTGCCAGGATGCCAGTGACAAGTGCTACACAGTAAGGGTCTGCTCTGGGGCCTGTTCTGTTTAACATCTTTACTAGTGACCTGGAGCAAGTGACAAAGTACGCTCTTATCAGCTCTGTGGATGACTCTAGACTGGGAGGACCAGACAGTGCACTTGAGGGCAGGACATGGGCAGGCTGAAGGGATGGCCCTACAGGAACCTTACAGAGTTCAGCAGGGACAAATGCAAAGTCCTATTTGTGAGAAGGAAAAGCCCCTGGCAGGGATGCAGGCTGGGGGATGGAGGGGCTGGGAGAAGCAGCTCTGTGGAAAGGGCCTTGGGGGTCTGAGGGGGCATGTGAGCCAGAAGGGCACCCTGGCAGCAAAGGAGGCCAGCAGCATCCTGCGCTGTATCACCGGGCACATCATCAGTAGAACAAGGGGCTGGCTGCTATTCAGGGCTTGCTAGGGAACACCCAAGAACTACATTCTGTCTTGGGCTCCCTGGTATGAGAAACCAGAGTGATTTCAGCAGAGGCAGCTACTTGCCCTATGAGGACGGGGTGAGGGATTTGGGCTTGCTCAGCCTGGAGAAGAGGTGGCTTTGTAGGGTGATGAAACAGCAGCCCCTCAGTGCCTGGGGGGAGGGAGTCAGGCTGTGCGCAGCACCGCAGGCGAGAGGGTGAGCCACAGTGGGCATAAATTGAAATGAGAGGTTCAGACTGGGCTTAAGGAGAAGCCTTTTCCCCCGTGAAGGCAGTCGGGCAGCAGAGCAGGTGCCCTGCGTGGCTGTGCACTCTCTGTCCTTGGAGGCTGTAAAGGCTAGACTAGATAAAACCCTGAGCAGCTTGGTCTGACCTAACAGCTGAGCTTGTTGGGAGCAGGGGGGTTAGACAAGGAACCTTACTGGGGTCCTTTCCAGCCTGCATTATCCAATGAAAAATGTTTAGAAAATTGAACCATTAGGGAGGTCTATATTCCCTCTAGAAATGTCATTTGCTTGCAAGTGCATTTCATGTAGGAGTGAAGATTAGAACTAGATCAGCCAAAACATTAAAAATACGGTATTTATACACTGGCCCCCACTATAAATCTTCAAGTAAATAGGAAAATGGAAAGTGAGGTTTTCTGTGTCTATCTCTTTTTATGTGCCTAAAACTTCTCCCTTTGTTTCCTCATCAATCAGTCTCTTCCACCAGAAAGCAATTTGTATTAAAGACACTGAATGTGTCAAGCAGAATAGACTTTTACCTGGATACTGATTCTTTTTCTTTTTTTCTTTTTTTTTTTCCCCTCCAAGGGTTCCTTCTCTATGTCCTCCTGCAAGACTATAAGGGAGTATTGTATGTCCCTCCTATCACAAGTGTCTCACCACCAATGAAAGCTGCAAAGCAAGTGTACTCTTGCGTGGTTCTTTTGCCCTGTGTATTCCGAGTACTTGTCTGCACATGGACTAACACCGTACCTTCCCCTTGCCCCCAGCGTGGCTCCCCTGCTGTGGTGCATAAGCAGGCACCGTGCAGTGTGATGGTGCAAGAAGTCCTGTTTTTGTGTTCCCCTCACAGGGGGGGCTCCCATGCAAGTATAGTGCAGCTGGGAAATGCTGAGCATAAACCTTGCCTTCTTCCTCTCAATGGCCAGGCAAGTGTTTTCAGGCAAATAATATAGTGAGTTTTGTGGTGTGGTTTTTTTTTAAACTCACCTGAGCGGGGGCACCTTGATGTTGTGGTGTATAATGTGTACATAACAGTGCATGCATTTGCATTTCATCTGTGCCAGTCTGCAGGAAAGCCTTGGGTGCAAATATGTAGGTGGTACGTTGCTTACTGTCCCTGTGTGCTCTCTTGGCCAGCCCTCGTTCCTGTCTTGACTGTGAACGATACTGGCTATATGTGTGCATAGTCCTCTTTGCAGAAGGGGCTTTCCTTTCTGTGGGGCTGTTACCTTCAACCAGGGTTCATTTATTATTTTTATTATTATTATTATTGTGGAGGGAGCAAGTACTGACTTAGTGTCTGACCTATCCTTGATGTAAGCGCTTCCAATATGGACAAAAGCACAGCTTTACTAATTTTTTAAAAAGGTGCAGATAAATTAATCCTGAGAGTGTTTTCAAAGGGCCTATTTATCTCTTCCTTAGCTTCTTATGATAAATATTTTCTAATCAGCAGGATGGTACTGAGAAGAAAGAATTTAGAAATGCCAGGGGGAGATACTAATGGGACTGTGTCTATAACCTCTCTATATACCCAATATAGGTACACTTTCAGTGGCATGTTCCCTTTCATAGGGAGTAGGATGGCTACATTTTGCAGTTAGTTCTGACTGCCGCTGTTTTTTTGTAGCAAAATAATCCCCTTGTCACTAGAGGCCATTGCAAAAGTTTACGCTTCCGCTCAGAGCAGCGAAAATAATTGATGTCACCACCACAGTATATCACCTTGTTACAGTGCATATTTACAGGGCCAGAGCAAGGTTCTTCCACTGCCCCAGGCAGGTACAAAATTGCTGCCTAGATAAGAAAGGGCACCACCAGTATCGCTGCTGGCAGTCTGAACTGATCCTTTGCCATGGCTTGCTGCCCTCTAGTAAAGGTGGCAAGAAGGTGGCATGTGGCCAAATTTTAGCTGCCTCCAGCAGTTTGCAGGTCACAGATTACCATCTTTATTCAATGGTAGAAGGTGAATATGCTCCCCTAGCTGCATGGTAGCAGACACAGCAGAAATGTTGGGTGGCAAGGTGGTGTAGGTAGATGGAGGCAGTGAATTGTACCAGAGCAGGTAAGCTGACTCAATTGTGTAGTGGAAGCAAGGTCTTGTTCTTTGCTTCTGCTATGGGTGACAAGATGAAGCAGAGGGTAAAGTGAATAGATGGGTGTTGTAGCCCCTCTAAGTTGGGTGACTTGTCTACCTGCTCTTTCCCTTACCTGAGATGATAACACCTGCAGCAGGGGGTTTGCTGCCTTAGGTCTGTGCTATCTGTTTGCTAGAACTGGCCATGCCAACGCATAACTGGTAACAGAACTTGACCCCGGTGAGGCTATTGCTACGTCTCAGCTTCACGTCTGCTGCTGGATTAGATGCGCCTGTCACAAGGGGCCATGGTAGCCTGCTTAGAAAAGCGATTAACGTGGGGAAAGCAAAGAGAAGGATAAATTGTACTGGTTGGGTAGATCAAATGTACGGACTGAAGTTGTGCTGTGTTGGTGTTTTGTAAGCCTAGGCTATTGTCAAAGCCTGTTACCTGTTGATGTTAGTTGTTACTGTGAATGCTCAGCAGTTTTGCAGAGCTCATGGTGGTGTCAAATTGTTCACCCAGGACATCAGGATATGCCTTTAATGACTGCAGGGTAGTTTGGTTTGTTTTTTGTGAATATAGTTTGTTCTGTTTTCTTGAGCTGATTTAACTGCTCAAGTTAAGTCAGTTAAGAGGCAATGGCAGGTTTCATTTCTTCAGAGCTGGTAGATGTCTAAGACTATTTGAAGAAGGAAGCTATAGGAATTATGACGGGCTGAAGAAAGAAATAATGAATTTTCTGTTGATCCCATTTGCAGAAAGGGTTAAGCTGTTATAGTTTAAGTTTTCTGTTAAAAAGAGAAATATCAACCAAAGGTAGATACCTGGTATGGAGCATTTCTGCCTAAACAATATGAATTTAACAAAGTTGTTTATTGGCAGAGTTTCATGATGCCGAGCCTTGAGTGACTTTAATTATAGGCCGTTCTGTCTGCGAAGCGTGTGAAATGTTTGTGTGACCGGGTGACATGTAGATATGTATTCATCTCCCTTTTTATTTTAATAGTAGTCTGTTCTTCCAAAAGCGTTCACCCTTAAGGCCACCTCAAGGCAGAATTATTTCACCTGGGACTGTGCATAGGTAGGTAGCAAAGCGCTAAGGTTTTAAGTGTAATAATAGTTTGTTCACATTCAGCAGGAGGAAACCTTCCTCTGGTGTAATCCACATACCAATGCAACAGCATACTGGGACCATAAAAGCCCTACGATCAGGTGGATTTCCACAGTGTAAACGTGACACTAGCACTGTCACTAGCAGCCCCGTGCTGCTCCCTGTAAGACTTGTCCTAACTGGTATCCTCGTAACACGTACTGCTGTGAGTCTCGGGGCTGTTCCGCATCGCTGCGTGAGCCCAGCTCAGAAGCTGCTGTATCTTAAATCTGCCCTCGGTCATCTCCCACACACTGGGTCACCCTCTCCCTGAACTGTACCCGTGTTACCCCTCAGCCTCTGGAGGCTGCTGGTGAGATGATTGAAGACGTATGCCTGGATGTAACTGTGCATTGCCATTATGAGAGCCCTCTTTAGTTTTATTCAAGAACTATTTGTTCAACTTGCATAGAAATTGAATTGTGTTTGGCAAAAAATAGTGTAGAAAGCGGTAAGTTTGGAGCCATAAGTGTATTGGTCTTATACAATATAAATTAAGAATTAAGGGAGTTGTAAAATATGGAGGAAAAACTTCTGCTGGTGCTGGCTTGTGATTCACAAATGCTTGGCATTGCAGTATCATCAGGTTGAGGACTAGGATTGACTTCTGACTGTAGTAGTTGTTATTGCTCATTTCATCCATTCAGACATCGTGATGCTGTATTATAAAATTCAGTAGTTTGACACTGTGGTATTGATGTCTGGCCTGTTTGGAATTTTCTGGGTTTTATCTGGAAGTCTTAAATACATTAGTATGCTCACGTTGCCTACATCTTAAATGAAAGCTGAGATTCTCAAATAACAAAAATACAGAAGCTGGAACTTGAATAGAAAAGTACCAGAAGCTCCAGGTCCATTAGAAAAGAAACCCAGAACCAAAAACTAGGCGATGTGTCAGGCTGGGCACTGGTGTACCTGGCACTAGAGAACACCCTCGAAACCAGAAAACCTTTCCGGTAACACTTATGTGAATAGATTTTAACAAAAGGCAGTTGCAGTGCGTGGGCCCCTCCCCCCCCGGGTGACTTAACCATTTAATCCAAACTTTCTACCAAATTTATTAGAGCTGCACTGTTTAGGCTCCCCTTTGTTGTAAATCTGCCAAATCCTTGCAGAACAGGATGTCGTCTTGGAGCCGATATTGTTTCACAGTTAGACAAAGCGACTTCAAATTGAATCCATGAGTGACTGAACCTTGCTTAAAATTCTGTTGGCTGAGCAGTAAATACTTTTTTTTTTTTTTCCTCCTTCAATTTAGCACAGAATTTTGTTTGACACTTCAAACAGAAACTTGGGACTTGGCATACACCAAATTTCGTAATCTTCCCACCTCCAAGTTTTGGAGTTCATGGGTGTTACAATATGGAAAGGTTGCGGTGATCCTGTACAAGCTTTCCTGCTGTATGGACTTAATTTTTTTCAGTTCTATTAGTCAAATATTGTAAAAATAATTATTTCTGGTTTCATTTGAGAGATATAGAGAAATTTAGTATTGTTCTTAAATTTACCCAGCTTAAGACAATGTTAAGAGATAGTAGAAGCTTACAAGTAGTGGTGAATGTCATTACCAGAAAAGCAAACTATACCTAAAAACCTTATTCCCAGTTGCACATTCTTAGGAGCTCAACTCCTGTTTGCTAGTGGATTTAGCTGGAGCAGCTGAGGCTGTTATCCCTCCCAATGGGCTGTGTCTCTGTCGAGGTTGCTGTGTCCATGGTATGCTGACTGAGACGTGCCGCCAGTCCTCAACAATTTCCTTCCACGCATGTTAACTTCTGCTGCATTTGGCAGTAGTTTGTGTGGTCAGTTTTCAGTTTCCCAGAACTGATTGGGGAAGGTGGGAAGAACAACATAAAGTACAGTACTCTGGGTCCCTAAAACAAGGTGAATAAGGATATGATTTATAAACTCTTACCCTGATAATTATCTCCCATTCTTATGACTGGCATGGAGATGGAGGAAATCTAGTTTAGAGCTAGTAGGGCTTTTTATGGAATAACAGTCATCCTCATTAAAAAACTGTGCTCTTGGAGAACAGACTTTAAACCTCAGTTCCCACCACTGCATAATGTCTCTTATAGATAAAATGTAGTTGTGATGTTTTTGTGAGGATTTGTTTTTAATCTTATTTCCCACAGTCAAGGTGACAACAGGGGAAACTGAGCAGATGTTGTCAAGGAAAGTGGCATCAAAACAATTTTCACAGCTTCGTTTTAATGAGGATCACATTGATACTGACAAAAGTAAAATTGGAACATTAGCATAGTTCCTTGAAGAGTTCAGGAAATCATTGAAACTAAATGGCGTGACAAAGTATAAGTGACAATTAGGCTTTGCATCAAAAGTGCTTGCTGTTCGGTAGGTCAAATGACTGCCACGCTTCCTAATGCCATGTAAAATGTAACAGTGGTATATCTGTAACGCAGGAACCTTTGGCCGATTCACTGTTGACGTCTGAATCGTTTTTTCCTCCTGCTTCTCAGACTGAATTTAGAATGTGGGATCCATGATATACAAAAGTCTTTTTTAGAGATAATTGCCCTCTTGATGCTCATCAAAGGTTTAGTGTCCGATTGTGAATGCCTCAAGTGAACAGGCTTTTTTTTGGGGGGGGGTGGGAAGTTACAAAAAGAAAAAAAACCCCAACCAAAAACCACAACCAAAAAACAAACCCAAACCAGGAAAACCTCCTTGCATCTTAGAACTTTATATTTTTCATTAGTTGTTTTAAAACTCAGATTATGTGCTCGGTTGTAATTAATGGGTCATCTTGACTTGAAATCTGATCTTATTTACAAACACTAAAAGCTGTGTGTGATCTGGTACTTCATGTGTCTTTACATTTTTGGTAAGTTTTTAGGGGCTTTTACAACCACATTTTAAAAAAAAATTGTAAACATGCATGTGTCTTGTCTGTTGTTATATGATGTCCTTGCATAATAATAAAGGAAGTGGCAATAGAGTTGAGTGACATCAATTGACATACTAGATCTATACAAAATAAAAACCAAATGAGGCTTTCCTGCACCACTGTTTTTTTTCAGATCTGGAGTTTGTCACAAGGACAACTTCACTCATAGGTCTAATGTAGTTAAATATTTTTATGGCCTCTGGTGTAGACAGGCAGTTTCCAAGCAGCTGCAGCATTTTATTACTGATGCTTTGCTGATGCTTAACGTGGTGTTTGCAGATTTAATGTACAGGTTTGATTTCTCATCCAACAATTGGTGTCTAGGTGAGTTATTTAGGAGTTGGCTTGGACTGAAGATAACACCTGCACCTAGCTTTCACAGTCACAACTGTTGACTTGTCTTGAGGCACCTTTTGCCAAGGTCACTTTGGTGTGATCTCTCCATTGGGGTTTTTTTGAGCGTGCAGAGCGTTATGAGGTTGGAGGTTGAGGGGTGGCTTCACTATGCCTTGCTCTTCATTGCTGTTGCTGTTCTTTTAATTAGACTTCATTGCTACCCATTCACTGAGGAAAAATGATAATCACAGGCTGCAGCTCTTGCTGCATGCTTACAACACCTAATTTGTGGCCTGCAAAAAGAATGAAAAAGAACAAAGCACGGCTGCAGAGATGGAGGGTCGTTACTGGAAGATGGCCAGTTGAGACCTGCCCCGCCATTCTCCCCAGTGGTGCATCTAGGTAGCCCCCCATGTTGGCCGTGGCCCCCCAGGAGGGAGCATCCTTGGGGGAAAAAAGTCCACTCTCATGCCCTGCTGCATCAGTCAGATGCTTCTTGTCCTTGTCCTGTGTGTCATGCAGCCCTGGTGTTGGGAATGCAAACGTGGGATGCTCCGTGGGCCACAGTGACTCAGCCTGCAGTGAGCAGAGGCCAGAAGTGCTGCTGCTGTTGGTGGGTGTGATTTTATCCATGTGTCAGAGCTGGCCTAGAGTTGATGCAGAGGGTGCCTGGGAACCTGTGCGGGCAGTGATAGCGTTCTGGGCTTCCAAGCCGGAGTCCGGGAGTCCCAGAGCTGCTGAGTTTACTGCTTTTTCTTACTGTCCGGTGCTTTTCTTAAGAAGATCTCCTGGAAACTTGGAAAAATTCACCTTTTGATTAAAAGCCATTACTTTGGAGAAGAAGTTGGAAATGCAAGCCCTAAACACCTACCAGACAGACAAAAGAATATCACTGTATCCTATTTTTTAAGTATTAAGATGATATTTTTGAGTTCTCAACATAGCTGGCTAATGACTTGAATGATAACTGGGCCCTTCTGAAACTTCTCTGTAAGTCAAACTTCAACTGGCGTGGTGACTGATTGCTCAGTGTCAGATAGCACAGAGCTATTCAGAAACTCAGAAAATCATCTAGATGTCTTTCAATTTCTATTTTTGCTCCTCTTGCACATGCACACACAAAATCCAGTCCTTGATGAATGGGTAACACTTAAGCCTTGCTGGAGTTCTGAATGCTGCTTTGTTTTTTGGCTCTGATTTTGAACAACTTGTCTGTACCATAGCAGTCTGAGGGGTGTTTGCTGACTTACCTTTAAATCATAAACCCAGGTAGTATTTTCCTTTCAGGATGAATGTTTTACGCTACCATCCTTGCTTTGGTAGTCAAACTGAAATACTTGTTGACCTAAATAATTTATTTTATAAGGGCTGCTTTTTCATTGATAATCAGATTGAATTAGCGTTTGCATAGGGGTGGAAACATACCATGTTGTGCTTTACCCTGTACTCTTTCTGTATTATCCTCTATGCTGAAGTGAAATGGTGAGTATGCTTCTGCTAAAGAACAAAACACAGCTAGATGGCTCACCCAGGACTATCCTTCCTGCCAAAACACAAGGATTTTATACAAGGATGCCACCCTTTTTCCTCCCATCAGTAGCCAAACTCAGCTGTGCCAAAGAAAGGTCCTTTTTTTTTTCTTTTTTTTTTAATACAACCCACACACCATGGAAGTTACAGTCATATTTTCCACTAACCACAGAGCTGTGAGTGATGGCACGTGTGTTTTAAATAAAACTAGGAGGAGAACTGATGTAATGCTCTCTGGGATATGTGTTTTTTTCTTTCCACATTTCTCCCTCTTTTTCTTCCTTCCATCTGTTGGCTGCTATATGGATTTTTGTTTTGTTTAAGATGTATTTTTTTTCTTGCTGCAAACCACTGTGAGGGAACTGTTGAAAAGGGCAGCTCTGACACCTTGAGCTCAAGGATGGATCTATTTTATTTTTTTTTTTTAAGTCTTTAAAATTACAGGGTGGTGCAATGTACCAGCTTGTATAATCTTAAGTTTTTTTCCTTTCTTCTCTGGAGGATATAAGTGAATTTCACATGTAACTCTGATAGTGCATGAGAGCAATACATGTCTGTTTTTTTAGTGACATGTTGAATTTCAACTGTCTGTTTCTTTAGTGAGATCACAAAATGGTTTTGAAAAAAAAAAAAAAGTATTTCAGGTTTAGTTTATTAAACTGCAGAGAGGCTCGTTCTGGAATGACAAGTGGAACCTGTTATTCCTCTGTTACTTTTTCTACTGCTGCTTTCAATGATTAAAATAGTTCAGCTCCTGCTTATAATGCTGTGTTTGGGAACATTTAGACCAAGGTTTTTATAAATTTTCATGCGGAATTGTCAAATGGCTCAAAATTAAATAATTTTTTTAAGGGAATAATTCTAAGTAAATTTCTATACTTACTAAGGTTTGAATTCAGCTTAAAAAATATAATTAACCAGACTGCTTTGTCTCTGGGTATGCGTCTCACCTGACAACTTGCTTCTGCTATACCAGTACAGTGTCTCTGCGGCCCCGCTAGGGAGGCTCCAAGGAATGAGTCTCAGTTGCCTATTGAGAAAAAACTTAATAATTGGTGTTCCTTAAATCTGAGATGTTACGTGATGGGCCACCATGTCAGCTGGTCTCTTTTTGTGGCATTAGCAAATGGGAGGTATCTCCAGTTAAGTTACAGGGGCTGAAGGGTTAAACTCATGCCATGTAGACCTCAGGGTTAAGCCTGAACCCAAAGGTTAGGATGGCTCTGGTTACTCTGTGCTTGCTGTGGGCTAAGAGCACACAGGCAGAGGCCTCAGTGAATGATCCGGCAGCATAATTCATTAGCTGGAAGCACCTGGCTTGTGTCTGCGCCCCTGGCCACTCCTGGCAATGGCACTTGAATCCATAGTCCCATTTTCAAAATAACCTAGGGATACGGAGCCATCTCAGTTCGAGCTGGTCTGACTCCGGGCTGACATGGCCTCTTCCCCAGTTACTCCTTCCTTGCCCCAGGACCTCGTGTGGAGCTGATTTAGCTTGCTCAGCCAGCTGAAAGCTGTCTGCTTTTTATTTTGAGCATTACCTTTCTGCTGGTGAGGCTGCCTGATGCAGCTCTATGTATGGTCAGGAGCGTGCCAGCCGTGGAAGGAGTGGGAGTGCGTAGGGGTGTAAGTCAATTTGAGATGTGGTTGTACAGTGGTTTAATCCAGTCTAAATAGTGTCAGACAGTCAATGTAAACAAACCTTTACTGTAGGGGAGGCGAGGAGAGATTGGCTTTGCTGAGGCTGCTCTAAGCAAGAGAGGGCTGGGGGAGCGCGGGGATCATCGATTTACGGCATCTCTGCTGCAGCGTGAGAAATACTCCGAGGAGCTGTCAAAGCCCAGCGTCCTGCGCCCTGAGAAGTAACAGATCGCACTCGGATGGTGCTGAAATGGAATTTTTTTTTGCAACAGATAAAGTGAGACGATGCAGGAAAACAAAATGCTGAATAAGCCAGGTTAACTAAGTTTTCACATAACTGTTTTGTTCTCTGTCTGTCCAGATGCTTGCCCCCAGAAACAACTGAAATACCAGTAGGTGCAGGTCCTAATTCTCCTGGCCTAAGATCAGCATGTATAGCAGTGAAAATTAAGAGGATATTTAATGTTGATACATTGGAACAACCGTTTTGTTTAAAAATCTTCAGTTCTTCCATAGGAGTGAAAAATCCAGAATTGTGTGTGGGTTGTGGTTGGTTTTTTTTAAGCTTTGTTTGGCACTGAAAAATGCAGATTTCTTGGGCTTTGGCCTCTGTTACTAATTTAAGTCTGGGTTTTTTTTCACCCTTATGCGGGGAAGGTCTGCTCCAGTAATTATGTTTTGTTAATATTGACATACTACATCTTCAAGAGAAAAGCAGACCTGTTCTCCCTGACTACTGATAAGCACACTCTATACCTCCTGTGTAGATTTTAGATTCCTTTTCTTAAGAAAAACACAAACTCATCTGAAAATACACGTATTTATTAGAGAAGTAGGAAGAGCTAATTTCAGAAAAACATCTTTGCTGCTTTTAGGTAAAGCAAGTGACATTCGGCCCAAAGGAGCTGCCAAGAAAGTGTTTTTGCAGACTTTTAATAATCCTTAACATTTCCTTTGTCAAAGTCGACACCATCTACTGTGTGCAGAGACAAAGCCCAGGAGAAAATGCTGTGTGGAGAATGTGGCATAAGCTTGGGTGCAGGAACTCCTCGTGGCTGGCAGTTAGTTACCGCGTTTTGATAAGAGCAGGAGAGTGCGGCTGTAAAATACAGCAGTGCTTCGATCTCAGTTTTGTATCAGTACAGCTCAAAACGCAGCACTTTACAACTCTTAATAGTACTTTTCCCTGCTCAGTGTGCACTTTAAATATTAGTTAGACCTGACAGTAAGCTTGCAGGTTAGTGTAATATTCTTGCAGTATAAATGCTATTTATAATAAGTTATGACTATAATTTATTTACCAGAGGGAGGAGGAGGGGAGCAGACAAAGAGGCAGTCAGTTCATCCTGCTAAAGTCAGTGACCAAACCGGAATAAAATCCAGGTGTCCCTGAATCTAGTTCTTCCACTTCCAGTTTTTCCAGTGAGCTGTATTTAGTGTGACTGTGATGTTGTTATATTTTTATAACTGCATCTCCTTGAGTGGCAGAGATGGAAGCCACATGGATATTTATCTCAGCAGATGGGAAGACTTCTTACTCCTCTGTCCTGCTTCCAAGGAAAATAGTAATAAGTTTGATACTATCATTAGATGGGCTTTTGTCTTGATAAATAAATGAATAATAATCCGTGTTCTTTTGATATGAGCCAGGAAGACACACTGTTTTTTTTTTTTCTCTTGCAACACTGAATAAGAAACTGAGAATAATAAAACCAGAAGTCAATAGTTATTTTGTCTCACTTGTGTTTTGATATAGCTGAAGGTCAGTTTGGAGCCCTGTGGTTTTGGGGTGTTTTGGGGTTTGGTGGTTTTTGTTCTTGGGTTTTTTTCCCCAAGACAGCGTATGCATTTCAACAATCTCAAGACCTGTGGGATGCATAGATTATGCTCTGGCTTATCTTTCCCTGGGCAAACTGCAGCAAACTACTCATTGGGACACTGCAAATAACGCACATGTGCAAACAGTAGGGTCACAGTCTGGTATTCAAAACACATATAAGCTTTGGGTGTGCTGGTGACTTCATGAGCCTCCCTCTTAAATCAGCCAGAATAAACTAGAAAGAAAAATAAGTGGATGCAAGCAGAATAACTTTGAGCTAGGAATGAAGGTGATTTCAGCATTAAATATCATGTATCTTTGTTCCTAAGTGCAACCTACTTGGAGTTAGATTGGTTTAGTGGCCACAATAAGCATTAACATATTTACTGCAGAAAAGCACGTTGCATGCGATAAATATTTTGGCTATACTAAAACAGGTTAATTAAAAAATGCTTTCTGTCAGTCTATGGGTAATACTTGTGCTGACAGGCAGATAGAAGACTTAGCCATCATCTTGACAAGATGAATCCCAAGCTGTTTCTTGCAACATAATCTTTTATAGGCTTGGTAACCTTTGTTTAGCTAAGCATGTACAGAGGGAAAAAAGAAAACATTTTTTTTGTAATCCTGTCAATAAGAACTCATTGTCTGATTGCTTATTATGCCTGGCTTTGTGCGATGGCCTCTAGCCCTAGCTTGCCTTAACAGGAAAAAGTAAAAATTGTATGTGTATATGAATGAGAAGCAAAAGTCTTGCTGCAGACTGAATCCAAATAGAGAAAACTACTCACAAGGTCAGGTTCCGGACAAGCTGTCAAATATAAATGCTGTCCTCAGGGCCTGATTCTGATCTCATTCCTCTGTAACTTCAGACAAACTCCAATAAAGCTGGTGGTGGCTGCTGTGAACTGCCATGAGGTCAGGCTTAATTACCATGATATTAATTATAAGCAAATACTGTAATGCTTCTGCAGCTTTTAGAAAGTATCCTGCTCATATTTTAGTGGTGGTGTTGTAGCTGGGGTGGTTCAAGACGTAAGGGCTAATCTACACAAAAAAGAAATTCCATTTCACCATTTGCAGTTTAATGGAGTACAAACAGGCAGGGAAAACAGTCTACATAAATACAGATGTCTCCACTTCTGAGGCTTTTCTGTGTTCCTACTACTTAAATGGGGATCAAGAATCATATTGTTCCGTGGACTGACTCTTTGTTTACAATAACCTCTTTGAAACTCGATGTTGAAATGGGTTTCCTGGATTGGTTGTTGAATTCTGCAGGCTGAGACTCCGCTGTGAGCACTGGGAACCTCTGGCTTTTCCCTTAAAAATAGCACAGGTTTGGAGATTTGAAAAGCAGCTGTATTTTGCCACCACACAACTTTGTGGAAAGGGTTTGTTTCTCTGCTTCTCTAAATTTGAAATGTAATGTTTGTATCGGAGAAGAGAAAAAAAACAAACCCAAATTGAAAAACCTCAGTAAAACTCCTCTCCATCCAAACAGTAGGATTTTACCCATCCTTTGCGTGGCCATAAATGACCAAAGCATGGGGATGAGCAAATTGGGCCCAATGGTTTTACGGATCTCTAAGCTAGTGGCAATGAAATATTGTGCAGTTAATGTAAATTGTCAAGGCTGACAGTTTAAACCTCCTTAACATAAGCAGAGAGACTCTCTTGTTCTTCCTCAAACTGTGCACATAAGCCAGCCTCCGTCATGCATGGTCCGACGGCACATACCTCACGCCAGCTTTTGCCGGCTCTCCCTGCAAAACCTCTACTTTCCCTCGGAATGTGTTTAAACAGACCAACTGTTTTGCCAAGCTCTTCTGCTTGCAGCGAGGAGAGTGCCACCCAGAGCATCTGCCAAGGGAGATGGAGCAAATGGGTCCAATTTTGGCATTACTAAATTTGATGCTGTACTTGATCCATTGTACGTGGGGACAGCAGGCATTTCCATGTGCAGTGTCATGTGTCATATACGGCTTCCTATGCTTACTGTACATGAGGGAAGACTGCTTAATGACAGACTTCTAGCCTTTGCTCCAAATGTTGTGGTTTTCTATTTTTTGTTTCATTTTAGTCAGACCCCTGAAGTAATTAGCACACCCTGTGGCTTTTTTGTGTGGTTTCTATCTGAATACCCATGAAGGAGTTAATTAGCGTGTTTGCAGTATCTCATTAATTCATTTTTGGCTATGAACTTAATTGCTCCTTTATTACTGATGAGTAAAACAGCTTTAGGCTCCCAATTAAAATGGACTTTGATGGATGTATAAGAGCTGGGCTTTCAGCTTGTTGAATGGGCAGTGGCATCGCCATTATGCGTCCTGTTGCAGGCTGGGCTCCTTCGTGGCAACGCTTCTTGGGGACAAATTCCTCTCAGTGGCAGACTTGGTCTTGGAGTTAGAGCTGTTAACTTACCGCAGCGGGAGGGAAATCAAATGGGAGTTAGTGCCTGTAAACCTCCGTGGGCAGGTGAAACTCAAAAAAAAATAGATGGGACTACTGAAAAAAAGCTCGTTACTGAGGCAGACGGGAAGAGTAGTCCCCTCCGTTATGAAACGGTGACTCTGCTGAAGTCAGGTTCCCGGTGGTGGAGGTCTGGAATTCTCACTAGGGCATCCTAAGTTGTATTGGAGGGCAAAAGCTGTTTTCAGGTGTTTGGGGGTATATCAAGCACTTGTTCTTGAAATATTTTTTCTTCTTCCTGGTATATATTTGATGTGTTGGGGCACATGCACATTGTTTTACTTTTCTGGGCTTGGATTTCTTCTAGGACAGTAGTACTCTGTTCTACTTGACATCCAGCAATCTCAAAACATATTATTATAGAATAGCCAGGAGTATTGATGTTATAAAGAAAAATAGCTGTATTATTTGTAAATAAGAAAAAGAAGACAGTTGCCAGTCTGTCTCTTCCACTCCCCCTCCCCGCCCCGTGATTCAACATGAAGAATACACGATTTATATTCCCAGTGGTGACTGGCTTGGATCCAATGACCTTTGCAAAAAATCCATTGCCTGCATGGAAAATGTAGTAAAACAATGTAAGCGTGCTTACTGTAGGCATGTATATTTCTTAACACAATAGGGTCCTGAGACTAGCTGAAGCCTCTGGATTCTTCTGCAAGAAATGATCCCACATGGGAACTATTGTGATGCTCCCTCTGCTGGATCTCAATCCTCCTCCAAATTTTCCTTAGAAGACCTCGCCTGAGCATCAATCCACAAACAAAATAAGCAAATGAACCATGGCAATGTGAAGGGCCAGTAGAGCCAAAAGGTGGGGAGACTATGGCTCTGCTTTGAGCGGGCAAGAACCAAAACTGTCGAGACAGGCATCTACCTTCAGATAAGATGATTCTAGATAGCAGATGGAAGAGCAAAGTCAAGCACTAAACACTTATATTCCATACCTTGAACTGTAAATCTACTTAAAAGCTATTTGACGTGCTTTGAGTGCAATATATTTGCATGAGAAGGAAACACTGTCAGTCAGTTTTCTATTCTAGAAAGATCTAGATCTAGAACTTCGTAAGCTGAATTCCACAATGTTTTTAATAGTGTAACAGCTTATTTGCTTCACTCATAAAATCTGAACTCTTTCTGACTTTTCCTTAATTATGGGTTTGGGAAGAATTTCTGTTTCCTGGAATAGTGAAGGAGGAAAATCCTGTTTACTTCAGAAATAACTTCTTCTTTTTTTTTTTTTTTTAATTTTCTTAAATCAGAGGGTCACAAGATGACCAGAGTCTGTGAACAAAAATTATGAAACAAGAAAATGATGGGACACAAATTTAAATCGAATTTAGGGAAAAAAAAAATGCTGACAAGCTTGTGGCAGTACAGTCTGCTAACAATTTACTCTGGAATTCTCTATGAAAATTTCAATTATTGTGCAACATATGAAATCTAGCTATGACTATGCTTTTTCCAAAGGCCAAAAAGAGGGGAAAAAACCCAGCTTCCTTAGATGATACTATGGCTCCTCTGTCCCTGTTTTAGCTGAATGCTTAAATACATGCTTAATAAATGTGCTCAGAGAGTCTGCTGATCCAGGCTTTGCTTTGTTACCGACTTTAACACTAGCACAGGCTGACTGGAGTTACTGGAATTTGTTGTTGGTATTACAGTACAGCAGGATAACTGCTTTTCATTCTCAGAAGTAACTTGTCTTCCTGCTTCAAGTAGTGTCCCCTTTTACAGAGAAAGGGAGAGCGTGCCTTGGAGCAAAGGCAGGCTATGGCTGTGATCTGCGATGGGGAGCCCAAATAGTACAACTAAGCTTTCGATTTTATAAAACGGGAGCTGAAGCAGCAAGATGTGAAGAGGAGAAGGAGTTGAAAGGCAGCTCGGGGGTGCAGGTGGGCAAAGGGTGCACCAGACAACGTGTCAGGCTCTATGTAAGCCTGGCTCCTGCCTGTGGTTTCTCACTTTCTCTGGGTCCTTGTGATGATGAAGGTGCCCTGAACTTCCAAATTGTTATTCTGGGTGCTGCTGAAAGGAACTGCTTTCCTTTTGTGGAAGCAACAGTTCCTGGTAAAAGACACTTTGCCCTAAATCTGGCAACTTTCTGGCCTGTCACTGTTATCCCATTGCCTAAGCAAAGACTCTTAGTGAAATACATTTCTGGGTGATGGTCCTAACGTGGTGCCTTGGCTCCTGTTTCGCTGTAGGTACTGGCTTGTATGAGGGAATCTCATTACAAGTGTCTTTCCACGAGGAAGGTTTCTTCTAACAACTTGATCTACAGAGGAATTAGGCACTCGTGCCCAGAACTGTGCATGCCAGTATGACCTGTGGCTGTGGTGATGGACAAATGTAACCACGTAGACTTTTGGAAGTGCTTTTCAGGAGGCTGGAGAACAAAGATAGCTGTGAGGCTGCCAACCACAATCTAACCCCAACTGTCCTTGCCAGCCTGGACTCTGCTCTTTCCCAGCCAAGGTTCATGTTTATTGGAGCAACAAACCTGATTTTAAAAAAAAAAAAAAAAAAAGAAAAGAAAGAAAAAAAAAAATTAGTCACACTTTCTGTTTAACTAGTATTAGGTCTTCTGTGGGTTGTGTCTGTCGATGACTTAAGTATCTTTGAGGTCTGTTTATTTTTGTAGAGGATGTACATGAAGTCCAGTTTCTCCTGCTGTGTGAGCCCCACTGTGTTCAGGGAAAGTGACTTTTCTCACAGTTCCTGCCCACTTTCTAGCAGAAACATTGCTTCCATCTCCGTATTCCCGGGCAAGTGCCTTTCTGGCTGTATCTGATGTGTCCTTGCTGCCTTCTTTCCGTGCTCATGTGGTGTTTTTTGCTGCTTATCTCTTACACGCACGCAGCCCCAAGCAATAACTCTCAAGCCCTCCAGAAACCCCTGAGAACACCACAGCACAGCTCTGCACTCACTTCAGCCCTGCACGTGGCCTATGTTTTGGGTGGTGACTTCTCTAGTTTTGGTTATCTGTCTTATGGAGCAGCTTCAATACTACTTTTAACACTGTCCCTGAATGGGAGATGGTGGTTGCACCCATCAGTTTAACTGCCACAGCCAGTGGCCACTTCACCAAAGGGGCTCTTGTGGTAGTTCAACAGAAAGAGAGGGCCAGACTATGGTGAAATTAAGCAACATAACTCGTGGTGTACTGGATTGAAGTTACTATCGCTGTTGTCTTATTTTAAAGCTTTTATGCATGCTAGACTTGAGTATCACAATTAAATTCATACATGGGCATCGATAGTCTCTATGTAACCTACCTTCATACTTACCTAAGACATCTGCAATTTCTTCCAATTTATGTGATTTTTTTTTTTTTTTTTTTTTTTTTTGGGTACAAGATCTGAGGACTTCCAAGAGGCTAGTGGGTAATCTAGGCCAAGAGAGATCTGGCCTAAATTCTGCTGCAGTCAATGGTAATCTGATCGTGGGCATCCATCAGCACAGGGCTCATCCCTTCAAACAAAAAGGCAGTAAAAAGGCAGAATGGCGGTGCAGTAAAACAGATCTGAAGATGTTTGTGACAGCAAAAACGTCAAGGGATATTTTTGGTTTGAAAAGGAAGAAAGGGGAAAGCTTGCAGTGTTTTAATTGTCAGGGAAGTTGTTGGTTACACTGTGAGAGGGTTTTCTCACTTTTGTGGTGATATAATTTAATTCCTTTTGAAAAAAGGTATACCTTGCTAACCTGAAGACACTGGGATATATTCTTCTTTGGTATAAATTGGTGTGGCTTTGTGCAGGAGCTACATGCTTAGTGGCAGATGAAAATCTGTCTCTTTGCATCTTTTAGGGGAAAATTTAACAACTCTATTTCAAAAAGCCACATTTTTGGTATCATGGGAGCCCCAGGCTTAATACTACTGTTAAACCAGTATAAAAGTTGCCTAATTGCTACTCTGATAGAAGACATTTGGCAAATACTACACTAGAGAATGCAGTTTTCACCACACTGTGGTGGAATTATTCAGTGCGGTGTTTTTCTGTAACAGTATGACAGGGCTTGTATTCCAAACATCTTCAGAAAATGTAAGGACTGTTTCCCTTCTGTCATAGCATTATGACTTCCGTGTTACTACTATGCAGTCAAAAATCTGCTAATAGATGCACGTAGCGTTAGCATCAGATCTGGTAGGTGTGAGAACCATTACGCTTCATGGAGCTGTGAACTCCTCTGTATCTGCTTCACACCTTGCTGCTATCGTAAAGAGGAGGAGCGCATCCATTTGCAAAGTCGAGCTCTCTGTGTCCTGGCCAAATCCTTTATAGATGGGCCAATTTCCTTCCGAAATGTTTGATCGTGGTGGTGTTGCTGATGTTCCAAAGACAGGCTGGCAAACGGCTTCTTTTTGCTGGCAGGAAGGACCGGTCATTGGAAATTTAACTCTGAGTTCACTTACTCCTGGGAAAATGAGAGGCAGATTTCAATGAGCAAAAAGCTTCAGACCTTTAATCTTGGTCAGTCACCCCTCATTTTCCCTTCTGAAATCCAGAAAAGTTATTTAGAAATCAAAGGACTTCAGTGAAATGTGAAATAAGCTATAGTTAGGAAACTATTTTCTAACCAGATAACGACAATCCAGAAAGTGCTTCTGAGCTCTGAAGTATTGGCTACAGTTAAATGAGAGTTGGGTTTTTTTTCCTGAATGATCTTTCTTGTTTTACATATTTTAATTAAATCATCATGGAGAATATTAAATACAGGATATTTCATAAATTCATACTGTTTTTGCTGACTGTCCTCAAGCCTTTTTTGTCTTTCATTAAGACTGCCTCTGACTAAATGTTTCTGATTATTTGGAACTAAAGATTAATTGTTGTACTCAACTTTACCCAAGCATGCAAATGTTTCAGGGAAGCTGACCGTAAACTAGGCCATAAGCAACCAGAGTCCCATAGATTCTGTCCCAGGGCCAGATGCTAGCATATTAGAATATGTTATGTTCTGCTGAGAGAGAACACAATCTCTTTCCTCGACGTGCAAAAGACACCTGGGGAAAAATTGCTGATGAGGCAGCTCTAGGGAGACTGGGCCAGGGCTAGAGGAAACTCTGGATGGGTGCTAAAATTGTAATTATGAAAACTTCTGCTCTCCTGATGCCTAAACGCCTTGGCTCCCCAGACACCAGGAGCTCTCTTCTGTATGTGTGTTTCTGCCCAGATGTTCCTGGGTCTCGGTGGGTCGAAACAGCCAGGTGCCCGGTGCATGTGTGGACCGCTGGCCCCTGTGGTGGGTGGCCCTGCTGCAATGTGCTGCAGCTCTGCACGCAGCGCTTCAGAGGCTGCTGCTTTTAAGATACAGCTGGAGGGAGAAGTGGCAATGGCCCCTTTACGAGCCTGCTCAACGCCCACAGCATTTGCCCCGGTTTCTGATCTAACCTGATTTCAAAGGGGAAAGATTTTGGGTCCCCCTCCTGACCCAGAGAATGCCGCTGCAGGATTGCTTGGAAAGGGAACAGAAACCCTTCTCTCCGCATACCTTGGCCTTGAGGGCATACAGCATGGCTCAGCCTTGCTCTTTCCCTGGTCCAGTAGATGTTGTCTTATGTGAGGCACATGGCTTAATTCAGAAAGAAAGACATAGAAATCTCTTCTCTCCCTTCAGACACGCTCCAGCCTGGGCACTGGGGTATGTCTCTGGGATAGCAGACAGAGGACTGAAACCTCTGACCTTGCACTTCCCATTTCTATGTGGTGCTTCAGCCACCCCTTTATTTCATGGATTGGGGAAGGTATCATTGGCTATGTATTAGCAGAAAAGATGAAGTCCAGGGCAACTTTTGAAGGAAAGGTAGTAGTCAGGTGTCTTCATCAGCACATCCTTTGTTGACATAGAGTGAAATGGCACATGGAAAATGCCCACCTGCCCTCTGCCCTTGCTTGTTATGGAGATTGTCAATATCAGCCAGAGCTGCCTGCATGCAGCAGCTACAAACTGCGGTGCTGGATGCAGTTTATGCAATGGTCCCAGAGGCATGGTGCTTGACAATGGTCCTGAAATTCACTTTGGGGCCAAATACCTATCTTTTAATATTAAAAAAAAAAATATTTAGGTATCCTTTTCCTTTGCTGATGGGTATGCTGCTGACAGCTTTTTGATTTCAGCTAGCGCCAAGGCTAACTTTTATTCCCCATAGAAAACAGGAGCAGTTCTACCCTAAGAAGGTGCTGGTGGTGGTGTTCCTGATTCAGGGCTTCTTGTAGATGTTTATTCTGTTCCTCACATGAGGGCTTCCCTTGGCAAGCCCACTCTGAGCTGTGAGTGTTGCAGGAGCAGCAAGCGCTGCCTCTTGGCTCCGTGAACGGGTACACCACACAACTGTAACCTCTTCCTCTGACAAATAGTGGCAAAAATATTGCAAGGATCCTACTGTGGGTTTTTTTTTCCCCTCCCCCTCTCCTTTTGTCTGAAGACTTTCTCCAAATACCTGTAAGTTGCACAGAAATGATAAATCAGTGTGTGCCTGCAGCCTAGGATCTCTCTGATGTGACGGATTTAGCAAGCCGACACACATCCCTCGGTGTGGCTGGGGCAAAGAGTATACAAAGCAGT
Organism: Falco naumanni; assembly: GCF_017639655.2. Lineage (NCBI taxonomy): Eukaryota > Metazoa > Chordata > Aves > Falconiformes > Falconidae > Falco > Falco naumanni. The sequence goes on from NC_054065.1 coordinate 19,164,342, forward strand.
GTCATGGGGGAGTGGAAGAAGTTGTTGTCCCAGCGGTTTCTTGCTGCTTTTCCACTGGAGATTGCAGGCTGGTAAAGCTGGAGGTGGAATAGGATGACTACGTGCATCTCAACTGCTTCTGGGCAAGCAACAGTGGCTCAGGCAGCCTGTGTCAGCAGATTGCGCTGGAGGGGTTCTCACCAGTGACACAGCTGTGTCAATGCAGCAGCTTCTCACCACTGAAAGGGATGTCCTCACTCTTCCCTCCTGCCCTGCAGCTGTGGTCCTGCCTGCCTCGTGCACAGGGAGTAGCACCTGTTGTTTCAGTTCACTTGACAAGCAGAAAAAATATTAGTTGTTGGGTAGCTAGGCTTGGGGTTTTTGTTTAGTGTAGGGTTTGGCTTTTTGGTTCAGTGTTGGGGTTTTTTTTCCCCTCTAGGTTTAGTGAGCTGAGCTGGCTGTGGGAGGTTGGTGAGCAGGGGAGCCTGTGCAAAGAGGCAGTAGGAGTGGTGAGAAGGGAAGATTGTCCCTTTAGTCAACAGTAGCTGTTAGACCAAGCTCAGCTGCGGCAACCACAGCCTAATTAACCAGCCAAGTCTGTGGCATGCTCAGCATTTTCCCCTTCTCTGAATGCCACAGAGTATAGACTGAGCTGCACACCTGCAATGCCAGGAAGAAATCTACTTCCATGCACAAATTAAAACTTGCTAATTATATTTTATTTTATTGAATACCTTTTTCTTTCTGTATATTTTTCCATTTTTTCCTTTCTTCTTAGCCATAGAGAAGAAAAAAACAAAAAACCAGTTGGCAAAGATTGCCAGTTCAGATGGCTACTTTTGCCAGTAAATAAATAAATTAATGCAGGCAATTTTAAGCCACTGGAGATCCCACAGGCCAGAGCAGTGAAAAGCCATTTCTTGAATTTTAAGATGTTTGTGGAAATAATTCTGTTTGTCCTACAAGGAAAATGAGGGGATCTGCTCACAGATGTTCCTGGTGGTTTCACTGAAGGAGATGTAGGGGCTGGACTTGCCTTTGTGTACGCAAAGGGCAATAAAGCAAACAGCCAAATGGTCAGAGAGGTCCCCATAAACATATCAAAGTTTAATGCTCGGTTTACGTAGCGGGCCTCAAATGTCTGTAGAAGACGGGTTTAAGCTGGGCTGCCAGACTTGGAAGCAATACAGGCATGAAAGCACGCTTGGTTTACCAGCTCTGCTGTGAGGGCAGTAATGGGGAAGGAAGGGGGACCAGAAAATGGGTAACACATTAAACCACTGGTTTGTGAGCGTTTGGTGTGTGTATGTATGTATGTCAACACCTATAGAAAAGGGAAGACATGCAGCGTTTGGTTTGGTTTTTTTTTTTTTTTTTTGCAACCCTGTCATTTAACAAAGAAAACACCGGGGCCTCAAACAAGCAACAGCTTCTGCCATTGATGCCTATAATAGGACTGTGCTGGTAATAAATTACAGCAAAGAGCTTGTTAGCAGAGTCCAGGCCTTAAACGCTTGCTTAGTTACCGTAGCTATAGCTCCAGATCATCAAAGTGCTTGAGGCGACCCAAAGCCTGTGACAGGAGAACATCTCTAACCGAGGCTCTGCCAGGGAAAGGGAAGGGATTTCTATCTCTCTGCCTTACAGCGCTATTAGTAAAAAGGCTCAGCAGCACTCAGCGTCTCTGCTGCAAAGATAAGTAGCAACAGCATTTTTTCTTTCCCTTTTTTTTTTTTTCTTTTAATGTATTAATTTGACCTCCTATTAAGGTGTGCACTGACTAGTTGCATATAGAAAAAACCTGCCTGAGCCTATTCTGCAGACAGAAAACGGCTTATCTTCAGTCTTCCATGAAAAGACTTAGATGAAACAGAAGATGGGAGCTTGTTTCACTCAGTACTAGTCACAGTAATGTAATATATATTTGCTTTTCTCAGTTACAGGCCTGAAATGGGAAGCTCTAGGGAAAACATATTTTTTTTCCTTTTCTCTGACAATGTTATCATTTTAATGCTGCCTGCTATTTATACATGACGGAAGGGAAAATAGGGAACAATAGCATGAAGCACTGTGACCCAGGCTTAGAGCAACAAAAGCTGAGGAAATTCAGCGGCAGGTCCGTGGTCGCAGGCTGCTGTGTGCAGGCGAGGAGGAGGAGGAGGAGGCAGAACCTCATAGCTACGTCTGCTGGCTCAGTGCAGCTGAGGGCCTCCTTTGCTGGTGATGTGTCAGCAAGTGTATGCTTGGTGGTTAGGGCTGATGGCCTCATCTGGCTGGCTCCAAAATGTCAGTTGTGTGCTGCACTTCTGATCTGGGGCAGAGCCAGAAGAACTGCCCAGGAGGGGGAAACCAGGATGCAGGTGGAGTCCCCACCGCTGCACAGCACAGCCGCAGCCTTGAGCATCTCTGCCACTTTCCCTAGGTCAGACCATGTCTTCTCTTGGAGGGGTGTCAGGGGCTTTTCCAGCACCCTTAGCACGTGGCCTTTGCAGTGTGAAGGACAGTGAGAGACTTTGCCTACCATGGGGATGGGAAGAGGAAGAGGAAGGTTTGCACAGCTCCTGCTGGGAGCAGGAGAGAGCACAGGGTGTCTGTGCCGTGGGAGGTGTTGGGGAACAGGATGGGTGGTGCAGGGATGTCCCCAGGGGGATGTCCGGAGCAACTGCGAGGTGGAGGGACCTCAAGAGGTTGTGGAGCGGGAAGGGAAGGCCGGGAAGGCCAGGAAGGCAGCAGCTTGCCATACAGCTATGCTTGGGCTGGCGTATTGAGTGCATTGCTTTTGAATGGGTAACCCAAATCACTGAACCTGGCTATGTTTGGAGAGACATGTCTGACCAGCTGCATGCTTAATTACTGTCCTTTTCTCATGTAGGATCTAGTCCAAGCTCCAGTAAAGTCAGCAGAACCTTGTTGACTTAATGGATTATGCCTTTTAGGGCCAAGATATTTTTTCCACAAATATCTTAGAATTTGGGCGGGGGGTGGGAGGGCAATTGGCCAGCCCTGCTTCCTTTCCTTGCAATTAATTTTGGTCAGTGAAAATTTTGTTCTTTTCAGAGATGATCTTTTTTTAAAACCAGAACATTTGCTTTTGCAAAAGAATGTTTACTTCTTTTCTAAAAGAAAACTTTTAATGATTGAATTGAAAAAACAATACAGATAATTTTTTGTGGTTTTACATTTCTGATTTATTATTTTTTCATGTCTCCCTTTTAAGCAGCTAAAAAGGGAAGGAATGAAAGGAGTAATTATGAACTTCTTTTTCAAGAAGAGGCTTTTGAAACTGAGCATCTTGAAAGTACCAAAGAAAAAGAAAACCAAACCAGTTTATACAGTGTCACCCACTTCTTCATTCTGACCTTGCACTTATTTAACTTAGGTAGAGTTCAGGAATTTCAGGCAGTCACCCAGGAATAGAAAGAATTGTAGAATGGTTTGGGTGGGAAAGGACCTTTTAAAGGTCACCTCATCCAACTCTTCTGCAGTGAGCAGTGACGTCTTCAACTAGGTCATGTTACTCAGAGCCCTGCCCAACCTGACCCTGAACGTCTCCAGGGATGGGGCATCTACCACGTCTCTGGGCAATCTGTTCCAGTGTTTCATTGCCCTCACAGCAAAAAAAAAAAAAAAAAATTTCCTTGTATCTAGCCTGAATTTCCTCTCCTTTAGTCTAAAACCATTACACCTTGTCCTGTTGGCACAGGTCCTACTAAAAAGTCTGTTCCTTTCTTTCTTACAAGCCCCCTGTAAGTACTGAAAGGCATCAGTAAGGTCTCCCTGGAGCCTTCTCTTCTTCAGGCTGAACAATGCCAACTTTCTCAACCTTTCCTCACAGGATAGGGGCTCCAGCCCCCTGATCATCTTTGTGGCCTTCCTCTGGGCCCACCTCAACAGGTCCATGTCTTTCCTGTACTGAGGATCCCAGAGCTGGAGGTGGTACTCCAGATGGGGTCTCACCACAGAGTAGAGGACAAGGCTCACCTCCCTGGACCTGCTGACCACACTGCTTTTGATGCAGCCCAGGATACGGTTGGCTTTCTGGGCTGCGAGTGCATATTGCCAGCTTGTGTCCAGCTTTTCATCCACCAGTACCCCCAGGTCCTTCTCCACAGGGTTGCTCTGAATCCCTTCATCATCCAGACTGTATGGGTTCCAGGGGTTGCTCTGGCCCATGTGCAGGACCTTGCACTTTTGGCTTTGTTGAACTTTGAAGTTCATATGGGCCCACTTCTCGAGCTTGTCTGGGTCCCTCTGGGCGGCATCCTGTCCCTCAGGCTTGTCAGACACACCACAAAAGGGAGCCTCAGCTTGTCCAGTTCTCCAGTTAATCTGAAATCTGTGGAAAATAATTCTTTATTTGTTAGCATTCATCTCAAATTCAGCAGGTCACCCATCGTCAATAGCACAGCTCAGCTGGCAGATCACTGAACTGGAAATGTGGTTCAGAGTTAAGATGCAGGATTTCAGTGAGGGGGGCTGGTGTATCAGTGGGCACATACAAAGATGCTAAAGAAGGCTACAGGTAGATATCAAGGACTTATTCACTCCTAGCCTGTCTTGTATATTCAAGCTTCCGGTTTTCCGTTTAAACCAATATTTATACAAAATGAAAATATTCACACTATAAAATTTTTTGATCTATAAACCCCGCTATCCTCCTAATTATTCAGTCAGCTGTTTGGACATATGTGCTGACAGAGACAGTATGAAGAAACAGTGGCTCGAGTGTTTTTTAGTGTGAAGGCTTTTTATCTGTGTTAGCAACTGTTCAGTAGGCAGCAAGCCCTTAATAATAAATATTTTTTTATCCTAATTTTTTTTCCTGTTTCCTTATTTCTACAGCTCACCCATCAACTTCATGCCAGTCTTGGTCAGTGTCATCTGAGGGATCAGAGGCAGTGAAAACCCCAGTTTGTGGGTGTGGGGCTTTGTTTTTGTTTCTACTGCATGGTTTTGTTTATAGGATTTTTTTTATTTCTATAAAGAACCCTTCATTGCAGAGAATCCCTGGCACGTTTAGTAGATTTACTGAGAAGCACCGAACTGTTTTTTAAATGTGTTGCAAAAACTTAGCCACCTCTGAGGAGTAAAGTGTTATTTTTGCAGTATGGGACAAGGTCTAAGACAAGAATATCTGCCTTGAACTCAGTGTGAAGTTCAGGGAGGTGAATTTCTAGGATGTTAGGTTTCTGCAGTTAAAAGGTGATGTAGAAGGGCTTTGCGTGTTTATATACTAGCTTGGATCTTATCTGAGAGATGGCTTCTTCCTGACCCCTTTTCCCATGTTAGAAAATTTGGTATAGGTTTGGGAAACAGTATGCAGTCTGTTGGGTCAGAAAGTAATCTTCCCCCTTGGTGGCTCCCTCTAAAATACTAACTGGATTGAAAAATACTGATCCTTTTGGTGTGGTGTTTCAGAAGGGCTGAGCGTGCAACTGGGAGCCCATACCTAGCAAAGCACAATGAAATTTCAGTGCGTAGAAGGCTCTGCTCATGCTGAGGTAATGAAGGACCCCACAGCTGTGTTCCTCCAAGGTTTCTCATAGTAATTTTCCATGAAGCTATGGAAAAATATTTATCCTTCCTTCTATAAACATGTCTATAGGAGATTTAAGGGAAGGCGTGCATGCAGACACACAGAGAAAAAGTCCCCTTACATAGCCATAATTAACAAAATGTCTATGTTTTAATATTCCAGAAGGTTACAAAAAATCCTATGTTCTCTTTGTCACCCACTCCTTTTTTGTGTGTAATTAGACACAATAAATGTAGAGAGGTCTAAGGTTCTTACTGCTTCTGTGGCAATCTATATACTAGGAGGACCATCCTCTAGGATAGTATAGATTAAAGAAACTCTACTACTTTCATGATCTTCCATAAGTCTGGGGTGCAGAACATGAAAATAACGCTTGTGAGGACGACCAACCTCTCTTTTTATTCCTTCCTGGCTCACGTGTAACTGGATTTCTTGTCTCTCAGCAGCAGTCTTCATGCACTTCCCACCTCCATGTAATCAGCAATTTTTCATTGCAGCAAGGCCCTTTTTAATAGCGAGGCTGGTGCTTTTATCTGCAATTATGTCTCCCCAGCATCTTGCCAGCATGCACAGTAAGGTAAAAAGGGAGAGCTGAGCACATGCATACCCTCAAATGGAAAGTTGTGTTTATGTGGTTGTGGTTATGGTCGGACAGTAACCAGCTTTGCATTCCTGGGCATACACAAGAGATGTGTCTGGATTTTCTGAGTCTGTCAGTTCACTCAACATTATTTTAACAAAAAGGTCTTTGATCGGGTCACAGAGTGCAAGATAAGAAAGGAGTCCTTTGGCCAGGCACTGTTTCTCTTCGTGATTCACAGATATAGGACCTAAAAGGGTGACCGCAGATGCAGATGACTTTTTCGTAGGAGGTGGAATCTGAACAATCTTCCTGACTCTAGGTGGGGATGAACTGGCCTTTGCCAAGTGCCAAAGCAAATCTTTCTTCAAGCCCGATCAAGTAGGAAATGATACTATTTTTCTCTGCAAACAGGCAGCTTTTCCTAAAAATAAAAACAAACAAACAAACCTGTCATGTAGAGCCAGTCAGACTGATAGTATCAGTTTTGTGAAGAATCATGCCACTTTGAAATCTGTTCCTGATTTGGAGTTGAAATAAAAATTACTGTTTTTGAGAGTTCCTCGCTCACCATCATTTTCCAAATGTTTTGATTTCTGAATTTTTGTCTGTTAGATGTTCAAAATAGTGTTAAGGTGTTTCAGTGCCAAACGTGATATTTTGACTTAGACTAGGAGTGATATTTTAAATAATAGAGGAACTGAAGTCATTGAAGTCATAATGGGATTTCTAACAAGTGCACACACACACCTGCCCCCCAACCCCGCTCCTGCAGGTAATTCAGCTATTCTGTGCTCATATTGTAGGCAATACTATAGAAATAAGACACGTGAAACATCAGATAATGAGATTTTAAATGACATTTCCTAAGTTTCCTCAATTAAATTCTAAATACTTTTTCCTGTGGGGCTTTCCCTAGCATTAATTGAATTTTAGGAAGAAATTGTGGTTTTATCAAAACAGACTTTTGGAAAGCTATTCTGACCATATTTAATACTCATCAGCTGGGGTTTTTCCCTTTCTTGCTTTTGGAAAAGGCTGGTTGTTGGGTTGGGTTTTTTGTTGTTGTTGTTTTGACTGAAACATCAGATTTAAATAGTGAAAATTCTTAAGGAGCCTCTGGAAAGGAGAGGGAACTACTAGGAGTGCTAGCCCTGATACTGTGATGAATTTCTGCTTGGAGAATTTGTCACTAGTATTATAACTGGGGTTATCATGGGCTTTAACCACATCTTGCTGTGAAGTGCTGCGTTATTTGGGCCAAAGGGACATCACTGTTTCTGTAAGAGGAGGATTATGCCTTCAACAATTATAAAGACATCAGCCTTGGTAAGGAAGCTCAGGTGCTGGAGTGCTAGCCTGCTCCAAGCTATGCTATTCTGATACTTTTTTTGTTGTTGTTGTTTCAGTTCAGACCTTATTGCACTGATTACTATTTTTGTTTCAGCTTCCAGACACTTTCTTTTTCTGCCAAATTACAGATCAGTATAATCTCTATGACTATTCACATTCCCTGTTGGTAACTGGAAATTGTAAACCACATTTAACTTCCATTTTGATGTGCTATGTTGATCCTCTATCATCTATCAGTGTCAAGCCTCTCCAGACTTGCACTTGGCCAATAATGGTCTCTTTAGATCTGTGAACACAAGTGAGCCCCATTCTTTACAATGTTCCTAAATGTAAGACTGCTTTAGCATGATGCTGTGCAGATGAATTTAGTATGGAAGCTGTTAGAGAACAGATCAGAAGACTGGTTGGCCTTTGTTACTGCTTATAACGTTTTTGTCACTTTCAAGTGTTACCTGCAGTTATACGTACTTACTTCTTTGGGTTGTTAATATGGGTATTGGAGTGTATTGAGCACAACATGGTCAGCTGCGGGATTTCACTGGAAATGCATCCTCTGGCTGAGGATGTTGCTAGCCTGTACTGCCCCATGACAGCCTTAGTCGGATTACGAAGCACTGCTGGCTTTAGTAAGACTCTGTAAAGCACAGGGAGCTGCTGTTGCAAAGCACCTCGTGAAACTATGGATCAGAATTTCTGTAAGACAGAGATCACATTGCCACTTGCTTATTTTACATGTTATGCCCAAAATTTTGCAGTGGAATTATTATAGGGTCAATTACTATATTCTGCCTGCCACAGAAATTCCCTTTCCTGCCCGAGCAGCAGTACATTTGAAGAAAGTGGTCTCCAGGGTTGCCATTCTCCCTTGCTTGTGCCTGATACTTCTGACTTAATAGCGCTTGGCAGAGCTGAATTTGACCTTAGCTTGCTCAGGGCTGACTGAGCTGAGTATTTTATTGCCATAAGGAATCAACACATCTCAAAAGTCTCAGTAGGATCCTGGAAAGAAACAGAAGCTCATTTGTATGCGATGGATAAGAACATCCGTAATTACATGAAGAAGGTACTGGCCCATCATACCCTTTCTTTTTCTAGATGGCCATTGCTCCTCTTTCACCCCTTCCTGCTTTACTTTACCCCTTCTCTTTCTTCTAACAAAGCATAGTGCTTCAGTCTACCTACGTGTTAATTTGTACAACATCTACAGGATATCAAACTATATTCCAGCTGGTTCTCATTGTAATATAAATAAAAAGTAATAGTCAATTCCTTTGACCCATATATAAAATTAATTCAGAGGAAGGATTTTTTAGTCAAATAATCGAACTGTATATTCAGTTAGCAGCAGAAGGTGAGTGATTTAAGCAGGACAGTTGCAGCCATTCCTCTTTACTTATGGGATTTGTGCCCACAGAACTGGGGAATGTGTTGAGCCCTGTGCCTTGCTGTCTACTACTTCTAGTAGCCCTTCACTTTTGCGTTGGTGATGACTTATTTAAATATTAGCCCTGTCAAGCTGGGCAGAACCAGAAAGGAGAACTGCGAGAATGAGACAAAATATGATGTAACAATGCTAAAGTAAACACTGTACAGGACAGGCAAGAAAGCCAAGCTCGATGAAAGCCGTAGAACAAGCTGGAAATCTTCACATGGAATGTTTTTCCAATGGAAAATGCTGATTCATCCAGCTCTTTGCAAAAAGGTGTTAATTTCAAATAAGCCTTATTTAGAAGGAGTGATTGAAAACCATTTCCATAACATTACAGTCTACCTTTGAAGGTTTGAAATTACTTCAGTTTTGTCTTTGATATTATTCAGTCTGTTCTGAAATTTTGATTGGCTGGGAATTTAAATTTCTGTTTAGCTTTTGCTCTTTTTCACAATGAATTTGTTAATTAGCAGTGTTTGATTTCTTTTTTTAAAATAGAAATGCTGGCTTTTCCCACAAAGGGAAAAAAATAGTTAGGTTATGCAAGTCAATTATAGGGAAGAGGATAGCTGAGCAAGAGTAACCCAAGGGGAAAAGTCTACTAAGAAAGTAGAGAAAATGTTGTACAACGGTACCTATGGCAGTACCTGGTGCTGAGCCAGACATTTTGGTCAGGTGTCCAGAATCTCCAGGGTACCCGGCACTGGATGTATGTAACGAGACTGTCAGGATACTTCAGTGAGAGCTCAGACCTGCGTGGTGGCCAGCAAAGTCTGCCACTGGGTTTCAGCAGGAAAAAAATGAACTACTCTTTCCTCGTGGCTTTCTTGATCTCAGTTTGCCTTTTGAAAATCAAGGGAGGAGGATGGTCCCAGTTGGCCACAGCCCCTTCGCATGGCATAAGATGGTAAACTTGCTTTCCTGCTCGGTGTCTGGACTCTTCAAAGCCTGAAAGGAGCTAGCAGGGTTGGTTCTCCTGTGTTTACTGGCACTCATACTTTCAACCTCATGCTTCTCTGGGTCTTGCTTTGTGCTTTCTGGCTACTCGGGGGTGACCATCCCAGAGCACTACTAGAAAGCACTGTGCTTCTTACAGCCAGGAAAAAGCAGGTAGGGAGCCTTGGAGGCTGGAATAGGAAAGCAGGATGAAAAGTGGCATGTTTTTGTAGGCTGGCTTCTAGCCAGATGATTAACAACCACCTTTCATTTAAAATACAGGTAGGAACAACCAAGGAGGTCTTGGGTGGGGTGCAGGGGTAATACTGTGTGGGGTTTTGCTCAGGGAAACTGAGCCAGAGAGAAACAGTAATGCCAGCCAGCCAGGGCTATTGAAGCCTGTTAAAACAGCCCTAAAGACAGAAAAAATAGAGGAAAGATTTTTTTTTTTTTTATGTTAAGTACTTGCTGTATGAGGCTTGAAGCTTGGCAAAGTATCTCTCAAGCCTTTGTTCGAAAAAAGTAGGACTTTGATTTGATTTATTTTTTTTTTTTTTACAGAAACATTATTGCATCAACGAGAGAAGAGACTGTCATCAATTTTTCCACTTAATGGAAACAATTTTGGCTAACTGCTTGAGAATTCAAAGACTGATAATTCATACGTTGCTGTATCGCTTCCACGGCACATACAATGTTCTGCCCACAGAAGTCTAAGTGTCCAGGTGACGCGATGCAAGACAGATTTGTATCTTGGCTCCTTACTCAAAAGAACATAAGTATGATGTTTTGCAGCTGTGATATTTATATCTTCCAAGTCAGGAGGTTTTAGCTGTAGTAACCCTTTGTAAACACTCCTGAAAGAAGTGGCACACACTGGAGGGCTTAGATGGAGAAATGAGGACAGCTTAGCTTGGGGTGAGGACTGTGACACTGCACCTTTGTCATTAATGGCTTGCTGTCATATGCTAGGCTGTGATCTGTGGCAGATCAGCTGTTGTTTCACGAGCTGCAGAGCTGTCCTGGCAGGAAGGGTGAAAATCTCTGGTGTAGGTGTGGGAGGGAAACCTGGGGAACTACTGCAGAAGTTGCAGTGTAAGCCCTTTCCCTGCATGAGTCAGAGCCCTCACTAAAAGGCACAGGTTTAGCAGCTACCTGGAGACATAAACACATGCCTTTATTGCTGTGATGAGGAGCAGCGTGGAGACTGCGGGCCACAGGCGGGGAAATGACCTGTCTGCGTGAGCAGCCGCTGCTGGCCTGTCCGCAAATTGGCATGAGAAACAAGCATGAAAAATGCACATAGGCCCGTCGTCAAGCAGAGACCTCTGTCTGGAAGGGAAACAAAGCACGTGTTAGAAATAAAAGCAGAAAAGAAAGTCCGGTAGGTAGCGCAGCCTGCTGAGCCCAGCATTCCTGCCTCCTAGCAAGGACAGTATTTTATGACGGTACCTGTTGTATAGGAAGATGCGGGAATACACTGGCAGGATGATTATATCTGATTTGCTGTCACTTAGCATATGAAAAGCTTGCTGAAAAAGTGGGTGGGTAGCAGGAATGAGTTGTGATGTTAGAAGAACCTGTTGAGCCACCTTTGTAACTACAGCATTGTTACAAGAGAAAGAGCAAAATCCAAATGCAGTGACCCACCTACTCTGCAGTAATGAACAGCTTTGGTGGCAGAACAGAAGTTCCCTGGTTCCTGGAATGATCTTTTGTCTAATGCAGATTTGATCTCAGCCAGGGCTTAACCACCATCAGAAAGCATATTAAAGACATGTTCTCCTGCAGGTCATGTTTAGAGCCTGAAAACAGAATTTTTTAAGATATGTCAGCTGGCATGCTGGTTAAAAATGTCCAGTATATCTAAAATAATATTTAAAACAATGAGTATCTCCATATGCATTTTTGAAGACCTATTGTTTAGTCCCTTTTGATAAAAGGTATAATATATATTCAAAATTCTGCTACTTACAAAACATAGCCTAGTAAAAATAAAGCTATTTTCCCATTGTAGCTGTGACCTAAAGCTGTGTAGAGATTGTTGGTATTTTAGTAGTGGTAGAAGATTTCAGCTGTTTCCTTAAGCCTTTTCAGACCTGGTTTGGGTTTGCGGTGCAGGTGGGATGTGCCTGCCTTAGTGAGCTTGCTAATAACCTGGTGATAGGTGCAGCATGGGCACCTTCCAGAGAGCCAAAATGAAGGCCAAGAAGGTGGCATGCAGCAGTAATCAGGCCAGCACAACATTGCTGCTGAGCGTTCAGGTTAGTGCTCATTCTGCCCCGAGTCCTGTTTCACAAGCATGCATTTTAATGACGAGTTAAATGGGCTTGTTTAATTGTGCGATGCTTTTGGCTTCAGCAGTGAATCATCCTCCACGCGCATCCAGGGGTGCTGGCGATGCCTAGGGTGCTGGGCATGTGTGGGCGGGGGGCTGCAGCCGCAGCTGCGGGCCCTGGGGACCCGGCACGCCGGAGTCCTTGGTGGCCAGTGTACAACTCACCGTGCATGATTCCACAGACTCCCAGCTCCGGCACAGCTGGGGTCCCGTCCCTAATGCTTTCCAACTGGATGGGCTGTGCTGGTTGGTGACAGATGTTGCTACTTGTGTTTGTCTAATGAATTTTGCCTTTTTTTTTTTTCTCCCTCCTCTAAATGTAAACGTTTTTGTACCTGCTAAAATTAAGTGCAGTTAAAAGGTGAAGGGAAACATGCAAGCTGGTTATCTGTTTAGCTATGAGAAATCCCAAGCTTGAGTAACAGTAAATAGCACTAACTTCTTTTTCTGGCAGATATCTGGGAGAGTCTTGCCTGTTATTTGTGTAACCCAAGGGGGTGTGTACACACATGGCTGGAGGGCTGGGGGTGGGGGGGCTTTAAAAAAAAAAAAAGAGAGAAATGGTGCCCCATTTGCCTTAAATATTTACATAGTTTTAGTTGAGTAGGAGAAGAATATTTGAGTTCAGTTGACCCAAGCGCAAAGGGTGTGTTTCTTCATTTCCATGGGACGAGGGGCTCCTTCAGCTGAACTCCTTTCCTCTCCCACCTGCATTTTCTGCTAAAATAGTTCCTGATGGTGCTGTTTCAACACCAGCTCTCAATGTTGTCAAGCTTGTTGTCAGGTTTGACTGTCTCTGGTCTGACCTTGTCACCTGTGTAGGCAGAAGTCAGAAGTTTTGAAGAACAGACACTTCTTCTATGTACCTACCTTGCTCCCAGAGCAGGGGCTGGTGGCGGTCTCTGCCAGTATGCATAGCTCTGTCCCAACTCTGTATTCCTATTTTTATGGTTCTGTGTTTAGTATTGTGTTTGGCTTTTGCAAATATTTTTGCTATTAGACCCTTTGGGAAGGAGACATAACTGTCTCTGAGGGTTATGAGCAAATTGGTTTTGTTGACCATTGTTATAAATCCTTGGTACTCGTAACCCATTTTTATCTGTGTGTGTGACTAACACCATAAATCGCTATAGGTGTGTATATTTGTGGGTTTTTGCCAGCTAAAGAACATGACATTTCCCCAAAGCTTTCCCTGTGACCCCTTTGTCTGTCCATCCCCTCCCCTCTTTTTTTTCCTGGCATTTAAAAGTGCTGGTGAAGAATCCAGCATAAACTCAGCTGCTCTGTCCTTTGTATGTGCTTCTCCTTCAAATGGGGTGTCTGTTGTGGTCATGGTTAGGACTTAGAAGCTGCCTGATCTTAGCAACAGGTTACAGCTTTCTGCTGCTCTTCTCCTGTTACCTCAGCATCTGCAGCCCTGGCAGTGTAAAGGTCTGTTCAGGCATGTCAGTCCACCAAAGCCCAAGGTTAAACTAATGCGGCTGGGTTTTGGTTTAATCTAAATAAAAAACACAGAGTTATTACTTGGGGGTTTTTTTTCTCCTTTTTTTTTTTTTTTTTTTTTTTTTCAATAAAAGACCCCTGATTTCAAGCTATACTCTGTGGCCCTGAATTTACTTGGGTTAATAGAAACGGGTGCTTCTGTCTGAGGAACTACAATAGACAGCACATCGTAAGCAACTGTTTTAGCCAGCTTCACTTGTTTCCAGGAAATAGAAATTCCCTGTCCCTACTAGAAGCATGTCTTGGCAACAAAACATGATTTCTTCAGGAGCCCTGAGCTGCCTCAGCCTTGCAGGATGAGGTTGCACAATGCATTGACTTCAGTGGTAGACCTGGGTGAAAACACTTCCTAGTCCTTCTCTCCTGCCTGCTCCCGTTCCAGGCTTTGCTGGTCCCTCCGCTGTGCCAGTCAGCAGTCTGTGTGGCGGTGGCGAATGAACCACACAGAAACACCATGAATTATCCTCAGTGCCCGGGTCTGTGGGAGAAGGAGAGTGAGTGACGAGCTGCAATGCAGAAGGGGAACTGGCCCACCACGATGGATGCACGGGAGATGGCTGCCGGTGCATGTGCCCCTTCTCCCCAGCATGGAGGGTGAAGGGTTCCTGGTCTCCCAGGAGGTCTGCTGCTGAGCTCTGGGTTGGCTGCAATGATTTCTGCTGTCTGTCCTTCATCCTTTTTGTTGTTGGTTGCATAGTGTTACAGTGACATTTTGTGAACAGTCAATAAAAGCAGAATATCTATACGCCGAAGTGAAGCACTGAAGGCCATATTGGTGGTGCCACCTGGCACTGACTGACCTCATGCCATTAGCCCAGTCTTGTCTCTGTTTATCTGGAACAAACCTGCATCCAGTGTGGAGCTGAGCAAAAAAGAATAAACAGAGGCTGTTGCAGACAGAAGTATGAAGAATCTGGCTAAGAACAGCAAACTAACTGCAGAAAAAATGTGTTTGGCAAATGTATCCTTTCTGTTTACAAATATCACACAAACATTCTTTGATTTTTTTTTTCCTTAATTTTATTTCATCTTTTTCAACCAACTTTTCATCTTGCTCAGTGAAAGGTTAGGGGTAGCATAGCTGAGTTTGGAGGGTACTTGTACCTGGTTTGACTATTTGTTATTTGCTTTGCCTCCATTGGTTGTTTGCAGTGTGCTGTATTTTTTTTTCCACTTCATTTTTTGATACCTGCCTTGGGAATTCCCAAACCACAAGAAGCTTTTACATTAGCTCTGCAAATGCTCTCAATGCAAATAGTTGTGCCAGTCTTTTAGCATATCTTCATTAATGGATATATGTTTGCACAAGAAGCTGCAGTGTTATCCATGTTTGTGAACCTTCTTGAAGATGGAACTAAATTGCTATGAATGTTTGCAGTAAGCTCACAAAAAAGAACCTTGAACACCATGAATTTTCAGGGGTTTCTTGAAGAAATACCTGTAAACACTTCTCCTTTCCCCTGCTGTACTATTTGCTCCAATATGCGAGTAGCTTGGAAAAGCAGTATCTATATGTTTTGAATACAAAATAATTCCTTAAAGTCTTGCTGCAGAGTAGGGAAAGTGTTGACCGCTAAGCTCGGCCATTTGTAGAGAGATGCAGGGTAAAAAGCAGGGTGAACCCTGCCTGTCCTGCACCATTGCTTACTGGAAATAAAATCTCTCTCTACTGGTAAAACAGGAGTAGCGTCTGGAGCACGTGCGATCGTCCTGAAGCAGAAAGCAGTGTTGATGGCTGGGCTGGCTCGGTTAATGATGGAGACTGCCTGCGAGAGTGGTTTGGTTGGATCATAGGGATGGTAGCACTGTCCTGCTAGCTGCTCCATGCTCCTGAATGGGGACAGTTCACATGGGAAGGTTTCCGTCCTTATCAGGCATTTTCTGCAATGAGGGCACTCCAAGTTCCTACAAGCCCTGTTCATTCAGAAAACCTCTTGTAGGGATGCCTATTAAAGCACTCCTTTTGTCTCCACCAAGATAGGAAAATTCAGTGCAATTAGTGAAGCCTGTTTGCATATCAAATATTTTAGTCCCTTAAAATTTGTCTCATCACATATCACATATATGACGTGCCCTTTCTCTGCTTGAATAATTTGTTTGTTTTGACTAAGTCTCATTTACCTGAAAAAAGTTCTTTTTCTAGTTTGGGGAAGACTGTATGTTTTTCTGTGTTTGGTTCTGTTGGTTTGTTGTTTTTTTTTTTTGGTGTTGGTTGGGGGTTTTTTGGCTTCCATTCCTTGGTATTTTAGAAATTCTTGGGTACTCTTTGAAGGTGATTTCATGTTGGAGCAAGTGTAATCCCTTTTTGCAAGAGGGGAGACAGCTTTAACTTTTCTTTCTTTATTCAGAGGCGTAGAGTTTTCAGAAAGTATATGCATATCTATCAGTCGGTCGCTTTTTAGGTTTTTTCTTTGTGTCTTGCTGTTCAAGTCTCAGCAGAAAGGATGTTGTGTTGTCTGCTGTGTCTGTGGTTTTGCCTTGTGTTTGTAGAGTGTATTTATTTACTGTTTTGGTGAAATATATGCCTATCCATTATTATGTTATACAAATGGGCTTTATCTGTTCAGCCCATGTTGCTTGATTCCGAATGCATGATTTGTCCTGAGGAAATAATTTAGTTCTGGCAGTACGTCCTGGTTTTCGTTCTGACAGGCCTTATCAGATAGCGTAGACTTTGAACTTTGCGTGTCTCTTCCTTTTTGTCTGTTACTTCTACTAGCACAGGTAGCAGTAACACTGAACTCATGCATGGCCTGGTATGTGTGCAACTCTTGCAATACACTCTTTGGAGTTTTTGGGTTGCTATCAATAATTCTTACAATATGTTCTCTTGTGGTTTATGGTCCTTTTCTACTCGAATGGTTTCACTTCCTTATCTACTCCAGTCAGATAACCAGATCTGCCGTTAGATTAATTGGAACAGGAATATAGAAATACATACTGTGGTTGTGAGGATGGCTCCTTGATGATGCTATTGGTCTTTCCAGACCAGACTCAGGATATACATGCATAGCTGACCCTCACACATGCCCCTATGCATGCAGGAACTCAGATAACATTTCACAAGACTGTAGCCTTTACACGTAAAATGGTCAAGTTACCTAAGGCAGAGAAGACCTATCCAGCATTACTGTGGAAAGGACTTATTTAAAGTTTGTCTGCTGCGGGTTATATCTCTTGCTCTCCCACATCTTTGTTACTTCTATATGTGTTGTTACAGTGAGAGACATGTCAAAGCAGAAATTTTGAAATTCTAGTAACAACATTTAGCAGTCCCAGCATTAAAGTGATTTCTCCAACGGGCCACCTCTGAAGTGTGCGAGGATCCATCCTTTGGTGTTCAGAGAACTGCTAGGGTAGCTTTGTTGACTGCATGAGCACTTGGACTACTGAATGTAGGGTAATGTCTAGAAATTTAGAGAACACTGCTTTCAGGAAAAGGCTGATGACAAAAGACGGTTCATGCAGATGAAGTAATAAATGCAGGACAGCTTTGGCTTTTTGCCTATCTCTTCACATTTAGATGTCGAACTTGGTGTCAGAAATAAGTGAGTACATGAAATCAAAAACCCAAGAATGTTTATAATATGTACAAGCAAAGAACCCAAATGCCAAAAGAACAAACCAAGAAGGCTGTGACACTTTTCAAGGATACCAAAAAAGACAGAAAGGGGCAGATCCTGTTGAACCATTGGTGCGCAATAGCTGCCATAGGTTCCAGGAGCAGCAGCTTGAAGCCCTTGTAAAATTCCAGCTGCTCTTCAGCAACATCTTCAAACTGCAGAAAAGGCAGGAAGTATCACGTGCAAAAAGTTTTCATCAGCCATTGCTGAGAAGCACTTGGTTAACACCAGTGGTAGAAATGGATGATTTGTTTGAATGTCAAATCTGAAACTTTATCTTAGTGGCAAGGACAGAAATGATGTAACTTCAAACAGGGCTGCTCAGAAAGTTAGAAATAAGCCTGTCAAATATGACAGCTATGTTCCAAGATAGCAAGGTAGCTCACACCAAACAGAGTCTAAACATAAAAGGAAAAGTATAAAAATAAACCAAGTTTTACAGGAACAAACACATAGAAGAAAGCAGGAAAAGATGAACAAATGAGAAGGAAGTTCTGGGGAGAAGAAAATCCCGCTGTATTGAAATAATGCTCCAAGTACAGTGCCACCTGCATTGATTGTGGCAGACAATATCACTATTGAAAAGTTTGTAAGCATATGTAGACACTACCTCCCCCACCCCCCAAAAAAAAAATTTAAAAAATGGAGCACTGTCTTCTACAGGCATCATTCTAACTCTAGAATAATAATGTGAAACTGTTCTAAACCTCAGTCTAACACCAGGGCAGGACAGCTGCACGCAGACAGGAAACTGTATGCCACGTAGAGGGTGTGTTACCAGTAAAGGCATTGCACTATCAAAGGGAAGAATGAGAAGATGTCATCAAGTGCTGCAAATATTAGAATCTTTGTAATGGATCATCCTCATTCCACTATGCCAATATAAAACACAGGGAAGATGCCGAGAGGAGCTTTACAACATGAAGGTACAGTTAGTACTGACAATGCCAAAGTCACTGCTAGTTGCCGATACTAATATTGTGGCACACAGAATGGGACAGGCAAGTGATTCAGATGATAAAGACAGAAGCAACTCCAGAAATCTAGTCTGAGCAGACCTAAATTGTGGTATCCCTACAGCAAAACTGCTGAAAAGAGTATCAAAATGGTTTTGAAGGTCTGAGATTTCTTCTAGGCACTCTGCACCTGGAAAAAGATTAAAGAATTCAGCTGCTACAGAACTTGTCCCACAGAATAATTGCTGTATGAGGAGGAGAAACTGTGAGCTATAGAGAAATTGAGAGTGGGGAAAAGAGGTAGCATTGCTAGTTGCAAAATCTACCTGGGGAATCAGCATATGGTCATGGTGAAAAGTTAGCCAAGTTGTGATTTTGCAAAGCTGAGCACCTTGGAACTCACTACAGAGTGTGTGTGATTGAGGAATCAGTGGCAAAAATGAAAAACAGTCATCTTTGGTATTGAGGGTACTGGCAAGTGGATGCAGAAAATGCCTACCTTACCATATTCTGGGCATCAGCAAGTAAAAGGAGATGGTTGAGGATGGCGTTTAAGATCACAGCTAAAAGGAAGATTCAGTGCCACCAATAAGATCTATTAATATACAGGGTCCATTACTGGTGATGCTTCCATGGACTGGTACAGCAGCAGAGGAGTGGAAGCTGTGTCAAAATCAAACCCTCAAACTTATCAACCTGTTGGAAACAGTCAGAGAAGTAACTCCATAGCAGAATGGAAGTGAGACACATCAGTGGCTGTCTGCAATACTGTATTTAGATGCAGTTTCTGGGTTGCAATGTCCTGACCCCTGTAGTGCCAGTTCTACAGTAGATACCCACAGTGAATTGGTATTTATCTTGATCAATTTAAGCTTTTACCAGTCCTCCAGTTCTCCCTGAAAGTATTTATTCCCAGGTTCTCAGCAGGCACTTGGAGATCTGGATGCAAACATGCATCATGTCTGAAAAATATACCATGCCACATCTGATATGCTTGCCTGTGCCACCTATAGACAGTGGCACAGGCATCGCTTATGTAAATGTGCTGTTTAGCCCATGATTCTCTCTGGAAATAATATCAAACATGATGGGAGTGAGCTGCTTTTCGAGATGTTCTTTAAAAAAGGTATCTAGTGGCTTTTATGTCACACCATTCTGATTATGAGAGGTAAGAGTCACATTGGAAAGGGATTTTGATAATAAGGGTGTTTTTGTGCGAGAAATGTGAATTTGGGGTACAGGGATGTTGAATCCTGTTTGCATCCTGCTGCTTTTAAATCTTCGTATGTTTCTATTTTGACAGCTGTCTCTGCCCACTGTAGTGCTACATTGGTCTATGTGGAGATGGTCGATTGCAGCATAAACATAATGATTATTGGAAACGTAAGCACCTGAGGAAATTCTGAAATTAAGCCCTGTGAACTTTAATGACGGAAATGGCTGCTCTGACCTGGGCAACTTTGTACTTTCTGTAAAAGGCTGCTGAAAAAGTCTCAGCTGGGAACTACCCGTTTCCTGCCTCAGCCTGGCACTTCCCTTGTGAGTGGGAAACGGCTCCACGTGCCTGTCTCAAACCTGGGTTGCAGTAGTCAGTATGGTCTTGCAGATGCCACTTGTCAGAACTGCTCTACAGACCTGGAGACTCCTGTCCTGGTGAGTCTAGCTGCAGATCCAGTTACCTACCCAGCTGTAGAAAAGGAGTGAACCTGTTTGAGCAAAAAATTACCATTAACCGAAAGGAAATGTGTCACTAAAACTTCTGATAGTAACCCCACAAGTCTTTTAGAGCAGTAATTCAAATAAAGTGTACAGTACTTTAAAACAGACTGATGAGTATAATATCAGCAACCTCATGTAAAAAGTTTGGGGCAAAAAATTGTGCAACTGAGTATGATTTTGAGATTCTTGGCCTGATAAGGGCCAATGTGTGGGCAGTGGCTGGAAGGAACTGTGAAACAAGCTGCTCAATGCAGACAGACGTGTAAGAAGGGACAGAGGTATGGGAGGAGTTGCACTTATCTCCCAGAGCTATCAAAATGAGCAAAAAGTGCAAGATAACATCACCGGAAAGCAGCTGGATCAGTTTGTTGAGAACAGAAAATATTTAAGAAAGGTATAGTGAAGCAATGGATTAAAATGCTAGCGATATCATATTCTCATCATAATAGCCCCAGTTAGCCAATACCTGATGAGTAGTTGTAAAACATGACGCAATGAAGCCAAGAGGAGGGGGGGGGGGGGGGGAAATGTACAGCATTTCTGAAAGGCCTTGGTGGAGACCTTTTCACCTGAAGCCATACAAATTGCCTCATTGTTGTAAATTGATGTTTGGATTTTGATAAATCAGTTCAATTATTAGATGTTGTTATTGGGACTGTCACGGACACAGCAATAGTGCTTCCAGGTAACATGGTGTCCCAGACTCTGCAGTTTCCATCAGTGGACCCTACTGTGCTGGTGTTGAGTTTGGGCAATTTACCTGGCAAAGAGAAATGGGTCGTAAAGAAGTTATTGTCATTCTACAGCTGTTCAAGTGGTGGGACTAAATCAGCATTTTAGGTTGGTAAGTTTCTCTTCGACAAAGCTGCAGCAAAGAAACAAAACAGATGGAAAGCTGTTCTTGCCTGAAAAAAGCACTCAGAAAAAACATAAGAACATCCTGCTGCAAAATTTGGTGTCAAGTTGTGCTCGGACTTTGGTGCTTATTGCTCCAGCCTGCAACAATTATCTGAGGAATAATTGTGTCTTGGTGCTCTGTAGAGTCCATTTAGACTTCTCTTTCCAGGCTCTGTATGGGTGATTCCCTGTGAAAATCATTATTTATTTAGCCTTTGACTCCTAAAACTTAGCTTTTAAGGCCCGAGTTAGTTTTCATCCCTCAAGATGCAATATGTACTGGCTTCCGGATGATGAAGTGTAGGGGAGAAACCGTTCCATGCAGGTTTGTTCATTTCCCTTACAAGACAAGGGATAAAACAACTTGGAAAATGTGTTATGGACCCACTGGTGAAAGAGGGACAGGCCTTCCAGAGCAGGCTCCCAAGAGATCTGGGCTTCACAGAGGCAGGCATTTAGTGAGCAACCAAAAACCATGGACAATTTTTCCCTCCATCCTTCAAACTGGAACGTGTAGAATTTCTGTTTATACGTGTTAGTAGTCCTTTTGAGTTCCAGAGACAGCCTGCATACATAGCCATTCCCATGAATAAATACTTCTAGAGTGGAGATTTCATTTTGCATTGCTGTGCTCCCCTAGGGAAGGGGAATTTTCATCCACTTGCCCATTAAGAGCACACACTGCTCAGTAATGGCCAGTACTGGCAAGTCTCTTTCCAGGCTGAAATAAGTAGCCCATGAGGCTGGGTTGGTCCCAGTGATTTGTCACTTTACTCCTGAAGCTACTTTGGCATTTTCTTTCTTTCTTTCTTTCTCTCCCTGCCAGCAACACACACCCCACACACATCCCCCCACACACACACTTTCCTATTGTGTATAGAGCTGCTTATCTGGTGTTTGCAATTTATTAAAGACCATGTGCTGAAGAGTTGCTGTAAAATTACATGAGCATGGAAGGAAGGCACGCTCGCCACAGTGACAAGTGATGAGGTGCAGATGAGCTACAGTAGTAAGTTGGGTTTAGGACAGGGAAGGAGCAAGTCCTGACAACTTTCTCACACTCCTTCCCTCTGAGGCACTGAATAAGTTACTTCCCTGCCTCAGTTTCTCTGTCTGTAAAAAAAAAAAAAAAAAACAAAAAAAAAAAAAAAAAAAAAAAAAAAAAAAAAAAGAAAAAAAAAAAGAAAAAAAAAAAAGAAAAAAAGTTAAGAACAATATTATGATGATAGTTTGCTTCCCCCAAAGGGCTTTGAGTGGATTAATTAGTTAATATCTCTAAAATGCTTTGAAGATGAAAAGTACAGTGTAGATATAGTCTAGGACCAAACATTCATATTAATGAGAAAATTATTCTGGAAGTTCAGCACAACATGCAGTATAAAAATGTGCATTTATAGTGGTGCAGGTAATATTCATGGCTTTGTTCTCAGCTCATAAGCTTGTAGTGAATGCAAAGATGGAAAAGAGAATAAGGGATTATTGTAAAACAGGGCAGAATGCATGTTGTGGAGTAATATAACAAGTCATTTTGCCACTATAAAACCATCTTCAGACAGCTGCAAGGATTTTCATGTACTGGAGCTGGAACAGGAGAAAAGGAACAGATCTTGGTAGATTTGCTGCTATAATAATAATAATAATCCGTTTTCCCTTCCAGGCAAAGCCATGGGGCTAGACCTTGCTTGTTGTGGTGTTTAGTCACCTTTGCACTTTATCTTACCTGCAAATCTCAGGCTGGGAATCAAATTGCAGCCCTCCTTAGCAGCTTAAGTCACTGTGATCCACCTTCTATTGTTAAAGAGTCACTGCTAAACCAAATGCAGGAGGAAAATTACCTGTCCTGGGGTGAAAAGCAAAGAGGCAATACTATCCTTCATCTCGGGGAACCTGAAGAAGCTGAGGCAGGAGAACTCAGATTTTTAGTTTTGGGAACCAAACCTGCTCCGCACCCCCACCTCCCCCTTTTTTTTTTTCTTTAACAGCAATATTTCTTTGTGTGTGTCTGATGTATGGTCTGAAACCATTATGACTTCTGTGCTTTCCTTTGAGTTAATATTTAATTCCTTCTTAAACATTAACTTGGCTAGAGTTGCTTTTGTTGAAGAGGACTGCTGTGCTAATAACACTAATCATTTCCTTTGAAAAGCATGGGAACAATGTGGAGCACTGTACATGTCTGAAAAGTAAACTGTCTTTTAATGACACATTACTGTTTCGCAACACAAATATTTTTTTCTATTTCTTCTGATGTTTACAAACTGTTCCTGCCCAAATACAATCCATGAATATTCTGTGGTGAGCCCACCTCTTGTGCCTACACCTTTGTTGTGAAGCAAAGCAGTAAGGCAGAGATCAACGTCCTCTTACTCTCACCAGTTCACGTAGTATTAAGTCAAGTGCAAGTCAAATATAAATATATAGGTAGCTGTAACCACCAGGTGAATGGCACTTGGCACAAACATTTCTCAACCACAGACACCAGGAAGAGAAATACTTGTTTGGGTTTGTTTTTGTTTTTTTTTTAAGTTATCAGGCACCAAAGACTGCATGGTCAGATGAATATTAACCATACCTGCAGAGGTGCATGCGTGGGTATGGTACCCTTGAGGTGGGAGTCCAGCTGGTCTAATGCCCTTCCATGGGCGTTTAGGGCCTGGGACTGTGAGCAGCAGAGGCTAGAGGAAGAGGAGGACCTGTTTCCACTCACAGCAGACACAGCTCTGTAGGTGGAAGCAGGTTAGTTTTGGGCTGGACCATGCTGAGCATCTTCACTGGGGTCCAGGAACCCCACCTGAGCTGTGCCAGACATCCACTTGCACTCAGCCAGATGTGGGGCAATGCCCTGCAGCTGGAAAAGCCTTTCCCCCTTGTCTTCCACTCAGAGTTTAACTATCCTCCTTATTGAAATATAGATAATTTCAATTTTTCTCTCTCTCTTCTCCTTATGGAGGAGAGAGGCTCCTCTGTAAGCAGTATTTTAGGTAATTAATGGACACTAAAAGAACAAAAATATTTTTCCCTTCAAATACCGGTTGGCATATCAGCACTTTAGCTCTTGAACTGTTTCGTGGCTCAATTCTGAAACAGATAAAATGAAAGGGAAATGCAGGCAGGGAAGTTATTTCATGCTGGCTGTGTCGGGGAGGTGAGTACAGTGTGGAGGGCCAGGCTTGGTGCCTGCCCCATGAAAGTCAAAGCCATCCAGGCTTTGGGGGGGCAAAGGCGGAGAGTGCCAGATATTGGGTTTATGCTGAAGGGGTTTGAAGCCATGTCCTTAGGACCCAGACCCAGTAATGGTGGCTGTGCTGGGTGCTGCTGGCAGGTGGAGGTTTTAAATCACCTCTGCTAACGTAACTGCCTGCACCATCCTGGGTACCACTGGTGCTTTGGGCCATGACGGCAGAGCTATGAGAGGTGCCAGAAAAAGTGCTCGGTGCTGTTGTCGCCCTGACTTGCAGGGCCTCATCTCCTGTGCTGCCACCAACACACCCGGCTAAGCAAGGGTGGTAGCAGCACAGGAGCAGAGAAGATGCTGGGGACTGAAGGAGGTGCTGCCAGGGAGGTGGGCCAGGAGAAAGATAAATGGTGGTACTGACACAAATTCTGATGTGAATGCTCTGTGGGAATTTTTTGTCAAGGAAGGGGTATATGTTGCAGCCACATGTCCTTGCTGGGTGCTGACAAGGGATGCTGAGACTCTATGAGGGCCTCTCACAGCAAGCTACTAAACCCATGTATTCTGGGTTATTTCTTCTCTAGGGCATGAGTGCTGCAGTCCCAGAGACCTCTTGGCTGCCCATGAACGTCTCTCCCTGCGCCATCAGCACAGAAAGTGTTTTTCTGTGAGTAAGCGTGGGACCGCTGCCTGGGCTGATCAGGGGCTGAGAAAAGACCCCCTTTCCTGGAGGAGACACTGAGGGAGTGGAGGTGAGGTTGGAAGGGGAGTATTCTGGGTGGTGGGTAGCAGAAATAAGAGGAGTTCTTTCTGGATACCTGTGGCTGGTGTAGCTCTGCTCTTCTTGCTGATGTTGTTCTGGGTACAGTTAGTGCAGGCTTTCAGCCCTCTGCTGATGCAATTAACTTCTCCTAGGCACAATTTCTGCAGGGCAGGAATTGTCCTAATTATTTTGCGGTTCTGGCAAAATCAGTTTTTGTTGCTATTCCCCCCACATTTGCATAGTAAGCCATGCTGACCAGTCAGCAGCTCTGCAGAAAGCATCCCAGAAATGCTGCCCCTCCAGTTCTGCCAGCCTGGGTGACTGCTCAGTTTATGTCCTTGGATGTGTTGGCCCCACTGAACTCCCCTATGCTCCCTTTCATTCTTCAGCAGTTCTAGGAGCAGAAGAGATCTTGAAGCACAGGGCTTGTTCAGGAGTTTGATGCATACTGTTTTGCAGGGTAAGTAGGAACAGAGAGGCAAGCCATTATGTATTTCAAAAAAGAAGAATAAAAGGTTGAAATTTCCTTCTCCAAAAAAGCCCTGAAGCTCAGGCACCACTTTGCTTTCTTCTCCTACCTTCTGAAAATTATACCAGTCCAACAAGCTCTTTTACTCCTCACCCTTTATTTCCTGGAAAAACAGGATGAAACAAAGCCACACAGAACTGGAAAGGACCACTTGGTTTAATGACTCTAGGCGCTCCTGTCTCAGCAAGCATGTTGCATTGGTGCGATCCCTTTCTTAAATTCATGAGGTTTCTTCTAAAAGCCAAGTATGTGTTTTTAGAGACAGAACCCTATAGGGAAGCCATCAGACTAGCCTGGTGACTAGTAACTTTCTTATAATTTGTAGCTTGGAAAAAAATCCCAAACTCCAATAACATCCAGTTGACATGAAATGTCAGTGTTGTCCTGCAGTTTTTTCTGCCTGACCCTGCTATCTTTCAGTCTCCAGGAGCTGTTTTGCTGCACACCCAACTGAGCTTGGTGCCTGGGCAGCCCTTGCTCCCTGCCTCCCTGCCTGCCTCCCTCAGCGTGTCACTGCCTCTGCTAGCTCTCTGCCCCGACAGGCTTCCCCTTGACTCAGACTAACGCGGTGTGCTGAGTAACAATAGGTAGGAAGGTGTGGAAACGTTTTTGATGAGGAGGTTGGCGTAAGAAAGCTTCACAAAAAGAAGTGGTATTCACAGGAGACCGAGGTAGGTAGAGGGTGGGAGGCTGCTTTACGTATTAGATAGGGTCTCCAGAGCTAAAATGTGATGAAAATAGGAAAGGCACAGGAAATCAGGGTAGAAATAAGGGCAGATGGACCTGTGGGAAGAGAGGACAAGCTGTCGTTTATCAGGAAAGGACAAGAAGCGCCACGAGCAGAAGGGCGGCACAGCCAAATCAGCAGGCAAGGGGAAGGAATCCGGCAGTTAAACCGATGTGTTCTTGCACTAACAGATACATCGCTGTCGTACAGCGAGCTGTGTTTGTATTAGGCAGCAGGTATGAGATGACTGTGCGCTTTGCAATGCTGAAGTGTAAACTTCTCTCTTTCTTTGTATAAAAGCTCCAAGGATATCCCAAACACAAGACCCTGCATTTCAGATTTCTCTGTTTAGTCTGTGTGCTATAATTTAATCTAATATGACAAAATATTTGTAAGCACAATTTGTTTTGTCATGTGTGCGTTTTATTTCTGATCCGAAGCAGAGCTAGCATCTCGCTTGTGATCCTTCTTTGAAAGAAGGAGGAAAGGCTGCCTCTGCAGCCCTGATCTGATCTCGCGCTAATCTACCACGATCAAGTTTTATGACCCGGGGTCAGGCTAATCCCCAGTGGTCATGTAGTTACTATAGTTTCACTGATAGAACAAGGTTTGCGCGCTGCAAAGTGATGCAGCGTCTGTTTCTGTCTGGGGTAATTCTGGCCCTCTCTGCGGGCCCTGCTCCAACCTCTCGGCCTCCTTTGTAAATAGATTCGGTGACTCTTTGAACCAAGAAACGCCCCTTTTCCGCTCATTCAGCTCTTTCTTCTTTGCTCGCACGCTTCTGGGGGTAGGGGTGGGGGTTAGCGTGGTTCTGGACTTAATGTGACTTTGGAGTTTGAAGTTGCATGTTGGGGAAAGAAAAAAAGTTTGCTCAGATTTTGTCTCCTGCTTCATAAAAATTTGTGTTGCTATTGACTTGCAGATAAGTAATCTGCCTGGGACAAAGGTTATGGTAAAACTGCAAAGCCATGTAACTAGCAGACTTTATGGATTCAGTGGATAGACTATGGGCACAGATATAAATAGTTCAGTTGCTGTTTCAAAAAATTAGTTTCTGGTTTTCTTTCTTTCCAGTATCCTTCACGTACCTCTGTTTCACCATGTGTCGAATAATGACAATTCTTACTTTATAAATCATTGGTGATTTTAGAAGACAGGATAATACCATATTAATTAGTTTGGGGCAAGGCGAGATAAAGCCTCAGAGATTCCTATCTGCTGGGCTTATCTTCTAACTAACAGATCTGCCATGAGTTTGTTTGTTTTATGCTTGTGAAAAGCAAAAGTCCATCCAAAAGTGTGATACTGCTTACATAAATGCTGCCATGACTCTGCTGGTGACAGACTGTTATTTATTAAAAACCCAAACAACTCCGAGTTCGGTTTAAGTTGTGTTGATTTCTTGATCCGTTGCTTTAAATTACATTTAAATTCAAATTAATTGATTCAAATTGCAATGAGAAAATAAGTGTTCTCGCCTGGTGTGCGGTTTCCTTGTGTGCCTCTTACAGGAGGAAGAGCTGAAGGGCTCAGTGTGGAGCAAGGCAGGAGCAAGAGATATGATGCATGACAGGGTGACACGAAGCCCCCGCTCGATGCTGGGCAGGATTTCAGCACATGCACGTTCCCACCCTCCACCTCTGCCCTGGGACCTGCGGAGAGGGAAGCCAGGCGATGCCTCCTCCTGTTTTGTGCCCTGCAACTGGAGGATGTCAGTCTCCAGAAATGTCAGCCCATGTCAAGCAGCTTTCAGCAGCTCTAAATTCACTAATGGCGTTAATTTACTTTAAATGCTTTTCCCCTTTCAGAGTCTCTGCCCTTTGTCAATGGGATGGGACCGGCCTCCTTTTGAGTTTGAAATGTGGAAACCTTTATGCTCACTTGCCAGACGAGCTCTACCTTGGATGTAGCAAATGCAGTTTGATATCTCCAGCAGACTGTCTCCTCTCTGTTGTGTATCTTATCCTGTAAACTCTTCTCAACCTGGAGGCAAAAGCTGAAATGTCACAAAGCAGGCAGCTGCTTCTTCCTAAAACACCTGTGAGTCAGTTCCCAGTGGGCATGAAGATGAAGATAACCTGGAAGGCTTGCAGGGGCAAGCTCCATTCATCACCTCACAGTTCCTTGCTAATCTGTTTTAACCCTCCCAGACACTTTTTTTCATCAGTCTTACAAAACATTTCAAACTTCTTGTCAGTCAGGAAGACCATGTTGACCACTGGATATAGGAGAAAGCTGGGGTCCAGGAACATCTGACGTGTATCTTAAACTGGTGGACATTTAAAGTGCTTGTGAGCTTTGATTTCAGTGGATAATGACAGCTCTTCTTATTTCCATTGTTGTGAAAGCACCTACTGACACTGCATGTTGGACACCTGACAATCCACAAACGGATATTGTTGTATGTTGTCACCTCGGTGATGCAGGGTTACCTTTCAGTAATAATTACACAACACTAGTCATGATAAGACATAACTGCTGAATTATTTTTAATACTTTGGGAAAAGCTCCGTAATTGTCCTAGATGCAATAGAAGTGTGCTGTTTGTCTAAAAGAAGAAAGGACCTTCTACAAAGAGATTCCTCCCTCCTCCCCTCCCCCCCCCTTTTTTTTTTTTAAATGCAGTACTCCAGGGAAGTGAAGGTGACATACTGGGTGATGGAGAAGAAACTATTTCAAGCTGCAGTGTTACATGTTCAACATGAGCACATGTGTAGCTTTAGAGGCAAAAGCCTATTTGCTGAGGGTTAATATAATAATCCCTGCTCCTTTGTTTTAGTGTCTTGTAGCTGAGCTGTCTCTGGAGAGAGTGGAAACAATTTAGGCAAAAGAATGGAAAAAGCTGTACTGCTTGGCCATGAAGCAGGGCCAGGCTGAGATAGGATGCCGCTGCCTATTGTATCTCCAGGCTGCAGCATCAGGCTGAGGATGAGGTAAGCTGCAGTTTGCTTCACTTCATGGGGCTTGAGGGGTTCTGGTTTATAGCTGTGTTCTACCCACAGAAAATTCTCTCATATTGCTCATATTTCTCATATTTCTTTTCCCTATGTCCTCATATTTCAAACCCACCCATACAATTAAATAGCAGGGAAAAAAACAATTATTTTTCTCTCTCTTTTTTTTTTTTTTTCATATATTTGAGGTTGTGGGGGTGCACTCTTGCTCATGTTTTTCAATTCTTTGTCACAACCACAGAGGCTAGAGATGTATTTATTTAGAAACAATCTATCCACAGCCCACTACACCCACCCCCCAAAATGAAAGCTGAGTTAGCTCAACTCATCTGGGTGGCAGGTTTAAAGAAATTTCTGGAATAACATGAGAATTACTAAAACTGGGTAACCAAAATGAGATCTGTATGCAAGTTCATGACAAAACACCTGCTGTTTGGTGTGAAGGCCCTGACAAGCAATAATGCCAGTGGGTTGTAAAGCCTGCAAGATGATTTTAAAATGTTCTTATGTGAAGTCAGGTAGAAGCAGGAATATTTTTCAAAAATTATTTTGTCTTGCATTGCATTACTACTCTCTCTGAATAGCGACTGTGCAGAAAAATGAAACTAAAAAGCTTTGTGCTTTGTTCAAATGTTTTCACTTAACTCCTTGTTAAACAGTTAATTGGTGTTTAGTTAATCTCATAATTTGGTATCCTTCACTAATGCACTCAAGGAGGACATGTATCAACAGAGAAAATGCATTATAAGCCTAATAATGGTTTATGACTAGAGAGGCCTAATTTTTTCTTGATTTTTTATTTTTTAAATAAGAATTGGTGTACTAAAAGAATAATTGTGAATAAAAGAAAATACTCTCAAGAACAATTAGAATGAAAAAGTATGGACATCATTCCTCTTTAACTCTTCCACTTTAGTCACAAACACCAAGATACATTTAAGTTTTAACTTTTCTTAATAGTTTCTGTGTTTGGGGAATCAGTATAGTAAAACAGTTACTCAAATGAACAAGTTAAATGAAGAGGTTTTGAGCTCTGCATTCCCTAAAGCTTTTTTTTTTTTTTGTTTTAAAGCTCAATTTCATCTCCTTCAAACACCAGCGTCTCTGGAATGTTTTGCAATGTGGCCTCAAATATTTTGCAAAATAAGCCATGATTTTAGCTCCTAACATATATGAGCATGCCGTGCCACAACTAAATGTATTCATTTGTCACAGACAGGCTTGCGTCAAAGGCTAATGTCATCAGTAATTTGTGCTAAAGTAAACTGCAAAGGTTTACTATTTATTTAGATCTATTTAGTTGCATTATTATCTAAGAAGGAACATAATAGGATTATGCCAAAGCTAAGCCATAACTGTCCACACACAGAAAGAAAGGTTTATCCACAAAATACTGAACATTGCTGACCGCTACTGAAAGATTTGATTCTTCTATCCATGTATTGAAAGGTTTAGCAGATATATTGACTAAAAATGATTTTAAAATGCAGAAATGATTGCTGTAGCTAATGGAACCTTTTTCTGTAAATGGGAACTTGGGCCACTTTTGTAGGGCTACAAACAACGCCCTTCAGGTAGGTTATGATTTCTTAGATCAGCACAACTTAAAGCAGAGTAGTTTGCCCAACTGACAGAACTATGGTCCTACCCTAACTGGCAATGATGGTTTTTCCCTGGAGAACATTCATTTTTCAATAGTGGGGACTGCTAAAAGGAAGAGAGGGAGACATATTTAAACTGTCTCATGTATTCTTTCAGTCTACATGTAGGCTTGCAGAGAGCAGCGAATCTGATTACATTCATAAATGTTCCCTTTCCCACTCCTTTTCCCTCCAAAATTAGAGAGGGTCTTCGGGAATGGCAATGGGAAGCATGAAACATAGGAAGGAGCAACTGAACAATGTCTGAATGTAAGTAAATTTCTGATGCTGCATGTCTCATTTTGTCCTTTTAAAAAGAAAAGTATCAAATCACACATCAACAAGATATCCATCAAAATGAATTATAACAAATAAAAGAACTGTGTGATAAAAAGTAATTGTAATTTACAAAGCACCTGCTCTGTGTGAGGGTGAAGGAAGGGGATAAAATTTCATTGGAGATGAGGCTTGCAATTTATTTTGCAAGAAATAATATGAAGAGTCTTAATCAGTTATGAAACATAATGAAGTTCATTAAATAATGATTGATATTAATAAAATATACATAATCACTTATTATTGCTTTTTATCTATATTACCTCTCAGAGTTTTCTGTGAGTGTATAAACTGATCTACAAGATACTGGAATCTCTTGCTAATTAGCTACTTAAAGTCACTGCTTGTGACTCAAGCAACACATGGACCACTTCTAGAGTGCTGCGCAGTAACATCAGTATTGTTAGCCTCTAGGCAAACCATGCCCTGGCATTATCA
The DNA here is from genome assembly GCF_017639655.2 of Falco naumanni. Lineage (NCBI taxonomy): Eukaryota > Metazoa > Chordata > Aves > Falconiformes > Falconidae > Falco > Falco naumanni. Next base: position 19,195,753 of record NC_054065.1, read on the forward strand.
CTTTTGTTTTGTTTTGTTTTTTTAATATGGTCTGCTATGGAATCCTTCCTTTGTGATTGAAGTCATGATCTGCTGTTAAGAATGTCCTGAAAATTCACTTATGCTGAAAGCGTACTGTCTGGGAGCAGCACAGAAAATACTCAACCACAGTCATTGCGTTATTTCAAGACTTAGTAACAAAACAGCAAGGTTTTCTGCAAAGGGATAGCAGATATTCACAGGACAGCAGCTTACTGCTTTCTGCCAGCAAGGTCTTGCTAATGCACAAGTAGCATGGCAGTGTGTACCAAAGAGGATGCTCAAACCTAAGGCAACTTGGAGAATGGTTAAAGGCTCTTCACTATCTCAGGCTCTGCTTGGCTGTCCCTATGGCATCAAAATTATGTTATTCAGCAGACAAAGATAGCCCTGAGAAGGGGCTTAATATGCTACACATGGCTGCATCAGCCTGCATGTTCAACAGCCACCTATACAGGGAGTAGGTGTGGCAGAATTGAAGTAAAAGTTTGTAAGACTGACTGCCAGTGTTGGGACCTCAGGATATCACCTATTAATGGCAGGAATCTCCTACTTCTGTGGAACTGTGTGCCCAAGCAGAGCAAGAGGAGAAATTGAGGGTGCTTGGTGATGTCTTGCAGTAAATTGTCCATGCCCAAATTGCCAGGGTGCTCTTTCCATTTCATTCCGAACTTCCCTTGTCTATGCAACCTCCTGCTGATTTCCTCTAATGACATCAGTCATGGTAGGTTTTCTTGTAAACAACGCTGCTTTTGTGTTTTGACCCACTGTTTCATGTTGAAGTATGCAAAAACTAAAGGAACACATGAAAGAATTATGCAAGCCTGTGAGGACAGAGGGGAACTTCCCTCTGTAACTCTGTACTTTGTGAGAATCTCTGAGGCACAGCAGGTATATTGGAGCCAGGGTTAGGTCATAAGTTTTTCTCAATAGTTCTTCTATAGTTAGACTGACAGTTACCATGAGAAAAAGCTCAGGCGTTGGTACCCTCTCAGTTAGAGATGGCCCTAAATGCATACTTCTGTCTGTCATTCTGCCATGACTCTTGCAGAAATAAAGTCAACGTAAGAATACATGTGATATGTGCTGTGCTTGGCATTGCTGTACCAGCTAGGCTGCCCGTCCTGCAGCAAAATGCAAGTCTGTGATGCTTTCTGCTGAGCCCTTTGGCTCATTCCTCTTGTTTGTGTTTGCTGTAAAACTATCTAAGGAACTTCTGTGAGATGAGGTTCATGGTGTGGGTTTTGCTCTCCTCCACCTCCCACCACCCGGTGCTCCAGAGGTTCTGATCAAATTCCAAGTTTGCCGCAGCACAGAGACTTTATCAAGGGAAAGCATGCTGTATGCAAAGCATATTGAAGTGCACTCTTATTAAATGAGGTTTGACTTTCTGTGATATCAAAAAGAACATTAAACCAGAATTTAATATATCCTGGGAAATCATATTTCACAATCTAATGCCTGGAGCACTTTTCTTTTTAATATGAGGATCAGAATTCTGATCTCTCTCATGGTTTGCCTAAACATTTTCTGTTAAATGACAGTAAGTTAATAAGTACAAAATAGTGGGTGGTTAACTACCATTTAGAAGGCTAACACTTTGTCTAAATGGGAAAGCTCTTGGTACAAGATAAGGAGCAAATTTAAAACAGTAAAACTAAATCAGTGTAGCAGCATCTTGTAGACATTCCTGTTTTGGTATTAAACTAGATGGGATTATTTTAGCTTACTATTTATGCAGGCTTTTAAACTGCATAGTGAGTCTTATCCTGCCTTATCCTGGAACAAAGGTCTATCCACGTGAGGGAGTTGTGTTAATGCATCTCTAGCTGCTCAGCCATCTTGGTAGGATTGTTTAAAGCCTTTGAGGCAAGGAGAGCTGCTGGAACTGTTGCCAAGTGACTTAGTGAAAAGAAAAAAGCCGACATGTGCTAAATGTGCAGTGACTCCTCCGATAACACGTGATAGTGTGGAACAATGGAGTGGGCAAGCTCGATAAGAATTTCCAGTAGCTTTGCACTGAGGGAAAGGACCTATGATAGCAGTGCAGAAAGCGGTTTGTCATAGCCTGATGAAATGGCAATTTTTGTGAAATGAAAGGAGGGTAGCCTTCTGTCCATGCCAGTAATGGGCTGATGGAGCCATGGTGGAATTGTCATGTCAGGACACTGCTGCAAAAGCTACTATGAGCGTCGACTGCTCCCCCCGCAAGAGTAATGGTAATGATGGTAGTAAGATTATGTCAGACAACAGTGATAGTATAGATTCTAATATGGCTGTTTCTAAGGGCTTTTTGAAATACCAGTAAAAGTACTCTTTTTACGAGAGTTTACACTGTAGTTGCCCTCCTGAGGAGAGTGTAGCATTTCCTGTGGTCGTACAGCATGACTCTACATCACCTGTTCTCCACTGTTGGATGAGACTGCGCGGGACCGATAATAATTTCACATGCTTTGCCTAGATATGAACTGTGCAACCTTGCTTGACCTGACAGTTAGCTAGCGTTAAGTCTTTTGAGTGGTTTCTTTGAGGAGAAACAGTGATAGATGTGTGATAAAGTTGTGTGTCTTGGATTCAGGCAGATTGCAAGCAATACCTATAAATCCCTGAATACGTTGTGTATCCATCCGCAGGAGAAAGTTTCTTGGCTGACTATTCTTCTTTCTAGCTGAGCCTGTTCTCCAGTGGTCTGTTAGTTTTCTGATTTGTTTTTGTGTTTTGGTTGGTTTTTTTTTTAATCCCCAAAGTGTTGCCACAAATTCTCCTCTGCTGTCTGGTTACTGTGCTTCACTGGTCTTCTCCCTCATACATGCAAGGCTCCAGGAAACAGCATGCAGCCTCTACCTTTGCTCGTTTCTTCCTCTACCTCACACACATACGTTTGCATTTAAATCCATTGGAAAACTCCTCAGGCTGCCTGGCTTGGGTCCTACTCATGACTTTTTTACAGAGTATGTTGCTGGTCATTCCTATCACCTGGGTTTCCTATTTCATTAAACACTGTAACTGTTCTTTTTATCTCTACTGGCAATGCAATCGTCAGCTTCAGTGGGTGTACCAGCTGCGTGCTAGCAGAGCGTAACTGCTGAAGGTGAAAAGAGGTGAAGAATTCAGACCATGGAAACACGTGAAGGCCTTTCTTAGACTAGGCAAAGAAATGTAATGTCCTTGGCAATTGTCCTTAGGGCAGTCATACAGGAGCTGATCTTTCACGGAGACTACATTGTTACAGTATAAAGCCATTTTAAAATTTACCAGAGCATACCAGTACTGCTCATGGTTATGAGAAATGAAGGGTCATTTAGGAAACTTCCAAATTTTCTGTACTGCATTGTCAGAGGGAATAAAAAGTTCCAGTGCAGCTCCATATCTGCTCCTGGGAGAAATTTCACTAGCTTAGTGGGATGCTGCTCAGAAGGAGAAACTTTGATCTGTTGTTGCATATGTATAGATGAATTACAGAAAGCCTGTGATATCAGAGCTTTACAAGGATGAATGCCCATACCATGGTGCTATGTCTTGGTTGACTCTGCAACTTACACCACCAGATTAAAAAGAAACAACAACAAAACAAAACAAACAAAAAACCCAAAACAACAAAAATTTGCATTATAAAAAGTAAACTAAAACATTTTCCTTTTTTTGTTGTTTTTTTTTTTTTTCTTTTCAAACTGCCTCAAGAAGGTCTAAATTATATGAAGCTGGCAGGTTCAAGTGTGACTCAACTCATTGTTTTCATTCTCTCCTTTTGGCAGCCTTCAGCAATTCCAGATGTTATTTCTCTAACCACATGGAAAAATTCTTATTAAAAAGGGGGGGGTGGGGGTGGGGAGAGAGAGAGAGAAACTGTTTTCCTGCATTTGGTACATTTTTAAAGCAATGATGATATTGCGTAGACAGTGCTCATGTGCAGCAGGCGCTAAGGCTAGCTGGAAGCATGCCCAGGAGGAGACAGCCCCAAGATAAAAAGGCCCTGTGTTATACGGGAGAAAAGAGAAGAAAGCCAAAAGCAGCTAGTTAGTTCAATAAAATGGTGTTCTGTCATTCTAGGACTCATTTGCTGGGAACTGTGAGGGCAGGACAATTGGGGAATTTACCCTGAACTCACTATATTGAGGAAGCCTGGAGAACTATAGTAGCATGTCAAAGAAAGAATGAATGTTTTTCTTGCTCTGTGACCATGGGGGAATACATAGTTAACTTATAGATAATGCCTTTGCTCTGAATGGAAAAAGGATTCATGTCTGTGTGGATGATGTGCTATTAGAGCACATGAATCCACTTACTTTGCTTGGCTCACCTAGCATTGCTCAGCTTAGGGAGAAATGCAGCAAGCGCTTTCTAATTTAATGCAGGATGTAGCCTCTGTGTGTGTGTTGTGGTTGTGCTGCTTTGCAAGGCAAGTCCAGCTTCTCCTACATTTTTCATGAAAGTCTCCTTCAGGATCCAGGAATTCCATAGGTCTGACCCAAACCACCCCTGCCCTACGGTAGCTAAAGGGCAACCCCCTTCAGCGGTTCCCAGCCCAAGGTGAAAACCAAAAGTGGTGGACTGAATCACATAGTGATAGCGCCTCGACAACACGGGGTAATCCTCAGCTGAGCAAAGCTGAGCACCCACACTCAGGTCCCACTGGGAGAGAGTCCTCGTGGCGTGTTCACAGCCCCCCCCTCTGGAGCCAAACTGCAGCTTGTGCCATCACCAGTGGCTTGCCTTTCCAACCCAGCAGGATGTTTGAAAGCATAGGTATATATGCTTAGAACCCTTCAAATTTAGTAAAATAATTAACGGTGCATAGAAGATCACCCGCTCTCTCTGAGCTACCATGAAGAATACCAAATCTTGTTAATAAAAGCTGGTCCGGTGAATGCACATACAGCAGCAGACTCGGAACAAAGCACACAGGAGGAAAAAGCAATGTGCTTTTGAGAATTGTGAGTTTTCTCTCTTAAATGCAGCTTTTACACAAAGCACCTCTTTGACACCTCCTTATGAAACCATGTTTTGGAGTTTTCTCACTCTTAGGGGGGAAAAAGGAAACCCTTTTATTGTGAAAAGAAAGGTCAGACTGCATCTAATTGATTGGCCTGCAATGGTTTACGTTTTTTGCTGATGTTGTTCCCCACCACCACCTCCCCACCAGCACACAAGATGCAGCAAAGTGGCATGGTGCTAGAAAAAAAGAGAAAGGTTTTCTATCTGTAGGTGGTTCAGTACCGAGAGCCCAGAGAAGGAAGAAATTTAAAAAAAACAAAACAACCAAAAAAACCCCTCTGTTATGTTGTTTGTTGGTAAAAGTGAGAATTGTTACTGGAAAATATTTTGTTTTGAGATTAGTTGGTGGTAAGCCATGACTAATGCTCATTGTGCCAATATGTGCTTGCGTCTGGGTCACCAGGCCCCCCTCCTGCCCCCCTTGCTTGTTTTAAGGAGCTGATGGAGCCTGCTAAAACTTGTACCATAAGGTCTTTGGTGCAGGGGCTACTTCTTCAAGATTGTTTGCATATTGCTTAATGCAGTGGGGGCCCTGGCTCAGGGCTAAAGGCTTTGGGCATTATGATAGCAAAAATAGTAAATTCAGTGGTGGTTCTCGGTTGCACTGACCTTTGCAGCATCTGGGTCACTTCAGTTTTGGGACTCTGGGGACCTAGAGCTGATGTTGGGTTTCATTCAGGGAGTGGAAGCCAAGTCTCCAGCCATGTTCATTGTGAAGTTTTCAAAATGGAAAACAATTGTTGATTCAAGTCCAAGAGATTTTCTGGCTCTGGTAATCTTGTGTTCAGCATGATCACAATTAAATACATTCAGTATTGGTTTTAGGGGCTTAGCGGGATGTTTTGTGTTAGAAGCAAGAGAAAACAATGCATTTGTTACTGTTTTTTGTTTTATTATAGGCATTTACTTACTTGGGGTTCTCTGGTTTTGTGGATAACCCTGAGTATCTTCTTGTAAAGCCAACAGTGATTGCTTTACTTTTCAGTAAAAATAAAAATGAGGAAGAAGGCCACACGTAGCTGTTCTGTCCTTCAGGTATTCCAGAGACAACTTGCCCTACTGAGCTCCATCTGGCAAATTAAGAAAAATCTCTGTCTCCAGATGATCAGTGATAAGACACTATGCTGGGAAGTGATATGATGATGCAATAGATAACAGCTAAGAAGTGCTTGTTCTAGCACTGACTCTTGGTGACCTGCACTGGACCAGATTCAGACAGGACTGCTACAGTCAATAGCAGCTGCAAAGTTATAACAGCATACCTTTTCCAGAGCGTATAAAAGCCTGCCGGAAGGATTCACCCAGAACAAGAGGAAACATAGCTGGAAACATTGCCTCTAGCTTGGGTTTTTTCCTTTTGTGTATTGTAGGGAGAGGACGCAAGAACTGTGCTGCTTGGAAGGAAGATCTGAAGAAGCAAGTGTCCATATGGAAAGGATTGATTCTTGTTCTGTTCCCAGGGCACTGTTTTAAAGAGCTGTTTGTATATGTTAGTGACGTAAGTTAAAATAAAGCATTAGACATCCTGGGTTTTCAAACTCCCATTGCATGAGACAAGGTAGGGAATATGTGGAGGAAGTCGAATATGTCTACCAAAATATTGGACCAGCCGGTCAGGCAGAAGCTGACAATATTGTTGCTCACAGTATTTCTTCCCTACAGGTTCAAATACTTGCAATCTTAGAAATCTCTATGGATATCTTATGCCATGAGGGAGAAGGTCCGAGCTTTACTGAGTTCCCGTCATTTTATAAAATCCTTCCCAGTGAGAAGTTTAAGAAAAAACCTTCCATTTTAGAGTCCTGTTGGCTGGCTGACTTCTGTTAAGAAATAAGTGTTTGGCATATTGTGATTCATCCTAGTTCTCTGTACTTAGTTTGCAGATAGCTGTTTGCTTCAATAGTGATCCAGGTGAACCACAGGTAATTAACGAGTGATGTCTTCCAGAAGTAGCTGGCCATCATTTTTCTGCTTCTTCTCCAAGTACTAACAACATCTGAGATCTCTTTCTTGTATACAAAGCAGCCGTAGGCAGCAGCTCCTCAACAAGACAAATAGTTTAACTGGAGAACAATGTTTTGTAATTTACAGGATATAGCTAACTTTATTGTGTCTTTCGTTCATGGTGTAGTGATAAAAAGAATGCCAACACGTCACTCATGAAGTAAGGGTAAATAGGTGCTGTGCTATTTTTAGTCTGTGGTTAGACTCATAAAAATCAATATTGTTTTACCTAAAATCATGAAGTCTTCTCCTAACTGCCGTTTAAGATTTTTCTTAAGAGCTGAGCCTGTTTGGTTTTTCACCCACAGGGAAAGCTGCCATAATTTCTAGGTGAAAAGGTAGGGGGATCAATAATACCAAGCACAGAAGACATTAAATTGCATAGCTTGGAGCCTGAAGGTCCCTGAGGCCTGTGGCAAATCAGTCCACCCAACAGGGCCAGGACTCTATTTTGGTCTTTCTTGCAGCTCTCCTTGTTTCTTGCATACATGCAATGCTGATCCCCATCACAAAGCAGAAGGACCATAGGGAAGATGGAGTCATTGAGATTAAATACTAAGTGCATTTTTGCAAGGGATAAAGCGGAACATAGTCAGTTTTACACAAATGTTATAGTGAGAGGACTGGCCCATTGAAAGCCTTTTAAAGGTATGATTGCAACTCACCGAGTTATGCAGAAACCATCATTATCAAACACTAATAAGTATGGAGGATAAATGGAAACCTAGAAATTGCTTTAGTTTCTGCATTCAAGGAGTGCTTGCAAGAAGTAAGACTGTCTGAAAGCGATGTGGCTGTTTCTGGCAATAGTTTTGAGATAACTTGACATTTTTGTTAGTTTTCGGTTGACTCAGGCAGAGAAGTCTTAATTATGAAAGTGTGTGTAATGGTGGTAGGGGAAGCTCTAGGCAGCAGTGAAAAACACTCCAGCTAGCAGTGAATATAAAGGAAGATGCTGTTAAACAGGAGAGAAGAGCAACACTGGGAAGTGCTGATGACTGCTGTAAGGCTGAAGTGGTAATTTTGTCACCCTGGGGAGCAACTGAGTCTGGTCAGAGGCAAGACTGTGACCTGAGAGAGAGAATTAGAGCCAAGAGTGTGTGAAATGGGAGATGCAGAATAATTCTCACTGGTCAGACTATGTGGGACTGACAGAGATGTAGAGCAGGGGGTGAATGCTGAGACTTGCAAGGCCTAGTGTGTCTAGTGTCTGTCATTTTGCTGCTATTTGTTGGGGCAGTGCACCCAAACTGAGGTTATCGCAGCTGTACCTGCTCCAGTGGAGACAGGAGGCATATGAAGAATGGTGGAAAGCTGAGTTTTACTTGGAAATCTTTGCCTAATAGGGACTGTAATAATCACAATATAAGAACAGCTCTTGTTGTCCTGCTTCTGACAGTGGTCAGTAACTAGATAAAAGAGCAGGACAGACATAGTGATGTGTTTTTAGTGTACTCTCACTGTTTTTAGTGGTGTGTTACACTGGAGCTAGAGATGGTATCCCCAAGGTTGAGGTTAGTAGCCCTTACACAGCTTTGTGTAATTGCTTTTGGACCCCTTCTAGCCATGATGTCTGCAGTATCCTGTGGCAATGTGCTCTACAGCTAAGCAATATCTGGTGCAAGAAACAGTCCTTTTTGTTTCAGAGTAAACTTCTGATAGTTTCATTTAGTGTGCCCTCACTTTTGTCTTATTTCTCTTTGCAATAAAATAAAAAAAAGTTTGTTTTCAGATGCATAAGTACCCTGATATGGCTTTCCTGTGTGACCTCCCAAACAGATTCTGCTGTTTTAAAGTGTTTATCATAGAATATTTCTAGAAGGCCTGTGATGTCCATCTTGTTGTGTTGGTTGCATGGTGGGATGTAGCATGAATGATGGGACTTACTGCTGCTAACACCTGCAGGTCCTCATGAGACAGAAGTTAGTTACTAGGCTTTTCAGGTCTGTCTTTAAAGCAGTTAGGCTGACCACTTAAGTATTGTTATGTGTAGCTGGGAGGGGGAGATGTGGACTTCTGAGAGGCTGTGTTATGACTCAGTTGTACTGTGCAGTTAGATCATAAGCTAAATAAACCCAGCATCTCTTGGAAATCCTGGATCTGAGTAGTTGGTAACCAGTGCAGTTTATCTAAAATCTGCAACTGTGTCTCATCTAAGTATTTGTAAGAGGAAACAACTCAACCTGACTAAGAACTTTCAAGATCAGAGCCATAGTACTGGTGCTACTAGTAGATGACTTAATCTGTGTATGAGACTTTCATTTCTAGAGAACTACACTGGAATAACTGCTTTGGTGATCCCTGCCTGCCTAATACTGCTGCTTTTTATGACAGACAATGTAGGTCTTCCTGTTTACTTTCCCAACCAACAAGTCAATCAAGTAACCTTTTAGGAAATACTGCAGGTCACTTCTGAAGCACGCCTCACTGCTTGGAAACCTTTGTTGCTGGGATGAATGATATTCTTAGATATTCATGAGAAATAAACAGCAATAATCCTGACAGGAGGTGTTGGCAGGATGAAGTGTGAACAGGAAGCGATTAAAGATAAAAGGCAATCTCAGGAGTTACCTGTAGCTTGCTGTGTGATTATAGGTGTGGCTGGAACAGGTCACAACACAACACAGCACCTGCTGACAACAAACGCATCGGGATCTGAAGTTTGCTCCTCTCCCAGGCTGGACCCCTCTTATATAACCAGGCTGATCACACCAAAGAAAATATGTGGTGCCTAACACATGATTTTCAGCTTTGACTTTGTTTCAGTGTGGACGGAAACATAAGCTATGTGTTCTACAAGTGAAGCTTCAGTGACTCCTAGATTAAACTGCCAAGGCATTTAGCATTAAAACCTTTACCTTCATTTTAATTACGCAGTGAATGAGGCAGGAGTCTAGGCAAAAACAGTGTGTGATCATGTAATAGGGACTGCCTCATAATGACAAGGGAGGCAAATGATGGTTGCACCATCCACATTCATTAGTGTATTTCCCAACCACTGTGAGTTTTGTGGGTTGCTTTCCCCCCCCCCCCCCCTTTAGTCCCATTGGCCACCTTTCTTACAGATTTAGTGTAAGGTTTAAATCATACTGTACACACTCTCTAATACAGAAGGTCACACATATTATCTATATGATTACCAAAGTATCATTGTCTGGTACTAATTTTTAATTTTCTAATTTGCCATGTCTTCTCACTTATGGGTAACGGGATATGTGTGACAAATGTGGGCCATGTATATTGTCCATATTAGCTTCCTCCATTTATATGCCTACAAAGCCTGAATCCTTGGGCTTTGGGAAAAGAGTCAAAAAAGATGAAATAATGAGTAATACTTAGTGTTTTAATGGAGCTCGCTGAAGTTACCCTTCCATTTTACAGCCTGGAATTGATACCCCTCCACACCAATTATGTAGCTCACCCTCTCAGCCTCTACCACCCTGACCTGTATGCAGAGAAACCTTCTCAGCCAATGCAGAAGAGACGTGTTTTCCTATGAGGAGCAGGACGTGCAGGTCTTGCATGGGACACGCTCTTTCAGCAGATAGATAGCCTTTATCTGAGACCTGTCATTTACATTGCAAATAATGTGGTCAAGAGGTGAGTGGACTACTTGGTGTAATTACAACATGCATATGTAGCAGGTGAGTTCACAGCTCTGAATCTGAGCATTCCTAAACCAGTGGTGGTGAGAAGGGGACATGGAAGGTGGAGATCTTAGCGCTGCATACCAAAATCCCTCCATGCTCAGGACTGTCTCTGGTCCCTGCTCTCTCAGATGGAGAGTGATTACTACTCTCCCTTATTTATTCCTACCCTTTTCTTTCCTTTTTGTGATTCCTTTGTGCTAGTGTTTGCCTTTGTTGCCAGGTCTCAGCTTGCTCAGGCTTTTCAATTGTTTGCCTAGGTTTAATCTTCTTTGAAAGGTCAATCTTGTGCTAAAGAAGGATGAGCACTGTGTCAGGCATTGCAGTTTTGGTCATTCTGCAGTCTGGGAAGTTCACAGTGTGGTTCTCCTCATTAGCTAGAGCAACCAAATTTACCAGGAGCAGAACGCATTACTTATGCAAGCCTTATGTAAGATACTCGGCAGAACAATTTAGACATAATCACTGAGGTAAGAGGGTGGTTCCAGGATGTACCCACTGTTCTTAAAATATTAGCTTAACGAATCAGCAGTAGGTAAGCGAAAGGAGCAGACTAGTTAGCTAAGCAGTTTTTTGTGTTGATGAGTCTCTTTAAGGCACTGCCCTGCCCGTGATGAAAAAAGGCCGATCTCCCATCTTTCAAACTGCTGCAGAGAAATCTGCTTAGACACCAGAAATGTTGCTGCGTTCCCTCACCTGGAGAGGGAGTAATTGTTTGGGACACAGATGATTTGCAGTTCAAATTCCAGCTCCTCCCTGGGTAGGTCTGTTTACTCTAAACTGTTGGCTGGGTTTGGGTATAAGGGCACTCACACACAGATGGCAAACAGGTTTGACTTGACTGAGGACTTCACAGTGGGGAGGTTGGAAGCAAATTGCAAAGCCCCAGAAAATGAAAGACATGAAAAACGAAGGAGCCTAGTTATGTTTTCAAAGTCTTAAGCACATCCAACCTTTTGTTTCCTTTACTCACAGCTTTGAGGGGAAACTGGCTTAAGAGGGAAAAAAAAAAGAGATAGCTAGACTGCTCCCAGTAGATGTTTATCTTCACCCAGGCTGTCTTGTGCTGTGCTTCCTTGTGTTTCACTCCTGCATTGCACAAGGCTAAGCGACTTTACCCTTGGAGCTGTCAACTCTGGAAAGGATTGGGACCATTAGAACAATGACTACACTATTCAAAGTTTCTGGGATTAAATGCTCATTCTCAGTCGTGCCTCCCAATCATTTTATTAAGATAGGTACATACGTTCTTCGAAAAGACAGAACAGTAACCACATGAGCTTGTAATTGCTTGTAAAGTTAAAATTTCCTGGGCTAGCACCTTTTCAAAACATTTTTTTCTGTGTTATTCTTAATGTTATGGCAGAATAGCCCTTACAGATGTAGCCCAAACATCTGAATATATATTGCTTTAGAAGACTTCTTTCACAAGCAGATAGATGGAAAAAACTTCTGACATGAAGGGAGAGGAAGGAGTCTGCAGAAAGAGGTGAGCTCTGACTCACATCTTCAGAGTTTGTAAAGGCCATGTTTGCACTAGCCCTGCCAAGTGTGTGCTCTCGAGGGCTTTGCACCGAGGGGGCTCGGTGGAAGCACTGCACTGCTGCGGCACCTCCTGGCGCTGCCCCTGACAGCACCTACACCTCTGCCCCTCAAATTAGGGGTAGGGCCCAGAGTTTTGCTAGGGAAACGATGGTTTGGGAAACTTTCCACACTCTTAGAAAACAAGCACTGCAAGCTGGTATTGCAGGTAATTCACAGGTCCACCCAGGCCCTTCTATGTACCTCTTGCTCTCTGTCTTCTGTTGTCTCATGCTCATTTGTGAGACAGCTACTGAAATTCAGTGACATGTTAATGCTATTGTTTTAACCCCAGGAAAGTTGGGCTGATGTTTTCAGATTGGGAAACTAGTGGCAGAACCAAGGTCTAAGATGGCTGTAATTTTTGGGGGGCAAAAAGAAGAAAATGGTCATTTATCAATTCTGTGAGTCATTGCTGATAGTCAAAACCATATACTGTAAACATTTCTATTAAGAAAAAACTTTGTATTTATTCCCTAAGAACACTGTGGGCCCTCCAGCAGTAAAACCAGTATTTCTGCTGAGGAGACAGAGGCTCTTCTCCCTGAGAAGCCTTTCTTTTTTCTCCTGCAGTATGTATAAAGGACACACAAAGCCAGCTGGTCAGATGGATTAGAAAGCACTGCAGCACGTCAATGGGCACCCTTGTTTGTGTTGTTGAGAAGAGATTCTTAGTTGAGAAAGAAAGAAATGCCTCCCCTGTAATAGCCACTAACGAGGAGACCCTAGTGAAGTTTTTGTTTTTTAAAAGGCTTTGGCAAAAGACGTTTTGGACTCTTGGATTAGTTTATGTTCCCTCCCCCTCCCCACTTGATCCTTAAGGATTTGCCCAAGTCATGGATTTTTACTGGGCTTGTTAACTCTGTTGTTATTTTTTTTTTCAGCTAAGGGGATAAAGAAATCTTTTAGCAAGAGCCACTCACTGGGGATTAGCTGTGAGTGGACCGAACAACTCAGTGACTCCCCAGAGGGGGTGACCCCTGACTCCAGGGTTAGGTGATGACTCATCTTTTGCCTCCTAGCTGAGGCAAGCTGAGGGCTCCCAACACGTGTCCTTACCTCCGTACAGTGAGAGGCAGTGCAGAAGATGGGCTCTGTGTTATCACAGCTGCTATTCTGCAAAACTGCGGAAAACGATAAAGTAGATAGAATATCAAAGGATATGGTAACTGTTATTGGAAGGAAACCATAACCTCCTTCTACCACCTAAGGACCTGTCTGCTTTCCTCCTTTATAATTTTCAGAGCTGCAGGGGTTTTCCCTGCACAGCAGCAGTGCTTCAATTCATTGCAGAGCTAAAAGGTGGCAAGAGTGGCTTTTGGAAAAGTTTTGTTATAGATGGTAATGCCACCTGGTCCTAATGGTATCACGGATGCTGTGGTGGTGGCAGAGAAAGGTTTCATGGGGGTCACTTGCACAAGCTTTAACTGCTATATGAATTGAACTCATTTACTTTGGCTATGAAGTTACAAGCAATGCATTTGGGATGCAAAAAGCAGTAGGAAGAAAAGGCAAAAATTAAGCTGAAAGCTCACATGAAATGGAGATCAGACTGTGTGTGTAAGGCTAATATGTAGATGAGTATCACTGAGCAAAGGAGTTATGCAGATTAACTCTGCTTTTGAGAAAACAGGTTAAATACTATGATATCCACTGGTTTGTATAGTCTTTGAAATCCTGGCTATTTTACAAAGCAGTCGACTGTATCCTTTTACCAGGTTATCAAGGGCTTGGATCAATTAATGATGTATAAGCATCCAACCTACTCTATTGAAAGGTCTGTCAGCCATCGTACTGTACCATAGGTTTTCAAGAAAGAGCTGTGGAGAAGAAACCTTTCCCTCCTAGCTATTTTTAGAGGAAAAGTAGCAAATCACTTTGGTGGGAGACAGTCAGCTCACACGGAGTCAGGTTTAGTGACATGTGTTGTTTTTTGTTGGAATAAACTGGATGGGATTAGACAAACCTCCAGTGTATTAAAGCACTGCACCTTAAAATGAGATTTCCCAACTAGTCATAGGAATCAAGCCCCAGCGCAATTTAGATAGATGTCCTGGCATACAAGGGATGGTGGAAGAGGGGAAACAGTGATATTGAATATACTGTGCACCCTTGTATATACATTTGATACATATTCATGTGCAAATACAAACATACAAGTGTTAGCTTTCTGCTTCCTGGCTATTAATTAGTAGTTGATTTCTTGTAAACATGTATAGTAGGGGAATGCTCTTAGAGCCTTTATAAAAGGAACAGGTTGTAGCAGCTGTATAGAGGTATTTAGGGAAGGTCTCTGTGCATGAGAAGGCAGGCAAATAGGAAGAACTTGTGTAAAAAGCTGGCAAGAAGCAGGAGTAGTCAAGGAGAGGGGTAAATGATCTGCAATAAGCATAGAAAAAGGAAGGCATTTAGGATTAAGAGTACGGCAAATTTTGTGCCTTTCCAGGCACAAAATCCCTTCCTTTGACACTCACTTTGTCCAGACCTGTGTTTCTTTTTCAAGCTGGTTGCAGGTGATGAAATGCCTAGCTAAAACAAGCAGTCTTAAAACTGTTAGCCATTGGGAAACACAGAAAGTTGCAGTGTGCATTTCTTCGCCAACGGCAGCTGTCATGAATGCATCAAACTTACTTTTTGCCCTGACTCTCCATGGGGTATTAGATTAGGTTCAGAGTCTCCCAGTTGGCTTTCAGGGTCCTTACTGGCCTGAACTAAGTGTTTGTGGCCGACCGTTGAGAGCTCGAGGAAGAGAGCTGCAGCTGGCAGTTTCACTCTTTGGCAGCAAAGAAATCTCCAGTCAGGGTCAGACTGTTGAAGGTAAAGCAACATGTTACTGCTGATCATGTCCCTCTTTGTACTGGGGACATCCAGTGTCCTGTCCTCATCTTATTGCTCCTCTCCCTGACTCCTGGCTGCCAACTCCCCCCTGGCTGGCAGCAAGTCTATCACTCATCAGGCCCTGAGTGAAACGCATTCAATTCGCTGGCCTGGAAGAAAACTAACGTGACAAAAAAGTGAATTGTTTGCCTCTAGGTTAATGAACTGAATCAGCTCAGTGAAGGCTCTGATGAACATTAGTTTGATGCAAGAGAAAGGGTGCATTAGCATGACTGGGATGGAGAGAAGAAAGGGCAGGGCTGGAGCTCAGGACGTGCTACTTTTGGCGATGATGAACTGCGAGAGTGACTCAACTCTGACATGTAACTTCCCCAGGAGGGTCTTAATATGAGCCTGTGAAACAGGAACTCCTTTTAGCAGAAGCTGCGCCATCACCCGTTGTTATCGTAAACAGCCAGTGGTATGCATGCTACAACAAGAGATTACAGTGCACACGCAGGATTCCCAAATTCATTGAGGGAGAGCAAAGCACACATGGTAGATGCTAGTCACACTGTTGAATGCACTGTTACAAGTCGCTCTGGCACTGTAAAGGTGAAGGTCCTATCAGAACTTATTGGGGGGAAAGTAATCAAGATGAAGGGAGATTTATTCCCAGTCTCCTGATAACTGTCACGAAAGCATCATCCTCCTAAAGAAGAAACACTGTGTCTGTAGAATATGATGAAAAAGTGTTAATCATAGATTAATTTCTTTAGACTGGACTTTAGGGTACTCTGAGGTTCTAATTTATTTTGGTTCTGAAAAGGATTTATCATGGCTTTATTAAGGCTCATGTGACAAGCATTTTGGAAGTTCTGTTTCATATCAGCTAACCAAGTTCCTTTTAGTTGTGTTGTGCTGGAGGTCAGGATTCAGACCTTTGCCTTACAAGGTGACCCAAGAATTTGGGCAGAGAATTATGTTGTAATTTATTGAAAGTATGAAGGAAAAGTTTGCATTTCATAGCATGTTCACAGCTTTAGTGAGTCTGAACAATCAGGTCTCTAATGAATATCAGTAGTAAGTAGTATGAGTAGAGGAATTTTTTTCCTTTCCTTCAGTAAATGAAGATAGTGATTTTACACCTCAGGCTTTTTGCTGTTATGCCTTTTTCTCTTGTCGTTTCATCCCCACCTTGCCTGCTTTTTTCTTGTTGCCTTCTTTTATTCAAAACATGTAGCTAAATTTAACAGAGAATTACCATATTGCTTTACTTGGAAGATTTTCTCTGCTCACAATGTAAGGTGAAACCATTTCCTAAGTAGTAAAATTCTGTAGACAGTGAATGGTGGAAGTTCAGATGTGTGTGTGACTGTGGGACATCCCCTTCACCCTTTCCCAGCTTGCACCTGGTGCTTTCAACATGCCTTCCAACATTTCTGTGCTTCATTTGCAGCTCTGTGTGGTCGTTGGCAGAAGAGGTGCAAGTGCCTCAGCCCTGGGCTGGCTGTACAGAGAGGTGCAGGACTCTACCCTTCCTTGGGAAGGCTCTGTTACAGCACTGCATGACTAAGGTGGGGCAGTCTGTTGGCTGGGGTTAACTCCACCTGGATAAACCAGGCCTAGTGGTACTAACTTGCCATCTAAGACTGTGAAATGACAGTTGAGGACATCATACATTACAGCATCTCCCTCTGAACAGCGAGCAGCTTCCCTGCTGAAACAGCATATCATGCAAAAGTCTTTCAGCCCAGGGTGTATCAGAGAAGGAACGAACCATGCATTTTTGCATTGGTCACACTTCAAGGGATAGTCCTTAAACTTCAAAAACTAAACATACATTTTTGTTCATTTTAATAAACCAGCTAATTTTCAATACTCTTTCAGCTTTGTTATAATATTTATTGGTATAACTGAATAGCTGGAGTGTTTGGGATAGAGACATTGGAAAGAGCCAGATACCATACAGCTGTCCTTGTGATACAGTCATTTGTAGCAACTTCAGGATTTAAGCATCTCCTCACACACTGCTGTGGCTTTAGGAAACCTTGGACTTTGCTGCAGTTTAATCACATTTGAAAAGCTTGCCAAGCCTTATCAAGAGTTCTGCTCTGACCTGAGCTGGCTGTTAGCTTTCACATGTTATTGGTATTAGCATTGCGATTTCTTCTTTCCTCAAAAGAAACAATAGCCTTTATTCACAGGAGGAGGACTCTGGAAATGAAGACTCTTATTTCAGGTTGTTTTGCTTTTAGTTATAAATACCTTTTGAAATAAATCTGCAAATGCAAGATATAATTCAGATCAGCTGGATCAATACAATCAGTGGATCATGCACAGAAAGTTGTAGGTGTTCCTTATATGTCATCCAGGTTTATTTTTTTTTTAATGTTCTTGGCTAAAACATGATGTTTTTGTGTGGACAGCAGTACTAACATTCTGCTGACCTGCCCAACCCGCCGCTAACCACCTGGAATTAAGTTATTTTTATAACTGGCAGGTTTTCTATAAGCGAAATGGTTCAGGTTTAGCAGCTGGATGGAAATGTCTGGCGTGCTTTCTGTGGTCATCCTTGACTGCAGACATTACAGGGTAAGGCAAACGTGCCGCAAACATGTGGTATGTTTGCATCTTTGCGAAGGGATTGATGACTGGCCTAGCTGAGTAACTAGGCGCAGGCCACCTAGCCTCACGTTGTTTAAGCCTTCCTAAAAGATGGGTGTTTCTTGAAGCCAGAAATTAGGTAAATCTGTGTGGAACTAGAAGTATCCACAAAATCTGAACGTAGAGCCCAATGGAACTGTTGAGTCTGGCAGGTTGGTTTAACCTATAAAAGCCATGATATGTGCTGATATTCTCTTCAAGGATCCTGAAGCTTTTCTTCAGTGTTTTTAGAGAGGACTCTAGAGTGATGGTCTCGATGGAGGTGTTATACCTTTTTGCAGATGCTGAAATGATCTGTTCTCCTTTTTCTGTGTTTCTTTCCATTTTCTGTTTTGTCTGAGCTCAGGCAAACTAAAATAGAGAGCACTTTAGAGTCACCTTCCTCTGGGCCTGCGTGCTTTCTATGACACTGCGGACAGTGTTATAGGCTGTCACCCTTGGATTTCTACAGGAGAAAAGCAAATGGTGACTGACTGAATTATAAGAAAAAGAAGAAAACCAGATATTATTTTTTTTCCCACAGATTAAAAGAACTTTCTCTGCTTTTCCTGATACAAGAAACACATTCCTGAAGTGAGCAGGACCATGGTGGAGCCATGGGTCAATATTGTCTTTGATTCTGTTGCCTCCAGAGAAGCTGATCCTGAGCAGCGGGGACCCCCGCAAGTCCCACTGGGGTGAGTCGGAGTCCCCGAGCCATGAGGGGGTGACAGGTCACTCCATCCCGTGGGCTTTGACTCCCAGTGCTCAACAGCACAGCTATGTGGGTTTGACTTTGTCACAAGGCCCTCAGTCTCTGATATTTCCACATGTTTTCAGCAGCAGGACAGGGTTCAAATTATGTCAAAAGAGATAATGGGAAGCTGGCAACTGAATGTCAGCAGGGTCTCAGTCGTTGTCAACATTTCCCAGAGGCCTACAACTATTCTGGTGGAGGTGCAGGCCAGCTTGTAGGCCTGAGTGTCTCTGTCCCCTGATGTTTTGCTGGGTATTATTTGCGCATGGTTTAGGCCAAAGACCAGGAATCTGGGGCCATAAGATAAAGTAATTTCCCAATTTCTCTGCATACAGGCAAAACTGCATCCACGGCCCTCTGCGCAAAGCTTCAGCGAGCCTTTGAACATGGGTGCCGTTAACATGACAGGGCCGGGATTTTACCCCAGGCATTTTTACATCTGCATGTATAATCTGCTCTGAGCAGCTTCAGACAATGCTGCGATTAAAAATACCTGGGCAGGTCTCCACAAGTGCTGTCCCTGTGCCATGTTTCATAGTGTTGTACTGATGTTACACACACAAGGTGACGGGGGCAGAAGGGCAACTTTTAGAGCGAGCATCAAGCAGGTAGTACTCAGGGCCATAGGAGCGGGAGCTCTCTTCAAATCATCGTTTTAAGTGGTAAACCAGAATGTTGCTTACTGGCCAACACAACAGCAGCTTGCCCCAGGCTCCCAGCACCCGCTCCAAGGCATTGCAATACTTGTACAAACAGTTTTTGCTCTAGCTCTCAGCCTTCACTGGTTCTTTGCTTCTGTGTCTCCCTGGCTGCCCCATGTCTTGGTGGTCTCTGTTCTGCTTGAGTGTGATTCTTGGGAGTCCTGTGCTCCTGCACCCTCCTGTTACATTGGGAAATGCCTAATCCATTACCTTTAAGAAACGTACACAGTAGGAAAAGACATTGGTTTCCAAAAAAACACAGCACGGAGATCCAGACCTGTTCATTCCTTGCGTTTTAGGTCTGGGGCTCTGCTTTGATCCAGCCCCACAAATGTAAGGTCTGAACTTGTGCCAGTGTCTGATCTGACAGTGTTTTGATTTGAAGAAACATACGAGTGTTTCTTTGATTTTTTTTTTTCTTCTTTTTTTTCCTGTGAGAGAAATTAAACTTGAGTGGTTTGAGGGGGGAATATTTTAGCAATTTGGAACAGCTTCTGTGGTATGAAACAGTGTGATCAATAGCTGTTGAAATACAAGTGATGGCCAAACCCCTGGCCTCCTGTCCCTGCCCTCAGAAAAGGGCCTGAGCACTCAACAGCTGGGGAATGCTCCCAGGGTTTACAAACCTCTTTGGGTAGGTTCATTAGCAAGCAAAACAAATGTAAATTAGTTTAAATAGAAAGCTAGGTTAAGGTTTAATGGGGGGATAGTTTGAGAGGTGCCCTGGAGAAAGCCATTACAGCCCTTTGCTGTTGACCTTGGTTAGTTTCCCGTCCCCAGAGCGTGCCTGCTGAACTTTGTGCTTTCTGCTCTGCGTTAATGGAAACTGCTTGGACAGACTACCTAGAGCTAGGTGATGAACTTTTTGTCCCAACAGACTTATTTATCCCCTCTTGTTTTGATCGTGGGGCTGCTTTGACAATGTTTTGGGCAGATTTTTCTAACCTCTTGAGGTGTTACTTGGGCCCAGCTCTGTTTGAAGGAAGAATATCTTATGCTAGAGCCTTTTTTTCCATAGTTCCAAGTGTTTTGATGAATGTATATTGTAGCCTGGTATTAACTACAACTTTTCATTGCTGTCTACTCTTGACAGCTATTTCTGTTAAGAGGTGCATTTTGAAAACCAAGTGAGTTTATGTATATCTGAAAAATGAAAAGCTTCTCTGAGCGGAGAAGCCTATCAGCAAATTTATATCAAATTTTCTTTCTGGGTGGCTGGTGTGCTAAGGTCATGGGAAAGGCTTTGCAGGCAAGAGAGTTGTATTTGGAGCCCGGAGTACACTTGGCAGTAACATGAATTGCCAAAGATGTCTGAGAGAAATCGGTTTCACTTGGTGTCTGGCTGATCATTTTGGCATGTCACGTGAACCTCCAAACAGCACAGCAAGAACTTCCAGCTGGCTCGTGCCCCCAGACCCAACGGGCACAGTCCCTCCTGCAAAGGAGCAGCATGTGAGATGGTTGTTAGAGAAAGCTCAACTACCTCTATATTTTAGGGGCCAAATGTAGTCTCCACTGTTTGATGTTTGGAAGGAGAACTCCTGTGTGCATAGCTGTTAGTTTCTGGCAGTTGCTGTTGTCTTTGTAAATGTCTGGGGTTGCCGTAATCTGCCAAGTACATGCCCAGTGCAGCAGTCTGATCTACCCATCTCTCCACAGCCTTATGGAGCCTTTTGTGAATTTTTGCAAGGAAGTCCTGGATGGGAGTCACTGAGGCTGGGACCATGCAATTCTGCAGTTGAGAAAACCCCTTAGGTTCCCGAGAGCCACAGCCTTCTTTTTCAGTCAAGGTTCAGGATACTCTCCAAGTCAGGTTATGTATCCATCTCATCCTTTCCTTACCTCCCATCTGCAGTAATATGTGATCACCCCTTCTTTTGCAGCAGCACCAACGCTTATGCAACCCTGCTGCACTGTTTCAGGAAGCTGATCCAGCCAAAAAGTAACCTAAAAAAGAAGTGATGAGCTGTATGAACCTGCTCCCCAGGAGGTCACATAAGTGTTAATGCTGGCGGATGGGAAAGGGTGGGAACATGTACCCCAGAGTGAGTGAAGAGTGCTAGCTGTGTGTTGGAAGAGTTTATACTGCATACAACCTCAGTGATTTGGATGAGGATTTATAACAGAATGCCTTATCTGAGTCACTAATTGTTAATGTTACCATGTTCATCCTGCAGTAGTGTCAGAAGGCTGCAATCATGGCAGTAGCACCACAGCGCCCAGTTCTGTGTGCATGCCAGAGGAAAACTGCACAGTGTTTGCAGCCTCCGTAGGTGTGACAGACAAACATGACCAACAATACAAACATGCTTCATCAGAAGAGCCATGCTGTTCCTGACAAAAAGTCCCTCTCACCCCTCTTGCCCTCTGTTCTGTCCCATGGGGCAGTAGCTTTGGAGAGGGTACAGGTATGGCATGTGTAGTGCTGCTGTGCTTGGTACACCCTCGCAGCTGCAGGAAAACTAGACATCTGCACTGTAGGTTGTCTCCAGATCATAATAGTTACCAGGGGAGCTTCTCTGAATGGACAAAGTCTTGTCTTGAATGCCTCTGCAACAAGCCATTGATATGAGCTGCTGTCTTATCCAATGTTGTTTTAATTGTAGTCTCAGAAAAATTCACTGGATGTTCTTGTATCGGAGATAAGGTGAACAGTTGCTTCTCATTTATCTTCTCTGTGGCATTCATAATGTTGTCAACCAGTGTAAGCTGAGCTGTATTACATTTTTCAAGTGAGAGGCAGCTCAACCTTTTCTGACCTGGGCTGCTAGCTAGGGAAAAACTGCATCTATAGGGGTGGGAACTGTATGGTGTCCTTTATAAAAGGGCTAAGCCCTCACCACTCCCATGGTATTATCTGCTCTTAGTATTCTGGGAGTTGAGGTATGTTTGCAGTTACATGCTGCAAACTGAAGGACATATTCCTCTACACATTGGTGTAGGTTTAGCTCTGTGACTTGATTCAGAGAAAGCAGATGTTGTTGGGGTATCTAGATGTTACTGGGCATTTCTCTCTTGCTGAAACATCACTCTGTAGTAGACTTTTTGTAATGAGTGTATGTACCAGCTTTTCAGCCACCACTGCCTGGCATTTTAACTTGGCCACCACTTATGTTACTACTCTGGGCTGCAAACTGCGGTTGAGGAACAGATACGTGTAGACCCCAGGACTGGGCAGCAACCCTGGGTGGAGGGGGGAAGACCAGCAGTGGCTGGTGTCCTTTTTAGCTGGTATTGTCAGTCATTTACTACTGAACTATTTATAAAGCAACATGAATGAACTACAAGCTCTAAGGGAGTTTACTGCCGCCCTGTTTTTGTGGGATCATGGTCACATTTCAGTATATGTCATCTGCTGAGGGGCACACCGCATCAGCTACTGAAGGTTGCCTCGTTGCCCTTTACTACTAGATGAACACAGCGTCGTTTGGGGAAAAAATGGGAAAAGATTTCAGGAAGTGGCAAGTCTGAGAGGATTTCAGCAGTTACAATTGGTTGGCTCCCAAGAATCATTTAGGGATCAATTTCTTCAGAACAGAATTAGCAAGTGAATGCAGTATGTCCAGGTCTTGTTTCTTGTGTAAGTACAAGAAATATGAAATAATTTGCATCAGATCTGTTCTTAAAAGCTAATGATTGTTTCCTTCCCCCATTATTTGGTAATTCTAAGGATGTAATTAGATGTTAAATAAATTGGATTTGACACAAGGCAAACTCCAAGAAATTCCCGCTTGCCATCCCTGCTGCTGCTGGCTGTTCCTGTGCTGCAGTTTGTTGCTCTGGTTGTGCTGATGCACCTGTTTGTATTGCTCTGCTGAAATGATCCAGGTTAAACATTTCCACACACAAAAATACCCAGCAGCAGAACTTTTTTTTTTTTCTCTTGGTCTTATCAACTCGGATCTGCAGATCCAATCTGTTTTATTTATACACATCCCTCCACAAAGTTGCGCTGATATAAGTAATGTGGTGCTGAAGTGTGACATGGAGTAGAGGCAGGTGGGTGGCTTTGCACCCAGGGTAAATAGGTGGCAAAACAGGAGACTGTTTGAACAGAAGTGTATAAACCAGTGATACTGGTAATTCATGATTGCACCCTGTGGCCTGAGCCAGCTTCTGCTTTCAGCTCAAATGCACACACAGCAGCTCCAGATGGAAGTGGCCTCAGGTGGTGGACTACCTGTCAATATGGTAATACTCACCAAATTTTAGGGGTTCTACTTCATCCTGAGATGTTTTCATGCTTGCTTTATATTTAGCAAGAAAGCACCTATGGTCTCTCACATACTGTTTGAATAGGAGCAACTGTATTGTATATAAAAGACAAACTCAGTTCTTTACTGGAAAGAAAATATGAAGTTGAAAAACCAGCCTATTGACTTCAGGTCTATTTCTGTGTGTTTAGTTCTCCATTGGTGCCACAGTAGTAGAAGATAGAAGCAGCTTCTTCTGAAAATCACTTAACATTTTTCCATCCCCTTTCCCTACTAGTGTAAGAAAGATGGAATTATTTTCAAGGCATAACTCTCTTTCTCCCAGCCTATGCAGTTTCTGCCTCTAGTACAGTAAGGTCTGGCTGAAGATGCTGCACAGTGGTCCCAGCCTCTGAGTTCTGTACTGACATTTGATGACCAGAATATCGAGATGAGTTTGGTCTTTTAAATGCAAGGCCTTGAAAAGATGTTAAGTGTCTGCACATTGTTGGATTGCATCCTGGTACCCTGGAGCCTGCTTAGGAGAGACTTTTACTTTTCCTCTAACCACCACAGAATTGGGTAATTTGGGGTAACTCCAGATTTTGCCTCCTGTGAGCATGCCGGATAGAATTGATATGTAAAGCTTTAAACACTCCGGAGCTCAGCCAATTAAAAGAAATAGTTAGGAACTGAGTTGCAGAGAACTCCCATTCACTTGCAGTATTCTCCAGTTTAAAGTTTCTTCAGAGGAGATGCAGGGATAACACTCCAGGGTGGGAACACTTCCTCTTTAAATTACTAAGCAACATTATTGTCTTAAATGTAAATTAGATAATTAGTGAGGTCAAGAGACCACACAAAAGATTTTATTGGTTTGAATAAAATGCAGCCTGGTGTCAACTAGTGTATAGTAACAACCAGATTTTCTGAGTAAGTATGAATCACCATATTAGATGCAATTTCACCTTGTGTGTTGTTCACAGATCTACTCTGTTCGCAATTTATTATAGGGCTGTAATTGTTTAAATACAGCTTTGCTTGTTATAGATACTGTATTACTACTCTATTTCTACATAAGGGCTTGGCTTGAATTTCTGTTTGCTCTTCATTCTAGGCCTGATTTTGCTTTGACTCTTCTCACCTCAGTGCTTTGTTTCGTCTTTTCTCGTAGAGTTTGCTTGGAAGTTAAGCAGACTATTTTTTTTTTTTTAATGTAAAGATACGAGTTTAACAGATTATAAATTATAAAGCTTGAGTTTTCTTTTTGGCGATCACCCATGTGTTTTGGCTTTTACTACCTATTTGGCATGCACTGCTTTTTCATCCAGATGTAAGTAGTGCTACTAAAGTGAAAAAGCTGTGGCTGTGTTATAGTAATGTTTTTCACTGAATTCTTGTGCTTAGGGCTGATCCTCCCAGCAAAAGAAATTTGTTATCCTCCAGATTGTTTTTTGAATAGATAAGGTAGACAAATGATGAGAGAAAAGATGCCATATCATCTGGATCATGTGCAAAAGTAACAGGGGTATTGGGAAGATGCAGTGAGAACATATGCAAAGTTTATAGTAAGTTGGAAACTGAATCCAAGTCATGTTGTTCATGCTTTGGTGCATTACAAGTAATAATTATCTCCCTTTCCTCCAGATTCTCACACCCTGAATTTTGGATTGGCATAGTTGTTACAGCACATTTTAAACAATTGTATGTACATTTTTACCTGAAGAGAGCATGGAAAATTTTTTATAGATCCTTATTTTGAGGAATGTGGTTAAAAAAGCATTGTCTTGCCTTTATTTACACATGAGAGACAGGGTTCCTGCCAGCCAGCCATGGGAGCAGGGCTTCTCCCAAGTGATATGCACTGTGAGGTGTTTAAAGCAGCAGAGCTGGAAGCAAAGGGAGGACTAGCTCTGCCAGTTAGGGAGACACAGCTAAATAAACTCAGTGCTTCATGCAGTGGCAGGAGCTGAATCATGTGCCAGTTAAAGCAGGCAGCAGGCATAAAGCCCAGTTAGCATCCACCAGTTATTAAGAAATCTCTGACAACAGACACAAGGGTGACAGAATTGGATTTTATTTAATTCTTCACAGGTCTCTGAGGTTGCAACCCTGGGCTCTTACTTCGGCCATTCCTTTCTCAGGTTAGAAGGGCAACATGAGGCTGATGTGAAACCTTATTTTTGTTTTCATGCCTCTTTAAGGTGGTGCGGTACCTTGCTTTAGCAGGCATGCTGGGTATCCTTGTTACAGTGGGTGTCCAGTGTACGTGGCGAGATAGGGGAATGTTATCCTTTATTTTATGGACAGTTATTGCAGCACAAAGCAAACAAGGCCCAAACCCTCAAAGGTATTTTGCTTAACTTAAAGTCATTTCAAGGTCATTCAAGCCCTGCATATTTCTGGGGCTTGAGGCTAACGTGATTTTGTGTGTTGATACCAGCAGCACAGACTGTGTTGCAGGCCATGCTGGCAGAGCTGGGATTTCTAGGTTCCAGGCTAGTGGCTTAACTGCGGGACCAGGCTGCCTTTCCTAATCTTTTGTTCAGATCTGTGCCTTAAACCTGTCTGTTCTGCATGATGAAAACCACTGTGGTTTCTACACTGAAGCAGTGCCTCTGAGCTTGAAAAGGCTATGTGCTTCTTGGGTACGGGAGGTCTGTATTGTTGAACTTCTGCACTGTGGGAGCAAAAAGGCCAAGTTGCAGCGCTGGGTGAGCGATGCTCAACACACGCTTGCCTCAGACCTCTGCACTGATTAAATCCTGAGCTGTGAGATCATAGTGAAGTAACAGCACGAATTGCCAGAAAATCTGGAGTGTTCAGATTGTGTTTAGCAGGAAAATCTTCAGGGAAGAGTCCACTCAGTAAGCAAACAGTGAAGTAGAGTGTTTCTACAAACTCCTTGATCACGAATATGTGTATTATATATATCTGTATGTGTGTAAAACCAGAGCTTAATAAAAGCACAGATGAATTGGTCCAGGTAATTAGCAGACTGAATTTTGCCTTGGTTAAGGAGTTCTGCTGAAGTATGCTTTTTTAAAAAATTAAATTTTCTGCTTGATGCCATGCAACTAGCTTTAAAAAGTGAATAAAGCGACCCTTTGCTTGCTTTGAAACTGCCTGTAACTTAGAGAAGACAACCAGTAGGTAATTTTGATGGGGGTTAAGGGAAAGGGGGGGGGGGGGGAAGAAAAAAGAAGAAAAAAAAAAGCGCCAACTGGGCACAGAGTATCTCTGTTCCCTCCCACTGCAAGGTTTATTGATGCTGTCTGCAGATTTGTGTTTGCTTTACTGCTGGTAGTTAGAGCTGGTGATCAAAGGCTAGTATAGCCATGCCCATGAAGGGACATAATTGGTTGGACTCTTTGAGTCCTCTGTAACAATACTCGGTTTTGTTGTGTTAGGCAGCGCTCCACAGAGTATAAAACATTGCATGATTGCTGGGGCAGTCGGTCAAATGTTTTCTTCTCATCTCAATTCCTATTCTACAGGACACCAATATAGCTCAGAGCCCAGGAATGAAAGCTTTAAACCTGGAGGGTGCCTGGTGCTTCCTGAGTATCTTACAGGGAAAACATTCAGTCTTGAAACAGCTTTGCTGACAGATATATTTTTATAGCTTATTATTTTGTCTCCTCATTCTTTGTTTCATTTGAATATAATAGGCTCTTTATTTTTAAATACTCATCTGTTCCTGCTGCTGTTTACATCCTCACCCAAAAATCATAATTCTCTGGGTTATTTTCTTTTTTTGTTTTTTTGACGTCACATTTGGTTACTGTTGAACATATGTGCTACAATGTCTGTATTGAAGGGACATTGTTTATTTTTTGAGTAATAAATTTTCCATTTTCCTTTCTGTCTTTTCGAAAGAAACCCATATTCCAATTTGAACCAAAAGGTTATAGACCTATTTATAGTTTTTGAATTTTGGCAGTGATGTAAGCATGTTGTGTGGTTTTATGACTTCATGAGAGAAAAAGCTGGAGTCACAGATGAATATGTAAAAGTGATATTTTCCTGTTTTTTTTCTTTAATACACGAAATGGAGAAAATACTTCTGACGCAGCCCCTCCTGGGTGTAGCTTGTATATTCTGAGGACTGCTCCAGGGTCCAAGCATAGAAGCTGTCCATGTCTTCAAGCTATTGAGGCTAGTTTTGCTGTGGATTCAAACATGATCAAATTCAATGAAATAAAATGTACAGAATGGCTTCATTGCTTGGCAATGTTTAAACATTGAATATACGCCCCATGCTACTAGTGAAGTTATTTTTTCTTTTCCATAGCTTCCAAAATGATCTGTTTTGTTAATCATTTAAAAAGAATAGATGCACGCCTTTCTGGTGTGATAGTTTTTAGTTTACTCAAATAAACAGCATAGGGTAGAAACACAAGATTTTAGGAAATATAACATTGCATGCATCCCACCAGTTAAAATTTGTCTGGAGGTGTTACAGAAGAGTAAGCCTCTGAACAGCAGCCAGGAGCTTTAAGTCCCAGGAGCTTAAAGGCTGCAGCACATGGAAGACTATCACAAAAGTGGCATGGCTGTGTAGGCCACATTTGTAAGGACGTCCCACTGTACAAAAGAGTTCAAAAGAGATTTAAAATCCATGTAAGAGGCAGGTGTCACGCCTGCTTTTACATGGACACTTACATTTTTCATATAAAAATCCATTTTAGGGTGCTGCCTGTGAGAGCCAGCCTCCCTTCTGCTACCGTCCCCATGCAAACCTGCACCGTCCAGCACCGGAGGATGAAGTGGTGGCATTTCCCCAACTGCCCTGTGCATGCAGATGACTCTGCACAACACCAGGTAGGGTGACATAAATGCACCACCTCTGACACATTGCAGCAGATTTCATTAAGAGTTCCTGCACCTTGAAAGCAAAGCAAGCTGGAGAGCCAGAGGCAGGCTTTGCTCTCCATGCTGCCACTGGCTCTGAATGACTTTTGGACAAGTTTTTAAATCTGGTTCTTAGCTACCCATCTGTAACTAGCAGCTGCAGTGCCTGCCTCGGAAAGTGTCTGAGAATAGAACTGGTGGGAAAAAAGGACTTCTGTCCCAGTGACACTGTAAGAGACTAAAATGTAATATATATGTACATATGTATGTATTTATGTATATACTTTTTTGTTATACAGCATTGCTTTATACATATATGTAAATATATAATTTTAATCTCCAATTTAATCATAATGAAAAGCTAAATAATGAAAATCTTCATCACAGAATATTTCCTCTTCTCCAGATTTGATAAAGTTCAGCCATAACACATCTTATTAAGACAGTTAAATGCTTTGTTGTAGTTTTGATATTCTGTGAAAAGAAATGGTTTTGCTGAAGTGGAGTTTGCTCAAAAGCTGTTTCAGGAATGCCTTTCTGTTGCATAACTTAACATAGTACCTGGAAATTATTTTAAGCTCCTTGCAAAAGAACAGTCAGAGATCTATTACATTATAATTATTTATAATACAATTAATAATTACTATCATGATTACTTAACCCTTTTAAGTGTGCATGTTCTTTTTACGTACTTTCCTCCTTGCAGATTGATTATCTTAATTATGGTATTTCTGTTTGCATGTACTTAGTACCTATTAAAATGAGTCTTAAAATGCGTTCTCAAGGATTAGAAACTGCTTTGTATGTTTGGACGCTATCTCGGTGGGAACGGACTAGCTTTTTTCATCTCCCTGTGCTGATGGGGCTTGGATTTTGCATTATGTCTTTTTCCCAGACCTATGACAGAAAATTCTCTCTCTCTGTTCTCAGTATTTGGAGTATTACTGGTAACAGTCTAATGATTAACTCTTGGAGCAACGGGGAACCACATGTGTGCTGTCATCCCAACTTAGTGAAGTCTGCCAGTTCCTGAAAGAAGGAAGCTTCAAGAAGTTTGCAGAATTGACACATTTTGTAACTGGATAATGAATTAGCTTTTCACATTTCAGTCAATATTAAGGGGTATTGTTCACAAGCCCCTTGGCAATTAGGCAACTTCAAAATCCTCAGTGGACAGAGGTCAGTATGCAGGTCTGCACAGGAAAAGTCTGCAAGGCTGAACAGGTTACAGATACAATTTTAAAGAGACCTAGAAACCATTCCCCACTCTCCCCCTTCAAAATAAGTGATAACATACAAGGATAAACCTATCTCTGTTATGTAGCGTCTAAAATCTGGTGAGATTAGACTTAAATTTGGACCTCAGTATGCTGAGGCCCTGTACCCTTTGCAAAGTCCTACCCGCACAAGAAAGATGAGTTGAGCTTTGTGGTTTTTTTGTTGCTTTGTCTTTCCTGGCTGCGATGGGGTCATTTGACACAGTTACTACCCATGTTCACGCAGATGAGTGGTGCAGCAGTGGTCTATCTCCAGCTACATCAGCATTTTGAACTGAGTTTCTGCTCAAAACTTCTGCAGAGGTGGCTCATGTCTGCTGAGCTGCCCAGCCAGCTTGATGTGCTGGAAGACTCAAGGGTCTAAAGCATTATGCAGCTCTTCCTTTCCCCCACATAAGCCCTTGCTAGCTGTGTTTATGCTGTTATCCCCTGGACAGCTTTCCCATTCTGCTTCAGCTGCTTCTCTCAGTACAGCCTGTTATGGGGAAGGTCTCAAAAATTTTCCTTTTGCTCTCAGATTCAGATCTCTACATTACTGGGGAAGGACAGCTGAGGCTTTGGGATTCAGGAGATCTGAGTATTGGTTTTTTTTCTAGACTAAGTTCTGAGATGCTCTTTCTTCCTCACTGAACTATAAAGAGGAGCAATAATATTTGCCTGCCTCACTGGTTCATGCAGTGTTGTCTGTAACAGTTTTTGAGATACTTGCAGGAGGGTACCGTTAGAAAGTAAAGTACTATTGACAGTGGTAGTATCATGCTACAATTGTGTCTGAACCTTCCACCACTTAAACACAAGTGTTTAAGTTTTCTGTACCTCAACTTCGAATCAGTTACAGTATCATCACTGTAATCCAGGGCACTCTATACATCAGTAATGTACCAGTTATGTGTGCCTTTCGTAGGCTAAAAGACAAGGAAAGAAAAGCCATGGATGAAGGCTTCTGTCATGGATCAGAGCTGATACTGACCAGGTATTGCTTTCTTCCCTTCAGTTTTATAAGCTTTTCCAGTTTCTTCAGCCTGGTAGCTTTTATGCTGCCGTATTTATTGTTATATGGTTGGGGCTTTTTTTATTGCTGATAATAGCTTATTGAGACGAGGAACTTTATTTGCTTAACCTTGGATCTTTGGAAGAGAGACTGGTTACTTTGAACCTTTCAGCCTTCCGCTCTTAAAAGTGTTGAAAGAAGCAACTGTAATTTAGTGCTTTTATTGCAAATTTAAACACACAAATAGATGCCTTCATTCTTACAATCAACATCAAAAGGCCAGAGAGTCTGGAGTGTATCAACCATGTATTGGTCATTCACCATTAATCAACTTACACATGCCTATCTCTGTCAGGATCTCTTCTCCTTCCAGTGTGTTCACTCAGCTCCACTGCTGGAGAAATAGTCAGGAGGAACCCCAAGAACAGGAGGCTCCAGCTGTACATCCTGTAAGTAAGGACAACTTGGCTTCCTGCTGTACTTTGGAACGAACATAGCATTTTGTCACACAGATGAGCAGCTATGCTTATTTATATGCAATGCCATTACACCTCAGCCACGGAGCTTGGATACTCTGTGCTTCTCATGCAGATTACTTAAAATAACAGATCCTAACTGTTGAAGACTGATTAGTTAATTTTATAACTGATAAAACCCAATAAATTAACAAACATCAAAACACTTACGTTCAAAGTCCAAAAATTTAAAGAAAGAACAAACATGCGAATGTTTAACAGTTAATTTCCAGTCAGTACATACATGTGTATTTGTGTGTTACGATCCATCCGTTTTTCTGTTGCACAGTCTGTGCGTCATCACTACTTAACTCTGTGTGTTGTGCAATTTGTTTGGGCTTGCATCTTACAAGTCAATATATTGGTTTTCATTAGTGTTCCAGTTCCATAAAGTGAATTATCTCTTTGGACGGGAAATACACCAAAAGAACAGATATATTGCTTCAGAAGGACAGCGTTCTTGTTTGTGTGTATAGGTATTACTTAACAGAGGTTGCATATACTAGATGGCATGCATGCCTTTTTTGTGTTAGCTAAAATAAGATTTGATTGCATGTGTAATACACAGAATAAAATTTTAGAAATACATTTCTACCTAAAGGAATGGAGTTAAATCATACTTCCTTATTCTTTCCGTTCTGATGTTTACTCTTAACCCTGTGATTGTTACTTTTATGCACTGAAGATAAGCTCACTCACCATGTAAATCTAGTGACAGGAAAACTCTGCCTTGAAAAGCTTATATTAACATTCAAGAGCTCATATTTTTGCTAGACAAGCTAATTATGCAGAAAAAGGAAAAGTTATTAGATCACACATGATCTGCCAGTTGTGCAGGAAGTATTTAAGAAATACAGAAATTAGCTCGGATGTCCTAAATTCTGATCAGTATGTTAATCAAAGATCATCTTCCCTCTGTTGATTCCCTCTCTCTTGGTCTTCCTTATACCAGGTACATGCTTTGTGATGATAGTCCCAACAACAATGCCCAACATAAAGATAATATACAGACTAGCTGGTGAGGAAATGTAAATGCTCCCCCCCCTCTTTTTTTTTTTTTTTTTTTCTCCTCCCCTCCCCTCCCCCAGCAGTCTGTGTTGTGGCAGAGAGGGCAGAAGCTCAGGAGTGCAGCTGAATGGACCTACTGGCTCACCTTTGACAAAAGGGGCCCGTCCCTCTCTGCTGCTAGCTCTGGTGCATGGTGGTACATTGATTCAGTTCGCTGGTGCGGCAGAAGATGGGTCCTGGGTAGTTTTTGGTGGGTTACTGAAGTATTAACGTAAGGGGTCTACAAGTTCCAAGACCAGTTCAAGAAAAGCCTAGGGAATTTCCTTTATGCAAACCTTTCCACTTTTCTGGTTCATTACCTAAATTTGTCTCTAGAAACAAACAGGAACACTTTAAGAAGAATTATTCCATGGTGATAAATGTGGCACGACTGCTCTGCAATTTTGCTTTTATTCGCTAGATACAGATCAGTGTTTTTCTTTTCTCCTAGTCTCCTTTATGTTGAGCGATTGTCTAATGACAAGCTCTTCAAAGGAGAGAAACAATATTCTTACGCACATGGAAGCCTTCCATTGTTTCCCCTGCTGCTCCTTTGGCTTGATGCTGTATTCAAGGAGTAATTGTGGGAAGTCAGTGCTGCTCTTCCTAAACATAAACTAGGCTGAACTGCACTCTTCCTGTCTGCTGTTGTTAGCAACAGCATTAGAAAATTGCTGTGTACTAAGTCAGTCATGGAGGAGGAAAAGCAGGACACATTTCACAGCTGAATGCAATGCCTACCTTTTCACCTGCCGTACATAGGATTGTTTGCACTAGAAACTATGTCAAATAATCCTAATCACAGGGATGATTTCATTCCCTTTAATGAAATTATATGGGGAAGTAAAGCAAACAGCTTTAGATTCTGTTTTTTTTCTCAGCAATGATACTCTCTTTCAGACCAGTGCTAGCCCATGAAGGGAGCAGTTGTCTGTTTGTTCAGCAAGCACAGTAAGAACTTTTTCAACCTTTTATAGTCTTTTTAGCCAAGATTGTTATTAAATAATTTGTTCTTAGCCTTCTCGATGTCACCACAAGAGAAGTCAGTGAAATACAGTCAAACTTAGAACCAGACAAAAGACTAGTTTCTATATGCCTTGGCACCTTCTTACTTCAGATCAAGATTCTTAGGTGAAAGCCAGAGCAGAAGAAGAGGGGGGAAAAAAACCCCTCCTTAGAATTTCTGGATATATTTATTTGCAGCAAAGATTTAGTATAAAATATGTGTCAAAGAAATGCATTACATGAATGCATACTACCAAGGAGGGTCTTACTATAAATTTGTTCTTTTCAAGCCTGGATAGTTGGAATGAAACTCTTCCTGCTGCTAAATTTTTCTCTGTTGATATGTCCTGGGGATTTTATTATTCACAATCTTCCTTCCAAAGGAAGATATTTTCAGAAGTCAGAAAAAGTGTTGTTTTAGGGCACGTGTGGAATATCATATGGATATTCCTAGTATGGAGGACAGAATTTAATTCTGTGTTTTGAATTAGGTTCAATCTTTTGCTTCTGTTGTTTGAAAGATACTTCAGGAGCAACTAATTTTCTGAGCAACACATTTAGTTGCCAGTTGTTTTGAGACTGACAACTTTTCAAATTTCTATCTTGTGACATAGTAGTATATTTCCAAGTCTCAGATAAGCTAATTTGGACTCAAAAGATTAGTCAACTTAATCTAATTTAACATTTTTATTCCTTTTGTTCCTTTGTTCCTGCTTTTTACAAGGAAGAAAATTTATAAGGCATCCTTATAAGGTGGAGGCATGTGTCGTTTAATAATATGATTCAGAGAAGCATTTCATGCCTTTGATTAGGGTAAGAAAATTTTCTTTTTTTAAATCACAAAGACAGCGAATGATGATAAGTATGCTGGAAGGATTTTTAGGTTAACAAGGCATGAATAAATGTCAGCTTTCCATGAAGAGATGAATAAAGTGATTGTATTTACTGTGGCTGTGCAATGTGTTTAAGAATACCTAGTACTATTCAAAAATGCTCTTTTAATAACCTTTTTATACAGATAAGCATAGGCCCATGTGCATGTCACAGTCAAAAGTAAGAAGTCCTTTTCTGTGTGGAAGTGTCTAGTTTTAGAGCGGGGTTTGAAATTGTAAGTCTTCTGCAAAAGAAACAGGGAAACAAGGGTACGTTTGGCAGAAAGAGTGAAAAATTGGTCTCAAAACGTGAAATGAGAGCTAACAGCTTTTGCTACAACAAACTTTACTGACCTACATGATCAGTTGAAAAGACTAGATGGATTTTGGGATAGAAGCCCATCTTGAAAATGTATTTTTTCATGTCCTTGTGTTCCAGAAAAGTAATTATCCTGGACTGAAAAATGGTTTACAAAGTTGAAAGCTATTGTAATTTTTTTTCAAAGCAAAGAGTTAACAGGTTTCAGTCTAGAGAAATCAAGCCTTTGCTCAAACTGAAATACTTTAAATTCAGTAAAAGTTGCAGAAGCAGAATCTATCTAAAATACTCTGGCCATCGTGTATGAGGTCAGCAACACGGTATAATTGTGCTCAAGGCTCTGTTTTTCAAGGAGTGGTTTGAAGTATTCTTATAGCAAAACAATACTGTCTTCCTTATGGCTCATGCTCCGGGCTGTCATTTGGTCTTTATACCTTAGGGCCTGAATGAATATTCAGCAGTTCTGTAGGGATAAGGAGTAAAACCCTGGCCCAGCTGAAGTCAGCAGTTTCATGTAGATCTCATATATACAATCTAGAGTGTGTTTTTTTTTATTGTTGTTTGTTTGTTTGTTTGTTTTTTGGTTTTTTTTTTGTTTGTTTTTTGTGTGTGTTTGTCATAATGAGTTGTCACAGTCCTTCCCAGGTGGTTAAATTGTGTGTACACTGAGCTGGAAGAGCATTTCTTGGCATAGGATGAATGGTTGTGAATATGTTTGTCCCATCTGAACTTCCTGGCCAAACTGTAGGACCTGGGAAGGCAGCGAGAGGGCTGGAGCATGCCATGGCGAGCTGGCTGAGGCAAATGCGGTGCTTCCTGTGGTGCTAAAGTAACACCAGTTTTACAGCTATGGGACACATGGGATTACTTCTGAAGTCTTCCTGACGCTGGAAGATTTCAACATTATGTAGGTCAGATTTGCATAAGAGCATGCTTTATGCATAGGGCCTGTTGTTTTAAAGCAGGGTGTAATGACTTACCCATTGCGCGGCTGAGCTCTCTTTTTTAATGTTAAACACCCATGGAACTATGGTGGAAGAAGCCTCAGTTGGCCACATTTCTGAGAACAGTGCATCACAATAGCACATTAGTCATCCTTGCTTGATAAAAATAAGAAGGATGAATAGAGAAGCCCTAGCACAATGTAGAGCTCTCAAGAGCAGTTTATATTGAAAGAACTGCTTTTTTTTTTTTTTTTTTTTTTTTTTTTTAAGTGTGTGTGTACGAAGAAGCTGCTGCTACTTGAAAGCCTCTCAGTTTTAGGTTTGAAAAACTACAGACTCCTTGGGACTGCAGGACCTGTAGCAATGGTTGATTCAACCCTTTACTTTTTGGAATAAGAGAAACAAAATTTACGCTTCTGCTGTGGCATGAGGCCATCTGATGTATCCTTGGAAACAACAAAGTAGAAAAGGTCTGTCTGCTCTGTGTAAACATTCAAGAGCCCATAGCATTTTCTGGGTGAGCTGGGTTTTTGTCCTGAGTCACTACATTCTTCTTTCTCCACAACTGTGCAGTTAGCTGCTGCCTTCCAGCATGTTACACAGCGCAGCTGCATTGCATGTGAACAGTGCCTGGAGCACATGAAAGACTCTTTAAGTAAGTAATAGTGACCAATTGCACTACATTGAATAAAGGCTGTTAGTCTTTCTCTATTTCAGCGTGCAATAAAGGGCAGTTTCCAGGATTGATTAAATGGTGCAGTGCCAGATGTTAGGATCTGCTGGGCTGTATGTAGATCTTGGGGGAGAAAAGCAGATTTGATGATTTACGGAAAGACTTTTGCTTATAAAAGAAAAATGTGGAGATGGTTTTATAGTCTCTTAGCAGAAAAAAATAGAAGGAACTCTAGATGCAAAAGAATGATTTGAGCACTTGGTATGTTAGCTGGGCCATCAGGATGAGAATGATTTCTGTTTCTCCTTGTAAAATAATGTATCAGTCAAATGTTAGCC
The DNA here is from genome assembly GCF_017639655.2 of Falco naumanni. NCBI lineage: Eukaryota > Metazoa > Chordata > Aves > Falconiformes > Falconidae > Falco > Falco naumanni. Next base: position 19,231,947 of record NC_054065.1, read on the forward strand.
AGCATTGCAGGCAAGTGGCAAAAATGCAGCAGTAAAGAGCTCCCAATATATACCTACTAGGTGATGCTCATAATGCTGAAGGCACTGGGTCACACCTGTAAGTTCAAACACTTAACACTTGCTCCTTCATTCCCACATTTGTTCAATCCAACCTCTTTTGTTCTGTGGTGGGAGTCACTTAAAACTGGCTCATGAATTCACTGGGATATGAAGAATTCTTTAAGAATACGAAGCATTTTTACATGTAATATGATTTATAAGTTTGCTTTTTTCTGTATGACTAATTTAATTATAATTTCAAGCTGTGATGTTACACAACAGAGAGAATCACCCTCTGCTGTTACAGTCCCTTTTATTCTCTGCCTCTTATTTGGTTTGCCATTGAAACTTTGAGATAAATGCCTCAAGAAATGGTGCAACAGTCTCTCTAAGGCTTTGGAGGCCTGGACAAAGCAATGGAGAAAACATGCAACGTGCAACTTATGCACTAGGGAATCATGAAGACATTCAGTTATTGTTTTTTGTTTTCTGAGTAAAATTACAGTTGTAATTAAATTAAAAAGCAGAACTCAGGCTTATGAGGTGTTCAGTGCTCTCTGCTCCTTCTGACGACAGTAGGTCTGAAGAATGACAGTTCAGATATTTTTTTCTCTCCTCTCCCATGGCTGTACAGCACAGTGACATTTGTTCCAATCTTGAGGTGGCATTTAGATTAAACATTTGAAAATTAAATCTCTAACTCTGCTTAATAGACTAACCCCAAGGCAGATAGTAAGGCTATGAGAATAAGCTGCTGCTTCAGTTGAGTTGAAATATTATTTTAAAGACCTATATGTGTGTGTTAGGAATTCAGGACCAGTTTTGGAACTTTTTTTGGACTTCTTTTAATAATGCTGGGTTTTTATTGGGCATGGTCTGTTAGTGTTACACTAAAATATAATTGACTATAAATGAGTCTTGACACATTGTGCTATTTTGAAGGTCACTACTCTTTAAGGAAAACCTTTAGTCAATAAGTTAGTAATGATGTGTCCTATAATACAAATTTCCAAATATAGATTAGACCTTATAATATAAAATAATTTTGTTTATACCCCAAAAAATAATTAGCTTACTTGTCTGATATTAGGCATTAACATACAATTAACTGAAGGTGTCTTAAAAACAAAACAAACAAACAAAGAGTCCTTGAATATAAATTCAGAAGGGCACGGTTTTCTACTTTGTATATGCTCCCTATACATTTGACTTTGGACAGAATGATAGTGCAGGAGCGAATTTTGAGGTTGTCAAGGGGAAAATGTCAAAATTCCACTCACTTATTTTGACAATACACAAGTCTTGGCTGCACACGTTCAGTATATCAAAGTTAAAATGCAGTTGCCTCTGGAATGAAATTGACAACAACGAGAACGATTAGTAACCAATTATTTACGCATCTTACCTTTAAAGCCCACAAGGACCAAGACAGCCCCACCAAGAGTCTGGGCTGAGGCACCCACTTACAAGGAATGTCACTGATGCAATTTGTGTTTTGGAGGAATTGAAGGCAATATTAAGCCTGCTGGCAACAGAACAGGTTCCATGGAGGTGTGTAACATCCTGTACATCCAGTACCACTGGACAGATTTTATTGCTACTTTTTATGCCCCTATCACCGAAAGCAAAAAAGAAGAAAGAGGTGGTGGTGGTGGGGAGGTTTGTCTTCACTGTTCTCGCTGCTCTTTGTGAGATCTTACCTTTTGATTCAGATGCTCAGGGAGCTGCAGAATGAGACCATTGCTCAAAACTGGTTTTGTCCTGAGATTATTCCCTTCCTTAGAATCACAGTTTTTAGATGAAGGAGAAAGCAACTATTTCTTCCACAAAAAAATCAGTGGGATGGAGTTGAGAATGAAGGCAAAACTACAGAAATCTACTTCATGGAATGCATCTGAGTTTCCATGTCCTGTGCAGAAATGAGAAACTAAGGAAAAAAAATGTAGGTGTCAAGCTACAGTGATCTGGATGTGGGAGATTAATTTCAGAGAATGACTGGCATTTTTGGGAAGGGCACATTTATTTTTTGAATCTGAACTAAAATATGAGCACACTTGCAAAGTGAGCTTAAATCTAATGAAACAAAACGTGGGACCAAAATTTGGTAGTTAGCAATGAAAACAAAAATAATTTGTGACACAAATGCTTTCCATTAAAAAAACCTCAGCATGGTAGATGGATCTTGTCCTGTCTGAAAATATAAGGTCTTGTATGTCTCCACAAAATGCACAAAAATGGGCTTCTTGAATTTCAGTACTTTGAGAAAGCCTTAAAAAGAGCTGAAAAAGAGGGAGTCCTTGCTCTAAACGTCAGCGACTTGGCAAGGCTTTGGACAGTTGGCATTAATATCAATGCTAGTATTCAGCTGACATCCTTGTTCAATGTATCTTTCTTACTGCAACTGGCAAGGGACAAGAGCTATTGTGACTGCAACTTTGAAAGCAATACTTAATTAAGTAAATTGATGTGCTCATTGGGAAACTGCAAATCATTTTTATGTGGCCTTTTCTTGCCTTTATTAAAAGCTCTTGAAGAGATACTCTTTGCATCCAACAGTTATGTCTTTACAATAAGTACCTAGTGGTTTGCATGCTTCAGCCCTCTGTTTACTTGATATATATCAGAGGTGGATTTTTTCTTTTAAATCTATGCGTTTTCCATCTACACTTTCACGAAAAAGTACACTAGGTGATGTTTGACTTATGCTGAAGGTACAAATCATCCTTTTTACTAAAGTATGAAATGTTGCTTGGTTCTGCTTAAAGACCTGAATAAGGAAAAAACCATAACATTTCATTGAGTTGTTTCCTCCCAGCTTTCAAAAGTGTTTTTACATACACAGTGCCCATGGAAGTGAAAAGGAGGAAAATACTAACATTTTGGAGGGGAGAACAGTTAGCAGCTTGTGCAGGGAGATGCAATTATTATCCTCTGCTTGGGTGTCCTCAAGAAGAGGGAGAAACCAAAATGTGAACGCTAAAGGGTTAACCACAACATTGAGAGCAATTTGTCTATTGTTTCTCTATTAATATCATTCACCAACTTACCACTCATCACCTTTTTCAGCCAGTCTCCCTATAGCAACAAATGGCGCCATAGACAAACCAGATGCAATCTCGTCTCTGTTTTCTTTTCATAAGCATTTGCAAATTTGTTAAAAAGAAAAGTAAGGGAAAGTGGGAGAAAAATGTTTATTTTTTAGAAGCTGCACCAAGGAACATTGAGAACAGGGAACTCTATTTTTGCTGGAATCCCCCCTTCTATCTGATGGGCCTACATATTTCTGTGGTATTTCCTTAAAGGAGTTGTTCTGTGTATTAAAATTAACCCAGATTCCCTTCACAGCAATCTTGATGATCCTGAGCTTGCATGCTGTCAAAGCCCTAGGTCTTAAACTGTTCCTCCCTACCTTTAGTCTGGAGCTAATTTCCATCTCTCTGTTTAATTCCATGTCACAGTATTAGTTTTCCTCAGTGACATGTCTGCATGTAATTCCTACATGCATGTTTTTATGTCTGCAGCATGATAGCATGAATGCATAGACTGTTTTTTCCTCCAATGCTGCTCAAAGTCCTTACATTTAAATCTTTCCTTTACTAGGTAAATCTGTTATTTTTCCTTAAAAAGAAATCTCTTGCTTTTATCCTTTTTTTGGTTTCTAAGTTCCTTTCAGTTATAGCTAGCTTTAAAAGATGGAAAACATTTATCTTTTTTTACATGAAGAACAATCATCTGCTTTATTTGAATGTAGGTTGTTTCAATTTCAAAAAAAACAAACCAAAATCCGAGCTCAAAACCCAAACATGTGAAAACAAAGAGTCTCTGCAAAAGTAGGTAGTTTGTAACTTTTCTTGCAGTTGAATCAGAGAGGAACATAAAATGCCAACTGTCCTCATTATAATAGCAGATTTCTAGGTTTTTACAAGCATAAACAATAGTTACATTTATAGAAGTTACATGCATCTTTTTTATAACTTATGAAATTTTCCATGAGCTGCACAGACTAGGCTCTTGTATTGTGGGTGAGTGCTCATCAGCAGTCCAGGTAGAACTTCTGGAGACTGGTCATATGAAGATGTCATGGTCTTCCATTCAACCACCATACTGCAGCAAAGGCTAGCCAAAATGGATTTAAAACAGCTGTTGTTCTGCAGGACCAATTACTGTGGTCATTACAAGGAAGTTTGATGATTGTAAATGATAGGAAGATCAGTTCAGCAACTGTGAATCCTTGCTGCCACTCATATTATCAGTATGGAACTCTGAGTAAATGGAATTAACTTGTATTTCTTTAGGAAATACAGCTGAAGCAATATTTTACATTTGCCACCAAGATGCATTGAAACTCATTAGTAAAAAGAAAATCAGCATTAGTTCCTTCCTGTCAATTGCACAACAGTTATCTTAAAGTTTTTTCCCATTTCATTTGTTGACTTGAATATATGTATGTACATATAGGCTGGTTGGCCTATTTAAATGGTAATAACAAGACCTGAAAAGCTTATTGCCTTATATGCAAGATTTTTTGAGAACTTCTCTCACCTCTTTGACCAGTGGGGAGCTTTGCCATATGATGTTAGTAGACCAAGGCTTTGCCCAGTGTTGCCAGCCCCTAACACTGGAAATGTGCCAAAAAGCCAGTCCTGGCAGGAGCTGTGTTTGAGGGATCTCTGGCTCTTGGTGCTGAACAGGAAAAAAAAACCCTTATGCTTGGATAGATTTTTCTGACTTTTGAAGAGCATCTTGTCTCTTTATCTGTTGCAGACTGTGCTGTAAACACTTTAACTACTTCCAGAGCTTGTTTCCACAGGCAGGACATTTGGCTATGCCATCTGATTACCACCGAAACAGAGGATAACAGTCTTACACAGTCACTTTGTTGCCTGTGTTATACTCTATCATCGTCCAGCCGGTGTTTACAGGATGTTTACAGGATGCCACGGTTAACATTGTCCAGATGCTCTATCTGTGGGAAACCTACAAACCAGCTGATGTTTTCCGAATTCAACCGTCTTATCCTAGGTCTAGCCTGTTTTGTGCAAGCCAGAGTCACTCCACAGCCTGGGTGTGCTGTCAATTCATCCTGACAGGAGATAGCACTGTTGAAGATGTTGAAGTTTGTGCTGTTTAGGCCACTTATGGCTTTTCAGCAAACATTTTAAAACAAAGTGATGTGGTTTCCCTGGCAGCTTGAGGACGGAAGAGCATTTTTTAACATAAAACTATGGTAGGAATACTGCCCCTTTTTTAACTACAAGAACATTTTATGCAGGTTTTTTTGGATATTTTATCCAAGCAAAATACATGGATATTATGAGAATTGCACGATTTCCAGAAGCTAGACTATAAATGGTATTTAGGCTGTATTTTGCTTTGGTCATTACTTTTCATGTTTTGGTGTACATTTTTTCCATTTCACTGTTTCCCACACAGGCTGATGATTGCTAGTCAGTCATATCAGCTTTTTGAAGATCAGCTTTCTTAGGGTAGCTTGCTAATGAGACACACAAAATAAGAAGTTTGGTGGGGTTTTTTTGGTGGCAGATTTTAGAGTGTGTAATCACACTCATACACCAACTAGTCCTAAGAACTGAAGAAGTTAAACTATTTTCAGCCATGCTGAGGGAATATTTGAAGTAAAATATACAATCAAACTGTGTAGTGTCATTATAGATTCATACCAGTGACATTGCACTGAAAAGAGTTAATACTTTTCATAAAACTAATGTTTTGGAAATGGTCGCATTCTACCAAATGCATACTTGGAATGTAAAAAAGTATCAATAACTTATAGCAACTCTGTTTTTTTCCTACAAACTGTGTAAAAGGCACAGAAATCTCTGGTCTACACAACCTTTTAAAATTATATATCTGTTTTTATAGGTTTTTTTAAAAAATTAAATTTCATCATCCCTTTTTTGAAACTTTTTTCTTTTTTAAACTGGGTTCTTTGATGTTATGCATTCTATGTAAGAAATTGGTTTGGGTTTGGTTCCCCAATCCCCCCCCCCCCCCCCCCCCGAGGAATTAATATTTTGTTTCCTGTATATTTTGACCTTCTTATACAAGAAACATTTGTGTACAATACAAAAACCACCCCAGTACCTGAGGTTCTCCTATGGTTTTAAGCCTGTGAATAAAGGTTTCTTCATTTAAAGGCTGGAGGTAGGGTTCTTTTAACTGCTTCATATCCACATTCCAAAACCTATTTAAAAACCTGAGTCTAAAGTCCAGCTGACAATGAACTCTGTTTTCAGATAAAGCTCCCTCCTCCCCCGCTTCGCCACACACTGTTTCTGCTGCTGGTCCACTTGTGATAAAGACCAAAACTGTTGTTTGGCTGACATGCAGAAGGAGTTGTTTATCAAAAGGAGGCTATTCTAGGAGGATATGCTCTTTAAACAGAACAATGGGGATTTTGAAGATAACCAAATCAGTACTACATAGGTGTTAGATCTGTTTTAAATTGTTTCTGTGTTGGAAAGTAGGAGGGGGCCAGGGTATTTGGCTTTGAATCCCTGGCTTGCAAGTGTGAAATGGCTAAATCCAAATTAGCTGCCAACTGTGCTTTGTACTGCAGCTTATGCTTATCTATAGGGCGTGAGCACAGTGCTGGGGGTGCAGGGAAAGGGGCCTCAGAAATTCCAATTTCATGTTGTGATCCAGTTGTATCTTGCACTTCATGCAGGGTTTTTTGATCCATCTGTGGTGCTGCCTAGTTCAAAGGGCAGTTCTTAAAAGCAGATCTACGGGCAGAGTCATCTTTTACTGGTTAGATAAGGTTGTAGACACGTACATTCTACTTTATATAAATCATCTGGTTCCTGGACCTGCAGAGAAGTATCAATATCTGATAAGTGGGAAGAAAACCCAAGGAACCTCATGGGAAACTTAGTTCTGTACAGAAGATCCGCAGATGCATATGATGCATTTTTGCTTGCTCATCCCTTCTACAGAGGGACAGTATCATCAAGAATAAAGTTGACCTTCAAAGGCAAGGGAGAGGATCACTGCATTTTCTGTCAAGCTCTTAGGTGGCTGTTTCTCTTCTTTCTGAGTTATGAGAATGCCTAATTTCTCTAATGAAAACTTTTCTTCAAATACTTTCTCAGATATTTGTTTTAGTTTGGAGTAATACCCATCATCAGGTCCAACTGAAAATTCCCCTTTTTCACTTACTTGCAGGGGTCTTTTATGGTACAGTGATCTCATTTAAAAATCTCTTTCCAAACCTGAGGAAGTGAAGATTCCCTATAGCTAAAATAGTATCAACATTTTTTTTTCTACTTTTTTCCCCCTTGGTTAACAGGCCCTGGTTAACAGCCAGTATTTCTGCCTGTTTTCATATAATGCCTCTACACACAAAAAGAAAAGAAGCAGAAAACTTTCTTCTTCTCTAATATTGATCAGCTGCAAGTGGTTTATTTAAGGCCACACAGTAAATTGCTTGCAAGAGCAGGATGATTCTTTCTACTGGCCATCTGATTAAATCAACCTAAATATGCTTGAATATTTGCAGGTGGTTCAGGAGAACATCTGGAGTTGCCCACTTTTCCTGAAGTGCCTGTTTTGATTGATTATGGAAGCGGAAAGGTCTTTTGTATTCACCTGGTAGACATCTCCTGGCCCCAAAACTGAGGAATAATCTCTTTTTTCAGCTGTAAGTTTCCTCCCTTCTCCCTTCTCCAATACAAATGCAAGCTTAAATTCTTTTAAGTGTGGAAAGGGCACTTGAGTGACCCCTGCCTAACATCACTGACACAGTTTGGCATTCTCACCTGAAGCCTGGATTTATTTTCTTACAGATTCCCACTAGGTAAACCCCATGGCAAAACTAACCCTTGACAGCTCTTGCTGTTTTGATCATCACCTTTTACAATCAAGTGTGATGACATGGAGATTAGGCAGGGCAGTCCTCTGGTTTATGCTAGAGCCAGCCTGGCTGCTTGTTTATCTGTCCTGAAAGGATGCATTTTCAGAAGCTGTATCACACAATCAGGAAGAAAAAGTGACTCTACGGTTATTTAGACAGATGTATGGATGTGGTTTGTGCAGCAAAGGCAGCGGTGCAGGCTGATTATCGCACCAAGTTTTGCCAGAGGCAGTGCTGGCAAGAGTGGCAATTGCCGAACCCTTTCTGGGCTTGGTGGGAGTAAGCGGGTCATAAGGGGACACAAGGATCTCTCAGCCAGCAGTGACAGCCCTGTACTTCCCTGTGGTGGGCAGTCCTTGTGGAACTAGGTGCTGTGCTTTGCTGTTAAAGTTTGCAGACTGCTTCATAGGAATGTTGCCTGGGTTTTAACCGAAATAGAGCTTAGTAGACCAAAATGATCCTATTTAACTGAAATGCATTCCTAAAGAGAAGTGGGGCTTTAATTGGTGTGTCCCAGTACAGATTTAGGGGCCCACCGTTTGCCCTTACGTTTGAAAATGCTACCTTTGACTTTTTTTTGTGTCTTATCTAAGTCAAGAAATGGGACTTCCATCTGGTTGAGTGTTTTTTGGCTTTGTTCTAATAACGCTTGCCTACCTGCCTAGATTTAACTGACTGGGAATAAAGGTTGCGCCCAGTTATCGTAATAGCCTGTATACATTGACAGAGGTGATGGAAACTGGTTTTTATGGCAATGTAGAGGGTAGAAGCCCTATTTAAGAGGAAATAGATTCCCATACCTCAAATACCAAACAATTTAGTGGAGGAAGCAATTATAACTCGCAGTGCTGCCGGAGTCCGGTGAGCACTTCTCTGCTTTGCGGGTACCCACATGCCAGCGTTTGCCAGCGTGTGAGCTCAGCACATTGATTGCTTCTGCTTGAACTCTGGACTTGCTTTACTGATCGGTTGTTAGCTCTAACCACAGTGCTGGATGGGGCCTTTGGAGACTATCACAATGTAAATAAATACATGTGTGTTTGCTTCTAGCCTGTTTAAAAAAAAAAAAAGTGTATGTGTCAAAGGAGGGGGGAAAAGGTGTTAAGGATTCATTTGCATACCTTTGAGATGCATGATATACAGGAAGCAATGGGTTTAGGGGAGGGCTAGCAAAATCATTCCATAGGGGTATAACAATAGGGAAACACAGAGAGTGGTTAGATGCTGTTAGATTAGATTAGTGCAGATTTATTTGGCAAGTAGTGTTTATTTTGCTATTAATCATATAGAGGTACTTAAAGCTTGCAGAAAAAGTCTTATTCCACAAAACAGCATGAAGAAAGGTTAGTTTGGTGCGTGGGCTGTGTTCATTTGGTTTTTTCATCTATAGCAAAAGATTACAATGTTTTAATTTTTTTTTTGAGAGTAAAAGGGCTAGACTAGAACTAGAAAATGAAAGATGGTAGTAAAGTAGTTCAGATATACTAAATTGCTCTTCTGCTATGATTGTCCCTAGACTGGATTTCTGTTCGTCTTTTGCATTAGTGATATTTTTCTTTGTGCCTTTGCCCTTGTTATAATTTTAAATGTGGTGAAATATGCTGACTTGTACCAAGTTTTATGTTTCAGCAAAGGAGAGACTGCAAATAGAAAGAACGAATGACTTCACAGTTGGCTAGAGCTGATTTTCTAGCTTACTAGCTTACATCACGGTCTTCTCTGCCAGTTAGCTGTTTGAAAGTAAAATAGGAGGCATGGCATGGTGTGAAACTGAGGGAAAGGTTGGAGTTTCAGAGGGATAGCCTCTTCACACCACTGCCAAATCACCTCTCATTTACTTTGCATTTGTAGACATAAAATGGGGCACAAGTCTGATGACTGCAAACAGTCCTCCTCAATACTTGTGGTTTCCTTTCAAAGGTTTTACTTACTGTAAACATTTTCTCCTTGAGATCTGCTGTGAAGGAGAAAGCATGAGACATGGCCATGGAGTGTCACAGTTTGACGAAAAAGGGCCCGTGATGAGGTCTCCCCTGCCTCACTGGTGCACCTGCTGCTGCTGCCAGTACCCCCTAGAAGAGCCTGGCTCAAAACAGCCACCTGGCAAGTAGGTGGTGATGCTTACAGCCAGCAGGAACCTTTCCCAGCTGTATGTTCCTGGAATAGGCAACCCCTGCTCCACACCCTTGACCCTCTTCCCCTACACCCTTCTGGTACCACTCTTTTATTCTTCTTTTATCCTGGTTTAGCTACTTTCCCCTCTCTGAGGATTACGCAGATGCACAATCCCATCTTGTTTACAATATATTTTAATCCCGCTGTGAGGGAGAGCTTCTTCCATTGCTTTGCTCCCTTGTAATGCAACTAAAGCCACCATCAGCCCCATTTAGAGGAGGGAGATGGTTTGTCATTGGCGCTTTTCCTGACCTTCAGCCCTCTCCTGCCCTTACTTTGTCAGGTACCTCTCTTTAAACTGCACCTTTAGTGGATAAATAGATAACAGGTTGCTGCATTTCTCAAAATAGGTGGAAAGGGACCTATATGATCTTTGGCAAATACATGTGTTTGCCACTATGTTATTTTATTAGCGTAGCCTTTTCCTGGGTCCCAGATGCTGGCCTATTTGTCCATATTGGGTGACTGTTCTGCTTTCTCTCTTCTGGGTCTTCTGGGTCTTCCTTCCTTGATGTGCTTCTGCATAGCACAGGGTAGGTCACCAGAGAAGGTAGCAGTATTTACATAAAGAAACTACAGGTATCTGAAGTTAACCTGAGCTATTATGTTTTCCATGAAGAGAGAAGCTTATGCAGGGCGCCAGAGTTGAAATCCTGGCGGCCTGCGTTGTCCTCCTAAATCTAAAAAAAATTGAGCTATCTTTTAAGTGCTTCAAGAACTGTGTGTAGACTAGTACTTTCTGGCTAAAGTTAAACTGCAGGATGGGTTTGTATTTTTCCTTTGACCCACTTTGCTGAATTAGTTTCCAGTTTCCCTGAAGAAGAATGTCTTGTCTTCTTTCTGGTTTTGCTATTTCCTTTTGTTGGCTGAAATATTTAATAAAAAAGTTGCAACAAGTAAAAGCTATGGACAAAAGTTTAAGTGGAGGAAATTTCGTTGGTTGTTGAATACAGAAGGTCAGATTTGGTGACCTTCATTTTTAAATGTATTTTCAGATCTTCCTCAATTCTTAACTGAATACAATTAAAAATATGGGGATTTTTCTTTGCTTGATTGAACTTCTTACATTAGGCAATAGAAGATAAATCCTTTTCTTGCTTGGTTTCTATTTTCTTGATGCTTGTGATGATCTCTTCGTATTTGCTCTTTGATCATCCACGGTGTTTTCCATAGTAGAAGTGTTGCCTTACCAGTGGGCTCTCTCTCCCTGTATTGATTTTTTTTTTTTTTTTTGGAGAGCAGAAATGGCACCTTTCATGCTTCATTGTGCACTCTAAGTTATTTTAAAGGAGGAAGAAATGAAAATGAGATGAATACTCTCCCTGGCCCTTCATAGTCATCTCTTAAACATGTGGTACCATGTTGGAAACAGTGAGTAATCCTTCCCTTCACAGCTCTGCCAGCCTACTGTTTCAGGTGAGAAATGAAAAGTTTTGCTGACATAGGGCCCTGCTTACTCCAGGGGTTTCTCTTTGTGCCTTTTGAGATGCCAGAATATCTAGTGCATAGGTCATGCAAAGGGAAATTAATTTGGTTCCATCTTGTTTCAGTTCCAGCTTATCCTTATCGTGTGCCTGCGCCCTCCTCTGCAGGCTGGCAGAGGCTTTGTGGAGCAGCCGGTGACAGGAATAGCAGGGAGAGCTGCTTCGGGCGTGAGGGGGGCTGGCTCCCCTGCCTTTAGGGAGCTGGCTGGCTCCGTGCCTGCCCTTGCCACGTGTGCCTCAAGCCAGCCGTGTCACACTCCCTCTCCTCTTCTCTTGTACTCACAGTGTTTCTGGATCACTTAAACAAGATAGTCCTGAAAACATAGCGTGGCAGTTTTAGCAGCTGACTTTGAGCAGGCTTTATGTGTTAGGCACCAGATTCTGCTCATCTCTGTACAGATATACCTGCTTTGAATTTACCTCAGCTGCAGGGAAACGCTCAGTTACAAACGCGGCTGAGAGGAAAAGGGCTTGCCTACATTGTTGGGAAGGGTGGCATGAGAGGGGTGCGCGAGATGGTTGTGTCAGGGTTTGATGACTTGGGGCTAGCTGGAGCTGTATCAGTGCCAACTGTACGTAGGAGGCTAGGACAGTGTGGTGAAAGCCACAACAGAAGATCCTCTCATCTCAGCACAATGCACCTATACCAGGACTTTGTGGTATTGCAGCCACGTAAGTGTGGCTCAACTATTGTAAACCAAAACCCGTCCAGATATCACAGATCATTCTCCTTTTGAAAGTTCATTCTTCAGTCTTCCCCCACTTCCCAGCATCAATTGCCTTAGCTTCACACCCTAGACTAAGCATAATAAATCTTGCCCTCATTTTTTAATCTCGTTGCACACATTTCCTGCACTATGGAGTGCACTATGTGTGCACATGTGCCCTGCACAAGGCACTTTTTTGTTATTTTCCTGCTTTCAAGGTATACCTACTGTTTAGCACTCTCCTCATTCACACCGTTACTCAAAACCAACATCTTTCTGTGTTTCGTGTGAATTTGACAGTGCGAAATGTGTGCGCCAGAAACTAAACTGTAACCACCTGCTGTTTTCTCTATAGTTACCAGTAAGCAAATCTGCTATAAGTATTTGTATCTCCACTTTGGATGCCAAAGAGATATTGATAGCTTTCGAGCCAATCATCTGTTGGCCTGACATGAAAAATAGCCTCACTGGAGTAGGAACCTTGTCCTTCTCTTGTCTTTCTACTGTTTGAGAATTCATACTGTAGCTGTGATAGTTTGGGTATTGCAACATTGTTGGAGCTATCTGGAAATACCCAAATCTGTCCTAGTCCTAGGTTTGGAAATAGCTTGATTTCATAGAGTTAACAGCTATAGCTATTTTTGAAAATGTTTACACATACCTATCCAGGTATGCGTAGAGGACCTTTCTTAGCTCTTATTTTAGCAGTGCATTTCAATGGTTATGCTAGTGACCTTTTTCATTACGAGAATCCATGTTAATTCATGGCAAGCCAGAACATTATTATAAACCTCTTGACTGTTCTGTTTTTTAGGGCTTTGAAATGTAATCAAAGGTTGATTTGTCTCATACTAAGAGATGAAACAGTTACCAGCCTTAGGTTTCCTCCCTTTTATTTTTCTAGGAGGTTACTGCTAGAGTAAACTGAAATTGGAGGTGGTTTACGTTAATGCTGCAGCCTGTAGACTGCACTTGCTCAGGAGTTTATCCAGGAGGATCAGCTGATCCTGCCGCAGGATGGTGACCTCTGGCAGAGACACAGGACAGAGACAGCTGCTTCAGCTCTCCCAGCTAAACCTGCTTAAGGTGGTGAGTGGGAGTTGTTAATACCATTATTTGTTTAATTATAGGGCTAATAGACCTTTTTTTTGTGTGTGTGTGTGTGTGCGCGTTACAATAGAACACATGAAATAGGGGCAGAGTAAAAATTGAGTGTGTTACCTGGAAGCTGATTCTCAACTTTTATCCCTATTTATAAACTGAGAGCCTAAAATGAAAAGTAACCAGAAGCATACGTGGCTTTAAACTTTCCAGTTATATAAAAAGGCAACCCACCCTGAAACGTCTGGTGCCATGAGGGTGTACAGTGCTTTTAGGAATACAGGACAAGGGTGAATTTTTTATTAGCTTAGTCGTCTTATTTTCCTCCAAATATAGATAGGTACTTCTTAGTACTCAACTTTAGTACTTGAGAATAGGCAGCCAAGTGTGCTCTGGGAACTATTTGCTAGGGAAGTCTGTTAGAAAAATGGGAATCCAAAAGTTATTTCTACTTTATTAAAGAGAGGATAAAGTTTTTAATGATGATAGCTTTATGGAAGTGCAACCCTTTCCCTTCCCCCACCTTTCCTCAAAACAGAGATAAAGCAAGTACTTGCTTTACAAGCTACTGCAGTGATCACATTGGCATTTTTGCACTGGCTTGTGAAGTGCTGCGTCCTTATTTCAACATGTCCAGGCCCTGAAACTCCTGCCCAAAGGGAAAGAGGTGCGTGCTGTGGGAGCTACCTCCTACGCTCAAGCCACTGTGAATCTGCAAGTAATGGTCCTCTCAGGAAAGAAGCTGAGGGCACTTGGCAGTGGAAAGTATCTTGCCCATACTGGAGATGGTGACAGAACTGGCAATGAGGAGGTGACTAGTCATTCTGCGAGGCCTGGTCTGGGGCCAGTTTTCATTTTCGTCTTGTTCTCTTTCTGTTTTTCTTTCTCTCTCGCTTTTGTTATTTATAGCAATGAGCAAATGTTGCTTATTTTTAGCAGCCTTTCCATTTTGCTCAGGCGCTGATCCTAAGTAATGGAATGCCTGTGGCCCTCCCTAGGGCACCATCCCTCCTCTAATACGAGCAAACGCAGGCTTTGGTGTAGGGAGTTACTGATTTGCTTCCAGGCAAGTAGGTGTCTGTGATACCCGTAAAAGGTGCCCATGCATACCATGTATTAGCACTCCAACATCTTAGCAAATGACCTTGCATGATCTGCCTTGGGCTGTTGGTGAGAAATTATGTATGTTGTGTATCTCCATAAAGCAAGCAGCCTTGCAAGTTGCTTATTTTAGAGCATATAAAACCAATGCTAAAAACCCAAACACACCCAAATACACACACCCATTTCCACAAACAGAGCAAAAGCAAAGTCCTGCCTCGAGTGCAGTCAGTTTCATTTCTAGGAGGAGCGAAGTAAATGGATCAATTCATAGAAGCAGATGTAAGAGTTGCATAGGGGTACATGACATAGGCCTCATTTTTTTTTTCCCTTTTCTCTTTTTAGATCTTGTGTCACTGAGTTATTGCAGAGTTGTTAACACAAGGTACAATAGAGTCCTGAGGGAAGCAGTTAAGGGAGGACTTCCACTGAGCTGTGGACATCCAGGGAGTCCCTGCTTCACTGATTAGCAGCTGACCAGCAGCATCTTCCACTGAGTGTCCTAGCAGCTTTATGTCTACTTTCTAACTTCAGGAGACAAACGTATGACCTTAGACACTGCCCCTGTTCTAAACCCCTTTAGGCTGGAAAAAAACATTAAGGAAAGATGCATCCAACCAGAGACAACAAAGTTTAAGCTCTCCTATCCTTACATAAAGTTCATCAAAAAGAACTTCAGAACCAAGAAGGAGCAGCTACATACTTAAAGTGCAAGGAAGAAGATGCAGACTTTTAGGTCTTGCCCATAATGCTTGTCCTGTGTCCTCTGAGGTACAAGGGATTTGCTTGGAGAACAAGTGCCCTTGGTCACTGCTGCCTGCTTTGCATCAACAGAGCTTCGCTCCTACACACATTTGTATTCTGCCGGTGAGATGCTTTCTGGCTCCCACCTATTTCTGTTCCAGCTAGAAGGAAAGCAGGTGAGGAGGTTGTCCTACACCTTCAGCGCCACTGGTATACACTCAGACTGCAAGTATAGCTGCAAAAATACTTAGTTGCCTTAGTAGGGTCTGACTTAGTTTAAACACTTTCTGTAGGTTTTTGTCTTCCCCATTTTCAGGCACAACTTGTTTTGGTAGGGTTAGGAATCTAATACATGTATATTTATGCTGGCAGAGGAGACTAATTTTCTGCTAATGAAAGAGAGCAAAAGGCTGGAGGATGTTACTCAGGTGCAGCCAGAGCAGCTGATGGCCCTGTGCTTAATTTGCTAATGCCACGTCTGCCCAAGTGTTCTCACTTTTGCCACTGCTAGGGAATTATCACTGGTTGTAATTGAAACATATTGGAGACAGGGGGAGGAGAAGAAACCTTGTTTAGGAAACAAAGTTATGCTGCTTTTCAGAGGGACACAAATACCTCTTCTACCATAGATCTTTGTAACACTTCCACCTTTTCCTCTGCTCCAGTTGCTGCTGGTTTTACCTTCGCTTTGGTGGATCTCTGTGATGAAGCAAGTCTTCTCTGTGCCAGGTCCCTGTTTTGTTACTGTCATTCAAGATCCAGCTTTTATTAACTATCCTGAACCTAGTGGAAGGGGGGAAGGTATCTATTCTGAAGCTACTCTTTTAAATTCAGCCGTATTTGTATACTGTGATCTGCATGCCTCTCTGCCCCCAAATTACTAAAACTGCAGCACAGTTGTCCAAGGCTTATTTTTCAGTAAATGACTCTCATAACTGGCATTCAGATTAACTACCATCTTAGTCTGAAACACAGTGAGATATTTAGCATGTGTGGGATATGATACCCACCTCAAATAAATACAATACTGCATCAGTAGATGTTTTCATATTTCCAGGTAAGCAGTCTGGTGCTGGGGAAAAAGGTTAGTCTATTAACACCTCTGCTCAAAGCAAGCCAGCTTCCTTTCTACATGGAATAATTATTTTTTCACATAAGCCTTGTAGTACCTCTGCTATGTTTGCACTTGTAAGTCTCAAACATTGCAGGACAGATCGCCCTTTATGAGTGGAAGCTGAGGTCATGTGTCTGCATTTAAAATTCACTGTGCATGGGCTATCATGCGCTAGCTTGTGAATTCTGTAGGTGTAGGGGCTATGGGCCCATATTTCAGGTGTGAAGAAAGCAAGGCCTTTTTTAGTGCTTAAAGCACCCATGTGTGCAGCTCACAGCTATGAGTACCTTTGGCAGAGCTTTATAAATTCTGTTGATTCATAGCTGGCATCTCACCATGTGTATGGGGAGAATTACATATAAATATATATGTCCTGTACATAACAGGACCATTTAGAGCATCCCTAAAGCATAACAGTGAAGTGAACTTGGGCAGAAAAGTAATAATATCTCAGCAGAAGACTTGCTTGGGAGAATACTGAAAGGCCTTTTGTCTGCCGTAGTCCAGGGCTCGCAAGTGATTTTAGGTGGCTGACGATCCGTGCTTCTGTTTATACAGTTCCAGCAAGGATTAAGGATCTTTAATTAAAGACAGATCAGAAATAGGTGATGGTAGGAGAAGTGATTCTAACAAGCACGCCAAGGAAATATCAGAGGTAGGAAGGCTTCTATCTTGGATCATGAAACCTGGGGCTTTCATGGATAAGAAGTTGCAGCTGGAGTCGGAGAGGGTGTAATGACACACAAATCTTCGGTTTAACCATCTTCTAAAGTCATAGCCAGGGTTGGCTTACAGAAGAAGAAAAAAGCTAATGAACCTTGAGGAGGACTGATCTGCAGCTGTCCTCAATAGCTTTCTTGAAGGAGGACTTTTTTCATTGTATATATAACTGCTGCATGTTGCTGTTTTGAGCAGCTGTGTCTTGGCTACTCCAATATGCTCGTTGCTGGAACTATCTCTTAAAACTCTGGCCAGCACCTGAAAAAATATTATTCTTTAAGATGGCATTAACATCTAGATTCCAGCCACAGTTTTGTGCTGGGCACACTACAGTTGAAATATGAGAAGCTGTCTGTGCCTTAGAAAGCTTATTTTCTATCTGCAGACCCTTAACTTTGAGAGAGGAAATGGGTAAAGGCGATCTAACTTCTTTCATCCGATGTGAGCTGGCCAGACCAGTCAGTGAGATTCTTAACAGGTGTGAGACTGCAGCAGGTTTGGAGAAATCTGGCAGAACTACAGAAAAGCTTATTAAGAAAAGGAAAAAAAAAAAAAAGTTCTGTCAGTCCACACTCAGTAGCAGGGCTAGGAGGGAGGACCTCAGGAATGAAGAGTAAGACTGAATTTCAGCTTCTCTTACTACCTTTGCCACAAATTCTTGTGCGCTTATATACACTATATGTCTATATTTCACTGCTGTGCTTGATCCAGAATTTATACGTTGTGCTGCTGCATGCCAGAAACTCTTAATCATGCGCCAATAGCACATTTTATAAGGGATGTGCCCAGATGATCTAGAGCTGTAACAGTGCTGGTGCAGGAGGTCCCCATGTAAGGTGAATCCTTAGTATGAATCTGTAGAAGCAGATTGGCCTGACAACCTGAAAGGGAGAAAAGAGTAAAGGAGACTATACTGATGCAGTCTATCCAGTGGTAATGTGCTGCAGATAGGAAGGCAACCCTCCAACTTCTGAAATGTAAAAAAAAAAGAAAAGTCTGAAAGGTATCTGTCTTTGCTCAGTGGATTTTTTTCTTTCCCTATTTTTAAAATCAGAAATGTTTGCTGTGGGGAAGCCATTAATGAGGCCCAGCAGAATGGTGACAGGAGGGGTAAGTGCACATAAAATCAGAAATTGAAAGATCATGTTCACAAGGAAAACGAGGTGCATTACCAACATTTGTTAACTAAAATATGATAAAATATGATAACTAGCTGGAGGTAAGACCTGAAGGCTGTCCTCTGTGCTAACAGGCTCATATAGAAAAACTGGGAGAGCCCTGGGGTGAAAAGTAAAGCTGTCTGAACTCCATGCTATGGCTATGTTTTTAAATTACTGCAAGTAAGGTGCCTTTTTGTCCTAGCAAGGATGAAGCATTAAATGAGATGTTTTGCAAATGTTTAAATAGATGCTTTTATTAATATGTTGTTAGCTAGCTAATATTTTGAATAAAAATAATCGTGAAAGCTTTAAAAATTAACTCTTTGCAACTGATCATTTAATCACAATAAAAAGTTTCAGCAGTAAAACTGAGGAGGGTATCTTCTGAAACTCTCAAATATTTCTGATGCAAGAACAGAGGCAGGGGATGTATGAAATTGCTTTTAGAAATGTGTCTTTTGGTAGTAATTTCTTTATTGTTCGTGGAAAGAGGGTAAAACTTTGGGAAGAAAAAAAAATAGTATTGCCACTCACTGCTAAAGGTGATAATACAACGCTAATGAACCATAGCCTTTCCAGTGCGTAGTTGGCAACATTACCCCCCGTCTGCGCCGAGTAGGATGTGTGAGCAGAAGTCAGGGCTGAAAACCCTCCACCTGTTTTCAGAAAGTAAGTGTGCATACACTGAAGTTACTCAGCGTATTCATTCTGTCTTCGGCACTCTGGGTGATGTTGTTACTACTACTTTTCTGCTGTCTCATATCTCCCACTGCCATGTGCCAGCTGATAGGGGAGCTGTGACATACCACACCCCCACGGCCGGGAAGGGGGTCACATGGACTGGTCTCATCCAGAGCACTTTAAAGAAACTGATAAGCTCTATCTCGTTTAACTTGGCCTTTGGAAGACACTTGTGGAAATTTCTGCAAAGGAGGTGACATCAGTTGTTGTCACAGCTGCTGTATAAGTCTGCAAGACTGCATCTGTTCAGTATCTGGCCAGGGTGTGCATGTGTGTGCAAGTAGATTTTGTTAATAGATTGCATTTAAATCAAAACCTGTTCATATGAAGTTGATGAGGAGGTTCAATCGCTCACAACTGGTGCATTAGCATCGAGACTTGAGGCAATGATGGAATACATAAACTTAATAAAGCAGAAAGACAACCAGCTTTGGAGGGCTGATGTTAGGTTTGAAACAAACCTTCTCCCTGGGGAATTCCAAGTGTTAGCATGTGGGACATACTCCAGCTGCTAGCTACTCAGACTTAAAATAAACCAGGCAAAATCCCATACTCGGGCTCTACCAACTGAGGCAAGCTGCTATTGCAAACCTTTCATCTCTCTTTTTCTTCCAGTTGGGTCAGAAACACAAGTATTTTTGAAAGAGCATTTAAAGCTTAGTATTTCACACAGCTTTCCTTGTACTTCTCTGAAGTGACTTATTTTTCAACATAGTTACAAATTTAGCAAAGAATCTGCTTTATACAGGTTGCAGTGCTGGCCAAGGAAGACTGGAATTAAAAAAAAGGGTTAGAAGGAATATTTCTACCTTGTGTGACAATGACATAGCTACAAATACTACTGCTTTCCTAATCTAGGTGCTTTTGAAATTGCAGCATGACTTCATTAGTGGAGGGCTATGCTTCTTATGAAGTTGAACTGAGGAGACCCTTTTTCTTAAAGAGAAAGACACATGACTTTAGGGTGGCTTGGTTTTTTTTGTTGTTTGGTGGTGGGTTTTTTTTCCTTACCGTATTGAGGAGGAAATAATTTAGTGTGTCTGTGGAAGACACCATAGCAGAATTTCAGGAAAAAAAATGGGTGGGAGGTGCATGGTTGTTTGACAACTAGAATATTAATAGCTTTGAGGAGGTCTGAAAATAGACTACAGTACTGTTTGCTTTGTCTTGTGGTTTGAGCTTGACTTCAGTTTTTTTGGTGTGTGGTTTTTTGTTTGGATTTTTTAAAAAATTATTTTAATATCACTGAGTACAATTGATTTCTAACATACTGAGATGCTTGGGAGGGGTGGGAATCAAGCAACTTAATGCAATCTATGCAAACAATGCCTAATTTTTTAAAAAAAACATTATCCTATATGAAACTTTGTTCATCAAGACTACTCAGTTTTTCTGTGATAAAGCCTGTTGAGCAACATATTACACAACATTTAGGAATTTAATGCTCCTATTACTGTCAAAGCACAGATATCAAGCTATATCAGTCAGCTTGAAAAGCGTATGAGTGACTGACACAACCTACCTTCCTGCTGCTTCTCTTCTTCCTTTAGACACACACAAATTCTTTTTCAAACCAACAAGCTTATCCAGAATATATTTATAAGGATGAACTCTGCCAGGCTATGGTTAATCACATACAGTGCTAGGGATATCTTTTGAAGGTATCCTCAGCACTGTGACAGAAGTATTTGTCACTCAAACTATTTATAATTTTAGGAGTTTGGAGGGCAGACAGATGTTTATTTTTTTTAATATGAAATGGCAGCTCTTCCTTTGTACAAAAGAAATTGGCTATGTCTGTATGAAGACGCCAGGCAGATTTGGAGCACCCTGTTTTCGGAAAATGCCATGTTTGCACCCCAGACACATTGCTACTCACTCGATTAGCCTTTCTGTCTCAAAGATGATTTTGTAGCTCCATAGCAGTCAGCTCGTTGTCTGCTGGGCCGTGAGTTTATGTGGACAGTTGGGAGAGGTCAGTGCAGGGTAACTCAAGAAATGTGAAGCTGTTGGCTACGTAGCACCTGCATTAGAAGATTTTTAAGGGCTTCCAAATGGAATAAACCTGTGAGCTCTAGTTTTAACCACAGGTTGGGTTTTTTTGCTTGTCTGTTTGTTTGTTGTCTTTGGGTTTTTTTTCAGATGGAATGCAAAACTATACTAAGGCCAGTCAGTCTTTGAGAAATGAAGACTGATAAGCATCACAGTTTTCTTATTTTCCTAACACCTCAAGCAATTAGTTTTGAAGGACTTTTTGACAAAGTTTACATGCAGGTCATCTTTCCTTCCTATTCCTTGTTACGTATGCTGAATTATTCTTAACTGTGTTTCTGGGAATTGCAGGCAATGTATAGACACAACGCCTTCAGCAGGCATGCGAGGAATGTTATGAGGGTAGCAAGCTTCCCGTTTCTCTGGTCACTCCGGAGATTTATGTGCCAGTATAATGAGAATGAATGATGAGCTGTTGTTCATTGACAGAGACCTTATGGGTCTGTCTATGCACAGGAGGGTTTAGAAGCTGATAACCTTTGTGCTTCAGGTTTTGTTTTGAATAGACAGAAGAGGACACAATAGTTATTGGTAGATGTAAAACTGGACAGTTAAACTGAAGGGTATTAGCCAAGCTCTGGCAGCAAAGCTGAAAATCTGAGATATTTGTACAGTTGGAAACAGAGTTGGGGTATTTTCATATTTCAGCACTCAGTATTGACTTTTATAGAGTCAGGAGGTACTCCTGCCTAGAATTTCAGTCTCTCCTATTTTTTAGGTCTCTCTGAGACCATGTGATGTATCACGGCTTTGGTCTGAGCACTGGCCAAGTATAAATGGAGTGGCACGTTTTGAACTCTGAAACTGAAAAGTCTCTAGGTCACTCTAAAGTTGCCTAGAGACAAGGCATGTTAAAGTGGTTTTTTTTTTTGCCATTCAAGAGCAAGATAAAGTGTCCATAGACAGAACCACTATTACTACTATATAAGTTATTCACTTCAACACCTTTCTCATATCATATCAAGTTAATGACCATTTTGTGTGTCTGGTATACATCCAGAACCCCTGTTGTAAAGTCAAGGTTGCATGAGATGTCCCAGTTTGCATTAGTAAATGCTATAGCACGTTATATTATTTTGACAAGTGTCATAAAACTACATAAACAGAAACCATACTTTTAAAGATTTTTTTTTAAGGATATGAAGTACAGATTAAATAATGAACTTGATTTTCAGATATGCTACACAAACATACACCCAGCCTCCATATCCTAAATAGTAAATTCTTGGAACATAAAAGCCTGAGATTTTTGGCTTTTATACACCTAAAATATAGCCATCTTTAGCAGAAAACTAAGTATCTTGTCTACTGAAAACACATTAATTCCAGAAGAAACCTCTGTCTTCTCTGGTATTTATCATTTCATAATATTCATTTTCTTAAAACTTTTGGTTGTCTCAAACATTCCAGCAGCTCCACATTATAAGCTCTTGAGGCTGATTTAAAATTTCATTATGCATTTTTGCAGTGTGATAAGAACTCAAGCCAGGACTTAAGGGCTTATGTCCTATTCAGACACTACCCATGTGCAAAAACATTTTTCTCAAACATACAGGAAAGAACAGGGTGCTCTTATACACACGCCCAGAAGATAATTGGAAATCACTGTGCTTTGTTTTTCAAAAGTAAGAACCATAAAAAAACTCCTTCCTGGAATGACACGAAGCATGCACATTTTCTCATTGAAAGGCATTAGCTTAGCATTTTTATGCATACCTATGTTGTTGGAATGGCATTTGGAAGCGCTCCTTAACAATGTTCACATCGCCACCCTCATATCTGTGCTGGCTGTAGCGGAGACAGTTATTTACCCCTGCGTCGTTGTATAGCAGCCGGGGGAAGCTGGACGCATACAGTGCACCTGGCTTAGCACTGGCAGCCAGGCCAGATAGCGGCAGCGCTGGGCAGGGTCTTACGTACGCTGTGCCAAGCCATGGCCATGGACGCTTGGTGAAGCTGGGGTCTGATGGAGAGAGGAAGCAGAAGGACTGGCCAGGACAGCCCCGTTCTCCTGTGTGGTGCAACCAGGGGAGAAGAAAGGGGACAAAATTGCTCTCTTGAGAGCTCCATCTTTCCTAGGTGTGGGCCTGTGCCTCAAGTATTTCATTCAGCCCTGAACTTGTAATGGAAAATCTTGTGTGATTACAGCTTAATATACCATAGTCTGTATTTATGGCTGAGTTGGCTTCACTTAACAGTACCTTTAGAGATCACTGCTTGCAAAACATGCACCACTAGCCAAAGCATGCCTTTTATCAAGATGGGTTAGGAATATCCACTGCTTCCCTACAGGCATGTTGCTACCTGTAGCTGAATTTAATAATACTACATTATTGTAGTGTGGTTTATACTGGCTTTTTTCTTCATTCTTTTGAATCTATTTATTTACTTAATTTTCCTACCATCAAGAAAAAAATCCCCGCCTATGAATACTTGCAAAAGCAGGGTCAGATGGTGAGACTGGACTGAAAGAAGATATTTAGCTCCTAGGATGATGCTAAAACAGCCTGTGGGCTCAGCTATGCTACACAGCCAAGTACACTATGGCGATCCCTGAGCTAATGCCATCATCGGAAGCTCTGCTAGTGGCGTTGAGTTCTCCCTTGGCTAATTAAGAGGGGAGCCTCTCAGCATACATAAGTAGCTCCATTCCTGCAGCATCCTCAGGGGCAGGGCTAATTAGCGTGGGTGCTTTGCTATACAGACACTGCTATATTGCCTCTGGGATCTAAGCTAGCATCTGTGCATGGCATTGCAATGTACCGTGTAGACAAGCCAGTTTCCCCAAAGCTACCTCAGGATCTCTAACCACCTTTTGCTGTGTAGACTTGCCTGGTGCACTAATGAGACCCCAAAAGCTTATGCAGAGAGAACGATAGCAACTTGGGATGTGGCCAGAGGGTAACATTTTGGGAGACAGATGTTTTAGGGTGAGTCCCAGATGCATTTGCATTTACTTTACCTCTATGTCTACTTGTTACCTTTGGATTAAAGACAGTATTAGTATTAAAAGTAAGTACCAGCT
The DNA here is from genome assembly GCF_017639655.2 of Falco naumanni. Taxonomy (NCBI): domain Eukaryota; kingdom Metazoa; phylum Chordata; class Aves; order Falconiformes; family Falconidae; genus Falco; species Falco naumanni. Next base: position 19,255,983 of record NC_054065.1, read on the forward strand.
ACAGAGAGGTAAAAAAACCGGGCCTGTAGTGATGTGTATGAAGCCTGAACCTGCTACCTTGCAGCTTGCTGGTTTTTACTTTTAGTTTCTCGGCTCAACTTATAGCTACTAAAAGATAGTTATGACCTAAAAAAACTGAAGCATTTTAAAAGCATATTTCCCCATTGCTGTGGTCAAATAATAATGGTAATGAAGTATCCTTTACGGTTTTACAGACCCTGCTCTCTCTGATCTTGAAGTGCTTTGCAAGCATGAGTAAGCACAGCTTCACACGAGTCCTGTGATGAGGCAATGCAATGTTGTAGGAGTAGCAAATCTGAGATGCAAAGACCAGCCAAAAGTAACTTGCATGTATTAGAAAAACAACACGTCCTGTCTGGTTTAACTTATTCTTGCACCGCGCTCCTCAGAATTTTCTTGTGCTGATGTTTTTCTTATTGGTGCTATTTTAACTCAGTGATATCAGGTGATTGCAGATTCAGTTTAGCTGGGCTGACCTGAAAATGTTGCATTGCACTGTACAAGAGCTGCAGAAAGGTGGCTTATTATTCACAAAGGGGCTGTACACTGTAGAGGACTGATAAACAGAAGATCCACTGTTTCTGTCTTCTACTTACAGTATCAGTCGCAACAGGCTGCACTGATACCTTCCCTGATAGCTCAGCCTTGCACAGAAAAACAGTGCCATTTGTGGCTGCGAATTCCAGCCTCTGCATGGAGTCCTCAGGGGCTCAGCACCTCCCAGGAACACGGTGGGAAACTCTTCCTGACAAATGGGAAAAATCCATCAGAGACTGCCTAATATGCCTCTTAATCTTGCTTCACTTTATTCTCATCATTCTAACAGCCCCAAAGATACATAGCATACAGCTATCCAGTTTTCTATCCTTCCCACAAGGGCAGCCTGTGGCTACACCTGCATCGTATCTGAACTGATCTTGGGAGTGGTCTGAAGCCTGCAGCGCTCATTATGTCTCTGCTGTGAGAGTTCAGGTTGCCTCTGAGTTCTGCCTCCTCTGACAAAGGATGGCGATGCCCATTTGTGAAAGACCTTTTCTTTACTGGGTGGACAGACTGGACACACAGCAGTGACCTGGTCAGGCAAGGGGAGGTGGCAGCTCCAGTCCCTTTGCAGCCACATACGCCTTTCAGTGCTTTGAGGTGCACGGATCAGCCCTGAATGCATACCAGCAAATAAACTGTCTAGGCAATCCCTAAGTCCTTAAGCTCAGCCTCGAGGAGGAACATTACCTGAAAGAGAAAGCAGAGGCAGCTTCTGCTTCTCTTACTTCCAACAGGGAGAAGTACTGTGAGTGATGCCGAGCCTTTGCAGCATTTCTCTGTCAATGAAGCCAGGAGAGGGGTCACTTGCGGCGACTTCCACATCCACCTTCCAAAAACCACAACCTACCAAACCCTGCTGTGGTGCAAAAGGGGCCCATCTTCCCGACCTTACTGCTTTGGTCAGTTGTAGTTAGGCATAGGAGGTGAGCTTTCAAACAAGAGGTGAGTGAAACCTTCTAGTTAGAGCTCTTTACAATATCCTCTTCATAGAGGGGACTTCTGTTTTAACATGATCCCATGCAGTTAAAAACTGTCATTGTTTACATGTATGGCTTCTGCTTCATTGAAATCCCAGAAACATTCCTGCTTGAGCTGTGTGAAAAAGAAATCTGGGATTAAAAAAAGGTCTCATGAGCAAAGAGGAACAAGAGACGACGAGATGTTTGCCTCAGCAAGACTTCCACAGAGAAGCCTCAACATGTGTGCAAGGTGAAAAAGAATAACAGGATGACTTCAGCGCTGGCTTGCGAAGGGCAAGGGAGGGTCCTTTTCATCACAGTCTGGCAGAGAAATGTATAGCTTCAGAAGAGGGAGGAAGTACAGATCCTTAATTCAGAAGTATAAATCCTTTTTTAATAAGTGACTGAAACTGTAGGAGATCCTAAAGAATGTCAGCTTTCCTGACCCTCGTATCATTAACTCTTCCCCTGCCTGATGGAATGCTGCTATTGCTTTCACTTTCCTGCTTTAGTCACTCCTGCGCATTTTGGGGAGAGTGAGTGAGCAGTGTTACCTTACACAAAGAAGTCTCCAAAAGGTCAAAAATCACTGCCAAGACCTGCACCAGAAATAGCTGGAAGCCAGGGCAGTTGCGGAGTTCCCAATGGCCACGTGATTCTGCGGGATCCATAGGGTAGAGCTACTGGTTTTAAAGGAAAAGGCACCTATATTCTTACTGAAGGTGATTTTTTTTTTTTTTTTCTTTTCCTGAGGCTTAGGTTCCAGTAACAGATTTATCTTGCTTGTCTTGAGCAATGCATGTAGTCGCCTAAGCCCTGTTTATAGTCCATGAGGCTAAATAAGCATATCCAGAGGACAATTCATCCTATTTGTATTAGTTCATTTGTGGAAGTGGGGGTAGTGGAAATAAGCGCCCCTGGGAATGGCCTGCCTGCTCCAGTTAACCACACAGGGAGGCCAGGCAAATTTCTGGGGCTGTTTTTTTGTCCATGGCAAAAGTTGGAGTAGTGCAGTGCTGCCTATGTTTTTGATTTGGCTAAAGCACAGAAGTACTGGACAAACATGAAAGAAGTTGTTACCTTGCTGTTCTCAGGCTGAAGCCCTGAGCATTAACCAGGCATCACAAAAGTATAAGAGTCCACAACTCTGAATAAAGGATACAGATAAAAACAGTCATAATTTAAATTTGCTTGGGCTTGAACAATTGCTAGCAGGGTCTTAACACAAGACACGAAATCAGTATTCGCATGCTGTTTTTGATCTATTACTGTTGAAGTTGTGATCAGGTTTAGAAACTATAATAATTTACAGAGAATATTTTATCCTTGAAAATTATTTTTCAGCACAGATAAATCACCTAGTGCCATAATGCAAAATTTTCCTCTCCTCTCCTTGTGTTCTATTCTAATATCTGCAATCCACCAGTTTAAACAAAACAAATGGGGTTTTATTTACCTTGTGCAACAAAAGTCAAAGCTAACTTTCATAGAAATACTTAATTTTAGTGTTGAGATAAGAGTGACCAACCCAGATTATGACAGTTTTATCAGTGCACTCTAACATATGACTTTTTGCAATGACACTCGCCCTGAATAAAAAGCAGGTATGCTACCAGAGATGAGAGATTTCCCAGCCTAATGCATCCCATATGATTCCGGTCTGGGCATACTGCATATCTGTGCAATCTGAGTGGGGCTGGCAACTGTGTCTTGGTCTCTGCTTCTTTTGTTGGAGCCAGTGGCCAGACGAGGTGCTCAGTACCCAGCAAGGCTGAGCCCACTGGGCTCCGGGATGGTGCAGAATTCTGCTGAGAAGAAAAAGACTCATGAGAACAACTCTGTGCTTTTCCATCGGTGGGTTATGCTGCTGGTTTTAGCAAAACCGTCTTTAGCATGTGTGTGTGGAAAGGCAGACAGTCCTCTTTAAATGAATTTACATTGTCTAAAGCCAAATCCAGAGCAGTGATTTCTCTCTCCCTTGTCTCTTTTCAGATTTACAGAGCCTCACTGAGGAAAAAGTAAATACCTAAAGAAATCTGGGGTTTATGTGAAAGAGCAAATTTAAGTAGGAAGCAAGTTAACAGAAAGTTTCTTGCTGAAACTTGAAACTATACTGAAACATTAGGTCTAATGTCCCAGAGCTGTTTTCCTGCTGTTCTCTTCGTGACCATATTTATGAATTTGCATGTGCCTAACGTGTATAACTCTGGCTTGGGATGCATATTTTCGTTCAGGCTGCAAATCCTTGCCGTGCCCTCTCCCTGCTTCTCCAGCTTCCCTTGGCAGCAGAAAAATTAGGACATGTTTGTAAAGGTGCTGTTTTCTTCCATGGCCCATCTTGCTGGCTGAATGACTCATAAACCAAACATTGATAATATCAGCTGGCAGTTACTTAAACCTGAGGTTTCAGGTTAAGGAATAACAATGAATGCAAATCTAGCTGCTGGGAGACTGTTTGTAATGCACGTGCCTGTGCTAGATCTTGAAAATTTTTAAAGATTATTACCTCAAAGCCCTATAGCACAAAATTATAAGACGCTATAGAGAGAGTCTATTCTAGGGTGTCTGCCTGTTTTGACGATGTGGAGGTGTACCTGCTTCTCAAGTACTCCCCAAAAAACTGCAGCAGAGAGGACGCCTATCAAACGATATCGCTTATCATTTTCGTTGCAAACACCACTTATTAGTAATACAGGATTACTGGTCACTTGTGACTGCCTCATGCAGGACGAAGGTATTGTATGGTAGTTTAGAAAGACATTAGTGTTGTGGTAAGTACCAGTAATTACTTAAGCTGAGCCTAGGAATGTTCCCATGTGGAGCATGGTCATCTCTGCCCATGACCCTGGAGACAGGGCATCTTGGAGACCATCCCAATAGGCAGGTAGCACACAGTCACCCATTCTGCGGGCTGAGAGAGGTTGCTAACATGGGTGTGGGCTGTTTGCAGGACAGCTCTCAGAAATGGCCACAGGCAGATTTCATGGTCTTATTCTTTCAATGCAAAAATATCAACTATGAAACTGTCAGAAATGTTTCTGTTTAGAAAATATCCTGCTTATTCTGTTAAGGGAAACAATGCCCACTTGCCTCTCAAACAGATTTTTGTCACTGTGGATGGGCAGGTGGCTTGAAATGTTTTTTGGCACCTCATTCTGTTCCACAGCTTCTCTCCTGTACTGCTGAAAGAAGTGTCCTTGCTGCTGCTGATTTACCAGTGGTCTTACTGGTAATAACTGATACAGACACTGGGTGAGAAAACTCTCGCTAAGCCCAAGACTGAAGCAGGAAAACACCAGTGAATATACAAAGTAAGCCAGCAGCAGCCAGGAACAGCCTCAATTCTTATTCTTTCCTATAGCGGTAACAGAAAATGGAAGAGCTTCTGGGATACATCCTCATTCTTCCTCTTCTTACCTTTAGGTCAAGTGTTTCTGTTTCCAACAGTTGTCTACCCCTCACCCCTTCCTTGCCCCAGAATTTTAAATATGCGTATTTTTTCTAGGGAAATATGAGAGATTATAGCCTAGAATTTATTAATATAGGTAACAAGACTCTTATTTTAAATATTGAAATACTTTTCTTTGATATTTACTTTCTGCCTTGTGGGTTTTTTTCCTCCTAGAAAATCAATTCATAATACATTAATAATGCTACTCTGGACAAGCAAAAAGGAAAGACTTCATATGAAGTGAGATTCTGCTAGACAGTCTGGTAGGTGTTAACGATAGATGGACAACTGCATTCCTGTCACTCTTATAATGATTTTTGACTAATTTTTTTTTTAAAAAAGAAGATTGAGTTGTTTTTTTTGGGTTTTTTTTTTTGTTTTTTAATTTTGGAAATTCTAGTCAGAAGTGTTGGATGACATTGAGAGGAACGGCTGGGTCTTCTGTCTATAAGCCTTCTGGATTTGTGATTTGTTGGCCTATATCACTTGACAGAATTCATTTCCTTGTGTTAGTTATATTGCACTGAATTGTGTATTCATTCAGGAAGAGAGACTTTGATGACATCAATATGTATTAACTTTAGTATTTACCGGGGATATTAAATTAAACTACTTAAAATCCTAGAAACATTTGTGAACAAGGCATATAAACACTTTAAAACATCCTAGAACAATTTACAAATAGTTTAATTAGTGTTTAGAGTAGCTTACCTTTAGTACATTTAATAGCCAATTCAATGTTTGGAACCAAGATAATTAAGTGCCAAACTGGACACAGGAATTAATTTCAATCACCTAATCTCCCATTGTGGGTTCACAGTTCATCAGAAGACTCATGAAAGATTCATAATTCCCAGGAGTAAGAAATTCTTAGAAAAAGCTGCAGATGGATATTGGAAATTGTAGGGCAAAATTTAAACTTCAGCAGGTCTTGTTTATACAAGTCCAGTTCAGCTGATTCAATTACAAACTGTTCATTCCTGTTGTGCGAGCATAACTTAACTGAGATATGAAAGTGGAGTTATTTTTCTGAAACCCCATCCCACTGTACTTCACAGCTGTGTCTTTTTATCTTCCAGTGTGGTTTTAGACAACCATAAATAGCAACCATGCAGACCTCTATCTCTGGTTGCTAGTTGTGACCTAGCAAAGTCTGTAAAGTGGTGAAGAATCCTGTGTGCAGCTGAATCTCCTGAGTTCCTCCATCTTATCTACTTTATATTATATATTCACAGCATTTTGAGGCGTTTTTCCAGAACTGATCCTGCTAATGTCACCTTGCAGGAAAAAAAGCCACAACACTTGAAAGCAGACAAAGTCTTTCATGAAAGTTCACTGCACTTTCTTTGAAAACAAAATACTTTGGCTGTTTTTAAAACTTGTGAGGAAAACTTCTTCCCAAGGACTTCATAAATTTTGCAGTCCTTGGTCTTCATAATGATAGATAGAAGGGGGAAACACTTTAAAGACCTGGAGGTCATCAAATTTACTTATCCAAATAAAGATCAGTTGGTTGAGGTCATGTAACCATGCTAAAAGTGATAAGAATAAGGTGTTCAACCCAGGTGCTTTGAACAAGTTAAGTTATGCCTTCTTCCCCCTGCAGCATCAAATAGTTATCTGCAACTGTTGCTTCCTCTTCCAAAGTGTTTTGTTCTGGCTTTGTGCAGGGTGCAATACATAAGGCATTCTCTCTCAGTGGTGGGGAGGGAATTTTTGTGTAACCCATGTGTACTTCATAGGGGTTAAGGTTGTGTGCAAAGTTAGTTTCAGTCTGTTCTGTGAGACAGCGGCAGCAGCATAAAGCATAAGAAGTGTGATCATACTGGATTTTAGTGATGCTGAATAAATATGTCCAGATAAGAAAAGGATTTCCCCAAACTGGGACACTTTTTTTCTCCAAGATTCGTAAAAGCATAGTAATCGTTTTCTATTAATGAACAGCTTAGCATTCAAATACAGGAAAAGAGGAGGAGCAGTCAACATGCAGTGAGAGAGTTTGGTGGTTATGTCTGGCTTGAGAGATACTACGTGTTCTTGTAATTTCTAAACCAAAGGAAACTGCAGACATTCAGATAAACAACTGATGGCATCTAAAGTTTCATTAATTTTGTTGATTAATCTCTGTTTCTGTGCCTCTGTTGCAACTACCTTTGCATGATCTTCTAACATGTCTACTGTCTCCTTTTCAAGGGTTCCTTCTGAAAGAAATGCCCTTGAGAAGTGAGTCAGTAAAATGTTTACCAAAACACCCCTAAGTACCCACCATCTCATGGTGCATAAATACTATTGCTCAATGTATATGCAGTGTTACTGATGATAACTTGCTTTATTTCATTATCTCAAACATTTTTCTTCAGTTTTTGCAATTCCTTGGGAATCGGATTCTAAAACCTTCCTAGCAAGTTCCTAATGTGTTTTCTATGCAGTCAGTAATTAATGGTGATTTCAAATTCTTTAGTGTTTTCTAATCATATCTAGTACTAAATTTTTCAGTTGTTTTTTTCCTGCAAGTAAGACACTGTCATTTCTTGCATTTACATGTCACGAGCCACACAGAGCTTGGGTTTGTTCACTAGCAAATAATATTGCCACAAGGACTGTTCCTTTTCATTATTCCAGTTCTTGGATGGGAAGTCTTTCTGTGTGGCTTTGAGCCTCTTAAGTCAGTTTTGTTTTCTTTGTTGAAGGCCACTCCTGGAAGGCTTTCTGTTTGTTCTCCTGCCCTGGCTAGCAGGGCTGCTAAGACAGGGGTGTAGCTGTTCACATGTTTAATGGGCAAAAAAAGGTTCATTTTGAATAAAGCTAAATACCCTCAAAGACTGCTACTTCTCTGCAGAGCCAAAGTGTTAAGTGAGCAGTAGACTTGCCCCAGAAATGGTCAGGACTTCCAAGTTTATGGTAGGGCTATTGTGGTAATGTGGGACCAGATTCGCAGCATCCTCTGGACAGGCTCTTGCTGTCCCCAGTGGGACCAGCTCCTTTTTCTGCTCAGAGTGGATGTGAGGAGAAGGAAAGGGCGCATGGGATCAAGGAGAAAACAGGAGTGGAACAGCACATGACAAAACTGAACTTGGCCCAGTAACAGAAATCTGAATTAGAAGACTCTCCTAAACACTCTGCCAGTGTGGTTTACGTGGGTGAGAGCTCAGGTGCAGGCGCAGTGTCTGTTCTCTGCAAGGGGCTAGCCTACATTTGCCCATAATAGTTAAAATAGAAAGGGAAGCACGGCTTGCCCAAATAAGTGCTAGAAGGACTGTGAGAGTGAGGAGTCAGTTGGGCAAGGATGACCTGGATGAAAACAAGCTGGTTATTGACCTGGACATTTATACTGGGACACCAGTAAAGCAGAATGTTACATAGAACAATGAATACATCCAAAACCACAAGAAAAAGTGCGGTTTTAGTAAGAGAATACAACTGCATTATGTTTAGCAGATGTCAGGCTATTTATTCTGCTACCTGCAAGATTTGCCACCAACATAAAATCTGAGAACACATGAAAGGATGGTGCCAGTAAGTGCTCTTTTGAGGAAAGTAAGGCTAATACCGATTTATTTATCTCTTTTTAATGTAGCATCCAAAATGTATTGGGTCTCTTGCAAGATCTGAGACAAAAGAATAAATGCACTGCTTGAGCCTGAGAGATTAAAATGCTGTTGCTTCTGACCTTTTATCGCTCCTCAGTGTGCGTTTTACACCACTGAACACCAGGTTTTGACCAAATTCTGTTCATGTCAGTATGTCTTGAGTAAGGTTTATCTAAGAATGTGCCTTGTCATATTCTCTTATAACTTTTAAAGTTAGCTTTTAAGGTCAGCTTCAGTAACATTGCTTGACAAATGACAGGAATCAAGACCTTATCCACCAATTTTTAAATATTCAGGTACCAACACTGAATTTTGACCATTGTTTCTGTCCTCTCATATCACGTACAGTAATGTCAAGTGACTGCATACCCTGTCTGCAAGTGCTCTAGTTTGCTCCTGATGGTTCTTCTAGACTGTGAAATGATTTATTAAGATATGATCCATATCAGAGAGATTACAGATCAGAAGTAGTCTGATTAAAATATTTGGCAGACCATGTTTGCTTAAAGATATGTTAAGAGACTAAAAGAATGATCTAGAAAAAAAGAAGTCACTGTAATGAGTAAAATATTTTTCTTCTGAAGTGTTTCTAAGAACTTTTTTCTAAATTATCCATTTCACTTCTTCAAAGATTTAAAGAATTACATAAACTCCTGGATATTTTCCCTTGCAGCAAATCCCACAGTACTGCCAAATGAATTCCAAACAAATCCTTCCTGCTTTTCTATATCTCATTGTGTATCAAAGTGATAGCTGCTACCATGACACGATCCAGATCATTGCTTCAACCAGATAATTTGCTCCCTGGCCAGCTTGCTTCTGAGTTGTGCTGGCATGAAATAAAAACTGTAGCAAAGACTTATAATCTAGATGCAAATTACTGGTCTTTGAAAAATGATTAAAGTTGCTAAAAACTTATTCTGTATAATTTTTCAGGTGTCACAAAGTCACAAACATGAAGACCACCTAAATTTATAAAGGGCTCTGAGTTATCTCAAGGTATTTACATGAGTGCAGCTAAACTTGGGTTGCCTACATTCAGTGCAATAAGCCTTGGAGTATGCGGTCACAATTTAAAAGACTTCTGCAGTTCTTCAAGGAGCCATGGTTTTGTCTATGTGTTATCAGGTGACTGATTAGGTAATATTTGTACACCTCTACAGAAAAATAACAGATTTGTATGGAGAAGTATGTAAATATTAGGTATTACGGTTATTAATTATGTTTTCTCAACTGACATCTGTTAAATTGTTAAATTAATTGTTGAAAGTATTCAGCAGGCATTTCTGATCTATACTTGTAGTGTCCCCTCTTCCACACTGTCTGAGGACCTCACGTTTCTTTAAAAGGTCTTGTGAAGCAGGAACCCCATACCTGTTTAATGGGAAGGACTGATGATGGTGTGCTGAGACTTAACTCTTCACCCCACGTGAGCAAGCGTGCGTGCTGACCCTGGTGCAGCACCGTGAGGGGCAGGATGGCTGCCTGGAGCCGTCCTGAGGTCCCTTCACTCTGCCCCACCATGTAGCATGGCTGGGTGGTGGAGGAACTGCCTGTGGTCACATAGGGGGTCACTGGGTTTTCTAATGCTTGTGGGGAAGCTTTGGTCCATCCATCTTCCCTCCTAAGGCACTGCATGGAGTGAACCAAGAGTTAATCCAGGCATCCACCATGCCTGGGGTAGAGTCTGCCATGTCATGCCAGGAGTACAAAATGGGGTTTTGTTTGGGCTTGCAGCAAGGCTGGGACAGTGCAGGGCTTTGCGGGTTGCCTGCCCCCATCGGCTGAGAGGGGCAGGGGTGTCTGCTGGCTGGCATGCCTCCTTCCCAGCTGCTGGTGGCTTTCCAGGGAGTGACACTCTTGCCAGTGCCGTGCTGGGGCCCTGACCTTGCCCTGGGCTGGCTTCCTCAGGAAGGCAGAGCCGAGCTGCCTGCAGTCATGACACCTGCCTCCCAAAATGAGGCATTTCCCCTTCATCTCAACAGACCTCAGTTTAATTTGGGTGGCCAGGAGTTACAGATTATACTCTTTACTTAGTAATGCTTCTGTGACAGCTGTTTTGTCCAGCTATCATCATGATGTAAATGTTTTCACCCAAAGATCCTTGGATACCTACTGATATGGTACACTGTCTCATGTGTATGCTAATTCACTATTTATATGACCAAGAAACTTGCTGAATTCATAATATATATTTTTTCCACTCTACTTTTGTTTCAGGGTAATGTTTAATCCACTACTCAAACCAGCTTTTCCATTCTCTTCACTATAATAAATTACTAAACTGAAAGAAATGGAACTAAGCTCCTTTTAGCTTAAATTTGCCGAGCTTTTGTTTTGAGGTTGAACAGCAAATCTTAGAAAGCTTGTTTTTCATTTGTCCTGAAACCTTGCCCCTCCTGCCTCCCCCTTTTCATGCCAATGAAAGGTAACCAGAGACAGCTGGGGGTTCTCTTTCTACCTCCTTTGAATGGGAGCGTCTTCTGAATGCCTCTTTCATGTACCTGCAAAGACCCCGCTCTTCTAACAGCTACGGCAGAGATTCTCAGAGGTTGACTAGGTTTTCATTGCCTGCATTTCTGGTCTGAAGCAGACTGAGAGAAATGAGTGTTAAGTAAACTCCGTGGCAGCCCTGCCAGCGTCAGCATTCCAGCCCGCAGCGTTGCTCTGGACTGGGACACCGCTGGCACAGGCTTCCGCACATCCAGCTGTCGGGGGTTGTTTTACTTGTTAACAGTTGAAAAGAAGAGAGATGCGAGGCAAAGCAAAGAGTGGCAAGTCTAGTTTTTATGAGGCTGTTTATTCTTTCTATAACAAGTGTGTGGTGCCTTATTGATGTTGAATGGGAATTTAATACAGTGATAAAGTAAAACTGTAAACTTACCAAGTCTGTTTTCAGCTGCCTTTGTTCTGGATGTCTAAGCATCTGCAGAAAACATGTTCAACACAACTCAGACGCTTCTGTGAACTTATATGTGATCTTATTCAGTACCTTCAACATAGAACTGATCACCTTGCTGCAGCTGATTGAAGTAAATAGAAAATGAAGGTGTCTGTCTTTCCGTACCAGGCCTTTTGTGTGTGAAGTCGGTGCTCGCAGGCTTTTAAGTGAAAACAGGTTTATTTCCAGTTTTCTATCATGAGCATTTTACAAATCTGCTGTTGTTTAAAGATCAAGATTTAGGAAACACTAATGTTTGATAATAGAGGGATTTGGATCTGGTGTTTTTTTGTCAGGGCAAACTCCAAATGCCCAGCTAACAGTGGAAGTTACACATGCAGGGATTGTGCATTCATAATGTGTGAATAACAACGACAGAGTATTGTCTGTTGCTGCAGGGAAAAGAACCTGAACTGCATGAATTAGGGCTTTGTTTTCCACAAACACCTAGGCATTGTGTAGACAGGAAAGTTTCTCCCTTCTACCGCAATAACCCTATTCCTTACCACATGTAGGCACTCTTATACCAGTTCAAGACCTTCCCAAGTAAAGACAGTTTTATTCAGGGATGAGAATGTGTGCTCAAGAAGTTATCTTGCAGTAAACATAGTGTAGGTTATGTAGATCCTTCCACCTTGCTCTCTTCTAGTTGCCTGCTCCATCAGTTAGAGAGGTTACTTCTCTCCCAGCTGCTCATTCAGTGCTGGGTGATGCCATTCCCTTAGCACTGCCATGTAGCTGACTTGGATGATACTCCCCTTCCCGTTTCACTTCCATTGAGGGCATCTTGAGATATGTCAGCATCATCTAATTAAGGTACCTAACATGGATGTACTAATGATGGCCACAGCAGTGCAGTGGTGATGTTAGTGTTGACTTCTCAGCCTAATGTGTGTGATCTTATGAAGAAAATGGCAAGTAAAAAGGCTTGTGGCTGAATCACCAGTGCAGAAGGAACTGTATAAGTGGGAGTTGGGAAGAGTTATGAACACAGTGCATATATTGTTCTGCAGCAGCCCTGTGCCACCCGTGACCTGTGGCAGACATGATGGCAGACACCGCAGTGGAAGCGGGGCCAGGAATCTCCGTTGTGCCCTGCTGCACCATGGCTTCTGGGACCCAGAGTCCAGCTGCATGCCAGTAGGATTCCGGATGCTCAGAAACATAAGCTAGAGTAGCTCACTCTAACACTTTTCAGCATGACTTCCCACAGCATCTCAAGTCATATTTGCAGCAACGTGTATGTAGAGCTGCTAGTCTTCAACTTGGTCCCAGCATAAAATTCACATGCTGACTTCAGAGCGACTGCTGATGAAGAATGCATCGACTTGTTGCAAATGGGATGTAAAACATCTTTAGAAGGACAACTGCTCTGTATGCTCAGAACCAGGCCCAACACACCTTAGATTTAAGAAAGTGACTGTCCTAAGTTCTTGAAAATGAAGAATCCTTTCCCCTCTCTTTCCCCTTTTTTATTGTTGCAAGTATGTGTCACCATGTCATTAGGATTTCTTTTTTTACTTCTAATTGATGGTGGTGGTATTTGAATAGTAATTATTTTCAGTTCTGTATGTAGCTGTTTGTCAGTTTATTGAAATGAACTGCCATCCGGGCACCCTGATCAAAGCAAAAAGCATGAAATCCTACGTGTTGCACTTTTAAGAGCATCAACAATGAAGCTAACCTTTCACCCTTGACTTTCTTTTAACCCTAATTTTGAAAGACAGTGGCAAACAATCCAGCTAACTTTTAAAGTGAAAGAATATTTAAACTAGTTCGATTGTAATGCAGTGTCCTTTTCAAGTGAATGGAAGATCTCAGAGTAATGCATACAAATACAGAGGCTGGGTAAGTTCATTACTTTGGAGTTTCTTGTGTGGCAATAGCAGCGAAATGGTTAAAAGGTTGGCTTTAAAGTGGTCACAATTAGGCTTCAAAGTTAACACCCCACCCCACTGAGATGAATGGGAGTAGTTGACATTTCTTAGCGCTATTGTTTCAGTCTGGCTTGCTATAGCTTCTAAAATAAGACAACAGTACATCTGTTTACATTCTGCTTCCGCAAACCCAGATGGGCTAGAAACTTCATTGTTTTTTAAGTGGAAGCTTAGATTCTGGAGAATACAGCAATATCCACAGGGTATCTGTAGGAAGAAGAGCTCAAAGCCGCCTTAATCACTGACATCTCCCTCTTCCCTGTAAGCTTCTATTGTCCCAAGACAAATCCGTAAACCACTGGGGGGAAAAATAACGTATATTTGAAGTGGTTTTTACTTACTGTATGACATGCACACAATAACTTCTCAACAAGTCCCTAGCGTGCAAATTTTCATAAATGGATGTGGAGTTTGAACTTTTTCTCTTCTAGTAAGTAGTGTGCTATGTAACAGAAGGCAAGAGTCCTGCCTTTACTGACGGTGGTAGCTTCTCTTAACCTCTCCTAACAGAAAAACCTCCCATCTCTAGAGAAGTCAGAGTTTCACCCAGGAGTGTTTGAGATCAGGTGCTCCTTTCTGTGTTCACACGAGTAGAATCCTTTAACTAACCTCTGAGAGTGATAAAAGAGGAGTAAGTTTCTCGAGAGGTATGTCTCACATATTTTCTGATACTTTAATAGGGCAGCTACGTTAACCGCAGTAAGATTGGAGCTGGAATGGATTAATAAAGGTGCAAGTAGGGCCAGAATTTGTAGCAGATGGTCTCTATTACCCCATGCCTCAGTTCATGTAGGGAGTACACAGTGTCTTCTCTGACTTTTGTTGAGGGGTCTGCACAGTGGCAAACTGCCCTCGGTAGCAGCCAGCACCCTATGAGAGCTTCTCTGATAAAGGCGGCCCATTAGATATGCTTAGGCTGTAGATTGAAACCAGCTGTGAATCTGTCGGAAAGATTTTCCTCATTGTGCTTTCATCAGGGTGGAAAGTTTGTGGCTTATTCTGCATATATATGTATTTTGGGCTTCATTGCTCTGACTTTGCAAATCCTAGGCTCTGCCAGTGATAAGAGCTCTCATGCATACAGGCTCCTTTTTTACTCTGGCACCCAGAGACCCTGCCTGCCTTTTGCCCGTGGACAGCACAGCTTGTGCTTCGGAAGCGACATTGTGGGCTCTCCCAAATGGTGTCTCCCAGATTTCCACCCCTGGTGAATCGTGTGGTGAAGGCAAGCATGCCATCTGTAGTTTGGGCTCGTGAAGCTTGTTTCCTGCCCAGCTTCAAGCAGCATATTCATCTGAGTATAAAATAAGGCAGCCCTGAGCCTAGACAGGCCTCCAGGCTGTCTGAGACAACCGTGGGCATTTCACAAGCGTAAGCCGTCTCCTCTCTTGTACTTCTCTCCAGTTTCTGTGTTAAGTGGGGGAGTGCAGCAATCTGGTCTGTATGAAGAAAATACCTGAGAGAACCCAAGAGGAATATTTATTTTGAAAGTTTCTCTCATGAGTTTTATATTTCTATTGGAAAAAAATCGCTTTAAAAATAAAAGAATATTAATTCATGCTGGAGAAAAGCAATTCCAATGTGATAGGACTCCTACAGCATGCAGCAAGAACCACTCAATGCAGCTATAGGAGGAAGGGCATGTTACTTGATCAAAGGGTTAGAGAACAGCATCAAATATGCAGTTGTTATATTTGTTTCCACTTTCCATTTTCCTGGTCTGTTTCTGACTGGATTTCTACAGTATTATGTAGACATGAGTTATGTCTTATGCAACTTGTGGAAGAAAATATGTATCCTATTAGACTTTTCAAATATAGTCAAAATGACTTCTGCAGGACTACCGTAGGTCAGCGGCAGAGCTTGGAAAAGAAGTTACGAGATGTGTTGGCCAGCTCTGTATATTTTAACTAGCAAAATGACTCAGTTCCCTGTATTATAATAACACGTGATAACTACATGTTCAGAAGCCTAATCTTTGTATGTTCCCCTAACATGGAGTTTCTTGAATAGACCTGAAGAAAATGTTACTTCTCTACCACTTGTGCCCTAACCTGATTTTGGCCTCATATTCAAAGGTGATTTTGATTACAGAATTATCTTTTAGGGAATATGAAATACCAGGGATTCAAAGGGATAGATCTGCACAGGACAGGAATCTGTCATCACGATGACATTATAATGCAACTTCTGAAAAATTAACATGTTACAAGAAAAAACAAATCTTTAAATTTTTTTTAGCATTGTGCTGTTTTATTTTTCTTTTAGAAAAGAAAATGTACCCTTCCATTTTTAGACTATTTAGTTTTGAGTAAATTCTGCATTTCCTTTTTGTGGTGTATTTTTTTAGCCAATTTATAGTTTGCATGCCTACTGCTCCCAGTTTCTTTACTTGTCTGAGCTTGCTTGCCAACTGGTATTTGCCACTAAGCAGCAGAATCCTAGCTGTGTTTGAGCAGCTTCCTTCGTTATGGCAGTCATTACCCCCTAGAAGAGGATAAGGGATGCAGATGATCACTCCTGTAGCTCTCATAAGAAATGCAATAGGAAAAAAGCCCAGCAAATTGAAACAAAAGTTTTCAGTTCATGAATACTAAAAATTTGAATTTCTACCCAAAATAACCCCAAAGTTTTATTTCTTATTGGAAAATATTTTTTTTAATTGAAAAGCGATTAATATTCACTTATTCACACCAGGTTAGGAAAAAAATAATGAATACCAAAGTATTTTATAGGATTACATTCCCATCTTTTTTTTCAGCTCTAATTATGATAATGATGTACAAGGATTTTTTCTTTTTCTTTCTTTCTTTCTCTCCTTCCTTTTTCCAACCTAGACAATGAAAATAATTTAATCTAACAGCTTTTACATGGTCTGTGGACCAGAGTTGGCTTGTAAAACTTCTTCTTTCAGTGCTTTTATTGTTCAGGAACTGATGCTTCCTGTTACTTCTGGCCATGCATTTTGATTTTGTGAAAGAGTACGCTTAGACGCTTAGACAAAAGAATACTAATCAAGTATACACACCTTTTTTAAAGCTTCACATTCTCATTAAACCAAAAATTATACCAGAACTGCAAAGGTAACAATTCCTTTGAAAGATGGAGTCAACTGAAAAAAGACGGGAACACCAGCAGTCAAGAAAAGGAATCTGGCATTTCGTCACTTCAGGTATTCACTAAGGAAGAGGAAGCAGCACAGGTAAAACAACACAGAGTGTTGCTCTGACTGCGTGTATGTTAAACTCGATGTCATAGGAGCTGTGGTTTTAGTTGCTTTTCAAGGAATGGAAGGTCAATGGGCTTCTGGTTCATGGCAGGGACTAAAAAACCAAGTAGTGATCAATTATGATTTAAATAAGTAATTGCGAGCTACATGATCTTAGCTGCTGCATCGTACTGAGGGTTTTTTTTTTTCCATATTGCCTCTTGTGGTTTTATTGTTCTGATGCTTAATTTTTGTGTAGTTTGAAGGTTGTTGTGTACATGATTAGATTCACTCCCTACTGGGATACAGGCCAAGATTTTCAAAATGATTGTTTATTTTGTGTGCCTCCATTTTTTAGGGGTCCAAACCAGAGAAATTTTAGAGTAGGGCTCCTTGAAAGGAGTGCAGAGCATGCATCTTCTAAAACTCAGTTGTCTGTGTGGTGTGTCAATATAGCATAGAAAAATGAAAGAGAGAAGGATGCCAAACATCCAACAAATTCTTGTTCTCTCCTTATCGTTTCAGTGTCTGATCTTTGATATGCTGAATTGAGGCAAGCAGATTTGGGCATTGCTGGGCTGGAACCCAGAACGCATACCCTGCTGTGGTCCAGGTTAAAGGAAGCAAAGCTGAGCAGTGTGACAGCACCCTGACTCTGCACTTTTCTTCTGTAACGTCCTAATTGCTCTAGGGCTTGTTCTAAGATCTAGATGTTGTCTTCTGCTAAGATGGTGGTGAGATCAGTGTTGACTGTCATATGTGGAATAGATGTAATAGCTACAGAGTATGTATTATAATGCATGTGTGACCTATGTATTCCATCTTTCTGTCCATTGTGTGGGTGAATCTAGTTAATGCAGGGGTAGCAAGTTTAAAAGGACAGCATGAGAGCATGGGTGCTGTCAGGATAGCTGGCTTAGAGTTAACTTTTCCCTCAAATTCTTTCTTGCTAATACAGAGCAGTACTGTTTGGGCTGCAGAAGAAACTTCACTTAAAGGAAATACTGGTATTGAATTAGAAAAAACCCCACAAAACCTCCTGGAAGCATTTCTATAGGTTTTAGCTTTTTGAATGCCTATTTTTGGGACTAGATGTCAGCTGACATAGCTCCTTTAAAAATGCACTTTGGATTCAAGGAAAGAAAATAAGGAAGTGTAAGCTGTGAAGTCTTAATTGTTAGAAGTGTAACAATAGCTTAAAAACAGGCTGCAAAGCCTGCTCTCACAGCTGGAGGAAGGGATACTTCATTAGTAGTTGCAAGGAATGGGTGGCTAGGGCCTGAAAGAGGCGATAAAAAGAAGCCTTGTAACACGAGACCATTGCCAGCCCCCCTTACTGAACCATTTCTGCAAGAGCCTGCATCACAGAAGCATCAATACACGATGAACTCGATGGAACAGCCCCTGACTGATATCCCTCACTGACAGTTAAGGTGCACCTGTGCTGTGCTCCAGCTCTGCTGTGGTGGGTAGTTTGGCGGGCTGGAGGTGAGCACACGTGGCTCACTAGCAGCCTGTTTTGATGCTTGCAGTTTCTGGCTGGTAAGCCGCAGATGCTGGTTGTGGTGATTGGAGAGGGCACTTGCTGAATAATCATCACACTTTAGCATTTTGTAATCTGGTAAATCTCCCAAACATCCTTGCAACTGATAGCCAAACTGCTCTGCTGGTATGACCTCGGGCGAATAAACCTAAACACTAGTTTCCTGGGGGAGGTGGCAGAGGAGATCCCTCTCCACAGAGATTTCATGTAACTGCAATTCCCCTAAATAAAATGCCCGATTTAAGCACAACTGTGTGTTTTCTGTGCCCAGTGGCTGCCTGCATGGGAGGTAAGACGACTGCAAAATCCTCCTCGTTGCTCCAGCCCCAGCTGCAGGGCCTCTGTGATCCCAGACCTCCTGGGTGCCCAGCAGTGCAGTGTCCCAGTCAGACTGTGACTGGCTGTTTATGACAGATCCAGACTACCGCAATTTTCCAGTTATTGCTTAAAGTCAGTCCTTAGGTAACTGCCAATAACCCCCAGAAGTTGGGAAAGCCTTGGGAGCAGAAGGGCTGTAGTGCTAGGGAAGTTTTGATTTCATTTGAAAGCACAAATCCATAAAATCGCTTTAGTGCAGACTCCCCGTCTCATGCCGTGCTGACTCTGTGTGAGATCCGACATTGTTCTCCATTCTTTAATCACAAGAGCTCGGGGTGGGGTGGGGTGGGGGAGGGAGGGGAAATATAAGCAACAATCTGAGCCTGATTTTTACCATCGTACGAATTTAATCCAAGTTGCCTGTGCCAATCATAATCCCTCCTTTCAGGTTTGTCCTTTCCATGTGGGTCAATGGCAACTCAATGCCTGATGGATCAAATCCAGAAACTTGCTGAGACTGTCAGTATCCCTGGCAGTGTCACATGGTGCAGATGACAGTTATTTTGACTGTGGTACATGGTAAATGTATTCTTAGGGCCAGTCTTTGCTGTGGCCATGGCATCAGTGTGGCTTCCCCCCTTCTCTACTGCTCCCCTGGGTTGCGGGTGTGTTGCACTGGCAGGAAGCATTTTTTATCTTCACCTTAGTTTTAACCACGTTATTGGGTTGGTTTGTTTCTTGCTTTGTTTTCCTAATCCTTCTAGGAAAGGAAAGAAGAAAATGTTTTCCTTTTTACCAGTGAGCTTAGCCAGCTTCACTGGAGTTGATGGGAATCTCTGCTCCAGCTGCTCTGCAGCGAATGTGCTTTCTGAAATATTTTGTTTTCTTTCAGAATGCTGCACAAAGCAGGTATAACCTTTAATAGCTACTGTTTTTTTGCAAGGGGAATTGACAAGGTAGGCATTTTCTTGTGGCTTTTCCTACACAAGGTTTTTTCACCGAGCTTATTGCCCTCTCTGGGTAGCACCAGTAATAGGAGCAGTGGAGATGCCACGTTGCTCAGATTTGATTTAGGTGGTACAAGCAATTAGCTAGTTAGAAGACCATCCTTGGTTTTTCTGTGGTTTTAAGTGAAGTAAAAATGCAAATGTAGATGTTGCTTGTGGCACTGCTGAGAAGAGGTGGTGCTGCAAAGAAGGGAGAGGAATTACATTTCCATGAGGTGATGAGGATTTTGTCTGTGCAAACAAAATGTTTAAGGAGATACCCTTTTATATATTATATAGGAACTTGTTGAGCCTAATCATAAAAAGAGGGTGGCTGCAACCACATTCATTAATAACTTCCAGGTTGAGAATCCATTACGGTACACTTTGTAGAACATGATCAGCAGGAAAGGCAAAGATAAATGCTCTTTGTTGCAATCACTGAAAAATGGTATATCCCTGGTTTTCTTATCAAAGCCATGCTGGCATGTGGCGGGAGAGGGAACACCACTCCTCATCCTGTCCAAAGGGGTATATATTTATTTCTGTTGGCACAGCCTGAAGTCTGGCTGGACTGTCTCCCTCTGCTCAGATGTGCCTTCGGTGTGAAAGGGTGCCCTCCCTTGCATACATCCTAACCATGAATGCTAAACTGTGGTTTGATTCCACGTTTCAGCTGCTCCATACTGAAATATGTCCATCAGAATTTCCAGCTTGGTCCCAGGGAGGCCTTCCTTACGGTTTTCTAAATGATGAACAGTTGATGTTAGAAATGCTGCTAGCCATGCATCTGATCCACAGAAAATATCATGTTAAAGGAAATAATTCTACCTTCTTTGTTCTTTTTACTCGGTTTGAGTTTAAAGTGTGTTGAGCATCCTAGCTATACCAGAAAATGTTAATTGCTGCTCTACATTATTACTGCTGTTTTCCAGGAGAGACATATCCTTTCAGGACCTACTCCATAGATTAGAAAAAAAAAATTAAATAAAAGACTGCACATGAGACTGAAACTGTAGCCCATTTTTTGGGAGGCCTCTTGCTGCCGTAGGAGAGGCATGGTGGTGGTGTGCTTCTTGAAACAGCAAGACTTTTACTTCCAGTGACTGAGGCATGTTCCCAGTGTACAGGGGCCCACACCCTGATTTTTTTGAGGTCAGCAACTCTGAAAACAAGTTTGTGTCCCTGCCTTTCCTTTACTGGCCTTTTTACTTCTTTTAGGCGCCAGTTGCCTTTGTGTGTCTTTTTTATGGTTATAGTTACTAAAAATGTAGCTGGTTTGGGTTCCCCATCTAAATAGTTTGACTGAGAACCTATGGTACTTGCTGTTCTCCTTCTTCAAGGCTAGACCACAGTGAATGAAAACTTGCAAGCAGTTTGTTTAATACACTATTACTTTTTTGAGATTTTTTTTCTCTTCTCCTTCTCAGCATTGCAACTCGTGCAGCTTCCTTGTACTTCTTTTCTTTAAACATTTTTCAGACTAAAAAATAATGTTGCTCCTTACTTGCACTTTGAGCCCTTTGAAATGAAATCAGTTGAGTTTGCCTGTACTCAGGTGTTAGGATCTTAAGAGCTGCTTCTGCTTTTTTTCTGTGTCAGAAGCACTATAGCTGATTAAAATAGATTTGATCTTTTGTCTAATCCTCTAGATCAGCAGGTTAATTTGTGATTTTTGATCTACAGCAGTATCCAAAGTTGTAAGGTATCATTGCAGTCTGCTACTTCCTTAGGAAAAAATGTAATTACACTGGGTTTAGACAGGGTTTGTAAATTACAATGACTCATATAAAATATATCTGAAGTTAGTCAGTGCAGCTAGGCTATAGATTCCCTTCAGTTCTACAAAAATGGAGAAGATAGAAAGATATAAAGTATGAATGATTCTATCACTGTGTCCAAAGTCAGGACTAAACATGATGACAAAACCACAAATAGATATCTATATCTATATGAAACCATATGCACACACACAAAATATATGTATATATGCAATTTTTTACATTTTTTCCATCAGCTCTGGCCTCAGTTCATTAAGTTACTGATATGCATGCCTTATACTACATATGTACACACCTGATGGACATGAATTTGTGGTCCAAATGACAAGATTTACCCCATATAAATGCCTACAGTGTGGCAATTTAAGTTCATTCCTCTGCTGTCCTAGTGAGTGGTAGTTGCTTTAGGAAGCCCTCTAAGCTTTCCATAACCAGACGTGCCACTAGTAATCTTTCCAAAATGGGATGTCAATGGAGCTGCAGCTGGTTAAAGGGCTACACAGGGCAAAAAGTGCTATTAGTGGCTAATAAAGGCTAATTCTTTTGCAAGCAAAATTAGCTCGCTTCACTAGCTTGTTATGACTTGAAGTGTCTGGCCATTGAACTATGCATCTGGCTCATTTGTTGCTCTCAAAGAGATCACGTCCTGACTGACAGCTGTACCGGACTGGAAAAAAGTCGCCCAAATGAGTGAGAACAAGAGTACTTCAGTTTGTGTGACTTTAGGACAGTAGCAATCCATGCAAACTGAGATGAACCCAACAAAGAATGCGTGTGATATATGTCGTGGCTCAGGGCACTAATTTTCCTTAAATAACTGGTTTCTAATACAGAACTTTGTTGCCCACAGATGCTGCCTCCCACTCATGTTATACAGGACTACCTAAAAGACACAGACGTCCAGTAGCTGGTTACAGCAACCCTAAATAATCACTAGAAGCCTAGTTTCCAGCACATCCCAGATCTTCTTGCGATGCTCTAAAGTGATTTAAGATGTACTAGAGTAGCCTAAGTTCTGTGGATGTATATTTTTACTCACTGATGTTTTGGGGTAAATGCCACATCACAGTGTTTTTATTATCAAGTTCCTGTTCCTGCACAACGCAGCTGTACCTATTCTAAACTCCTTCATCAAAGGGAACTATTTCCTTTTTTTTCTTAATCTCAGATCAGTTTACCAAGAGCAGTCGTCCCTGACTTCCTTAAGCTTGCCCTGTATAAAAGCTTTTTTAAAAGTCTTTCCTACATCCCTTCTTTCCTTAGCACATGCTTAGAACTGTGTGTGTGTACACATAAACACACGCAGACACATGTGCCCATGCATATTTTAATCATTTTCTGCTTCAGTCCTGCATGTTGTGCGTGGTCAGACTGGCAAAGGACTAATGAAAAAGGTTACTGCCAAAGACCAGCAAAGCACACGCTTCCTTGTGTACTTTGGGTGCTTCCAAATGGTTGTAATGCCTTCTTTATTTATAAGATCGTTCAAATTTCTGAACTCTGTGGTAATACCACGCAGACAAATGTGCAGTAAGGTCAAGACTGATTACCTTTTCACTCTGGTATTGTTTTTGCAGGTGATTTGAGACTCTGTGTTAATACAGGTCATCAAGAGTGAGAGGTTAGTGATGTTGCCTTTTGTGCAATTAAACCCTTGAATGTTGTTCCTGGATTGAAAGTTTATAGAAACCACATGGAAATATTGGTTTATGTTGTTAAGTAAATGCTGGGTCCCAAACGTTTTTTCATTATCAAACAGTATTGGGGTTAAAGTGGGACCTTAGTCTAATGAATGAGTGAGTTTGGCTTCTGTAGCATGCCTGTGACATCGCTTTCTTTGCACAGAGGCTCCTGTGAAGTGCTGCCACCAGCATTTTGGTGGAAAGTAGAACAGGAAAGGAAAATTTCCCAAGAGAAGACCCATAGGTCCAGCTCATCACTTCAGAAATTACAAAGGAGAGAACTACTAACTGATATAGAAATATGATGCTTGAAATTGGGCTTTTGTGTCTGCATTGTTTAGTTCCTTGTGAAAGTTATTCAGATTAGCCATGGTTGGGTACAGCCTGGATGCCCAGCCCTGTGAGAATCTGAGAGATGGTGAGAGACAGCAGTGTAAATGCTCTTTGCTTAGTGAGGATCTTAGGAAATCATACAAGATAAAAATCCTAGTATTTTCTTTGCACACTAAAAGGATTTTTTCTCATACAGAACAAAGGTAAAGGCTTTTTGATCCAGTGGTAGACATAAAGAAAGACTCTAAGAATTGTGTAGAGGGAAGTTTGACTTATGGTGTTTAGTAAATTATAACTTTGCATATTGAAAAGATAATGAGAAATTACAGAAAAGAGATCTTGTAACAACCAGAGATGTAGAGAGAATCGGAGCTAACACTGGGCCCAGAACAAAGCTAGGCAGCCAGGAAAGCATTTGTGGAGATAAATTGCTCGCCAGGGTATGCAGCGGTTGGTGCTGAAGAGCCCCACTCTGTTTACACACTGCTACAGTTAAAACAGCAGAATAATGTCAACACTGCTGGCCATGGTCAGGCTGCAGGTGGCAGCCACTTCTCTGAATCTCAAGTGTAGAAGTATTAGTACCATGTAGTACCAGCAAAGACTGGTAGAAAACTTCTAAAGATATCCTGACCTGACCAAAAAGTCCAAATAGTCTGTTTCCTGCTGGATCAGAGAGTTTCTTTGTAAGGAAGGAAAATAGTACTGAAATAATGTAGGATGTGACATCTTCCTGCTCCCATTAGGTTTTACCATCATCCTTCCTCTCGGTTTGTGCCCCCTAGTAGAATAAATTGCAGTTTTGAGTCCCATAGAGGGAGTGACAGGCTGGGATCCTTTTCATCTTTTTCTCATTATGGGCTACACTGTGGCCAGTGTTGTTACATTCCCCTCTTCTTTGCCTGCTGAAGAAATTCAGCACTATATGAATATTCTAGATTCTGTACCACCATGGTTTCTGTTCTTCTTGGTACTCTCTTATCAAAGGCGAAAGTGCTGCTCCAACCTTTTTTTGCTTCCACAATCTCCCTGGTTTCTCCTGCTGTAACTATATCTGAAGTTTTTTCCCCCTGCTTTTCTGTCTTTAGTCTGTAAGCTGGTTTTGCGCAAAAATAACACCATGCTACAGCAACAGCCAGCAGTGGTGCCGTTGCCCCAGTGCTAAGCTGGTAATGCAGACAGTGCTGAAGCATTTCTAGTTTTGTGCTTTGAACTCCTTGTCAGAGCTGGTTTCCTGATTTGTCTCGTTAGCACTAATTTGTTTTGTAGTCTGAGTGCAATTGCTCTGTTGGTAAGAGTTACAGCAACGAGACCTCCGCTTTTCTCTAGCGTAGGCAACGCAGCAGTGGTGACCGCCTCTCCCTGGTTTTTCCTTGGCAAACTTCCCAGAAAGATGTGTACTTACTTGTAATTTGCGCTCTGTGGTCAGCAGCAATACCTCAGCTTTTAGTATCTCAACAGCATCTCTGTGTTTAACTCTGTGTCTAAGGCTTCACCTGCTCTCTAACTCTGTATTACAAGTAAGTTGAATACATCAGCAGGAATGATTGCGTTTATTGTATTTACAGATAATAGCCCTTTCATTTGCTGCTTTATCTGCTTGTTGTGACTTCAAAAGAAAACAAACAAACAAAAATCCCCCACCACTTTCTCTTGGAAAAACAATATCACTTTCTGGGGAAGGCTTCCTCTGCACATCTAGTATATCATATTAAACCTGTTACTGAGTTTAAGGCAGAGAAGCAATTCTCTGTCAAAATGCTTCAAAAGAAACCACGAAATGAGCATGCCATAAATCCAGGAGCAGCACAAGAGTGGGAATACAAGACCTGCAACATGTAATACGAGTCTTTTAGTCTAACCTCCCCTGTTTCCACCCTGGTGCTAAATATACTGCTGACGTCCTTGCAAGAAAACAAATGCTTGGAGCTTGGACATCAGTGTTTTCAGAAGGGCAATGGGTACTGTTAGTTTAGGGTTAGTTTCATTTCTGCAAATTTCCTAGATGATACATGGCAAAGAGAGGCCAAATTCTTGTAATTGTGTTTGTGACTGTGGTGGTGAAGTTTAGCAAATATCAGCTCATCTTAAATAAATGTTTAATTTAAAATGTAGCATTTCAGTTTAAAAATATATTTTAAATATAAACAGATCAGACAACTTTCAATCCTGGTACCTACCATGCTCTCCAGGAACTCCTATTCTGGATTAAGAAAAGTAAAATTTGCATTTGAAGTGCATTAATAACTGTTGAAAGATAAGAAAGTTATTTCAAAATGTTTAACTTGCCTGCAGCATTTGCATCAGATAAGTCAGCAGTACTTTGTTAGCCACTGTTGTATTGTATTTTATGCAGGAGATGGATGGCCATCCCTGTGTGTCCTCGAATGAGCCTTTCCCTACTCTTGGTTGGGTGGGAGTTTGCTATTTCTTACCTTTAACCTCAGGGAATGTAAGGAAAAGTGATATTGTTGAAAAAACCCCAACAGATTCAGGTTAACTTGAAATTAAATTAAAAACTCAACTCAAATATTTATTTTTTTGTGTGTGTAAAAATGGTATGCCAATTTTGAAACATAATTATCCAGCTTTTCCAGATTTTATGTCTTTCGTCCATCAACACCTTTCCTGTCCAGTTTTGCAATCATGCTTGGTCATTCCCAAACTGAATTTTTGGGGTTGTGTGATTTGCCACTTTGTACTCTTAGCACTGTTGATGGAGAACAGAAAGCTTTTCCAGTGTTGTAAATGACACCTCTTCAAGATTTTGCAGCTTTTTCAGAGATACCCTGCATTGCTGACAGCAAGTCTTGTTTGGAACTTTTAGATGTAACTCTGCTTTCTTTTGTAATAGGTGACTAGGAATGGTTTCTTTTAAAAACATTGATATAGCTTTGCAGAAAGCTTTTCAAGATCTTTTTCAGATTCTCTGTTGCTATTCAATGAATAGTTCAAGTCTCTTTTCATTGCTTTTATCTCAGAATTTTCTACTTACTCCATTATTAAATGAAGTGTTGAATGGGTTTTAAAATATTAAATGTTGGATACAAGTTGCTTACGAAATCAGAGGCAGGTTTTGTTAAGGTGATTTATTTCAGTGTGTTTTGTATAAACAGTTTCACTAAATAACTATGAATGTCTCACAGATGAGTAATAATACTTTTTATAGCTTTTTTTTTTTTTTTTTTTAAAATGAGACTTAATGTGCTGCATCCACACAATGCATGTGGATTCCCAGCATCTGAATCTGGTGCAAATCACAGGGTTAAGGCCTGGCATGTGCCATTTGTCAGGCACGACAGGTCATGGATTGTGTGTGGGAGCACCCACATCAGGTTGTACCTCACTGTGCCCCTTTCTCTCCAGGGGCACAGCCTCAAGCAGCAGCAGAAGGACCATGGCATCAACTTTCCAGTGCAGCATCATTCTCTCTGGCCTCTGTGGGGGACAGTTGCCCCTGTTCAGGGATCCCCCAGAGGTTATTGCTGCTAAGGGGGTTACAGAGCTGTGGACTAGCTGTGCCTGGTGGGGTGGGATCCCAGCTTCAGAGTGAGGAGGTAATGCTGCCCCAGAGATGCATGAGAGCAGCATCGCTGTGGTGCATATGAGGGGGAGGCAATTAGAAGTGTAAATCCTTCATGTGTGAGACCAGGTAGGCTCTATAAAGTTTGGGAAGTGCTGCTTTTTGCTGATTTTTCCATTCTAGGCCCTACAGCGAGCTTACCGCTGGCTGACTCCAGAGAGTCACCTCGTGATTCTGAGTTGGAGTTTTTCCATCTACAAAATCAGGGTTAAGGATCAAAGTATTCTGAGATAGTGGGATGAAAAGAACCATGGTTATTATGATCGTACTGCTTGCTGTTAATATCAGAAAGGGAGATACTATGGTCTTACATTCGAAAAGAATCAAATACTGTGAAACTAGTGGAATTGTAACAATAGCATGAGGAATGCTGGTAAAATACCAGCATGACATGGCTTGAGTTAGAAATATTATATTCTTTGCCACATGTTAGGAACCGCTAACCCTGGTGGCTACTGTAACTGATTAAGAATTGTATGGGAATCTGTTTTCAATATCTATGATTTAAAAATATCTTGGAATGTAACACTGGAAAAGAAAATATATTTCCTGAAATCTGCCTCAATGCCGTTTTGTCACTGTCTAATTTCTGGTTTTCTTCTGGGTTTTTTTTGTGTGTGTGGTTGTTTTTTTTTTTAGGTTTTATTTTATACATGATTTCTTCATTTTCTCAAAGAACTGACATTTATCAAAGGTCACATACTGAAAATCAGCTGTGTAGTTATGCATGCTTTATTCTTTTCAGAGAGAATGTTAAGCATTTCAGGGAGAAAAATCTATTTATATTCCCGATTTCTGTAATACAAAATAGTAAGGAAACTTGAAATGTTTTCCGTGTGCTTCTGTCATGTCTATTGATTATTTAATTTCCCCCCTTAAATATTTGAGCAGTACAGCTGAAAGGATCTGATGAAACACATTAGGTTTTTTACAGTTCCAGTGGTCTCTACTTAAAGTGCATTAAACCCTTAAACTCAGCCTAATTAAGCTGGAACGGATGCTTTAAAATAAGAATTATCTTCCATTTTGTAATAAGGAAAGGAAAACTGTAGAGCTACAAGTATCGTCATGGCCATGTTTCTTCATAAACAACTGAAACAGCTTTAACTCACTAAAATAATTTCTGCTCTCTGGACTTGAAAGCTCAAAGAGAAGACTTTCCCATGCCACAGAGAAGAACAGGATATCAGCAGTTTTGAGTCCAATTTCTAGCACTGACACAGATTTCTTCTGTGGCTTAGAAGAAATTATTTCTTCCTCGTATGTTTTAGCTTACTCTCAGCTATATAAAACCTCTGAGGTGTGTGTGCTTGCAAAATGCTTTAAAGCAGTGAGGTGAAATTTAAAAAATTCTTTAAAAAAAGTTTCTTTGAGGCCTCAGCCTGCTTCTGCAGTTGTCAGTGGAAGTTTTACCATAGACTGAAATGGTCAGAGATAGATTTAGACTTTGTTCTCCTGAGCTGTACTAGGAAGTATTCAGACAATTTATTTAGTTGGCCTGATTCTTCTCCTTTCATCCACCTAAAATCACACCTTCCATCATCCTCAAAGCCGTATAAAAAAAGCAGCTCATGTCTGAAATGTCACCACATTTCACTGGTTTAGTCTGCAGGTGGCAAGGGCCAGTGCCCCTGAACCTCAAAAAGCACTGACATCATTCCCTTTGTTTAATAAGGGATTCTGACTTTAAAACCCTCCCTTCCCTTAAATGTGATATGGAAGCAGGAGCAAGTGCTGTTCAGATACCAGGCCATAGGCTATCAGTGACTCGGTAGGACCAGAGGACTGGCTATCCCAGCTCAAGAGCACTGTAAGCCTCCCAGTAAGGTGCTCTGGTCAGTAAATGTGGAACAGCGTGGTGCACTAGCACCCATGTCTGCTGCTGGACAGGACCTGACAGGTTCAGCACCTGCATATCTGTCTATGGACCATATCTCCTCCTACTAATTGATCCTGGATCTCCCATACATCTGTTGGCTTCCTAAGGTGTGTAGGAGGTACCTTGTTGTTTTGGAAGGATCAGGTGGGTAGCTTGTACAGCCAGAGGGTTGGCCACAGCTATGCAGACAGTCTCCAGTCGTTTCCTCAAGGTCACTGTGCTCAACTTTTGTTTCTGATGAACTCCAGTGAGCTTGCTCCGGCTTGTGCTTCAGTGTTCTGCTATGGGCTGAAGCAGATAGGACCTGAATGATAACAGGCATCAGCAGCAACCCAAGAGCATGAGGTCTCATGCTGCCTTGCTAGCTGTCCTAATGGCCTTGCAAACGTTTTGTGTAGGAAAGATTTCAAAGTGGCGTTCCTCTAGACTACACACCAATGGGGAATGGTTCTACCAGAGAGCAGGCTTGTCTGTCTACTTCTATCAAAGACTGCAGTTGCAGGCTTCAGATAGCAAACTAGGTATATGGCATCCTATGGCAAGCCAGTGGAAGATGCAAATCTAAATGCAAAAACAGGTATTGCAGCAACGCAGAACTTTTCTCAATGTCAGATTGAATCTAGTGGCTCTTCAACCTGAAAGCAATGCTGACAAACGGTTTGTATAGTTGTAATGCTTACCAGCAAATGATTCAGCAGACAGATGGAGGCACAACAGATTCATATAGTCTCAAGAAAACTTTCAAGTGCAGTGTTCTGATTTGGGGAATTTTGTCCTCAGTGTCAGGAAAACAGTATTCCTAGGTGGACTTGGTTGCTTAAAAGCTGTGTGATTTTAATAAGGTTTTGGACATCAGAACTTCAAAAGCTGAAATGATGTAAGGTGCTGGAATAACTATGTATATAGAGTTTTGTCTTTGTGGCTTTAGAGAATCACTCAAGACTTCTTTTACTTAAAAAAGGAACCACATTTCCCACGTCCTAAAAGCAACAGCCTTATAGTAAAAAGAAGGATTTGGTAATCCTCAGCTTGATGGTAGGGGTCAATGAGATGCAGAAGTAAGTGTTCCTTGTACACACTGATCCAGATGCACATGCAGGGGTTAACGGGTTCGCAGCTCTAAGGAGATGGTATAATGGCGAAAAGGTACCTGGCAAACGAGGTCAGCTCTGAGGCTATTGTGAGCTTTCTACTCAAAGATCATAACACTCCTACTCTAAACCAACTTATTTCATTGTCACTACAAGTGATGAATGGCCAGATGAAGCAGTTCTTTTATAATTGGAATTGGCTGAGTTACTTTTCATGGTTGGAACTGAACTAGAGAAATGGTCAAAAATATTTGAATGGTCTTGGCACATTTGGTATTGTGTAACTACTGACAAAATGTAAATGATTACATGGTAACTAGAAAGATGCATGCCAGGTTAGTAGTGTGAGAATACCGTGGTAAATTAGATTAATGACTGCATGGAGCACACAATGGTACAGCTCCCGTTAGTCATATGAGCATGTTTGATGAGAATGAGATGTGTTCGGAAGCTTGAGCAAACAGTCTGAACCAAGTGCTCATCCTGTTAATAGAAAAGACTCCCAGAGTCATACCATTGTGATCTGTCTTTCTGTTTGTGTTCACACATCCTGTTATCTGATCCATGAAGCTGCAATGACCAGTCAGGGCACTTGCAGTCAGTTGTCCAAAGGCACTTAGGGCAAATAGGTGTTTAGTGAAATGCCATAAGTTATCAGATACTTAGTATTTTTTATTTAATTCTGATTTTGTGAAAATCCAACCTAGAGCTAGGTCCACCAAAGAACTTCTTTGCTCTGATGCACCTAATGAAATTTGTCTACAAATGTACTAAGGCCTGGTCACCATAGGAGGGAATGCACAAACCTCTGCACATACAGAGGAAAAACCTGCTAGCTGGTAGGAACTGTTTGGAAGAAAGATAGGACTTAGTTTCCTTCACCTTTCTCTTCATTCAGGGTGCAGTTCAACCTCCTTCTGCCCAGGGTCCTCAGCCATGGACTGTTGTTGGGTGATGCAGCCTGGCATTGCATGCCTAACATAATCTTTTGTAGTTTCCCAATGTACAAGCAGCTCCCCAAAACTCTTTAGCCAGTTTTAGGCCCTTCTTCAGCTCCTAAAAGTGTTTCCTTTTCAGCAGTTTTTCAAAGTGCTAATTTGCAGCCCTCTGCTCCTTTTCTCTTACTGTCTTTACTCTCTCTAAAATAAGTCTCCTTCCCTGACCCTACTTAACTGTCTTGTAGTGGTTACAGAGACACCAGCCTCACAACTCAGTGGGATTAACACTGATACTGATCTACTATTTTATTTCTTTGCTGATTAGAATTAGTCTTTCTGATTGTTGTCTCAGTGTCATTCTTTCTGCAGCACTAACATGTCTTTATTTCTACAAACTTTTATATTTTCTAGCCTGCTGAAATGTCCATATAGTCAGCTAGTGTAACCATTTATACAACATAATCCATGGAAATATACATAATGAGAAGGGAAAACTTTAGTCTTGTGTATGGTCATTTATGGTCATGTGCTGAAGTACTGTAACTGGTTTTAGACATTTTGTTTAAAAAAAGTTGGCTAAATCTTGAGCTATATAAGAAGAGTGATGGTAGGCTTGCAAAGTAAGACCCATGGTATGATGCTGAGAGAATTAATCATGTTAATTCCAGAAAGTTTAAAGTTACCTGTTATTGCCCACAATAGAAAGGAAATGAAAAAGAGATTATATTTGATTATTCTTATTATTTAACAAGAAAGAAAGAAAGAAAGTAGCCCTAAGCATTGTGAGGGGAAAATCAGAATTATATATCAGGGAAAAGTTTATAAACAGAAGGACTCATAGCCAAGGAAACCGGCTGCCAAATGAAGCTTTGGAATCAGCAACACTGAAGATATTCAGGGCTCAGATAGACGTCCATCTATCAGAAAAGGATAAAGAAATCAGCCCAGCCACAATGTAGATACAATCCAACAGAGTTCCCTGCCAAATTTCTACCCCAAATAGTGTATGATTTAGTTGGAATGGAAAAGAAAAGCAGTTTGGCTTGCTAGATCTTTCACTGATACAATCTTAAAAGCACAAATTCTTCTGTCTTTAAAAAAAATATGTTGCTAGTAACTATTTTTAAAGTTTTATTTCTTGTAACTGGAGTGTGTAGGCTTTGCTGTAGTTTCAGATACATTGATCTTAGCTTAGGATGTTACTATATTTTCTTGAAATTAAAAAAAATTATCTATTTGGAATAAACCCACAGCTCTTAAAATGAAAAATGTTTTCATGACATCTTTACAATAGCAATTTTCTGGATGTTGTCACATCACTTATATCAAGCCCGAGGAAAAACCATCAGGAAGATAGTTATTTTTCCATGCTTAATTAGAGGTATGGAGGATGGTAAGGATGGAGGGTTAGGATGGTTATAATGGTAAGGTTAGCTTTTTACCTCTCTGTCACAGCTTCAAATACAGGCCAAGAGGGATATTACTCATTCATTACTTCCAAGTTACTGCTCAGATGGGTGGTAATGCCCCTGGTTGTAGTAGGTAGGTAGGTAACACTCATACAGGTACAGCATTTAAGACTGAATTGAGCTGGCAGGCTAAGACTACCAGTCATCAAGAACTGGGGTTTTTAATGGTATCTAGGCCTTTGATACTCACATAGTTGCCTATTGCAATTTTAAGAAGGAGCACTCACCTTGAGGTGAAGTAAGTGAAGTTAAGGTACCTAAGTTCTTTACAGAAAGCCAAGTATACGTTTATCTGTAGCACTGAACACCTTTAAAATTACAGCCTACCACCTAGCAACAAATTTTCAATGAAGCTCTGATTCACCACTTTTCAGTGCAGCCTCAATAAGCCTCTGATTTCCCCATTGTTTATGCCAGCACATACTGTAAAAGAGAAGATGGATGACAGTTCATCAGCTTTCAAATTCACTGTTGCAAGTGTAGTTTCTTTTCATGGCAATGTCTTCCAAAGCATCGGTTATATCAGAGATAGCAGGCTAGAGCAGAGATGAAGTAGATAATAGTTTTAAAAAGGCTGTTTCAGAAATAGAATTAGCCGTAAATAACAAATGAATCTTCAAACTAATTGAATACTGATTTTCTGCAGAAAAGTAACACATAGAATTTAATATTTGCAAGCACAGTACCATCCATACCTTGCACTCCCTAATTTATACTGTAAAAATTAGTGCTAGTTTCTAAGAAATGCTGTAGAGTAGATCAAGGCTAATTATTTGCAAAAGTAAGTCTGCCACGTTGTCACTCTGCAATATGAAAATGTGTCACATGATGGAAGGGAAGTGTGAATATCTGCTATCTGATGTATACAATTGAAAAGGGAAAACACAGAGTGAAATCATCAAGCCACATTAGCCAAAGTGAACAGATAAGAAAGGGTATAACACTGGAATTGTAAACAATTAAACAGAGATTACATCTCTATGTAGAACTGTGCATGCTTTTTAGATGTGAAAACTAAAATATTGATAATAGAAGATAAAAAAAATCTAGCACTGTTTATCACAGAAAATGTTCAAAATGCTGTATGGATGGGGCAATAATTGTTCTGTGTATAAAAAAAATGTCATTTTGTGTGTCACTTGAAACTGGTCTCCAAACGACACAACATAAGCAGGGAAATTAACTGCCAGTGGACTCTGATTGGACTCATGTATGTATGTACATCCTGTGCCCTCCTGCCCAGCTTCTTGCCACAACTCTGACAGCTTCACCAGCTGTGTTCCACAGCTCTCGCTGCTGCCCCACCAGCCTGGCCTGGCATCCAGCACACCCTTCTCCATCACCACAGGAAACAGGTCATGCATGTGCTGTTCATCTCCTCCGTCTTCCGTTCTGAACGTTTCTGTGAAACCACATGTGCTCAAGTTTGTAAATACGGACAGCAGATAAAATGCAAGAAAGCCTCGCCATCGGAAGATCTTGCTGTTGAATGTGGCAGTCTCTATTTTCCTCGTTCCTTCCCCCTCCACCATCAAGAGAAACCACAGTGACAGGAAGAATGCACCATTTCCTCTCAAAGAGACTCGTTACTCTCTCAGTAGCTCACGTTTACCCAGATTTTGCTCTTTCAGTGTTGATGCACTTTCAGCTGCACAAAATATGAGCCTTACCTGTACATTTTAAATTGCTTAAATAGGACATTTTAGTAGAGGAAACAGTCAAATCAGGTTACCACATAATGGGAGCTTTTATAGTTGACCATTCAGGCAGTGCTGCTGACTGCTGAGCTAGCTCTTAGTAAGAATGTGCAAGTTGTGCTATTTTTACTTGCTACTTGTCTAGCACTGGACTTGTTTGGAATAATTAATTTATTCTTGCATATACAGGTATATATCTAGCAACGAGAATTTAGAGGAATTTTCTGAGGCTAATAGAATTCTCACAAGACTTCCATTGAGGAGGGAGAGAGAAAACTTTGCTGAAAGCAGCTTTAAATGAACTTTAGAAAAAAGGTCCAAATACATTTACATTCTCCTCAAAATACTCATGTTTTTGCCTGTCATTACCCTTGTCATGCCACTTCATAACTTCTTGTTACCTTTTTACATTTTACCCACTCATCTAGTTCAGTGGGTTTTATTCCCTGGTTTTCAGCCATTACCCTCTCCCAGTTTTCACTCTTTCCAGCTTGCACACAGACACCATCTGGCTTTACCCCCAGGGTTTCCTAGACAAGGGCAATCTAGTTAGCCTTGTGAAATCCAAACGCCAGGCAAAACAAAAACTGTATAAAACCTCAGCAAGACAGGATTTCTCAGTTCTGTGTGAGAGGCATCTACTTTGCCCATAGCTACTGTCAGAACAGAAATCACATCTTGGGCAGTAAGTTATCTTCTCATCCAACCTACTCTTTTCCCCAAACTTTTCCTTTCAATTTACTGGAGTTGCTACAAGTCTGTTCCAGTCAAGAGAAAGTTTGACCAGTGTATGTGTGTAATTACAGAGCTTCAGAGCAGAACATCATTTAAGAAACTGTCTATAAAAATGCTTGGAATAAAGTAGATTGAGAACAGATTTACTAAAGAAATTAGGAAGTCATTCCAGTGCTCTTTTCTGTTCTAAATAACATAGTGCAAATAGATCTCTGAGGCAAGATTCTGGACAAAGACATTCCTTTGAAAAGAGACCACAAGATTCCTGGTTGTCTTAATGGAGAAAACAGAAAGAATTGGTCTCGGTCTGGGACTCTGAAAATGCTGATCCTTTTGAACAATGTGGACAAGTACAGGATACTATCCAATATATTCATCCTTGAGCAGAAATAACCCAAATTTCTGTTTGCTCTGACTGTCTCACAGGATCTGGAAAAAAACCCCAAACCAACCACCAAACAAAGAACCCCTCCCTTTCTTTTTTATGTTTGCTAGTTTCCAAAGTTTTGAAGGGAATTTATTGGGCAAGACATTTTGAGCTGTATATCTGATTTTCCCTGAGAAATTATGATCTAGTTGCACAGTTCAGCAGTTTGGAGCCAGATAGTCTTTTATTTCAGGCTTTGGGAATTTAAAATCACTAAGGAACTGCATATCTACACAGGTGCAACATACCACCCTAGTGCTGGCCACAGAGTGAGGACTGAGGTGAGTTCTCCACAAAAACCCAACTATCCGAATTTCTAAATTATAAAGACTTGCTTTTTATTTTTCTTTGTTTGCTGTATTTGTTGTGTCTCCCGACTTAACAGTTACTCCTGTGTGTCTTCACAAGAAGAATGCCTACTATGGTCCTGGTCTAAGAGCTCAGTGAAATGAAGAAGACGAGCAAGTTTTCTACTGTTGTACACCATGGAAAGGTAAAAATATAATCAGCTGCTTTCTCTGCTTGGCAGTCACAAGATTGGAAAGGAGGGTGTATGTAACAATAGTTGGGGACCAGTGATACAAATAATAACTTTCAACCTTCTTAAATGCCCTGTGAAAAGCAGCATCTATTGCTGTCTGCTCTCAATGTGACTGAGGTTGCATGACATTTAGAGGATAAAAGACAGTCAGGTAAGAAGTAGGTGGCCTATTAGATGCGCTGTCTTTGCTTTGCAGCGTTCCATAGTGAAAACCACAATTTCACTTTGGTTTAATGAGCATGCCCTGATGACATTGATAGGTTTGCATTTAGACACGATCAGAAGAGTAGTATACTGGCTAATGTTAGGAGGGAGTAGTGTCTGATATTAGAATTTTTCAGTCTAGAACTGGGTTTTTATTGATTTTTGAGCTTCTAAAATGGTGGCCTTTTCAGTCAACGCTGTTCAGAGAAAAGTCTTGCTAGCTGAAATTTTTATGCGAAAAAATTCAGTTATTTATGAAAACTCTTAAAAGGATGACCTTTAAAGGATGAGAGATGTAAATCAGCAATCTGTGTTTTTAATCACAGTGGATGCACAGGTTCCTTTTGAGTCCTATCGGAGAAGTTTGGTGCTGGAGACCACAACATGTTTGAATTAATGTTGATGTTCACTTTGAACTTTTCCAAGGTATCCAAGATGTGGCTAATAATAGTAGCAGGTGTTGTCTGTTTCTCTCAGCATGTGGCAAGAAAGTAGCGTGGTCACACAGCTATGCATTATTTACATGGTGTCAACATGTCAGCAGGTGGGATGGCAGAGAGCCAGATTAAATCACTTCTGATTGTAAATACAGGACACTGAACAATAATGCTGTGTCACACTTGATGACACTGGAATCTGGCAAATCAGCAATAGCTCAATGTATCAGGCTCATTTGAATGGCGTCCCTGCCACCCTGAATAATGAAGGAGTCAAAATCAAGAATCAAGAAAACTGTGTAAGTTGGCTTCCTCCTGCCCCGCTGAAGAAGAAGATTTTATCCAGTAAAGAGACACTCTTTGATTACTTAATATGAAGATGCATGGGTCTCTTGCCCTCGTGCAGGAGTAGTGTCTGCTCCTGAGAATGGGCAACCACCCTACAGTGCATCTGTTTGCCATTTATCTTTGTTGTCTCTGTAAGTGGTAAATCTGTTTGGTACGATGACTTTCTTTCATTCATTTTTTGCAGAAGCTAGCACAACAGCTAGCACAATCTCAATTGGTAAGTGTATTTGTAAGAGGCGGTCACATTATTTAGAATAGGTGTTTTAAAGGGTTTGAGGTGCCCCAAGAAAATCTAGGAGTGCTGTTCTCAGCCACTGCTGCTTCTGCACCGGCTCTGATTTCTGTATCGCTCTTAGAGCTGGTTCACCTTTCCAGCTGGTAGAAAACTAGCTCAGCAAAATAAAACCATGAATAGTTTTCTGTTGGTTTAGTAATCCAGTTGGGTTCACTGAGGAGCCACATGAAAATCAAAGTGGAAGGGAAGGAATGGGCCTGCATGCCAGGGAAGGAAGGATGCAGGGAGAAGTGGAGGGAGCAGGACTGTTAGATGAATTCAGACATACTGTGAAACCTCACCCTAGAATGGTTAATGCACAGGGAAGGAGCTGTCAGAAGGTTAAAAGAAGCATCCAAAATACTGGGATTCATTTTACCTTGTCATCATAATACCCTTTTTATGAAACTAGAGCTATGTATGCTCATAAAAACCTTTTGCTTTTTTTATTTTAAAGGATAATGCAACCATTGGAGTCTGTGCGCAGTTCTTTCAAGTTAAATGCTTAGTTCAACATTCCACTTCCATTTCCTGGTAGAAAATGTTTTATATGAAAGCAACTTTAACCTTTCAGAAGGGTTCATTTACTGTTACGTTTCGTATCAGCTTTCCAAAAAATGCAGTCTGCGTTTGGCGTATTATAGGTTCTGGTTTTAATATTGGTTCAGAAAAAAAGTCATATGCCATAAGTCAGAAATAAAATATTGTGCCAGAATTCTCTCTGTACATGAGTACACTCTGTGAGCAAGTGGTTTAAAGTAAGTTTGATCACTTAAAGCCAAGACTTGGGCTCAATCTATCTATGAACCAGCTGGTAACAAATAACACATTCAACTCTCAGTCACAGGAAACTGTTAGGTTGCCTTTTTATAGACAACTACAGCCCTACAGCTCCTGAAGCGCAAGGGAATATCATATGGACTTGGAAAGTGTTGAACACCTACCATATGCACATAAAGAAGTGTAATAAAGATGAAAGGCCTGAACCGAGCTTTAATTCCTATTATTCTGCTTTTGATTTATCAGCTGCTTCTGCATTGCTCCAATTTTCTTTGGCTTAAAATTAGGTAGAAGATGCTTGAATTGCTTAGTTTGATCAAATCAGTCAAATTCAGGTTTCCCTCTCCATCAGCATAACAGATGATAAACGTAAAACTTTAAAGTACTTTGTTGCTTTCTTTTCAGCATTATTGTGTGTTCATTTCTGAAGTGCCAACTGCTGTAACAATCCACTGCAGTGGGCAGCTCCCAGCCATGTGTCACTGTTCTGGAGGTGCTGCAGTCATGGTAAGATGGGCACTAAACTGGTAAAGCTGTATCAAAGTCACTCTGAACTAGAGCTAGGGCTGTCTTGGTTGGGTGCAGGGCCATAAAAACATGGCAGATCTGCTTTTGCGACCTTAACAGCTTCTCTGCATAGCGCTGCAGTGTGCTGTAGGGTGCTTTCAGCTGTCAGGTTTGCTCAGGAGTCTCTGCACTGTGGTCCATTGCCATGTATGGATGTATTCTGGGAATTATCCTCCACAGGACTTCTGCCATCAATAAGAACCTGTTACAGAAAAAAAGGGCCTTCAGACAGGCCTGGCCATGAGTGAGACAATAAAGGCTAATCCTCTGTGCTGCTGAGCTTCAGCTTCTAATAAAGGACTCAGAACTTGTAAGGGTAAAGCTTCAAAGTAAGTACAGATTTACAGAGGGAGGCAGATAAGAGGGTTGTAGCCCACCCATTAAGACCACCTGGTCTTAATATATGGTAGCAGAGAGCACTTCTGTGACGTACTCTTTCCATATCCTAACTCTGTTCCAGGGAGTGAGATTTCCAAGAATTCTGCTGGCGATGTACTTGTCAAGTTGGGTGCACTACAGAGGCTAAGTCTGTCAGTCATATATAATAGTTTTATCACCCTTGAACTGCAGCAGCTGAAGCTGATGGTGATGGTGAAGCAGAACCTTAGTAAAATAACATTTATGATATTTAATACCACTAATCTTTTCTGATGATGAATGCATGTCCAATGCTTTGAAGATGGAAAGGTCTGCAAAAATGCAAACTGTTATTTTATCTGGAAATGTGTTTTGTGGCATCCCAAAGAGTATTCACATTTCTTACTCCTTTTTTGTGCATGTGCAGGACTTCTCATGAATTTTCAGCAATGAACCCGTATGGGAATAATTTCATTGTGAGAAGAAGTCTTCCATTCTATCATGAAAAAAGACTGCATGGAAATCACGGAAAGCTACAGAAGAAAGTATCAGCCATTGTTTGAAAGCACTGTGGCCTATGGAGATGGAAACCAGAATGTGGATTTGCCTCCAAATTTTATAAGCTTCTAGAAACCCAAATGATGAGAAACAAATGTGAAAAGTTCACAAAAGTAGTGGTTGCTTAAAAAAAGAAAAATTCTTGAAGCCCTGTTGCTTTTATGATGAACAGACCTGGTGAGAAGGATATTAATTATCTCAAATAGCATTGTTTAAACAGGTAGAGCTATACCCAGTATTTTTTGGTTGCCACCTAGATTAATATTACACTCCTCAGTTGCTAACAATGAAGTTATCAGACACTGGAACAAATTATTAAGAGGAACAGCGAGCTTACCATTTCTTGAAGTCTGTAAACTGAGAGTGGATGGTATGCTTTAGCAAACAATGGAGACACAGCTGGGTGAAATTATATGGTTGTACTAAAGAGAAGGGAACATGAGATATTCTCTGTGGTCCTTGCTAGCCTTAAGAGCTATAGGGCTATGAGTTCACAAATACCATTAAAAAGAACTCCCTAGAAGTAGTGATGTCCATAGCACCAATCCGAATCCATCTCCTGAGCTGGGGTAGATTATTCCAAAATATTTTTTTTAAAAATATAGTCTCTACTACTGTTTCTACATGCTTCTGTCACTACAAGTCATCTTACTAGCATAATTTTACAATATTGGAAATCCCTTTTTGAGGACTAAGGAGATCCTTCCTCTCCCACAAAGAACTCAATGTACTTCGGCTCATGAAAGAGTGTATAAACAAGTAAGCATGCATGCTTCTGCTTTCCTACCTGATGTACTTCCATCATTAAAAACTGAAATAAGTAAGCTAGATTTACTCAGTGAAATAAAAGACAATCCATGAAGGAAATTCTAAGATACTTTATTTTCATTATTGTAGAAAATTTCTAAGCTAAACTTTAATTTTCTTCTCCTTGTAGGGTGACCTGGAACACTGTTTAAAATAAGATATTTTTTTTCTTATAGCAATCCTCCAGTTGAGATCAGCTAAAGCATTTTTTTCCTCCAGAATTGTGTTTTGGAGCATTGGGCACTACAGGAACTTAAATCTAGCAGGACAGCTGGAAGTCTGGGAAAGCTGTACCTGACTGAACAGCTAGACATGAAAAAACCCAGTTCTTCAATGTTGAGAAGTATTTTTCTTGCTACAAAGAAAGAAGGAATTAAGTAACTATATGGTCAAAAGAGAGGCCTTGCCATTTTGTGATGGCTCTCAAAAATCATCTGTGTAAATCTGTCGAACTGTTTCTCTGATGAAAAAACTGTAGCCTACACTACGAAGGGTTTTGAGTATATGTCTAGCATATACTGTTATCAGCAATCACCGCAATGGTCACAAAAGGTATTCCTCCAGTATGGTTAAACTGTCTCATTAATCATAAGACGTAATTACTCCTCTACCAGTATGTCTTCCATCCACAGAGGTGGGTTTGGCAGCATGGCTAGGACAGTGTAGTTGGGATATGCTAGTTAATGCTAGAAGATCTGAAAACAATCATGGCATAGATTTTCAACTGTTTCAGGAAAAACACGATTTTGTGTCCAGAATGGATATGCATAATTCCAGAGGCAGATTTTTAGGTTTTAGATTGTAGTCAATGGCTAGTTATCCTTGTTTCTGTGAGTGCCAAAAACTCTCTTTGTGGCTTACTTCTTCTATATTTGTATGTTGTGCTGAAATAAATAGCTCAACTGTCTGTCAGCTGGAGGGTGGTCTGCAAGACATGTTTTAGCCAAACACGGTGTGCCACTCGGGTACAATGAAGGGACCACAACAGAAGAGAGACCAGAGGAAATTTGACAGCTTGTCATATACAGGCATCCAGATTGCTTTATCGAGTGGTCTTTTCTGGTCTTAAGTTTCATAAATGTGTAATTTGCACTGATTGAAATAAGTTCAACTTTCTCTTGCTACTGTGTTTTGTGCTTTTGAGAAAAGATGATTGGAAAAGCTAGATGCTGAAATAAAGGAGCAGCCTCCGACTGCTCTTAGGCTTTTCAGATATATTATCCTTTAAAAAAACCCAAACCCAGTTTGTCATAACAGTTTCAGCATCAACAGGGACTAACAAACATATCTGCCGTGCAAAGGCCATAGTAAAATATAGGTATGTATGTTTTATACTTTGATTTCATGAATCTACAAGAAAAAATCTGGGTTGATTTGATTGAAGGAACTCCTTAGTTTTAGTCCCTTAAAGAATATCTTTGTAGGTCTCTTCTAAAAAGTATAACAATAAAGTAAAAAAGGTGGGGAGGGGAATAAGAAGTCACTAAACATTTGAAAGGTTGAAGATCTAGACTATGTTTTCATTCATCAAGGTGGTTCTCAAAAGTAATTTTTGAGCCACGCTGCAAGGAAACTGGTAAGAGCTTGAACTGCTAATGTTCTCTTTGTGGTGTGGATATACAGAAAACAGTTCTCTTGTCGCACTAGGATTCTGCTGATTTTGAAATTTTAGGCCTGGCATGAGGCTCAGTAAGTATATAAGTGACTTAGCAAGCAAGCAAGCAAGCACATTTTATTTTAATGCTGACCTTTTTTTTCCTCTTTTAACCTTTTAATATAAACTAAATTAAGTTTCAACAAGGGAAGATGTTTTTAACGGCAAAACCAAGACTTTTTGTTTAAAAATGTTGAAATGGCACATTTCTAGAATTTCAAAACCTTTTTTTCCAATTTTTTTTGAGGACAGGAATCTCTTCTGGGAATAATACCAGTTTTGATGAATTGTCAGTTGTGACCATCTCTTCTCTTCTCTATGAAAGCCCTGTTCTCACTCCCCACTTTAAACCCAGGCTTCCAATACTTTCCAGAAGTCTAAAGTATGATTTCCTTAGTTACCTTACTGATGCATTAGAATGAGATGTCGATTTTGGGCAGCTATCTTTATCTGATGGTGCAAGAAGACAACAGTGAGAGTGTTGTGATGGTCTGAATTGGGATTGTTCTCCCTCTGCACGTACTTGAGATTGTAAGTGCTCTGTGTTTTGTGTTTTGTGTTTCTACATTTCACATACGTAGTTCCATGCCAATTATTAGTTCACAATTTGTAAACAAGTAGATATGAGTTGCATGTATGCTAGAAATGAATTTCATTACCACACTGAGTGCTCTTTTCCATTACGTCTGTCAAGAAGGATTATTTTCCTGTAGCTAATGACCAGAGTTGTGCTGGTGGGGCAAAACCTGATGCCTTTGGTGAAGCACTATTAATGAACCCTGCTTTAAGAAGTCTGGATGGTTCTTATGCCTGGAAATGAACACTGGATCTCCCCCCCCGCCCCAACTTTTGATGGCAGTATTTGCATTACCCAAGAAATAAATTCCTTTCATGATTTGACTGAACGGACCATCTATTCTGCTAGGAGGAAGCTAAGGGAGCAGTTGCCCTGCAGCCAGGCAGCGGAGTCCCCAGTGCTGGATTGAAAGCACCAAGGGCTGGGTAAGGTCTGCACAAATACTGCCAAATCAGCCCAGAAAATGTCCTCATGTTTCTTTCTTGTGTGAGAAGAGAAATCCAAGTAGAGGTGTTCAGAGCTCTGAAAAGGAGTTGGTTCACAGGTATGTTATCAGCTAAGCAAGAAGGGGTTTCTTCCTGGCTGAAGCCAAACAGACCTTGCTCTCGGCGGGCTCTCCCCTTCCCTCCTCCAACCAGGCACTGCTGTGTAATGTCTACTGGTTTAGTGCATCTGTGTTACTTTATTTGTGAACAAAGTACTGACATTTTTAATAGCTTTATAGCTCATAATCCTTCTGTTTGGTAATATTCTAAATGTGTCTTATCTATAAAATTGCATAATTTACTTGCCTATACTTCCATAGGCATCATTAATGAGCACAGGTTTAGAGCACCAGGGCCCTGGGGGCACCAGCAGGCCCCAGTGTCGCTGCCCGGCCCCTGCCCCCCCCCCCCCCCCGCCCTTGGCCCAGGACCCCATGTCATCCCCCGGGGCTGTCAGCCCCTGCCCAGCTTCACCTGCAGGCCCACGGCCCAGCCTGGCCTTGGCCTGTGCCAGTCCCCAGGGAGCTGCCCCAGTGCCACCAGTGGCCCGCTGCTGGCTGGGGCGGCGGGACAGGCCCTGGCCACCCATCCCTGCCCTGGCAGACCCCTGGGGAGCCCTCCACCACTACCTGTCCCCTGCTCCATGGACCCACGGCCCCGCATGGCGCCCGGACACAGTTTGTGGTAAGGCCTCTACGCAGTGCATAGAGATACCGCCGTTGTGTCCAGGTACAGCAGATGCAGCCTTTCATTGCAACATATTTTGTGAGGCAGCATCGGCCCCCAGAAGGAAAGGACTCCTCATGGTAGAGGTGCTGTCCT
Organism: Falco naumanni; assembly: GCF_017639655.2. Lineage (NCBI taxonomy): Eukaryota > Metazoa > Chordata > Aves > Falconiformes > Falconidae > Falco > Falco naumanni. Next base: position 19,299,506 of record NC_054065.1, read on the forward strand.
TCCTTCTCAGGAATGAACCATGCTTCTGATGAAAGCAGGCATTGGAAACTGCCTTTTATTTTACCTTTGTTTTAGTGTATTCTCTCAGCGTACGTGACTCCAGTGTGCTGTATGACAATAATGCAGCTGAACCAAAAATGAAGTCTTCAGTTGTCAGCTTTCTGAAATTAAGTACAGGTTTACAGCTTTTCAGGCTTGAAAATAGCTCTGCTCTTTTATTTTCAGGCTTAGCTGAGAAAGAGCTGAGATTTCCTAATGCAGATATTATCTCTGCATAATAGCTTATATCACAAGCTTTCCATCAAAACTGGTGAAGGCCTTGTGTGGGAATGTCTGGCTTCAGTGGGGTGCCAGCACTTTCTTCAGTCACAGTGGGTTCCAGCACAACCCATACTGAAGCTCAGATGCAGTTAAGGATACACTTTAAGAAATACTTCCATTTTCAGATCTTTCTTTACTCTTTCTTTTCTTTCTTTCTTCTTTTTTTTCTTTTTTTTTTTTAAGCAAAGTTTTGAGTTGTAACAAAGTCTGAGGTCCATCTGGTGACTGATTAACACTGTCTCTGGAATCAAGATGTCTTCATTGCTAGACAGATGAAGGGAAATACATTTTCTCAATTGCAGTGTGTTTGTATATTCTGCATGTTACCAGGAGCACTCTTCTGAGCTGGAGGAATTAAGTGGTCTCTGCAAAGCATCAGCACCTCCCTGTAGTCCCAGAGAGGGATGGTGCTTCATGATGCATCTTTTTCCAAGTAACAGTTTTGAAAGATGCATCCTATTATCCTTCCAGCCTAAGAAACCAGAGGTCTTCTCTACTTTCTGTGCCAAGACCTTCTTTCACCCACATTGCAAACTGGCAATGCACAAAGAGCAGCTAGTGGAATATCCCATTAGCCAAACGTGTTGCCAAAGTTAAATGCCCTACTTGTGTACTCGTCTTCATGTAACGGAGCTTTCTGAGTTTCATCCTTTGCTGTCTGTGGCAATCAGCAGCACTTTTTGCTATCCAGTTCATTTTGTATTGTTTCAAATCCTAAATTTGAAGCATAATGCCAGCGTTATTTTTAGACTGACAGAGCACCAGTGCATCGTAGAAGATCAATGGAAAAATTTTGGCAGTGAAGTAGGGAGCAACAGGGGCTTGTGGTGCTGCCCCTTGCACTTGGAGTCCAGGCAGCAGTGGAGGCTTGTGACAGAGGGCAGGCCTGTGCTCTGCTTTCTGTCGGGCACAGTTTGCTCTTGAAGGCAGAGGAGATTTGGTTTTTGTGCACCTCTTGAGTACCGTGAAAGTGACTAACTGCTCTTTCATTTTGAAACTGAAAAGGAAACACATCAGCTTGTGGTTCTACTGCCAAACTAATTTGTTTCAATGGCTATTCTTGTTTCTGAACCCTGATGATCACTTGATTTTGCTGTGAGCAAAATGTGAGCATCTGCAGACTCAGGAAAATTTCAGGAGATTCTATCTGACATCAGTTTTAGTATCTTTTTTCATCACTATGGGATAAGTATTTCTCTATAAAAAGAAAACTAATGCTTCTTGTGTATAGTTATATGATAATTAGAAAAAGGCAATTATTTGGGGGTTAATGGTAATGGCATTTAACTCCATTATCTACTTGGCCTGCTTGCAGCTGACTCATGGCAGTGTCTTGAACCTACAGATGCATAAAATGAATGATAGGCATCATAATACATAGAAACTTTGTTGAAAATCATACTGCTTCTGAAAATCAAATAACCTCTCAGGAGCCTAGTCTTAGTACTAAATTTTTACTCTGATCATATGTATGTCTTGAATTCTCAGTGTGTCCTGGTTCAGTAGCAGGTTTGGTTGTTGCAACCTCACTCTGTCATTGCCTTAATTAAATAGCACATTAAATATTGTATAAATTCTTATGCATGGATGTTGTCAATACGTAATATGCATCCTCAAAATTGAGAATACAAATAAATGACTTTATAAAGCAGGGAGACATATAAAATTTTGTAACATTGATTTAAGTACCATCCAGAAGAAGGGGCAGTGCTGATAAATTCTGTGAATAGTTAGGTTTGATTCTTTGTTAGGATAAAACAGAAGCACTGGATTCTGAATAACTTTATATTGGCTGCATTCACTAAGAAGTGATGATATTGACTATTTCAGGCAGTTGAACAAGCTTTTATTTATATATATATATACACACACACACATATATATATATACATATACACAACTAGCTGAATACAAGCCTTTTCTGTTGTTACGGAATCATATACTTAATACTTGAAGAAAGACCTACTCTTTATGCTGGGATATTTTTTTCTCTCTCAGCATGTCTTCTATACTTCCACACTCACCTGAGAATAATATTTGCAACTGTTTGTTATCCAGACAAAGATACCTGCTATCATAGGTTGGTCCTAACCTGACTTCATCATACCTCAGCTCCTGCCTTCAGCTTAAATTCTTGCATGGGCAGTTTAGGAGTTTGAAGGAACCTGTTGTTTTTAATACAGCTGTGAAGGGCAGCATTTTATACCGACTCATAAGAGAAGATATATTCTGGACTTACAGAGATCTTACTTTTATGCATATTTTGGAAAACTGAAGGGAAATAAGTAGCCTTCTACCCCTTCCCCCTGAAGCAAAGAATCTGACAGCTGTGAATGGAACAGGCTGAAGCCATTTTGGAGATGGATGTTTAAGTTTCACAGCTTGGATGGGATTGTTTCATAAGTATTCTCTTTTTTTCTTTCATTACATGAGGTTTTGCTTTTCTTGGATCACACAGATTCTTGTAAAAATGTAACAGGCTACTATTCTGAATATGCCAAATAAGAAACAGATGGATCTCTTTAAAGAATAGTCTATCAGTAATATTAATGGGATCTCATATTTAGGGACCAGGCACCTCCCTTTCCTCATGCCAGCCGCCTTGGCCTGAACAAAGAGGCTCTTCTAGCAATGACTTGCACATGGGAAAGGAGAAAAAAGAGGTTTTGGTAGCTACAAAATAAAGCACGGCTTTTTTTTTTTTTTTTTTTTTTTTTCACTTTTCACAATGTATTTTTAATGTCCTCTACCCTTGGCTATTATGCACAAGGTTTTCTGTAGTGGACTGATTTAAACACAAGGCTTGACCCTGTTGTCAGTGTCTCTTTCACACCACAATTCAACTGGTGTAACTCCATTGCCTCACTGGAGTTCCTCTGACTTAAGTGTGATCCTCCCTGATTAATACCATGTAGAGCTATATTCATGTGACTGAGCAAGAGCCTTCTGAATGAAGACGATTAGAGTTGGTATAGTATTCATAGGATGTATGTAATACTCCTTAGACACCAAGTTATGCGTTTTAGATTAAACCTTTAGTTCAGGTTTTGCATTACATTTTTTGCTTTAGCTGAAGTGGCCCTCTACTCTCCTGTTCTCTTGCCTCATGACACCTTTCTCAGTAATGTCGGTATGAATGACTCAGTAGTAACTCTACTTCATGAACAACAGTTTTATGTAACACATATCATCTATGTTTCTGTGCTGTATACTATCAAAACCTGACTTACCTGCTGCGCTGAAAGTAAGCCAGAATAGCATCTTCAGAAATGGCTGAAGTATGCCCTTTTGAGCTTATTAGACCCTCATGAGTATACTTGGTCTGTCAAGCCTTCAGTTGCCTGTGAGACAGCTAAGTGGGTGAACGAAAGCATAAGAAAGATCCTGTGATTCTTGTAGCCATCCTGAATGCTCCCAAGGGTGTTATAGGCAAAACAGGTGAGTTGCACAAAAGATACACTTCAGAAAAATCAAATAATAAAGCCGAGATGTTCCTTTACTGCTGTTATTTTTTTACTTGGGATATTTCCAAAGTTGGGTGGATGGGATGTACGGTACTTGTTTGTTGATGAAATGATAACTTAACCTAGATAAAGCACATGCATACTGTTATTTTAGTAAAAGAAACAAGGCTCACATTTAAAAGGGAAATATAATACAGTAAACATCCTTTTGTACCGGTGTAGTTATTTTTCTAAACTGGTGCTAGGCTGAGGTATTTGACTTCCAAAATAGAATTTTTGCAAGAGTCTGCAAGTTCTGTAATACCTTTTCCAATATCTGTTGAGTGAGCCAAAGGTCTGTGGTCAAGTGGGCATCTCAGTTACAACTCTTTACTGAGCATCTAATGCATTAGGCTTTAAATCCCACAGGCCTTTTGCCTCCTGAGCAAAGCTGTTGAGCATTTAATTTTCAACTTCATTCTAATTCCATGCAAAACACCAGAAAATGCATCCAGTCTTCAACTAGTGATGTCCATGAGTCTTGGATGTCCGCAATATTTTTGCTTAAAATATTCAAAATGATCAGGAAGATATTTTTTTTTTAGATTTGATTTTAAAACAACCTGAAAACACAGGGAAAAAACTTACATTTTCAAAATCTAATCCTATTTCCCTCAGAGCACTGGGTTTTTTTCAGCAGTTATTGAAGTCTTGTTAGGATGTCCTGTTCAGATTTTCTCACCCTTTTGTGCATCTCTAATGCATTTTAGAGTGATTTAAAAGTAAGTATTTGATACATCCAGTCTTGCTTTGTAATTTTTGCCAAAAATTATTGCCACTCCTCTCAAACTGTAATAAGATTACTTGTAAACAAGGTAGACATCAGAATGGAGGTAGGCGTGGATGCTGCTATGCACAGTAATGAGGGTAATTATGCCAAATTACTGGCCTGGGATGCTCTGGGATAGCTCTCATCAGTGTATCTGCTTTATTGTAGAATTTCAGTGTTAAAATGAATATGTTCCCTTGCTACCTTGTGACCTGTCAGAGGATTCCAGATGAAAACCACCTTCTTAGACAGGAGACATTAGATTAGGGAGTGAGAACTGGTGTGAAAGTCATATTTCCTTCATAAAGTGTTCTGTGTTCAGGATTAGTCCTATGTGAGGCTACAGGAACCTGATGACACCATCTGTGCTTATGCCTGCTACAATAGCAACCATTGCAACCTACTCCAGGCCTTCTGCACTTCCATCTCCAACATCCCTGGGATCCCCCAGGTGCCTTAGAAGGGTGTTCATTAGGGACATCAAGATGGGCTCCCCACAGGAGAAAGAATGTTTCGGCTATGATAATGGTGGGCTGAATACACCTCAGAGTGAAGGTATGGTGTCAGTATGATGGAGAGAGTAGAAGTATTTGATATATCTTGAAGGGAAGAAAAGGGTGCATGTGGAAAATTGCCTGAGTGTTTTGTATTTGGTATCTCTTTCCACAGCACCAAGTGTTCTGGTAGCACAAGCTAACTTGCTTTTAGAAATCTTCCTAGAAACATTCAAAATAGTTTGTCTTTATAGTAGATGAAGATTACTTAAAAAAACCTGAGCTTCTCCTGGTGGGATGTTTGAAGTTTCAGGGTATATGTAGTTTATTTTTGTCTTAAATTAGAGCAGGGAGTCAAAAGTGTTTGCAGAAAAAAAATCGAAATGTTTCTCTTTGATACTATCAGATCAAATATAAGAAAACAAAAATCCTCTCCTTTCAGTGAAGAAATGCTGGATATTTGATGATGACAATATTAATGACCTTTGAAAATGCGTTATAAATCCAGGGCAATGTCAACATTGGTATTAGAGGTGGATAAGTTTGTATAAATAGCATTTAAAGCAGCTTATTCATGAAACAATCTTTTGGATGTTTAGAAATGTCTTACATTATTATGCTTAAAACTTACAGATACTAAGAGCTGACTTGTTGCACATTTAGCTGGAACTGAAAAGTTATTCTTGCAACCTATCATATTTGCTTGGAAGGATGAAAGGCTGGCAAAAAGCAACATTGCTGCTAACTTTGTTTCCAGTGAGGAGGCACCAATACTGTTCAGGTGAAACATCCAAAGCATTAAGCCTTCTTTATCAGAATGGTGTTACGTACGAACATGTTCCACTGTCAATTGTAGCTGAAAGAATCCTAGTTCAGTGTCTCTGAACAATGCTGGTACATTTTTTTGCAAAGAACAATGCTGGCCATGCTTATCCTTGGGACAGTCGTTAGTAGTTTGATTAGCATTGTTCTGACATGTGGTTCTCCAGCCAAAACCTAACAACCTTCCCCTCAGTCCCCCCCTGTGAAAACTATGCTAAAACTCTGTAAGGAACAATGAAGTTTTACAATCATTTAGTGAGCACACTTTTGTTCTTCAGTTGTGTCTGTACAATAAGGGGAAAGCTGCAAAGTGGTGAGCAACCTCATCCCCCGCTAAGTTCAAAAAAAGCACCAGAGTTTAGTTAGTATTTAGTATCTTTTTCTAAGAACTTTCCGTTCAGAATTATCAAGATGACCTGATCAAAATGCTTTCTTTCAGCAATGTTTATTTTAAACAAAAGACACTGCGCCATACTGATTTGCAAAAGCCCAGGTGATTCCATGGCTCTGAGAAATCTGCTGTATATAAGGACTTATGTACGGTTTGATGGGTATTTTTGGTATTAAAAGCAAGACATAGGTTCAGTTTCCAAACTGAAGAAGCTTGGTACCGCAGCAAGAGCTCAGTACTGAGACGTCTGAATCTGAGCTTCAGTAGTGCCTGGTGGAAGAAGTGTTCTTTTCCTTTATGATTTTGGGGTTGATTAGTGAGAGTGATTGCCTTTGCAGCCCAGTTTTCTGTTTCCAAGGTCAGCACAAGAGGAGACCAGGAAGAGACAAGACTAGTGCTTTCTGTAGGTTATGCAGCACATTAAGATTGAGGTTTTCCTGCTTTCAGTCTGTGTTACAGAGATACTAACCATCGTCAACAGGACCAGACCTGAGAATTATAGGATACTTCTTACCATTTCTGTAACACTTATGTGTCTCTCCAGGCCTGCAGAAAATGAAACTTTTTGCCAATGGTGAATAAAAACATAGGTATGGATCTATTATACTCTGAATTTTTAATCATGTCAGGTGAAGATGAATGGGGAAGATACAAAGAAAATTTAGCTAGTGAAATTTGCTTCTGTGTTTCAAGGCTGGAATAATTACTGAGAATGCTGAAATATGTGCATGGCAGTCTACTCTGTACCTGCTAAGGTGGTAAGCACTGTGCTTGTGGCATTGACCATGCAGCTGCCACTCAGCAACAGAAGCTAGCAATTCCTGTCCATGGACAAGACTTGACATCATGAGGTCAAGGGTTGGAACCTATTGAGAAGTATGGAAAGCTGTAAAAGATAGTTGCCCAGCCTATCTGCAAAACAGTGATGTGTGAAGGCTGGGGTGGCCTATCTGGCTTTCCCCATCTGTTCCAGGGGAACTGAAAGTATGCATGTCTCCACTCTCTCTATTGCAGACCTGGAGAGATTTTTTATTAACAGGAAAGTGGTTTTCACTGTCAGCCTGTGAGCCATCACAAAGCAGTTCTGCTCTTTCTTTGTACTTCAGTGATGGCAGATAGGGTAGAATGCATGATGTCCAAACTTCAGTAACTTGTTTGCAGTTATGGAAACTTGCATAGAGGAGACATCCCTTCTAGCTGGTCTTGTAGAGATCACAGGAATGAGTGAACTATGTCTTTCTCCTTTATGACCTTGCCTACTCTTTTTCTCCATATCGCTGGTGCAGCTACAACCTCCAGGATCATGGCGGATTGTGCATTTTGCTGGCAAAAATCAAAATGTCGACTGATCATTGTGGTAATTGCTACGGCACTGTATTTCATCCCCAGGATTTTTGTCGTATGTTGCCACCATCCTGGTATCAGCTGAAGACAAAATGGTAGACATCAAAGACCACCTCTGTGATCCTACAAAGCTGCTATTTCTGTGTTCTCTGACACAGCCTTGGGGCACCTCCTGCCACCATTCCTGGCATGATTTCTTGCCTTTAAACCTGTAGTCTGGTTAAACACTGTGCCACTGTGGATGACTTAGAATGACATCCTTCAGCAGGTGAAGAATACACTTGTCCTAGTATACCTTAGAGATATAAGTCCTGATCCTTTTCTGACATGCCATCTTCACAAGTATTTTTAAGGCTTGGGAAGATACACAGGTAAGAAAAATAACTTTTTCTCTTAATTTGGAAAGCTTCAGCATAAGGTTAAGGACTTGGACTGTTATCCCCCACTCACAGCAATGCCATACATCTAAGGTAGAAGGCTGCAAAGATATGCTAGGATTTTGGTTAGGCCATGTTGATGGTGTTGGACATAACCTTAGAAACAAATTCAAAGATAACCAAGAAGGATCAGAAAGTAGCTATGATTAGCTAAAGCTGTCAGTGACTAGAGGCTGGGAAATGTGGAAGTGAGAGGCAGTGGGCATTTACCTTTACATTTTTCGATTATATTTAGGCAGCACTGCTATAATGATATACATGACATCTTGTGTAAAGCTGAAAAGCTCTCTTCTTCATGAAGTTAAAAGAGGCTTGCTTCTGCTGAAATCCTGCAGAGATGGAAACTGATGGCTGCCTTCCCTGCTGTTGAGAAAAGCTTGCAAGCTCCCATAACTGATCTTGCAGTACTCACTTCAGTGCCAGTGTCTTACTCATGTGTCCCGTGTTGGCAGTCACAGACTATTATGTGAGCTGGAAAGCTAATGCAGCACGCATGAGGTGTCTGGTTTTTTGGTTAGAACCTGGGTTTGGCTTGTTGCAATGTTAAATTAAGAGTATTAGTAATCTTTTGAATCTGTTAAAATGAAAACTTAACCAGCTAAGGTCTGGGAAGGAAAGACCATGCATCATTGAGGTTTCACTGTGGTGCCGCATGGAGCAGGTGAAACAGGGAGGCTGTGAAGTGTTGTTGGCTGGTTGCAGGGTAAGAGGGAAGTCACAACTATTTCTGGATCATCATTAGGCTTGAGTAGCTTCCATGATTAAAAGACAACATTAAATAAGAGTGATATCCACACTCATAATCCTGTAAACATGACTCCCCTCCTGTTTCTGCCTGGACAGATTGCTCTGACTTTTCTAGATTGTAATGAAAGTTCTTGTCTGCCTTTGTACTTGAATTGCACTTGATCTCTCTGGAGATACATAAGTCCTACACATCAGGACCTGTGTCCCTCCGTACCCTGGGCATCTGTGTTATTCCTGTCTGAAAACTGTATCTGTCCCTGGGTATCTGCCATGCAGACCTGCTTCCTGCATTGCTCATAAATTGAGAGATTTATATGAACTTGTTTCTAGTTTACACATGATCAAGCTCCAAATCCTTTAAAGGCATGGCATTGTTTTGGCTTGCTGTCTTGCATGTAATCTTCAGTGCCTGTGGTTTTGTCTGATAATGACCCAGGATCCTGATGGTCCACATGGCATATACTGCATGTAATTGGCCCATATAGCCATGCTGCTCTCATCCAAATCCTTGATCCAAAGGAACAGGAGGTTCCCCTGGGACAATTCTCACAGAGAGAGATCAAACTTCGTACACTACAGCTGTAGCCTTATAGTGGTCATGAAGATGAAAGCATTAATGTCGCCATAAGTAGTTTAAAGACTAGAAGAGTACTGTAGCTCTCTGTTTTGCAGGAAAGTTACACTCTGTAGGTACTTGAGGGAGCAGTATCCAGTGAAAAACAACATTTCTTTCTCTGCAAGGAATAGTAAGAAAGAGGCCTCGAACTTACAAAGGAAGTGTGACATCCAGAAACATAATTTCCAAATCTTTCATGATTGCAGAAGGGGAAGGAGGGCCTCCAGCTGGGTGCAAAGGCAATTCAGGGCACAGCGAAGTACACAGATGATCACAAGTTTTTCCAGAAGAAATGGGTGTTCTGACATCATCTGAGATTTAGACTAAGTTAGATCTGAGCTGTCAGAGCCAGTCTTTGGTCTGTTCTATGGATCAGTGACCATTTTTAGGTGTTTTTGCTCAGGTTTCTATTATTTTATGAATCAGACAGTATGATATTATCTTTGTATTAACATTTCCCTCACACAGATCTTTTCAGCAGCCCATGATCTTGTCAATCTGGGCAGAGGTAACTGTTGTGATGACAAAAAGGCACAGTTTTATTAGGCTCTGTTAAAATGGGAAGGGATTTTTTTTCAGCCAATTAGTACTGAGGAAAAAAAGCAAATACCATGTCTTCCTCAAACACAGCACACTATGTACTTCTTATTAAGGACAGTGTGTGTGCTGAGTGTCACATTTCAAACTTCAGCTGTTTTTGCTGTTGCCCTATTCAAAAGCAAGTATGGTTAGAATTTCATTACAATGGGAAAAGTGTGTGTGTATATTTGTTTCCCACTGTTCCATAGCACAAAAGCTGTTGGGAATTTGCTCCTATTTTAGCAAGATGTACTGGTGTTGTGTTTTGTTTTGTTTTTACCCTAAAGCACAAAAAGTCAGCTTCAAAAGTGGATAAATGTGTGAAGCCAAGAGGCTAAAGAAGAAATAATTTTCCAACTTTGACTGGTATGGGTGCTATTACTGTGCTAGTTGGCTGAATTCTCCAGCTAAGTATCTCAACATACATTAGATTAAAGATCTAATTAGTGTCTTTCTGGAGGTTCAACTAAGATCAGGCTGTTACATGATGTAGTATGTTACTTCTGTAAGTAGTTTTGTGGCTTCTGTATTTCACTGCGGGAATCTTGTGGCTGGCTATGAGGCTCTTAGGGCTCTCTTACATTATTCCAACCACATTATGTAGGGCAGAAGGGTTGGTGTACATGTCTAATTTGACAAGACAGATGAAGTGAAGGAACCAGTCTTTATTGTTGAGATAGGGAAATGAGGTGAAGGAGACATATGCCAAAGATCAGATAGATTAAGGCTAAGAACTGAGGCCATGTCTTACAATTCCCTCAATAAGAGAAAGTATTCTGTTTGGTTATGGCAAACCAATGTAGGTAGTGTGCATGCTGAAGTGATGTCTGTTAAGGTCTTTTGGAATTCCCCTCTCTCCTCCCCTGCCTATTCACAGCAAAATGTATTTTCACTAGCAGTGATTCTGCAGTGTTTTTGTACTATATGTACAGGAAGCTGAATGAGTGTCTGGGGACCTTTTAACTAGATCTATAAAAGGTCTGAGTCAATAAAATCCTGTCAGATCTATCCTTCAGTACTGTGATTACAGAAGAGGAAAAAGAAAGGCATTGCTCAATGTGACTGCAATATTCCAGAGTGTAATCTTCTCCCATGTGGTCATGTTTCCTCAGATAAGAAAAATTGCCGCTCTGGTGTCAGTGGGGATGGGGTCACTGAATGGGAACAGGAGCATTTTCATTTTTTTCACAATGGACAGTTGTTTTGTGTGTTTTCCTGACTGGATAAACTATGTCCATGGTTACTGAGCAAAGTTTATTTCTGTAGGAAATAGGTAACCATGTTTGTGCAGTGGGGGTATCAGAACACAGAGGATTTGAAAGGAAGGGTCCAGAGGTCATCAGCAGAGGGGATATGATGAGGAAATGCAATGAGATATATCGTGTGGATTCTGGCATATACTTCATGGGATGCTTCCTTTCAAGTGCTGGTGAGCAAGAGAAGCTAATAGAAGCTCTTTGATAACACAGCAGCAGGGTGAATTCATTTCAGGGCCAGTTCTTTACCTTGTATAAAATAGTGCAACTGATTTATGCCCACAGAGGATTTAGCTTGAAGCTTTAATTGCTTTCTTGGCTAAGTTGTGTTTTCCTTATGTGTGCTCTGACTATCAAAAAAGTGTTCAATGTTATATTTCACCAAAACCTGTTGCTCCTGCCACCCTATTTGTTCATTATGTTCTCTTGAAGTATTGCTGCAGAGTAACTTTATTTCATAGCTCAAATAAAAAATGTGTCCAGAACTACAAATGGCTTTGTGAATGCCAAAAGCATTCCTAAATTGTCCTTTCTTGTTAAGTGACCAGTGGAATGCTGACAGGCTATAAATGTAGAGTTAATCTTACCAGATAATTTATGTCATTGCTACACTGTGTCCTGTGTTTCCACATTCATCTTCAGGTTTCTGCATTGCTTCAGGTATAACTTGTGCTATGACCTTGTTACTGCCTGGAGCACCAATTAAACTGACTGCAGCTCGTGTAGGTATGGGCATAAAGCTGAGTGCTTAAGACCCTGCCCAGAAACTGAGATGGAAACTCAGGCCGTTGGTTTCTGCTGAGTGCTATACAGTTATTCCACCTAAGTTTAGGATCTAAGGCCCTTCCAAATTAACATCTACTTGAACCGGATTTACTCTTGAATACTGTATAGCTTTTACTAGGGGAAAGTGATGGTACTTTCCCAAAGAGCTGACGGTATAAAAGAACAACAGCAAACAAATAGTGGACAGCAAAAGGGATATTTTTAAATTGCTTTTGCACATAAGAATCAAATGCATGGAGAGGCTGAATGATTCACATAGGATCATGCTAAAAAATGTGAAATGTGGTGTTAAACTGAAATTTCAGGCTAGCACCTTGATGGCAGGATGTGAACTACTTTTTTTTTACTGTTGCTTTGTGCTTTGTATGTGCATAAGTGTATCCATAGTTTGGTTATACTTGAATCACAATAAAATATTCATGGTAGGAAAAAAATGGCTGTGGCAATTTCAGGTGTAATTGTATCCTGGCTGCTTGGGGTGACTGTTTGACGTGGTGGAGCAAGTCAGAAAGCATTCATCAACACCATTTCCAGCGTAATATATGCTAGGATCTTGTACAATGGCTGGAACAAAGTGTACTTATAAGAAAACTCATAATTACATTCCTTGTATCCTCCAATAGATCTCAAAGATTTTAGATCTTTGAAGTGTCTCTAGAGGTGGGTAGAAAGGTATGGAATTGTACATTAGACTACAGTCATAATAAAAGATAATTTTTGCATGGGTAATGTACCTGTCTGAACTGTAGCAGACTTTCCATGTTACCTTTCCTCACATCAAGTGCATATTCTTGGTATTGAGAAGCTATAATTCAATCTGGTACTCAACAGTGTGTCTTGTACAATCAGCTTGCTACTCATAGCCATAATAATGCCTCATAGTTGCAGCATGTTTTTATACAGCACAAGAAAGTCATTCATCCTCACGGCATGCCTGAGGTGCTGCTGGAGGCTGCAATGAAAGAAAGTGAAATTAGTAATTAGAGTAATTTTTTGGTTCATAGTCCATCTGAGAGAAGCAGACATTGAAGCTTCCATGTCTTCCATGTCCAAAGACTGACTGGTCAGTCTTTTCTTTGATTGACACTTTTAGGGGTGATGTCGGTTGAAGCTCTGTGTCACCTGAGTGCAGGGGGATTTATGATGATTTGTATTACATATCATGGATTTGCTGCAAATAAATAATGGGTGTTCATCCTGGGGCAGAGGCAGCTTCAAGGGTGGACCACCAGTACCTGCAGGAAGATTATCGAGAGGGTGGTGCCAGGCTATGCACAGCAGCATGTGGTGGGAAGATGAGGCCCAACAGCCATTTATTGAAGCAAGAGAGGCAAACTGTACACAGGGAGAAACCTTTTCTCCATGTAGGCAGTTAGGCAACGGAGCAAGTGCCCAGAGGCCTCTGTCCTTGGCAGTTTTCAAGATCTGGTTGACACAGCCCTAAGTGATGTGGTCTGATGTCATGGCTGAGCCTGCTTTGAGCAAGAGATTGACTAGAGACATCCTGTCTCTAGTATCCTCTGGTTCCAGGACAACTTACACTACAGCATTTTTAACATATAATTTCTTGAGGAAGCCAATACATTTTGTTTTGGTGGGATTGTACATGTCTTAGAAATTATTTCAGCTTTGATTGAAGAATTCTATCCTGTTATAAGTATTTTGTTAATTATGCTTGTGGTTTGAAAAATGGATGACATTTTATCTCAAACCTCTCCATTCAAAAACGCATAGTAAATCCAAAAACTTCCTAAACCTTCTTTGCTTTTCTTCTCTTCCTCTCCAGAAAAAGTCCCCAAATAAAATTAAAAACTGTTATTAACTGACTGTTAATTGAAATATCAATATACAGGGCAATATTTATTGGTCCAATCTTTGGTTCCATTTCAGTGTTTTTAGTTTGTGTCCTTAAGTGCAATGTCTTTTGTCCCTATTCAAAGAAGGTTCTGCTAAGTCATTGGGAGACATCTTGCAGAACAAGGTGGATTATGAACCACATGGGACACATTATTTTTCAGGCAAGCATTGGACTGGCAGCTGGACATTCCCATCATCTCATTTTAGGGGTTAATAGGCAAGAATAACCAGTTTTTTGTGTCTGCAAAAATCAAAGAGGAACATATTTTTATATTCTTAGAAATGATGTATTATATTGCAGAAATGAAGTTGCAGAGACTACGAGAGGAGGGTAACTAGCATGAGATTGTTCCAAGATATCTATTAGGAATTCTTTGAGTTAAATCCTTGCTAGAAATTCAAGTATGCTTTTTGTTTGGATCTTGAAATGATTTAATGCACACGGATCAATTTTTATTCACCATGTACATGATCGGGTATATATTCAAGTCATGAGTGAGAGGATAAGATTTTGAAGTCTTTGGGTTGTTTTTGGCATTTAACTGGAAGAAGAACATGATAGGAATCGCATTCACATGGTATTTGAAAAAAGAATATGGTTATATCATACTGTCAACGCTGCCAGCTTTGTTTACTTAACTGTTCAGCTAATACCACTGATATCTCAATAGGGCTATTCATTGGGTAAAGGAAGATTTAGGCAAGTAATGGTGGCAGAAGTAATTTAAATTTGTTTGTGCCTACACCATGAAATAAATTCCTCTTTAACAAAGGACCACCTTCTGCCTCTTTTTCTCATTTTCCATGGTTTGTACTCCAACTGTAGTAAGGTAATTAGCAGTGAAGTACAAACACCAGTAAAGAATGAACTAATCTCATATAGTTTAGCTGTCTAAAAATTACATCTATCTGAAGCAGTTGCTTTGGCAACTTCTAAAACTGAGGCTAAGTAATAGGTGTTCTATTAAAGCTGTTTATGCCATTGTAGGAATATCTGGTGGATTAACTTAAAGTTTGTTCACCTTTTAGTTAGTTAAGGCTAAATGAGATGAGCCTCACTATAAGCATGGTAGAATTTCACCTTCTGTTTGCAAAGTGGTCATATTTTTATATACTGATCTGTCTAGGTGGAACTGATGATGGTATTCTAGTATTCAAAAAGAGCCTGTGAGTCATTGCAGTGTATTATGTATTCTAAGAAACTTACATTCTCCCAGCTACTAAAAATAATAAGATTTTTATTGTCTAAAGTAACAATCATCTGTTGCAATTTGTATATTATGTAGCAGATTCATTCCTGCATTAACAGCTTTCGGAACAGTCATTTACTTTACTGGGCCACAAAGTGGGATGCACGCCAGCAACTTGAACAACATAAAATAATAGTGGGTACAGACCTATCAGTAGCACACCTTCAGGTCAAATATTTACTGTATGTAATGCTTTTGGTCCTGCAGTGCACAAAGAACCTTTTGTCCAGATAGCCAACAGAAATTGTGGTGAATCACTTTATATTTTCTGCAGAAGGCACTGAGATTAACCAGAGCAGAAAAATACCAAAGTGTCAGTCCTGATTATGGAAACATTAATTCAGAACAAAGGTTTTTCTTTTATAGCTTTATTTTTTTTAACCAGTACATTGTTTCTTAGACATAAGAGAAGATCCCAAACCCAGTTATAGTCCTAAACAAACTTCTGCACCAATTTCCCCAGTTTCTTGGCTGTATATTTAAGGTGATCTTGTTAGCCAGGGATTACTGAGCCCAGCAAAGACAAAGTGGCATTAAGACTGGTAGAGCTATGCAGACAGGATTGCAGCTGCAGAATTAATACATTTGATGTGTTCTCTGTTCTAAAATCTGAAAGGGTTAGTTTTAGAATGGGTTAGTGGTTAGTTGTAAAAAGGGTTATAAAGGGTTAGTTATAAAATGTTGCAATGCTGACTATGATGAATATACTGCTTCAGTCACACTAGCACTGAGGGAAGTATATTTTTCACCAGATCTTTCTTCTTGGTGGGAAATATCTGGACCTTGCTCATGGTCAAGTGGCTGAGATAACTTGCCTTACATGAAGTGGGCTAGTTATTATTAAGTTCCTCTTTTTAACATCTCTCCAGTCAAATTTGTGCTTGGAACAAGATGAGGTCCCCTTTTCTATAGGTCACCTGCATCTGAAAGATGAGGCAACCCCAGGGTTTCTCGGCACTGCATGACTTGTGTTTGACGTGCAGAACTTCAGCCTCTGCTTTATATTGCTGTAGGTCCAGCTTTCAGCAGACTGTGCTGGCTCTTCAAATGTTTTGAATGGAACAATGCATTATTCATATGCCATCATACAAATTCATGGTCTTTCCGCAAAGGAAATTACTTCTACCTACTTCTAAGACTTCTCCCATTCAAGAAAATTAAACGAAGCACTCAGAGATGTTTTTAATTGCTTATGACTCAGTTGAGAAACTTCTAAGAATGAGTTTCTTTTTGTAATGTAACTTGAGAGCTCATTCATTGAATGTAATTATGCTGTATGATGGATTGGGAAGTATAAGTGGAGAGCTAAATAAGATGGAGATGACAAAATAATGGTAATAAAAATAATAGTGCTTGGGTTATGTGATACTTCCTCACAGTGTACATCACCACACTGTCACTATCTTTGAATACTAATGCAGCCTTGTGCCTTCTTCCTGTAGCATGCATTTAGCAAACAGAGTGCATTGTCTGTCTTCTGGTCTTTGGTGTACGAATGGCTTGGCTGCATGCTTTGGAGCTCTTTGGAGAGGTGGGAGTGAGAAGGCATTTCATCCTCTCAGTGGAGTGACTGCAGACCTGCATCCTTGGGGTCAATGTGCTACCCCTCTCATCTGTGAGATCTGGTGGTAATTTTCACAGTTATGGAGACCAGCCATGCCTCTGCTCTTTCCCTGCCTGGGGGATCAGCTGGAGTCCAAGATGAAGCCTTCAAAAAGCTGTAAAGGCCGCTGGGTGCAAACCCATGTGTGTAACATCATAGTGACCTAGATAAGGCACTGAAGTTGTTTACCACTAATGAAACCACCATGACTTTTTCAACAGCAGTGTTAGAAAAGGCTTTTATAGATTCTTTAACACAAAGCAAACACATTTTATCAGTCACATGAACGAATGTGTTTGCCTGTCTAAATTGCTGTATGGTACCAGGGCTGCTCCTGTTAATCTATAACTAGGAGGCTGGCTGGAGTAGAATCACTTTGCTACCTCAATTAAGTGTTCACTGGGGCCTTCAGAGGAGGAGGGTGATAGCCCACATGTTCATAGAAGGTAACTAATGGAGGTGCCTGAGTTATAGCTTCAAAGAGAGAGCAGGAGTACTTCTGAACTCGAGATGTGGAGAGGAAGGGCTTATTGCTGAACGTTTTCTTTTCTGAGCGCTAACTTTCTCTGTAACTTAAGAAACCAGACTACATGTGCTTTCCAGACTCCCTGGTTTTGTCTAGTGAGACGAATCCAGCCTTTCCCACTCTTCTGTTTCTCTTTTCCCACCCTATTCCAGATGTGCAGGCCTGCATAAACCAGCAGGATTCCAATTATAATGATACTTTCCCATTCACTATTCATCCAGTTTTTTCTTGATGTGAAAATGAAATGTGACCCAAAATAACCCAGGGTGTTGGAGGCGGGGGGGGGGGGGGGGGGGGGGGGAGAGGGGAGGGGGGCACCGGGCTCTATCATTATGTACATGCAATTTATTTCCTCTGAGTGTTTTTTTAATTTTATCTTCCCCGCACCCACCCCACCCACCCCCACCCCCACCCCCAGTACTAAAACAAAACAAAACCCCACAAACAGGAAGAATAAAAAATTGAATGTATGCAGGAGACTCCTATTCAAACCAATGGCATCTGAGGACAGGAATTATCTCCTAGATATCTTGCTCATTTGTTCCATAATGATTACTAAAAAACAATATCAAGACCCATAGTGATGAGACTCAGAAAAATGATTTCTGCAAACAATACCAGCATTCTTACTAGAAGAATATGGCTAAATAATAAGAATTACAAAGAACAAAGCCTCTGACATTAAGTCCTGGAGCAAAATTTTAATTTACTTTAATTTACTTCAATATCAGCTTTTCCAGAATCACAGTAATATGGGGTAGTATATTATAGTATTTACCCCACTTTTAATACTGACTGGGGGATTGGAGTGCTGTTCTATTTTTCCTTTCCAGGTAAGCTGTGAGAGCAAAATGAATGCTTTACTTGTTGTTGTGCCGTTTGAACATCAGAAGTTGGGTGTGTGGCATTTTACAGGCTAAACAGACAATATCCAGAGGCAAGCTGAAGTACAAGTTAGGTGTGTAAGTTTATTTCAGCTCCTGTGCACAACCCAGAAAAAACAAGGAGTTTTCAAAGAGTAAGCCATGGTATTTTGAGTCTGGTAGAAGACTGAATGAAGGCATGAGGACTTTTAAAGAAAGGCCAGAAAAGACCTGAGAGAAGAAAGAAAAGACCCTGATATAGCCAGTGATCATGTGTCTCCAGAAAAATTGAATTGGTCATTACATCAATTTGGAGAAAGCATGGCTGGCTTGCTTTAGCTTTCTTTTGCTTTTATCTGGAAAGTTCTCAACAGTGCTTTCCCTCCAATATCCTTTTGGGTTTTGCTGAAGACAAAATCTTTATAAAACCTGTTAAAAAAGAGTGAACGGGGAAGTTGATTTGAGTTTTATTTGTAAAATATCCAGGCTTAGAGGAGTTTTGTTAACTGAGTTACTGGGCTGACAATTAAACTCACCAGGATAAATATGAATGTGCTGAACTATTCTGAAAAAACTGTTCTCAAGATCAGCTGTTTCCAATGACTTTGGCTCTCAGGTGTGGATAACATGTCTCCTATGCCAGAGGTAATTGCTAGTCTTAAGGTCAATACAAAGGTTTCAGGGGATCCAGAGGAGCAAGTTGTTTCCTAATGTAAAACCCAATGGATACAACCAGCCTCTCAAAACAAGGTGCTCCAGGCAAAGTTCTCAACCCAATTGCCTCATTTCTGCACCTCAGGAGGTCCTGGCTCTTAAACAACATTAAAGCTCTGTTCAACAAAACTTTGACATATCCATTAAGTTAAAAAATGTGTTGACCTTAACCATTTATAGATGCTTTGGTCTCATTTCTCTTTCCATACCCATAAGCTGCTGAGGTTTTTAATGTTTGCATCTGGACTCACCAAGAGATATTTAGTACCTCTGAAAAATTGAGTCCCTAATTACTGTGTCCTTCCAGGAACACGTGGGGTGTAACTCTGTGACAGTGGTGGATGGTAAAGATGCTTTTTCCTCTTTTTTTTTCCTCTCTTAACATTTTCTTAGTTACATATTTATTACTTTCAAATATTTTTTCTCATGTATTTGGAATAAAAGAGTATAATTTTATGATAGGGGAGAACCATGAACATGCAGGGGAGAACAATGCAACTACTGGCTGCATATCCACAGACCTGTTCACGAGTTACCAAATGTTTTACTAGGAGTGCCATGCTTTGGTGTAATTCTGAATACAGGACTTTAGGTTCCAAATAACTTCATCTTTTTAAAGTTTTATTGTATAATTGACATTTTTTCCTACAGTATTTTCTTTGTAAAACAGTAGGGTACAGTTGGAAATTTTTTATGCTCCTCTGCTTGGTCAGTATCATTGTCTGAATTAATGATAATCTGTGCCTTTAGCTGTTTAAATGATCAGATTTTTGCAGAAACCAGTGCTCTGACCAGAGCAAGAGACATACCCAATCATTCTCACGCACATATGTATACCATTTTAATAGATTGGTTTGAAATCTAGCTCTTTACAATTACCACGAAGTCTGGACTCAGAATGTGTTATTCATGTGGAAATTCTTGTTTACACCAAAGGAGATTTCCTAGCACAGGGCTTATCTGTAAACCCAGAAATAACTGAGATTTGCTTTGCAGCACTTATTCAAGGAACTGCATATGAAAATAAGTTTTCTGAATTCAAAGCAGCCAGGAAAGTTGCCTGTTGGTATTACTTCCCAGTTTTTCTCAATGGAACCTGATATTCTATATTTTCTTATTCTCATAGATTAGGAAATTAATATAAAGGTGGCACAGGTGAGAATCTCTTCATCTCCTGATACATACTCTGCTGGCCAACTGCACCCTTTCACAATAGTGCTTAGCTACCTTGGGGAATGAAAATAATATATGTTCTTTCTTTCATTCATCCCACTGAAAACTTCCTTCCAAAATGAAATGATGGAACTTCTGTGCTGGTTTCAAACTGGTGAAACTTTACTGAGTTCACAAGTTTTTGATGGCTGACAACCAGTGAGATAGGAGAAGAATCAGGCTCAAAAATTCTGCTTTAAAAGCCTGGTTAAAAAAAAAAAAAAAAGTCATATTTAAAAAGGCTGAGTACTTGCTTGCTTGTGCACTTGACAAGATTTTAAACAATTAGGCAACCAGCAATGGCTTCTAATCCCATGGAAATGGCTGTGGAAAAAAAAGGCTTTCCTTCATTGAAAAGTGTTTAGTTTAAAGCATTCTGTCCCATTTATGGCAGTTTGATGGCAGTTTCCATGGGGATGGGAGTAGAGGACTGCTGAAGTGTTATCATAACTCCTGCAAATGACATAGATGGAGGCTAAAAGATGTAAATTATATTTCAACAGCACCTGTAAATGTATTAATTTTGGGAGAGGGAGAAGGGAAAGACAAAATGTTTTTCCACTTTCTCCATCTGCAATAATCTCTGAGTGATGCAACCAGTCAGAATAACATAAAATGATCTTTTTGGCCTCTCATTCATAGTTCTGCAATGTAGTAATTTTTACTGCTTTGAGAACCTGATGATCAGGCGTGTCAGATTTCTTCAAAAGTATATATTGTTATGCTCATTTTATAAATTTGGACAGCTGAGTCAGAAAAAAGGTTAAGTGGCCAAAAGACCAGGGATCGGGGATATTGCTGGAAAAACAGTCTGCTTGTTTCTAAAGCCCTGGCTAAGTGACTGTACAGCTCAAACAATGACTTTTTTTTCAGGATTCCTATCTCAGAACCCTGGGGGCACCAGCAGGCCCCAGTGTCGCTGCCTGCCCCTCCTTGGCTGGGGTGGTGGGATGGGCCCTGGCTGCCTGGGGGCTTCTCCTGGGAAGCTGCTGGCCCAGGCAGCCGCTGGGCAGTGAGCCCAGGCAGGGGCTGATGGCCACAGGCTGGGCTGAAATGGAGCCTTGGGCCATGGGCAGGGTCGGGTTGCCCTGTGGGGCTGGGCAGGAGCAGGCTGCGCTCAGAGTGCCCTCAGGGCCTGACCCTCTGGTGACAACCAGTGATCAGCACAAGAGTTTTCTTAGAAGTTGAATTTTGAAACTTTTCAGCTCCAGCAGCCCCAAAATGGGAAAGTAAACTTTGTAGCTTCTGAAAATGACCTCAAATCGAGCGCTGTGCCATCGTGGCTTTCCGACATATTGCTTGTCTATGATGTGGGGAAATGATGGCACTTGAACTCGGTGCTCTCTCTGTTTCAGCTGACGGTTGGGCCTGAAACCTGAAGGGTTTGAGCTGTTTCTGCTTTGATAAGTTTTGCACTCAGTCAAATAGATACCTAAAGGGATTTTTTGGAGAGGAGGAGGGGAGGAAGAGAGTATGTGATTCTGAGACCCAAGCTGAGAAAAGGTCTTCTTGTCACCCTTCTTTGTCTTTGTTTTTCTTGTTGGTAGCATTGAGGACATAGTTTTTGACTGGGAATTGTGAAGTATCTGCATAGAGATTAAAATCTCTTCAATAGATCCATGATATGAAAAAAATTGCTTTGTGGATTGCTCATGGAAAATCTGATTTTAAACAGTGTTGGTTAGCTGTGATCTGTTGGAGAGCTGCATGGCATTGCTCCTCTGGTCTGATGTGATGAACACTGAAGTGCTACTACATATTCCATACTAGCTCCTAATTTCCTATGAAGGACATAGGATGTACTAAAGAATAGATATACTGGCCGTCGTTTAATGTTGTCTCAGTACTACATTATGCAAATACAATTTTTTTTTGTCTGTGGGTATTTGTGACAAACACACGATTCAACTATTATTAATTCCAGTTTCTTTTAAAAAAAAATATTTGACAATTTTAATACATTTCCGTTTACTCTTTTAAGTTGTGCTGTGAAATTTGTTACAGTTACAGCTGAATTTCATTTTAATTTCAAGCCGACTCCTAACCTAATCAACATTCAGTGCATTTCTATGGTCTGCCTAAATCTATATAAACGAGAAGAATATTCTTTACACTGTCCTGTTTGGATAGGAAAAGACATCAACCATTTCACAAGTGGTAACAAACTGAGACAAAAAAGGTTTAAAGGTGAATGCTACATAATTACTTAGTGCATGACTTGACACGAGTGATTTGTGTCTTTTCATTTTCAAACCTTCATCTGTAGTTTCATGACTTCATGAAGAGTCAGTTTTGTTAGAAAGAATTGCTGAATCAGCCTGTGGAAGTGTCATTTGCTAAAGTTCAAATCTGAATTTTAAATTTTCTGTTTTGTTTTTTGGATGGGTATTTAAATAATAGCAGATCTTTTTTATCAAATAATTTATGTAAATCCTTTAGTTTTGGTTGGCAATAAAGGTTGCAATTAATGACTAAAGAAATGGCTGATCTCACAAAGAAATCCAGGACTTTCAGAAAATCTGTGAAGAGGATAATCACAGGTTGAAGTGCAGGGACAGTATTAGAGGGAAAAAACATGCAGATTGACAGTCTTGGAAGAGCTATAGAAAGGAAATAAAGCCATTGGTATTTCAATGACAAGAATGTCTAAAACCAAATCAAGGAAAGGGGTCACATATCTCTTCTTCAAGAATTAGCCTTCATTTCTCTAATTCTCTGTAAGTGTGATGACAAGAAAACATCCAAGTTCAGACTGCATTATAAAAAAAGACTGCATGTTTTAGATACTACTGAAACTCTCCATCATCTCCAACTCCCTTCATGTAGAACTTAAAACCTGCAATTGTGCATCCTTTCTTAATAGTCAGAAGCCATTTCTAGAAGATGGAATATATTCTAATATTTTTTCAGTAACTGTGGGGTGTCCTTTAACAGTTCTACATGCTCAAGGTAAAATGCACATTATACTTAAATCATTTTGACAAATTTTTGCAACACCCTGTTCAGGGTCGAAGGATGACTTACTGATAATGCACCTCGGTGGCTATTTAACTGAAAGCAAATATTTATGATCATTTTCCATTAATTTGTAGGCAGAGTGGAATTGTTAATGGTAACACTACTACCTATAAATGGTGCTTGTCAAAGTTGAAATAAGTGGAATTTTCAAATATTTTTTTCAAATATTTTTAGTTACATTCACTGTTGACTGAAAAAGATCAAATTGAAAATAAATCATGAACCATTCATATGTATATCAATAAACAGCTTTCAAAACTACACTGAGATTGTCATTACTGGACATCTCAGTCACAGCAGAATGTTAAGCTCTTTTACACTAAGTTTTTAGTTATACATATTGCTGAAGGAAGAGCTACTGCAATGCTCAGAATAGTAAACTTTCTCCTAATAAGGTATATCATTTAAAAACTGGTGAAACTTGGAGAACTACTTACTTTACTGTTACAATCAAGTGGTCTGTATGAATGATGTAAGACTAAACTGTAGTATATTTTTATTGCTTTTATAGCACTTAGCTTACTCCCATATAATTTAACATTTTTGAAAAAAGAAGAAAATTTGTTCTTAGAGCCTATACTGATGGGGTTTTTTTTGTTTGTTTTCTTCTTTTCTTTTTTCTGATACTGATACCTGAGAGTTTACTGCTGTGAACAACTGAGAAACTTCTGCATAAACTGCAGCCCTGTGGCACATCTTTGTCTTTATTGAGCTATGTGAAATGATCTTCCAACTCTCTCTGTAAAGAACAACTTGTCTTTTTAAGGATTGAATGTCAGTGGGATGTAATCATTAGTGTCACTAGCTTGTCTATGATCTGTGACTGGAATGCAGTAAGCTAAAAATTCCCAGCTAAAGCTAACCTTTGGTCCTGATCATTTTGCCCTGTATTTTCAGTGTGTTGGGCCAGTAGACTCTAGATGCTATGCAGCGTCTATCCCACAGAAAGTATGCAGGATAAATCTTTAGATACTAAATGACCGAGCACACAGGAAAATCCTAGGTAAATGAATGTTAAGGTAGACCCGACTTGTTCTAGAAATTTATTTTACACAAAGGAAAAGCCTTTGCATTTCAGTGGCATTTCCAAAATAAGTTCATGAAGTAATTTAGCATATTAGGATTTTAAGGTACTGCAAAAGTCTAAACTGTTGTTTTGGAGAATAGGTACATTTGAGTGAATTTCAGACATTAGTTTTTTGGAAGAGGGAAATGACAAATTTCCAGAAGTTTTCTTTCTCCTTATATGCTATTTCTGTACCTATAGGTACAAAAATATTCTGGGGTAACATCAAGATTTAAAGACTAAAATCTGAATGATGAAATTAAGCAATTGGGTTTTATTTCAGATGTGCAAGTTACTGTATTAATGCAGATAATTTATTTTAAAGATTTTTAAATTTTTCTATTGTTAGTCTTGCAGTGAGATTCTACACTGAAAATAAGGCTACTTAATGTTTATATTCTGTTTTGATCTTTAAAGACAAAAAAGACAAAATTTAATAAAATAATGGATAGAGTGTAATTTGATCTGATTTTGTTTTGGATACTTCCTGATATTTGATAACTCAGATTACTTTGTTTTCCCACTGTAACTGTGTTTCTTGTCCCCTGGTCTTCAGTCTATGATTATCATATTTCTAATGGAAGAAAAAAAAATTCTGGAATTCTTTGATTTGCATGTAAGACAGACTCCACAAGCAGGTCTCATGAGTAGAAGCTACTTGCAGATCTCCTAGGTTACAATATAAATATATATTTATATAAAATCTAAAAATTTTATTTGAAAACAGCAAGTTACTCTTCAGTATCACTATAATTAAAATAAGATGAAAGTTCCAATATTTAGAATTGTTGAAAGTAAATAATCTATGTATGTGTATGTATGTATGTGGTCTGCATATGTGTTCATTTCGTCCTCCCAAAATATCAGATCTTGGATTCTGAGACTTGTTTATTAAGGGCAATGAGAAGCACAATGAAAAACTTCATTGGTGACCGGTTGGTACAACCCATCACTTCTTGAAACAATGTATGAATATCTGAGTGTGACTCTCAGTGCAGTAAACTGTGTGTACAGAGGTTTCTAAATATAGATATAGTAATTCAGTTACTGCCAGTCAAATCAATATAGATCTTAAAAATGTCTGAATCTATTTTTGATGTTGAAAAATAAGAGCAGTTATTAAGGTTTCAGCAGCTATGTGATGCACTTTTAAGAAACTGTGACTGTTTATCCATGCCTTAGTAGTCTATGATAGAAATTCATGTGACTGTCCTGATATCTGCTTTTTTATATTTAATAGATACACCCATACACATAACACATTTTTCTGGTCTGAAAGAGAAATGCCTGTGGTGGAAAGTGCTATCTATGGCCGTGTCCAAAGCTGACAAAAGTGCATTTTGAGCAGCTGACACTTGCCTTCATGCATAGGAAATTTCTTCTTCACTGTACAACGCAATAAAGAGACCTCATATGCATTAACATATATATTTTAGCCCTTTTACTTTTGTTTGTTTTAATGCCACAACAAGCAGTCTGAGTTAGACCTGTGACAATATTTTATAAAGTGTGATTTTTCTTTTGTGACTGAAAGTCCAGTAATTATGATGTTTAATCATAATATAACCCAAATCTCATAAAAACTCTACATAAATTTCATATTAATAGGAGAACGGGAAAGAAAGACACAGAAGGCAGAGCAATGTATAACCACTTTTCACTCCTGATGATTTTCTCCTTACATCTTAAGCATTGGTTGTATGCTATGTACTCTTCTGTCAGATCAGACTGACATATGGGATGGAGTAAAAGTCAGGAGAAAGGTTATTCTACAAGCTGTGAAACAGTTCTGGTGTTGCTGGGAGGAAGAAAAGTGTTAGCGTATTTAGAGGAAGCTTTCATGCTAGGGAATTGCCCCACTATGATTTTGGTATAGTATGGATTAATTTCCCTTACAGCTGTTTCAATATTTTCTGTGACATGTCTATTAATTATAAAATCTATTTGTTGCACTAGCAGTTTTCAACCTCTGATGTCCACTGTAGTCCATCTGTTCCGCCCACAAAATGAAAGTCCAGAAGAGTTATTTGTGTCACAGTTGCTTCCCCAGCAGCCAGATGTCATCTGAAATCAGGATGTTTGTCTGTGAGTTATCCTTTCAACCAGAGAGGCTACAGCCTTGCAGAGAGAATAAGCTGATCTGCCTGCCCCATCTCCCCATGGAGAAAGTACAGCTATTGACTTCAGACTGGTAGTATTCATTTGGTTAAACCACTATAGTTGAGAGAAACATACTCAAATAACTGGAATCACATTTTTTAAAAAATACACCCTCCCCCCCAACAAAGAAAACCAAGTTTTAAGTGGGTCCAAACCCAAGTAGTTTGCCGTGAATGTTGTGTTCCATTTTGGGCCTTGTATTAACAAGAGGTTGGCAAGAGTCAACCTCAAAGGAAACTCTACAGGAATAACACAGATATTCTAAGTATCACCATGAGGCAAAAGAGAAAGACCAGCTGAGACACAATGTAGCAGATTAAAAAGTATTTTTAAAGGCTAAAGATTCCAAGGAGAAAGAAATGTTACTGTCTGTAGCATATGAAAGGTGTAAGGAGTGTGGAATTTTCTGTCCCTTTCTCAGCAAAGCAATTTTTCAGCATAATCTGGTGTTCTCCGGTGATTCTTTGGATTTTTTCTATACTAGGCCTGGAGTTATCAATTATGTGACCCTTTCTCCAACAGGGCAGGTCAAGCTTCTAAAATTAAGTATGTTCAGCTCCATCAGAATGGTAATAAGAAAGTCTCATAAGTAAAGAAATTAAACTTTCTTTTCTCGTAAAAGAAAGCAAGCATAAGGGTGAAAAGCAGAGAAGTTCTGTTTAGAGAGCTGTGCAAATGTGCATGACACAGCAGTAAAAGGAAAGGAGTCAAGCTTTAAGGCAGGGAAAGAGGTACGCTAGATGGTTTTCAGAGGTCATATCACCTCTAGCTTGTCACATAATGTCTAAAATTATAACTGTGTTCCCATAATACTTTTTATTTGTGATAAGTGCTTTTACAAAGTCAAGTAGTACTGTCTTCATTTAAAGACAGCAAAATTATGCCAAGATGCATGACAACGAGGGAGTCTAAAATAGATACGTATTTCCTCACCAAAAAATAAAAGTCAAAGAGCTGCACAACAAAATTTTATAGCAAATACTTGCACCATAAGATCCCAGCAGAAGAAGACTCAAGGCTTGCAGTCATAGGGAACATTTCCATCTGGCATGGGCCTAAGTTCAAATTTCAATTTTCATTCCATTGCCATGCAATGAGGAATAAAAGGTTTTCTTGCTAAGACAGCTTTAGGGGACAAATACTTGATCTTTCAAAATCTTTAGGACTGCTGCTGTTGCCCTGCCTGGATTCCCCCTAGGGAACTCACCTTTCAGTCTTCCACACTCTCTGCGATTAATTAAGTAAAAAATTCATGATATACATTCCTCTTTTCCAGTGACTGTATACTGAGTACAGTATAATTATGAGAAGCCACTGATTGGACTTAGTATTGTTTTATATTCACCTTTCACAAGGTGTAACTTGTGCTCTAGTCTATATTTCCTCTTGCCTGCTTCTTGCTCTTGCTAGCAGCTATCTTCAGTTGGGAAAGCTATGGAATTTGAGTGTCAGGTATAGACTAGACCGTGTGGTGAGTTAAGAGATTTCCTGCTAAAGTGAGAATTCTGTTACGTTTTCCAGGAGGGAAAGTGCAAATTTCCTTGAACTGCCCTGACTCCAGGACGGAATCATAGAATCATTTAAGTTGGAAAAGACTTCTAAGATCATGGAGTCCAACCGTTAACCCAAAGCTGCCAAGTCCACCACTAAACCACGTCCCTATGTGCCACATCTGCGCACCTTCTAAATGCCTCCAGGCATGGTGACTCAACCACTTCCCTGGGCAGCCTGTTCCAATGCTTGACAACAGTTTTGGTGAAGAAAGTTTTCCTAATATCCAACCTAAACCTCCCCTGGTGCAACTTGAGGCCATTTCCTCCTGTCCTGTTGCTTGTTACATGGCAGAAGAGACCGACAGCTGCCTTGCTACAACCTGCTTTCAGGGAGCTGTGGAGAGCAGTAAGGTCTCCCCTGAGCCCCCTTTCCTCCAGGCTAAACACCCCCAGCTCCCTCAGCTGCTCCTCACAGGACTTGTTCTCCAGCCTCGTCCCCAGGCCCTGCCCGACTCTGGACACGCTCCAGCCCCTCCATGTCTGTCTTGTAGTGAGGGGCCCAAACCCAACCCAGGGTGCGAGGTGCGGCCTCACCAGGGCTGAGCACGGGGGACGGTCACGGCCCCGGCCCTGCTGGCCACACTGTTTCTGATACAAGCCAGAAGCTGTTGGCCTTCTTGGCTACCACACACCCCAGGCCCTTCCCTGCCGGCAGTTCCCAGCCCCCTGCCCCAGCCTGCAGCTGCGTGGGGCTGGTGTGACCCAGGGGCAGGACCCGGCACTGAGCCGCGCTGAGCCTCATACGACCGGCCTGGGCCCATCGGCCCGGCCTGCCCAGACCCTCTGCAGAGCCTCCTGCCCTCAGGCAGATCAACGCTCTCCACTGCTTGGTGTCACCTGCACACTGACCGGGGGTGCGCTCGATCCCCTCGTCCAGATCACCGATACAGACATTAACAGGGCTGGCCCCAGTGCTGAGCCCGGGGGAGCACCACTTGTGCCGGGCCGCCAGCTGGATGTGACCCCATTCGCCGCCGCGCTTTGGGCTCGGCCCAGCCAGCCTTTTACCCAGCGCAGAGTGTAACTGTCCCAGCCGTGAGCAGCCGGTGTCTCCAGGAGAAGCTGTGGGAGATGGTGTCAGAGGCTTTACTGAAGTCTGGGCAGACACCATCCACAGCCTTTCCCTCACCCACGAAGTGGATCACCTTGTTGTAGAAGGAGATGCGGTTTGCCACGCAGGACCTGCCTTTCATAACCCCGTGCTGGCTGGGCCTGATCACCTTGTCCTGTACACGCTGGGTGATGGCACTCAGGATGATCCTCTCCATCAACTTGCCCAGCACCAAGGTCAGACTGACAGGCCTGTAGTTCCCCAGATTCTCCTCCTGACTTTTCTTGTAGATGGGCATCACTTCTGGTAGCTTCCCGTCAGCTGGGACCTCCCCAGTTAGCCGGGAGTGCTGATGAGTGACTGAGAGTGGCCCGGTGAGCACTTCCACCAGCTCCCTCAGCACCCTTGGGTGGATCCCATCCAGCCCTGTAGACTTGCGTGTGTCTAAGTGGTGTAGCAGGTGGCTGACCATTTCCCCTCGGATTATGGGGGCTTCACTTTGTGTCCCATCCCTGTCTTCCAGCGCTGGGGGATGGAACAACTGGTCTTGCTATTAAAGACTGAGGCACAGAAGGGATTAAGTACCTCAGCCTTTTCCTCACCCTTTGTCACTGTGTTTCCTCCCTGCATCCAACAAAGAATGGAGATTCTTCTTAGCTCTCCTTTTGTTGCAAATATATTTTTAGAAACATTTTTTATTGTCTTTTATGGCAGTAGGCAGATTAAGTTCTAGTTGGGTTTTGGCCCTTCTAGTTTTCTCCCTGCATAACCTCAAGACTTCCTTCTAGTCCTTCTGAGTTGCCTGCACCTTCTTTCATACGTCATAAACTCTCTTGTTTTTTCCTGTTTTCCAGCCAAAGCTCTCTGTTCAGCCAGGCCAATTGTCTTCCTCATCAGCTCATCTTTCAGCACATGGGGACGGTCTGCTCCTGAGCCTTTAAGATTTCCTTCTTAAAGAATGTCCAGCCTTTTCTGCACTCCTTTGCCCTTCCAGACTGCCTCCCAAGGGACTCTGTCAAACACTCTTCTAGACAGGCTGAAGTCTGCTCTCGGGAAGTCCAGTTCTGCTGAACCCCCTCCTTTAATTCTCTGAGAATCAAAAACTCTATCATTTCATGGTTGCTATGCCGAAGATGGTCTCCAACCATCACATCACCTACAAGTTCTTCCCTATTCACAAAAAACAGGTCCAGCGGGGTGCCTTCCCTGGTAGGCTCACTGACCAGCTGTATCAGGAAGTTATCTTCCACACGCTACAGGGACTTCCTAGACTGTTTCTTCTCTGCTGTATTGTATTTCCCGCAGACACCTAGTAAGTTAACATTTCCTATGAGAAAAAGGGCTAGCAAATGATTGTGAGACTTCTTCCATCTTTGTGTAGAATATTTTGACTGCTTCTTCATCCTGGTTGCGTGGTCTGTAATAAACTCCACCGCAATATCTGCCTTGTTGGCTTTCCCCCTGATTCTTACTCAAAAACACTCAACCCTATCATCACAATCATTAAGCTCTAGACAATTAAAATAAATCCTGAACTTACAGGGTATCCCACCACCTCCTTTTCCTTGCCTATCGCTTTCGAAGAGTTCACAGCCATCCATTGCAGCACTCCAGTTGTGCAAGTCATCCCACCATATTTCTGTGATGGCAACTGTGTCATAGTTTTCTTGCTGCACAATGGCTTCCAGCTCTTCCTGTTTATTGCCCATGCTGTGTGCATTGCTGTAGATGCAGTTTAATTGGGCTATTGATTCTACCACCTTTTTGGGCTAAGAAGCCTTAATTCCTAGGTGACCATTCTCAGGCACTTCTGTGGTTTTTAACACATTAATAATCCTTGCGTTTTTGCTGCTGCATGGATCTCTGTATGGGAAATTACGAATATTTCTGTTGAGGATGTGCTTTTATGAGCAGCAAACAGGTAGAAAACAGAGATACACGGAAAAGTTTTTTAGTAAATAGGAAGTCCAAAGAAATACAATCACACAACAGGGATTAATTACTTCAAATGAATGCGTGCTCAGGCTGTAGACAATTTTCTTGCTGTTTCTTGACATCTATAGATGTAAAGGTATGCAACTGAAGTGGCTTTTGCATAATTAATCCTAAACCAGATGATCAGTTAATTTGTCTCACAAATACATTTTTTTCTACAAGCACTCATCAGAGCTTCATAGCAGAAACATGAATTGTAGTTCTCAGTGTATAAAAAGAAAAAGTGGGTTAATCTGTGTACTAAGCAAATTCTCCAAATAGTGACTATTATGAGTTAAAAAGTTTAAGATGTAAAAGGTGTTTTGCAACCTGGGGTATATCTGAACCCTCACTTTCCCTTCCTCAGCAGTGGTTCACATAGTGTGTTTGTTTTGTACCTCTGTGGTCTTGAAAGAGGGGGGGAAATACGACTGTGTAGGAGATGATGTCAGCCTCTATGTTATCAAAAGATACAGTGAGTATGTGTGTGTGTGTTTGGAAAAAAGGAAAAGATATTGGCTTTGAACCCAAGTAAGACAGCTGTGTCTGCCATGCCATTACTGTTGCTGGATCAGTAATGAGAGAGAGAAAAAAAATAATCTTTTGGACTCTCTGCTTCTGCAGCTGTCAGACAAAGCTTTGAGCTTCCTGCAAACACTGTGAAGACATCGTCTCTCAAAGGGTCTAGGGAAGCTTTATAAAAGCAGAGAGATGGAGGGAAAACCTCTCCCTTTCTCCCTCCCATCTACAGGGCACTTGTCCACTGGTGTGCCAGAAATGAAGTGATTTTCTGTCTGCTCTGCCTATACAGCCTCATTTCCTGTGTATTCTTGGGTCCAAATCCTCAGCTAGTTTGGCACAGCTCTTCCCAAGTCAATGGAGCTGCCCCACTCAGGAGCTAGCAGCTGAGGATACAGCCTTCAGTGTTATCTTAGGCTCTCTGGCATGCTGAATGCAGAGAGGAGCATCATGCTGGTTTATGCACCGTTTGACTAGATGAGCTGATCTTACAGCTATGAAGCCGAGTAGATATGAGTTTGGAGAGGGGTTGCACTGTTTTCTGGGAACTGAGTCCTAGCTGTTCTGTATTTACTTCAAGGGTGGAAATCTAGACTGCTGGGTCAGAGTTAAATCCTTTGGGAAAGTGCAGTTTTCATGAGCCTGCTAGTCTGAATTTATGCAGTTTGCATTTTTTTTACCATTTCTTTTCTCTCCTGACAGAAACTAATCCCGATTCTGGATTTTTATTTTTTCATTTTTATATTTTGCTCCTGAATTTCTGCCAGGTTACACCCAGGGGGAACTTGAGCCTTTAGCCACATAATGGGTGAGTGAGTTTAAGAAAGTCTATGCTTTCTGCACCTTAATCATTCTAAGGACCACAAAACTACATTTATGCATTTGTAAATCAGTCACATGGGAAGGAAGGTCTGGAAGTACTGAGCAAACTGAAATCACTTGCTCAGTGTTTTGAGAAATTCTTCCACTTTTTAGGTGGAGTGTGGCAACTCTTAAACATGGCAACCACAAAGACAGTCTGGGACAGGATGGGAGACAGGAATACAATATGCTTGTGTGAACTGGGGAAGAAATACAGAGAGGCAGACTGCTGTGCAACAAACTCCAGGATCTGTTTGTGCAGAGGAATGCACAGTTGGAGGGGTAGGGGGTGGAAAGAAAGAGAGGAACAGGAAAAATAGACTTCCTCTCTATGAAATGGATATTATTTAAAACAATAGCTGAGTATTTCTCAAGTTACCAAAAAATATAATGCTGAAGAATACAGAGACAAATATACAACTGAAGAGGGAGAAAGAGAGAGCAAGAGAAATCTCAATGTCATCTGGATAGTGCTGGTAACTTCAAGATTACAGAAGGAAGACTTGTTCTAATCTGTGAGACTTCTTGATACTAATTAAAAAGTGTATAGAAGAGAATTTAACCAAAATTTTTATCATGGAACATAAAAACATGGGGATTTCCAAGTGGGGACTTCCCAAGTTGAGCTTTTTTTTTTTTTTTTTTACTTCTCTTTTTAAGGCTGTTGCTTTGTACTTTCAAGGGAAAATGCTAATTCTGAGCCACAACCACATAACTAAAAAGCAGTTTTCAAAATAATTTTTCTCCCACTTTTATCCTAGAATATGTGACAAACTTTCAAAATCTTTTAGTGTACCTTTTACAAAAGACAGAGCATTTAGTGTCTGGCTGTAAGCTTTTGGGTACTGAACACTTTAAAAAATCTGAGCCTTCTTTAGCTGCCTAATTAGGCACCAGTTGTGAGTGATGGAGCATGTGAAAAAGTGCTTTTTGCCCCAACTGTCAAAAAAAGATGCCACTCAACCTCTCCTGCACTCTCTACGTTCCACTTTGTCTGAGACTGTACATCACGGCTGCGGTTCATTGCTGCTTAATCTTCAGGTTTGCTATGTTCCTGAGGGTTTGACCTGTGACTTTCCAGGTACTGCTGCTGAAATCCTTTTAGTTTAGCTGGAGAGTACTCCACAGCTCACCAGCCCATTTCTGATGACGTTATCTTGTCATGTGCTTATCCTTCTTTTGGAAGTGCTGGAGTATTTATTTTTTCTTTTTCCTAGAATGAATTTTAAGTGTGATTTGTCTCACTGCTTCTGTTATTGATGCTAGGAAGTGCGGTATGTAGCATAGGTAAAACTGTTGTATTTGAAGAATCTTGATCTGTATTGCTGAAATTCTGAGCCTCTGTCAACTTCAGTGAGCACAGAAATCTGCTTGTGCAGCTCAGACCCTAATTTCACAACCAGGACTGTTTCATTTTTCCATAATACAGCATGTCAGCAGAAACATGAAGGGTACAGCCAAGTGATCCTGGCTCCCAGGCTCCTACGCTTTCTCTGGACAATTGTTTTCCTTTAGAAACCAATAAGTTAGGGACTCAGGACTGCTCCATTTAAAACTATCTTGGGCTTTATGGCTAAAAGGATTTAATGAAATAACAGTGATTACTAAAGCATTTTACTGTTGAGGGGGTGAGGATAGTTAAAACTTATGAAAAGGCTTTGCTTGCAGCAGAAAAGCACAGTAACCACTTAAAAATATCTTTGCTAACATTTTTATTTTAAAAATGGAAAAAGTGAGTCAGCACTGAAGGCTCTGTATTCACTGCTATGTCCAAACTCAGCCGCTCTGGAGATTCTCTCCCATTCCCTCCCTACATCTATGCTAATTGGTACAAGTGAATATAACTACTCCTAAATTAGCAGCATGCAGTTGCTACCTTTGCATGGGCTCTATTAATGATCCTGAGAGGTTTCTGCTGTCAGAATTTCTTTTCCAAGGTTGTAACCAATGGTGGCCTCTGGAAAATATGCAGGAACTGTTTTCAGGTGACAAGTGTGTTCTGTCTCCAGACTGCTGGAAGAAGAAAGTGATGCTGGTGGAGCATAGCTCCAGTAGCAAGAAACCAAATAGATTTCCATATACACTTATCCTTATTTATACTTGGTCTAGAGGCTAATTCACTGTGGCGATAGCTCTGGGCACACAGAAATAAATCTTTCCAAATTCTAGATTTTGTAACTGTGCTCTGGGCTTGATCAGCTCTGATTCTATGCTGTATTTTGCATTGTGGTAAAAGGCAAACCATTTTTTATTAGAGGATGTCTAGCAGTTTTTGTATCATAGGACATAAAGGAGGTAGACTGTTTGAGGTAGATACTATAGTGGTGTCACAGAGGTATGTATACAAATGTGGAACACACCATCTTCCATCTCTTGGCATGCAGCTTTTTTCCCTAAGGAAAATCTATAGTCCACATTTCTTGCTTCAGTATCTCCTGTGGGTCGCAGTCTGACAGGGTTTTCCATGCACCCTGCAAGCCTAAGCGAAATACACACCACACTGTGAAAGAGATACATTACATAAGAGGTCTCTGAGGCTTACACAGTGCTGGACTGCAGTATAAACTGTCTCCGGGACGGATAAAAACCATCTCGCAACCCAGGATTAGCACTGATTCTTGTCAGGGGCTCTTGATTTGAGAGAAGAGAAGGAAATTTGTGTGTGCTGTTTTAGTGAGTTTTAGCAGCTATATAAACCACAGTTTGAAAGTCTGATGTGTATCTAACCATCAGCATGCCTGAATTGTGTTTGATAAAAGGGGCAATGAGCTCCAGTTATGCAGACCTTACTCCTGTAGCTTCTCCTCTGCAACTGGAGAGCAGCCAGGGCTATTTGCATATAAATCCTGAGCACTTGGCAACTTTTGCCGCAGCATGAGAGAAAGAGAAATAGATGCAGATACCCTATAAGTTAGTTTGTGTTTCAGCCACACTACCGAAGATTGAACTTATCCACTGCTGGGCAAGCAATTCCAGCAAGGCAGCTGGGGGTCTGTCTGCCTGTCTGCAGCTTTTCTGCAATGGCTAGAGCTCAGTATCTGGAAGACTGAAGTTCTGGGGTGACAACTGCAGTTGCAGTTCAACCCCTCAGATACTGTGAGTTTCACTTTGTGGAGGGTGAAACAGAGGTTTCCTGGAGATCACTCCAAAGCTCCTGAATAGACATCCACAGGGACTGCTTGCTTTGACACTTCCAGTCTCAGTGGCAGACAAGCTGTTTCCACTTTGAGTTCTTTAACAACCCAACAACCTGCCTCCTAGCAGCACATACAGGCTGAGCGATGTCCTCCCAGACCTCCAGGCAGGGTATCTGAATACATGCACCTTTTTTACTTTAAGGGAGAGAACAAAAGTTGTATGCTATCCAATTTTCCTACTGAACTACTGTTAGGCATTCAAATTGCATGGTAGAAGATGAATACTTTAAATACCTGTGTTAAAGAAAATAAAAAATAGCTATATATCAGAAACAAAACCCTTTAGTTAGTGACCCATTATCCTAAATATGAATCTGCATGGGAGTGATGGGGGAAAATTTGTATCATGATAATTACTGAACACCTGAAGCTATGCCCGCTACAATACCAACTATTTCATTGGAAATATTTAGCACCTCACAGGGTTATACGAACACTACAAGTTCAGTTTCAAAGTGCAAAAGTGAATTAAGGAATGAATTTACAAGAGGGATGATAAACTTATTAGTCTTACACACCATCCCCATCCCATTTTTTTTCTTCATATTTCTTACCAAAGAGCTGCAGAAAGCTGTTTCATGGAGAATGTTACATGAAGCTGTTAGGGATATATAAATGTCTAGAAGCAAACTACAAAGAGCTGCAAGGTGTTGCCTACTGCAGATCACAACCTTACCTATTGAATTTATTGAGTACTTTTAGACTACTGGGTTTTAGACAGACATATGTCTTGGGTAAAAAGATGTAAAATTGTGTCTTATTTTTGTTCTTCATTTATCAAAGGTAATTCTTGGCATCTTCTAAAGGACTGCCACCTCGCTGTTCTGTATATTTAACAAACAGTGGTCTGCTTAGAGTTGCAGATTAAATTGCTAAACTTCTATCAGCCACATCATCTTCAAAATAAGTTTGCTTTCCAGGAGAAAGGCCTTTTATGGCATTGTGTATTTATAGCTTTAGTCTATACTGTAAATGAATGGATCACTCCACAACACACAGTGCAGAGGCATTTAATAAGTGTGCTCAGCAGTGTGTGAGGCCACTGGGTGGGAAGGCAAAGGTGCAATGAACCTGCCTCATTTTCCATTCTTGCACAACGGAAAGAAGGGAAAGACTTATCCAAGTTTGGGAATGACTGAGTATGTTACTGCAGGGCTGGCTCTCCCTGAACAGCTGACGAGCCAAAGCTCTGCTCTCCACCCCTGAGTCTTTCAGTGCTCTCCACAGAGAAGTGGGGGACAATGGCAGGACAAAGCTGAGCCACGGCTGTGGCAGCTGGTCAGTCAAAGCCTTCCAGAAGGTGGTAGGGGCTGTGATCTGCTGGTGCTCTGAGGCAAAACATGCACAAACCTCACTGGAGCTTCACTCACCAGCAAGATCGCTGTCTGCAGTTCCCACTAGTATTGGAAATAGCTTGCATCCAGAATGGTTTGGGTGTCACTGCATGTATCCTGCCTCTGTCATCCAGTGATATGACAACATATTTTGCAGCTTTGAATGCCTGTCCAGCACACTGCTCGCAACGGTGTCCTTTGGGGCTCTTTCTAACATTGCAAACTTGGTATGGCCTTCAGCAGCACCCATTTTTTTCTGAATCTGTCTGCTTTACTGAATTCCTGTGCCTGGAGGAACATCTGGACCAGTAGTAGAAATAAGGCTGTTATCTTATAAATCTGAAGGATTAGGAAAGATAGCATATTTTACCAGTGAAAAGGGAAATTGAAGTAATTTTTAATGGGAACAGTGACACAAAATATTTCAGTAAATCAAGCGTACTAAAAATACTGTTCTGTATGTAAAGCTGTTATAAAAGAAATATTTAAGGTTTTGAAACATATTATATTGCTTTCCATTGGAAATGCAGTTTGTAGTTGAATCTATGGTAGTAATTGGGTCTGTACTGCTTTGATATTTTATTTTTTAGAACTCAAAGCATTTCTAACACTGCATGATCCTTATTTATGTGATGTGTGCAGAGTACATGAAAAGATGCTGTACGAAAGCTGGTTAGCAACTGAATGACATGCCTAAGCTATTTGGAACAAAACAATTCAGCTCATGCCTCTTCCCCACAATCAGGTATCTGCCTTTATCTCCCATGAAACTGTGGGCATCAAGAAGAATTTATGAGTGCATTTAAAGTAATCGGCTCCTATTACTATAGGCAGATTTTTAAAGAGTCTGGATCTCAGTAATTCTGATAATAAATGTAAAATTTTCTGTAGTAGCTTCCCATGTAACTGAAAATCTGGTGTGTAGAGACAGTAATTAGCTCATAGCTCCACTTCTCAGAAGCATCCTTCCCTATGAATGCTGTGTAAAAGTGACCCTGAAACTATTATTGGAGGTGATATCTGCATGCTGTGTCTGCCTTTTTATTCATCTAGCAACTTCATCTTGATGAATATTGCAGAACAGGAGGCAGAAGCAAGATCTAGGTCCCAGTCCCTGCCACAGTGAACAGAAATCCTATCAATATAGAAACTAGAGAACAGGTTCTCTGTCTAGCAGGTGAGTGTTGCAGGAGTCAAGTTACGGAGGACTTACCTTATTTATGTTGTTTCTATAAAGCCGGGCTTTACAAATTACACTTATAAAGTATAATTTGTCCCAGAAAAGAAGGATTCCATCTCCTTTCAGGTGGAGGAAAGCTTTGAACTGGTGTCTCTTGGGAATGCAAATGAGAGCAAAAAGGCAAAAGCTTGAAAAGAAAATGTGCTGAAGAACCTGTGCAACGTAGGGCCTAAAGATGTCTAGACTTGGAATGAAATTACAGATTTCTGTTTTATTTTTCCAATACTTTAGCAAATATTGGCAAATCAAACTGTTCAAATTTTCTCAGCCTATTAAACTGCCATCTACACTGAGGATAGCGCTATCCTAATGTCTCTCAAAAGAATATCATCACCATGAAATCAAGCACCTTTTTTAAAAAAAAGATGCCAGAATAATGATTTTCTTATAAGAGCCACAAGAAAGCATGCACTTCTAGATAAGGCAGTTCGGTTACTTTGCAAATGCAGGCAGATTTGCAGGCTCTTGTTGTTAGGGGGCATAAATGACGCAAACTGCAAGTCATAAATGTCTGTTGCCGTGAAAGAGTGGGTGCAGTTTTGGGTGAGCTGTGGTGTGATATTTCCATCTGATACCTAGAGCCAGCCAATAGCAGCAGGTGACGAGAGGCTGAAGAGCACAACATGTTCCAGTATCACCTGAGGTTTGATCTCTGTGGCACACTTGCTGCACGCTGCACAGTAAGCCTCTGTCATTGCTTCATTGCTGCCTCTGAATTTGGTGCATACAAAACAAAAGTACATTTATTTTGTTCAGATGTTCAATAAGTAATGACCATTTCCTTAGAAGTATGATCCACTGAACCATGAAATAGTTCTCAGATGCCCTGGTGCAGGCATTGATGATTCTCTAACATATATGTAATTACTGCTTTTCTTTCTTGTTTGCATTCCATTCAGGAGTTGTGCCTTCTGCAGGATTTTACTCTCTACTGTCTGCAGTACTTACAAATGATGGGGGTTTAAATAATTAGGCAATTTATGTTTTTTTCTCTGTACAATTTAGAAAATCATAACCTCCATGATCAGACAATAGGTAATGTTTTGTAACCCAGAAGCAGGGTGGTTGTTTCTGTTGCCTTTGTGGAAAAAGAGAAGGTGTGAACAGTGTTATCTCAGGAATTGTAGATGTGCCTACCCATGCTTTTTTACTGTTTTTAGCAGGATGTTCTGTTGAGTGAATGCACTGTGCTGGGAATGTGTTTAGGTTTTGATTTAGGAATGGAACTCAGCTGCTACAAATGAATGGACAGTACCAAAAATCCAGTTTTGCTCTGGGTTCCTCATCTGTGAAATGTACATCTTTGGCAAATTGTAAAAAACAGTTTTAACAAAGGTGATTTTATAATTCAGCCTTGGGGTACATGGGACTGTGGTGTGATGCTCACTTCACAGAGTCCCCAGAGGCAGAAGATCACAGAGCTCATTTTGTACAAGTGGCTGTAAATCCAGAGGGAACGTTTTGTGACAGCTTTCTGTAGATGGAGCAGTCTGGAAAAGGGTCACCTTCCACTGAATCCAAGCAGAGTTAGTTTAGGTTGTTTAGGTGGTGAAAACTGCATTGTAAATAAGAGTTTTGACCAGAACTGTCCTGCTTACTTACTTCTACACTTGCCGGGTTTTGCACATTATTTTTGGAATATACATGTATGGGTAGTTTTTGCCTCTCTTTTCCTGGCTGGTTTGGTTTCTTTTTCTCTTCCTCTCATAAAATGCAATTGTGCTTTCATGTTCCTAGGGAATCTGAGAACCTCTAAGTGGGAAGAACCACAAAAAAAGTGGCCCTACAGCGTTGTAAAAATTTTGCAGAACCAAGAAGAGGAATGAGTCTGGTTGGGTTCTGTACTTTTATTTATTTCAGGATGCTGCCCAGGAGTGATTGCTGCCATACAGTTATTGCTGCCAACTGAACCTGCTGATGAACTGTGCTATCAGAAGACCTCCTCAGGTGCATGAGGTTGTATTGGTCTAGGCAGTAGACACTCCTAAGTTGCAGAGAGGGGGAACTGTTTCTTCAGTACTTTCTTCTGATATCTTCTAATGCTGGATGTAACATCCTCTGGATGTTGTGGGTTTCAATCTTGTTTCAGTTTTGGTGGTTATGTTGGTTTGTTGCAAAGCTCTTTTCCTAGTGAGGCTGAATTAATTCGCAAACTGTGAGCGCTAGGAGAATCTAATATCTGTGTTTAATTTGTACCCACTAAATCTGTGTGGCCATATGTGCCTTTTAAATCTCAAATGTGTAATAGAACAACTGAGTGAAAAAAGCTAATTGCAACTTTCTGATCTTCTGACACATTGGAAAAATGTTTTTGTCTTTGACACAAAAGGAATCTAGCCACATTTCTGCAGAAACCCCAGTTCTGGACTCTAAGTTAGATCAGTTTATACCCCAAATACCCAGATGTAGGTGTTGCTATAATTAAGATATCACTTGATAATTTTTCTTTTCAGTGAAAGTTTTCTATTTTCCTTTGCATTTCATCACGTACTAGCAGAATTTCTATCTATACATTGATTGCACAATGCAAACAAATGGTAAGTCATTAAAGACAGTCTTTTGAAATTATTATAGAGAAGCAAAGTATATATAAGTAGATTTTTAAAGTGTTTTCTCTAGATGGAATTTTGTGACTGTCAAAGAGAAAATGAAAATTGATTATAGCTGAAAAAGTAATTTGATATACTTCGAATGTACAAAATCCTTCAGCTTGTGCCAGGAGAAGGGAGTGTAACTGGCTTATACTTAGTGGGAAGGTGCAAAGCTGAAGTGAGATTTATGTCTTAACTTACACATACTTCTATGACATTATCAGTTGTTTTCCCTACCACATTTGTCTCTTCTGTTTTTTTGGCATATCACTGCATTCTGTACAAAGGACCCCAACTAAAGAAAACATGTAAGATTTTAAGTCAGGCTGAGGCGAGACTGTGCCTGATTAAGGACAGAATGGAGTTACGTTTTGTGGTTGCTATATCCCTTTCTTGAAATACTCTACGTGTATTGAAGAGCTACATATACATGACATCTTTTCCATAGGGTGTCTGAACTGCTCTGTGAGATGGTGCCAGTGCCTCCACACCCTTTGGGAGAAGATCTGTTCCTTTATTTCCAGCAGAAGAGAGGCACAGGGCCTGTACATAAATGGGACCGGGCATCGGAAAGCTCTGTAACTCCTGCTAATCTGGTAATGCTGTGAAACCACATAAAGGCCAGTCATTGCCTTGTCCTGAACTGCTGTAACAGTGTGCTATGACCAGTTGCAAAGAGGATCAGCTTACACCGAACTCCAGTGTCATGAGGCATCCAACTTTCACATTGCTTTATAAGCCACCTTTCTCCCTTTACCCCTGTAACCCTTAGCAGAGGTAGATGTGAAAGCACATTTGCTTAGGAATTTAAGACCACAGAGGCACCCTGTCAAAGGCAGTTTTCTGCAGTCCTTCGGAACATACAGTTTGTTTATGATAATGCTGCAGGAGTAACTTGATTATGAGTTATGTGTCTTCACAGGTCATATCATTATTGTTTCAGAAAAGACATTTTTTCTGCTTTCTTCTTCTGGTGGAATCCTGGTGGAAATAGAGTTGTATGGTGTCATTGTTAATAGAACTTGTCTTACCTGGACAACACCACTCTTAATGATCTTGGTCAGATACTACTTTGTCAGTTCATTATAGCTGTGCATTAGAGATGTTAAGCACTCCAGTTTTGAAGAGTTTTGTGTTGTGATTGTATGGCAGAGATCTCCACAACCTCCTCTGTAGTGGTAGAGCCATGCTAACAGCCCATTGCTAAACATGGAGGTAACAAAGCTACTGGCATCTTAGTTATGTCTAAGGCAAAACTGCCCCAGCTGTCAAAACCCCCCTATTGCCCCCTGAGTTACAACTTTTCATATTGCTTTGTGAACTATTCTATTGGCTGGCCTAGATGAAAGTGCTTCCTATAGCAATATAACAGTGCATTTAAGTGAGTATGCATATCCTTCACTTGTTCTAAGGTGATGAGAACTACTATTACACAGTAGTTTCAGTGAAAATTCAGGGTCCTTGTTACGTTACAACACTATGTCAATAAATTAAAAGCTTTGGGGGCTACTCTGCTTTAGAGTTTTTGAAGTCTCCTACACATCTATAGCACTGTATAAATAATAATATTTAGTCTAGCAATATTAGCTTGTAATAAAAATAAATACATAGTGGAAAGCCAGCTTCAATAGAGAGGAATATCTTTAAGAGTTTTTCTCACACCATTAGGAAGATCCACATTCATTCTCAATCAAAAGAGAGAGACTGCCTGTGAACTTTTAAGTAGTTCCCTTGTTTCAAATTTAATTAAAGTTTGTAATCACTTGTTGGGCTAACAGAATGTTTCTGTAGTTAAAATAGAAAGCCCCACATTAATAACTGTAGTAAACGCAGATGATATTACCCAGCCATGTCAAAACCCAGTGCTGTACCGAACATCACAGCATTAAGAACGTGGCAGTGAAAGAGGCAGTAGCAAAGCATGCTGCCTGCAGCTCAGTTGGTCCTGGTTCCTTATGCCCAGTCCAGGGCCAGTCTGACACCACCACAGCTCTCACCATACACCTGCCTTCTGAGGACAACCAGGTCGGAAGCATACGATGGGTGAGGGAAGCAGTGCTGGGGCTGGTCCTACCTGAGAACAAGGTCAGGATGTGGTGAAAGGGCATGCCCTCCTCTGGGAACTGCCATGCCCTTCTGCGTCTTGCTGTCTAGCTACAGTTTTTGAATTTGCTTTGCGAAAACTGAGGAATATGAACTCTAAAGGACTAGAATAGCAGAAGGTAAATTACATTTTAAATAATTTTGTTTAGTTACTGCCAAAAGCAAGAGAACCTGTGCATTTACAATGTGCAACATATTTACTAGTGCCTTAGGAACTGGAGTGAATAAATTCTTCTCCCTTTGAGAGATAATGCAGAGTATATTCTACTTTTATACTCTTGTCGTGGTTTGACCCTGGCCATGACTAAGTCCCATGCAGCCGCTCATTCAATCCCCACCCCCCACAGTGGGATGGAGGAGAGTAAAAATGAGAAAACTTGTGGGTTGAGATAAAGACATTTTAATAGGTAAAGCAAAAGCTGCACACGCAAGCAAAGCAAAACTAGGAATTCATTCACTACTTCCCATTGGCAGGCAGGTGTTCAGCCATCTTCAGGAAAGCAGGACCCCATCACATGTAGCAGTTACTTGGGAAGACAAATGTCATAATGCCTAATGTCCCACCCTCCTTGTTTTTCCCCTCATCTTATATACTCAGCATGATGTCATATGGTATGGAATATCCCTTTGGCCAGTTCAGGTCAGCTGTCCTGGCTGTGTCCCCTCCCAATTTCTTGTGCCTCTCCAGCCCTCTCCCTGGCAGGGCCTGAGAAATTGAAAATTCCTTGACTTAGTATAAACATTACCTAGGAACGACTGAAAACATCAGTGTGCTATCAATATTGTTCTTACACCAAATCCAAAACACAGGACCGGACCACTACTAAGATGAAAATTAACTATATCCCACCTGAAACTAGGACAAACTCTGTGAATGAATGGTTCATTATATAGCTTTACTTCTACATGGTAGAGTATATCACAAGCAGATAATTAGCTCAAGTCCTAGAAAGGGAATCATGATTTGGTGTGGTTCTGCAACAGAAGTACAGAAACTGAGCTTTGGCAAACCTTGCTGTGGGTATTTAGGAAGCTACAGCATAGTGACCCCAAACTTTGCACTGAAATTCCAGTGCATATTCCTGTCTGGTAGTAATTTCGTATTGGGGTGGTAGCACTAGTGCTGAGAAGAGCTGGCTGAGTTTGGTGTGGAACTGTGCAGATACTACGCATTGCCCCTCAGCTACTGTTTGGAGCCAAATGGGGTATGTCCCCGGCATACCTCATAGCACACTGGTCATACACGCACTTTGTGCCTCATAGTCATAACTAGTTCTTCCCTGAGGTAGCAGGTTTTGGTCCTCTTTCACCACTAGCTTGTTGAGACTCATACAGCGTTGCTGCAGAGTTTGTGGCTAAGTCTGGAATCAAACCAGCATCTTTGTGTCCCAGCCTATTGTCCTATTCACTCTCTGTTCTTTGGGATCTGACTCAGCTCTCCTCAAACATCCCAATTTCCATTTTGCCATTTTTTCCGATTTTACATTCTTCCGCCCCCCCACCCCCAACCTTTGCCTTCACTTCTATTTTCCCTTCTTGCCACTCTTATTCAATCTGTAAATATTCAGAAAACTCAATGAATGGCAATACAACATTGTGGAAAAAAAACTGTTACAGTTGGATGGTGCTACATAATTTCATTGCTTATTTTGTTAGAGATGATTTATTCTGCTTTATCAGTTTGTGAATAGGTTGCCCTTTTTGAAATACTGTTATGTCTTTTTTTACTCTTATAATTGATCCTGTAAATTCAATACTATTTATTTTTTATTTATTAAAATTAATCTCCTTTTCAGGGGGAAAGCAGAGGATACTGAGTTACTGTAGAGGAATGAAGGCAGGTTAATTAGCATTGATAATATACAGCTGTGGACTGGCTTCAGGGGTGGCAGGTTGGCTGATGTGGATAAGGTGCAGCTGTGGCTGATTCTGTGACAGGTTGGACAGCTAAGGAAGAGGGAGCAGCCAAGGAAGGGGGAGGAGGAAGTAGAAACAGAGAGTGCATCCTGGGTGAGGAGGGACAAGGAGAA
Organism: Falco naumanni; assembly: GCF_017639655.2. Classification (NCBI taxonomy): domain Eukaryota; kingdom Metazoa; phylum Chordata; class Aves; order Falconiformes; family Falconidae; genus Falco; species Falco naumanni. The sequence goes on from NC_054065.1 coordinate 19,344,293, forward strand.
GGCAGCAGAGGGACTGGCATGAAGAGTATGTTGGTATGAGATGGTAAAAAGACCTTGTTGCAGCTGTCTAGTTTGGAGAGTGCTGTGGCAAGTTATCTCTGGGTAAATTTATAGATTTTGCCAGTGTGCAGACTCTTCAAGTTTGGACTGGAAAAAATGTGGAAATGATAAAATGTCATCCGAGATAGAAAAGAAATGGAGGGATTCCTTTTAAGCATGGTCATAAGAAACAAAAATAATCTTTAAAGATCTTCTACCCCTTCACTTTTTGGGGAGGTCATTATAACCAAAGCCAGAAAACTCTGGTTGTAAACTATTGATGAGACCAACATTGAAAGGAAAGAGTTTGTTTTGGAGGATTTCAGGCTCAAAGGCATTAATTTCAAAGCACACAATGTTACTAGTAAGAGGAAATATTACACCTCACTTGACATCATTGCATTGTTTCATGAACTGTGTTTTTGTTTCATCTCCATGCTGGTCTGGGAACGTCTCTTCTTTGCAGGTTAAAATTATGACGTGTTGGCATTTAGCTGGCATCCTTTTGTTTTCTTTGTTTAAAAACCGTGGTCAGAGCAACTTGCTTTGGAGAAATAGTTTGATTTAATGATACTGGCACTAATATTCTACACAAATGTATTAGCAACTTTTATGCTGTGTAGGTGCATTTCAGTTTGGTGAGAATTGGCCCAGCTCATTTGTCCATTCAGTCCTATTGAAATATCCCTACAGAGTCATGTATGGTGCTGTGCATACGTTATCGATAGGAGAGGGAAGGATAGTCTTAACCTCTGTTTTCTGTAGTCTGGTTTATGGACAGCATACTGGATTTATTACAGTGATATCAGTGTTCTATTTTTTCTCTTTCTTTTACCACCTTTTTATCTTTGTGGAAGTTGGATGTAGGAAACAGACTTTTTTGTTTGTAATTTTTCTAGTAATTTTTCCCATCTTTGATGGGAAGCTGCAACGTTATTGCTTGCCAGCAATAGTAAAATCTTAATGAGGTATTTGAGAAGTCCCAGCGGAGAACCTGCCACATGTAAAGAAAATATAGAGTAAATGCAGGAAATATGTAGGCCAATGCTTTGCTTTATGGATTGTGCTGTCAGACATAACACAGAACTGTTCATTTAGTCATTTGTATGACTGTTCTTGAGAAATATTTTTCATGTAATTATACTTTTCCTAGCAATTCCTCACAGGAAACTAGGTAGCTGGTTTCATCCAGGCACTTGATCAGAGCAGCCCTGCCTTCAGGTCTGTTTTGGAGATTTCACACCTACTTCTAACCTTAACCAATCATGTATTAATATTTGTTTCAACAGTTTTGCAGAAACCTTTTCTTTCTAAAGTCTCCACATTTGGAGGTTGTTGCTGAAGGTGAGGGCAGTGAAGGGTAAGAAGCTGAAGCCCCTCTCTCCCCATCTTCTTGATGCGACGCTTTTCTTACTGCTAATTTCTGGGCTTTGACAATGACTGAGCATTCAGCAAATCAGTGCATGTTAGCACCCTCAAACCAAGCAAACCAAAGCTAACTTGTGCAGCTGTAGTGCTTTAAACACTCTGAAGAGTGACTTACTTTCTATATCAGGGTTATGCTCACACTGCTGTCTGGCAAACTGTAAAGGTGAACGCCCAAAGAGGGGAAGGCAGTGGCCATGGGGTGAGCTGTAAATACAGCAGTCTGTGAATCAAACCACTCTCTCTCTCCCACCCTTTCTAGAAATCTATCAAGCTGGCAGGCTGCCCTGCTTGAAATAAATGTGGAAAATATTATGTAACTTTGCCCCGTGCTCTGCGCTGACAGCGTAGGCACTAGGCAGGTTTTAGTTACACTATCTGCCGTGGCTATTTTTGGTGACCAGAGCCTTCTCTCTTTAAATTTATGTCTCTACTTCCTTTCCTCCCACCCTCTCATTTATTTTTTTTTCCGTCGACAACAGAATGCAACTCAACATCTGCAAACAGGAAAACAACATCAGAGAAGCTGTTCAAGAGCAGGCAATTCCCTTTTTTATAAAAAAAACCCTAAACCACAGACAAATACAAACAAAACGAAAAATCTGCTGGAGGAGGGATACATTCCCTCCAACTGTATCCAAGCACTGAAATAGTCTGTCTCGGATCCCCTCCCCTAGAGTTATATGCTGTGTCAATACCTCCCTCTGCTGAAAGCTCTACATTCTTCCTCTCTTGCTTGACTATTTTTTTTCCTGTGACAGGACTTGCATAGATCAGGAGCAATCTGTGATATAAAATAGAGCAGTCTGCTTACAGCAACGCAGCTGCCCTACCAAGATTACACACTCTGGGGAGTGCATAAACTTAAACTGTTCGTCCTTCTGCAGCCTGACTGCTTGTACGCTAGAATCTGAGATTAGGAAGAGATGATAATACAGTCAGATGACTTTTAAAAATACTCTTTAAGGAACCCTTGTGCTGGAATTCAGCCATTGGTAAGGGACATTCTGTTTAAAGACAATTCTATGTGCGTGTGCCTTACAACTTCAATTCATTTCCTTCAGTTTTAGTCACTTAATTAGGTTTTGTTCTGGAAGTAGTAAAATTACAGCATGGTTTGCGATTCATTGTGCTGCATAAACTACCATGTAAGACTTTAAGTGTTGTGTTACTCTAACAGATTGAATTATCTTAATGGTTGGAAAATCTATGAATCATTTCAACTACAGCTGGTGTGGTTCTTAGGGAGCTCTAAGTCAAGACTTCAGTTTTTTGGAGGCTGCAGGATTAGGGAGCCAAGATGGACATTTCTCATCTCAGTTCATTCTCAAATAAAGATTTTAAAGTGGCCAGCAGATATAATTTTTCTGCTTCAGTTACCCCAAACTGACAAACCAAAAAGGGTAGGGATTCTTTTTAGAAGTGAATTATCTAACTTAGTGGAGAACTTGGCAACTTCAAAATATCTCAGGTTAAGCCCTTAACTTTAGTAGGGGTCTAGAAGCAAAGCACCCTAGTTTATAAAGAGTATTTTCCTTTATGTCTGCACACCCCTTCAAAAATACTGCTGGCATTGCAGTGAAGGCTAATGCACTGCAAAGCAATAGCTAAGCTGCAGCAGTTCAAAGCTCTTTTTAATTAATAATCCTTAATATTTCCTCATTCTTTTCAGCTGTTTCAGAGGCAGTTGAGTTTTCCCTCTATTCGATGGCAGATGTCAACAACCACTTTACATCAACCTTGTTTTGGAAGAAGTACTAATCAGGTCATTCCTGTTAACTTTTTCATCAGCACTTTTTAATGTCTTCAGGGACTTTAGTAATGTTAGAGGTGAGAGGAGGAATAACTCACCCAAGCAAATAAATATCTAAGGAAAAAGAATAAATTCTGTGTACAGACAAATTCTCCTGACTGGGTGGGGCCAAGAAAAACAACACACAAGGCAGGGAAAAATAGAAGGCAGACAAAAAGGTGCAAGAAGGAACACAGCTGTAGGGAATAAAAACACTCAGGGGAAGGTCATATAAAGAAGAGAAGAAATCATCATCACCTGGGTCAAGTTTTCAGGAAGGAGACCTGTGAGGAGACCTGACAGTATAAAGAAAGAAATGAAGAAATACTTGCTACAAAACTGATGGTAGGAATTAAGCTTTGGAGGAAGAAAGGTATGTTTGACTGGAAGTATACTGTGAGGCTGAGGTTTTATGGCTCCTCCTAGCAGGAGAAGGCTTGGTCAAGAAAGCATAACTTGAGTAATGGCACCCTGTAGAGGAAAAGAGGTGACAAAGCTACTTGTGTGATTCGTTAAGTATCAGGGTTTTTTTTTATGGAAGTTTGCTCATTCTTAATTACTGTGCAGAGTGTTGTATCTTTTTTTTGCCTCATATCTTGGATATTTATAACTGGTGAAAAAATATTAGCAAAACTACTAGGTATATGGAATAAAAATCTTGGCATGTGTTTGTACTTGATGCTTCAAAATGATATATGATGTTTAGAGTTTATTTGGATATTAAGTCACTCATACGCAGGTTCTGTAAGATACCAGATATGGATGTGATCTCCTGAGCCAAACCTGAGAAGGAGAGGGGCAAAATTACTTGATAAGGAAAAAGGGATCCTTACTGATTTTTCTGGACTTCAGGGGGTTTTGGATATGCCAAGATTTCTAGCATTACATTGGATGTTATTGCTAAAGTAAACCGCATATTTTTACCACTGACTTCTTTTTTTTTTTTCCCCAGATTGTGGTACACAAGGGTGATTTAGAGAGAGACATGTAGCATTGACTGAATTGTTTGTTAATTAATACATATGCATTGCTGAATATTTGGGTAGTGCTCTGTGAGATATTTAGATGGATGCCTTTGAGACAAGGTCCCTTTCTGTGCTTTAGAGTTTGCTTAGCTACTGTGAGTGCTCAGAGTTAGATTTAGATGGGGGAGGCAGGCTACAAAATGTGTAACAGGACAGTCAGAAATGCACCTGTAACACTGTGGGTATGTAGTTGTTTGCAGGGAGCTGAGTGACAAAAGCCTAAAGTGGTGACTCAATGGGAATCTGCTGCTGGCTTTGGGTGTTCAGAGCTAAGTTCAATTCTGTAAGCTCTGGAAAGTTTCCCCATGTTCCACAAGACTCTTCGGGGTGAAAGTCCTTTATAGAAGGCAGATAAAATAAGGATGTGAAAAGCTCTGCACTGATAGTGATAAAAATTGAGTGCGTTATGCTGTTTCAGACAACAAGGTATATATTTCTGTACGCTTTTTTTCTCAACACAGTGGCTGAAAGCTAAGATGCCTTCTAATGAAGCTATGTTTTAAATATCAAAAATCTCTGAACTAGCTGGACTCACAATGTGTGAAACATGAACGTGCAAGATACTAAGAACAACTTGCTAGGGGCACACTTCTCTTGCAAAAGCAGTGTCACATGTTTATGTTGTCCAGCCATTAGAAAGTAAACAAAAAAACCTCGAGGAAATAGAACATATATTAGAAGGGACCATTATCAGTTAAGCTAAATGCTCAGCGAAACATGAGACCAGGCAAATCTCAACTGGTTTCAAGTTTTCTTACTGTTGAAACTCAGATCAGGTTCCTTGAGAACTCAAGAATTTCTGAGCAAACCTAGATCTGCTGAATACTTAGAACTCAAATAACAGCTTTACAGCACATGTTCAAAGCACCTGCTCTAACCATTAATAAATCCCCACAGCACCCATGTGATTTAGATAAGTTTAATTAGCCTCCTTTTACAATTCAGTCTATAAGTAAATGAAGAAGCAGATTTGTTAAGGGTTTTAGTGTGTAGTGATGCAAGTTGAATATCTCATTGGATGACTAACCTCCATAGGTAGGCCTTCTAGGTTCCTATTTGGTTTTTAAGGACCTACAAACCCTTAGTAGTAAAATACTGAGCCAGTTATCTTGGTGAAGTCTGGTTGCAATGAGAGCTAGATGAGCTATCTGCAGTGAATGCTTTAAGACAGTATAGGTCCTATTTTTGGTTTGTAAATTGATTTTTATTTTAGTATACCTGACCATTATGCAGACAGGTGAGACATTAAATGGAGCATTTGTGGATGGATAAAGTTTTGTTCTGTAAACGCTATGGTTTGAATCCTGGTGCTATTCTCACTACCCCTCAATCCAATGGCTCCAAAGCCCAGTGAGATGTGCAGTGTTTTGATGTGAATATTTGGGCTGAACACATACCAACGTACATCTTCTGCTAATCATTTATTTTTGGCAGGGGCCCTATAGAAAAATGGTCTGTATTATCGTATAGAGTAGTTCACTTGGATATGTATAGGTGTGTGTATGCACGCACATCTCCTCTCCCCTCGGTCCCCAAAGGAATTACACAATGTACATGTGCAGTAGAGACAGGATGGCCTCTTCATTAAGTCACTGAGAGGAAGCCAGGAGAGTTAACTCCTGTTCCTGACTCTGTGAAACTTTCTGCCTGCAAATCTGGGAAATGCACTTAGGAAAACTGAGGCACATGAAATCTGTCAGTAAAACAGGAGACTGGAATAATTTCACTGTTGTATCTGGCATGGCAAGAACCCCATGGAAGTGTCTTAAAAATACTATTAAAACTGACCTTGAAATCTTGAAACACATGTGCCTAAGCACAGAGTATACTTTAAAGATATGCTTCGGGATTATAGAGAAATGTTGGCCCCTGAAAATGTTGCTTTGATTGCTTTTCAATAGCAAAAGCAAATTTGGCAATATCAAAAGGCAGGTCTGTATTTATTATATTAATTACTCCTGAAATATTTGTAGAACTCTCTATCAAAACTTAACATTTTTGCTTGAAATTTTTCTTTTTGACGTGGGGCAAATGAAAAATGTTGCTTGTACCTTGGCTTTTTTTAGTGATGCCTCAATTTGTGTTGTCTTAGCTTTCTGCCAACGCAAAATAAGTTGTCTTTTCAAAAGCCATCAGGCAACTAAAACTTCTCTTGTCCTTTGTTCTGATTAGTTATATGGACATGCTTTTACCACCTGTAAATGCTTTGGATACTTTATTTTAGTATCAGGACTTTACCATGTTTCTGCTTGTTTCATTGAGGGGGGATTATATTCAAATGTGTAATCCTAGAAGTCCTAGGAGTAATGAAGCATGATGCCCTACGGTTTTATTTTGTTAATATGGTTTGGAAAGTTTTTGTGCAGTATGTATTCATAAACTTTATCTCCTTTCTGTGCAGATTCCTGGGTGTCTTACGATGTGTGAGCTCATTGTTGCTTTTCCATTAAAATGTCTACCAGGAAGTGTCCCTGTTTTCTTAAGGGAATGTCCCATGTATACAAGAAAAAAACTAATGCTAAATGACTTCTCCAGGTTAATTGCCTTAAAAAAAAAAAAAAAAAAAAAAAAAAGGATACTTAGCCTGCCTCTTTGCTCTGCCTAGCTGTCCACTTTAAATCTTTAAATACAAAATTTGGAATCACCTAGGCCAGTTAATGCCATGGGAAACTTGCCTTAAAACAGATGAGGTCAATAATGAGCTGTTAGATCCCTGGACTTTTTTCTTCTTCTGAAGCTGTAAAAGACAATATACTTTGAATTCTGTATAAATTCTTGAGCAATACTTCAGGAATACATTTTTTTCTTCTAAAGGAGAAATTAAGGTGGATGTTTAATGGATGACATCTTTTACTAACTACAGCATTTGAATTCTAATTGCAACTTGATCCACTTCTCTAGATCTTCCTTCAGTTGTACAAAGTGTCATCTTGCTGGTTCTTTAGCAGCTAGGACTTCAGGCACCTATTTTAGTGCATCTGTTCCTCTGTCAAACCAGAGTTCCAGCTCTGGACTGGCCAACATCAGGTGCTAGGGGGTGAAGCAATCAGCACCTGCCTTTCCAAACACCAGGGCATCCATTCTGTCTGTCTGGCACGTAGATGCTGGGCTGGCTTTGTGTTTGTAAACCTTGATTGATAACCGCACCTGTGCAGCTGCCAAGGTCAGACTGTCTTTGGGAGAATGTTTTATCACCATGGGCACCTGGCTTGGCGTAAGATTTAGGGACGTGGCCTGTCTTTGATGACATGGTTCTGGCAGTCTGAAAAGACTTTGTTGCAAGGCACTGGCTTGCAAAGTCTATCCAGGTGACAGCTTTGCTTTTTGACAGCTATCAGGAACTTTGAACAAGGAAGAAAGTCTACACCCCACCTAGTGCATCAATAGTACCTAATAAAAGATAATGACTTTTTTCCACTGATGAATATGCTGCTTTTGAGGGCTTGGGGTTAAAGAGGTTAAAGATTCCTTGCACTGTTCTTGTTTTGTGAAGCAACTACAAGTATGACTTTCAAGATCAGTGTATTTTGACTTCGGGAGGGGGGATGGTTGGGAATTCAGGTGAGGTTGTTCAGGGCTTTACCCAGACAGACGTTCAAACCCTCTGTGCATAAAGACTGCACAGACATTTTGGGCAACCCACTTCACTGTCCTCATGGGGTGGAGAGTTTCTCCTTGCACCCAATCTAAACTTTCCTTGTTCTAATTTATGCAAGTTGTCTCTCATCATCCCAACACACATCACTGCGCATCACCTTGCTCCATTCCCTCAGCAACCTCCTCACAGGCACTGAGGAACTGCTGTTGGCCTCCTCCAAAGTAAGCTCTTCTCCAGACTGAGGAAGTTTGCATTCCTCAGCCATGGTGACCCTCACACTTTTATCAGCAGAGAACTGAAGAACAGATATCTTGAGGGGAAAAAGGGAAAGGGATATTGCGAGGAAGACTAGGGTGGATGGATAGAAAAGATAGCCTTTGAAAGTAAGAGGTTATTCTTTCAAGGGTGGGAGTGAGGAGATACTAGAAGTAGTGGAGAGATTATTTGTAAAGAGGAATTGAGACAGCCAGAGGTAGAAGCTTAATGTGTTGACTGCAGGTGACACAGCAAGGAGCTGGAGCTGCAGAAGATAGTGCAGCTGGGAAAATATGCTTGGCAAGATGAAAGGAAAGGTGGGGAAAGCTATGGGCTGGCACTGTTGTCATTCTTCAAAACTTTGAGCTGAGACTGAGTTGGTCATAGTGATTATCTTCTAGAACTGGTATTGTTTTTATGCAGATATTTAAGTATGCTATAGTTCTTTGGGCTGTGTTTAGCATCCTCAGCTGTCACTTACTGAGACTAAAGCTGCATAAATCTACATGCTTTCTCTTGTGTTACCAGGTACTGAACTCCCAAATAGATGCTAGCCTCATATTCCTGCAAGCTGGACTTTCAAAGCACTGATATAAATCTAAAGTAAGAGACTGCCAAATACTTCCTGAGGCTGCCTCTCAACTCTTCCAGAGCCTTGGCACATCTCTGCAATGACAGTGTTATGTCATTGCAGATGTTATGTTTCCCCCCGCCCCCGGTAATAGTTAGAGTGTTCTGCTGTGGTTGGAAGTAAAGCAAGTCAATAGGATGGGATGCTTAAATGCTATGTTGCATTAATCTGTCTTGCAGTATTTTCAGTTGTACTTATACTAAGGCAACCATTTCAGAACAGAACACTTTGTTGCTGTAAGGTCTGGCTAATGTAGGGGTTAAGTATGTCGGGTTACGTGATATGTTTGAATTTTTTGTGGTGGTTTATGGTCCCTTGATATCCATAAAATCACTGCTTGTACTTGTGACAGGACTGCTAACATACGTAAATAATATGTGCTCCTTTTTTTTTTTTACTTCCTGATGGGTTATTGGTGTATTGCCCAAAAGTCCAGCTCCAGCGGAAGCAGTACACTGGAAAATATAAGTCTTCCTAGTGATTTGGTAAATAAAAATGTCAATCAGGCTTAGGCAATGATGCTAAAGCTTTACTATAGAAGTTTGTGTCACAGGATAAATATGAGTGTGGCTTTTAACCCACAGTGTTTCAAAGAGTTCCTTCGGTTGGATCAGAGGAATAGCAAGCTATGTTTGGTCTCCATGTATGGATTTGGACAGGAAAATGTAGCTGAGACACGTTTATTCCATAGATTTATAGGCTGTGTATTTGAAGGGGAAAGGCAAAAAATGTAGCTATTCTAAAAAATATAGGAAAGGTCTATGTTTCAGGCACTGTTAGAAGATGAAGACCTTTAGTAACCTATTATTATAAAGACTAGCTTAACATGTGGACAAAACAAACATCCTTTTGGCAAACCTGAGAGCAAATACAAAATGTACTGCTCTGCCTAGAGTTTTCATCCATATTATCAATATCACTAGTGCTTGTTACTGTGAGGGACTTCAACTTATCAGCTGTCTGCTGGAAATCCTCTCCAGCACAGAGAAAACAGTCTAAGATGTTCCCAGAGTGTGTGGAAGATAACTTACTGATACAGCTGGGATTGAGGGCAGGAGGCTCTGCAGAGGGTCTGGGCAGGCCGGGCCGATGGGCCCAGGCCGGTCGTATGAGGCTCAGCGCGGCTCAGTGCCGGGTCCTGCCCCTGGGTCACACCAGCCCCACGCAGCTGCAGGCTGGGGCTGGGTTCAGTTTTGGGCCCCTCACTGCAAGACAGACATGGAGGGGCTGGAGCGTGTCCAGAGCCGGGCAGGGGCTGGGGACGGGGCTGGAGAACAAGTCCTGTGAGGAGCAGCTGAGGGAGCTGGGGGTGTTTAGCCTGGAGGAAAGGGGGCTCAGGGGAGACCTTACTGCTCTCCACAGCTCCCTGAAAGCAGGTTGTAGCAAGGCAGCTGTCGGTCTCTTCTGCCATGTAACAAGCAACAGGACAGGAGGAAATGGCCTCAAGTTGCACCAGGGGAGGTTTAGGTTGGATATTAGGAAAACTTTCTTCACCAAAACTGTTGTCAAGCATTGGAACAGGCTGCCCAGGGAAGTGGTTGAGTCACCATGCCTGGAGGCATTTAGAAGGTGCACAGATGTGGCACATAGGGACGTGGTTTAGTGGCGGACTTGGCAGCTTTGGGTTAATGGTTGGACTCCATGATCTTAGAAGTCTTTTCCAACCTAAATGATTCTATGATTCCGTCCTGGAGTCAGGGCAGTTCAAGGAAATTTGCACTTTCCCTCCTGGAAAACGTAACAGAATTCTCACTTTAGCAGGAAATCTCTTAACCCACCACACGGTCTAGTCTATACCTGACACTCAAATTCCATAGCTTTCCCAACTGAAGATAGCTGCTAGCAAGAGCAAGAAGAAGGCAAGAGGAAATACAAAGGCTAGACCACGTTGTCCAAATAAATTACACCTTGTGACAGAACATTTTCAACCTGAACTATTTTATGATTCTATTCAGAACCAGACAGAACTGGGACTGAATTTAATTTTACTCCACCTGTTTTTCTTCAGACTGTGCAATCTGCTTTGTTCCCTGCTGTTTTGTCTCCCATTTGGCTATTACTTCTCTGAAAAAACATGTTGGCCTTGTAAACTTGCTTACTCTCTTGACTGTATGCTTTTTTGTGTGTGCTCTTGCATCATGATTATTTGTGTATTGGAGCACTCTTGCATTTTCCATGCTTATGGAGATAGTAGAGAAAACTGCCTGGGGAATTTTCTGAGGAAAATAATTCTTAGGCTTTGACAGGAAATTTCATGATATGCTGGAAGCCAAATTCTATCCAGATTGCTCATCTGAAGCACTAGCTAAAGATTTGAAGATGCTTACTGGGCTTTGGATAAGGCTTTTGAATCCCGAGTTTTAAATGTAATGTCTTTGAATTCAGTGGAGTTACTCCACCTTGTCACGCAAAATAAATAGGTGTATTGACATGACTGGTGAATTTTGTTCCTTTGGTATAAAAATTCTGGTTCTTCGCTATGTGTTTATGTACTGTGCTGACTATTAATTTATATAAAAATTTCAAGCATTTTGTGCCTGTTCCAAATAATAACACTGGGGCACTGCAGAATGGTATGCAAAAGAATTATCTTGATGGTCTCGGAGCCCCTGTCCAAGCAGATCTTCAGGTATGGCAGTCTGTTGTCATCTTTTTTTACATGGACAATAGCTAAGATTGCTGGCAGGTACTTTGCAATCTATAAGCACCCAGCTGCAAATTCATGACGTCTCACTATTTTAGATAAAATGAGGATGCCTAAAAAACTCTGCTGAAGAGAAGCTGGAACAGGAAATAAAAAATGAGACCATGTGCTCCGGTGTCTTCTTCAGTCTGTTTACATCTAATAGATCTCACCCCTGTTTCCACTGAAGCTGATGACAAAATTGTTTCACTTAATGGAACGTATTTGTCTTAATCGTATCCTTGTTTTAATAATATGTTCTGAATCTATTATCACCTACTTCTAGAAATCCCCAAGAGGGTGAGATTTTGTTGTGGTGTTTGCTGTAAAAAAGAATAAATGAAAGCAAGTTTTTACCCTGGGCAGCTCAGAATTTCGGTGCTGTCATTTGACAAGTAGAGGAGCTGGGGGACCAGTCACTCCCCATCTCCCACCACCCAATTTTCTGTTGGTGTGTGTGTGTTTTGGTTCTTTTGTTTTGTTTTGGGTTTTTTTTTTTGGGGGGTGGGGAAGATTTAAAAGCTTGGAGCAAGTGGTAGCTTTGGGTCACATGGAGTGATTCTTTCTAAAAAAATATATATATATAAAAGTTTGTGATAACAGTGGATGAGATACAGTTCACTTAACTGTTAATGCAAAGCATAAATCGTGCAACTTCTAGCTTCTTATTCAGTCTTTATATATATATTATTTTTTATTTCCACCACTTTCCATTTCTTCTTCTGTTGTCTGTGCGTGAACATTTACATGAAACCTTTACCTTTCCTATCTTCTATTGTTCATATCATACGGTTGCCCCCAACAGGTACAGTTTTAATTTTTATTGTTGTTTTAGTAGAGACTGTGCAAGAGGTGCTGCGTGCCTATGCAGCGTGCTCCACAGCTCCTCAAGTGTGACTGTGCCACGAGCAGCACGGTGTAAGCACACGGCATTTTAACATCAGTCCATTACCTCAGAAGTGTGAAACCGCATACAGAAACCAAACGGGTATGAGGTTCAAAATGTACCTTCCTGTTTTTCTACTGTTTTCTGACTTGAGCTTAGAGTGTAAACAGACCTTTGTTTTTGTTCCTTTTGCTTAGCACATGTCTTTGTGGCAGCTTTCTCCATTCAATTATCAGCAGAGAAATGAGACTTTTTTTCCTTGAGCAACCCTGTAAATATGGCAAACTTCTGCCCTTGAAACCTGCAGGCCAGCCTCAAGCTCTTTGGTGAACCAAACTGACTGACCTCAAGCAGGAGTTCAAGGACGTATTTTTTTTTATTCTAATGAATATTTAAATAATATATATTTGTTTATTGTCCTGGCCTGACTCTGTAAAATGAAAGCGCAGTTTTGGAAACTTTCTTAAACACTCAACATCAATATTCAAGCAATAAGGAAAAAAAGCAGGAAGTCTTTTTAAAAAAATAATAAAAATCTTACTGTATAACTTGCATTTTTCAAGTTTTTAAAAGTAGAATCAGGCCTGTGGTGCTCACCAAAGGTCTGTTGGGTTATACATATACCGCTCCTTTGGAACTGTTAATAGACAATAAAATATTTAAAATCATGCATGGTACATACCTCACCTATACTTGTTTTCACCATTTCTGGCTTTCTATTCACTAGTATTGGTGAACTTTGGTAAGAAAAAACAAGTCGGATGAGTTCATACTAAAATACTGAATACAAAACTGTAATGAAGAAGTTCAGTTTAAAAGAAACGTATATAATGTAGGAGATTTGCCATCAGCTGAAATCTTAACCTCCACACTGGATGCCTTTCTGAAAAATATGCTTAGATTAGTCAGATGTTTTGGACTTGCTGGGTAAAATTCTTAGTTTATGCAGGACATCAGCCCAAGTGGTCATAGGTTGCTTTGTTTCTGATTCTTGTGTAACTACCATTGACTTTCAGGCTGTGGAAAACTGGAGGTTGTATGTATTCAGATGCCATATATATAAACTTGCTGCCAAATAATTGAGTAAAAATAGGGACAATAAAGATTGCAAAAGGAAGCACTCGGTGCCTGGTAAATGAGAGAATGCACATAGTATGAATTACATTCATGCATAGCCATTATGAGGTAGTTTTCAAACCTGAAATCACCATGATTTTACATATAATATTCCCATCATTTTACATACAATATTCAGTCCCTGTTCTAAAGGCAGGCTAATGCAGAGTTTCCCTACAGGAATCCTCTGTGGTGTTTGCTGTATTGCTGTGCAGCCACCAGTGTGTGTTATCAGCACAAACTGAAAGGGAAGAGTCATCTCTGTTCCACAGACCAGATCTGCAGTGGGTAGAGACTTTCCTGCATTTCTTAACTGTTATTTTTGTAATGTTAACATCCTTTTAGTGCAATTTGGATGACTCACCAGCAGGACTTTGGAGTTACCTTGGATCAACTGGTAGTCCAATAACCGGTTGTTATTTTGTCTGGACAAGTACAAGTGTGGAATGAAATCTAAATCTTGCTAGTCAGCTCCACTAATATTGATGGATATGGAAGCAGGGGGGAATGTGTTTACTTGGGGTCCTATTTCAGGCCTTGAAGGAGAATAGGTTTCATTCAGTAAGCCCAAACTCTTCCGCACAGTTTATGCACAAGTTTTCTTGTCTTTAAACTAGATTTTTCTTAACTTGCTCCTAATTTTGTGTGTCAGTCCTTGCAGCCACCCTTTGGTCAGCCTGGCTCTGAGCTCCTTGTTCAACTCTTCTTTTTGTTTCTCCTTCTGTCTGCTCTGAGATCACAGATCCCTTCCTGGATTGGGCAGTTGGTGTCTTCTCACTGTAAATGAGCTGCCCCCCCCCCCCCCCCCCCCCCCCCCCGATCCAACACTGTCTGTTTCTCACTCCACTGGTCATGTGTCCTGGACCTGTCAGTTGTAGCCCTCAGACTGTATAATGCTTGCTTTCATGTCCACCTTCACCTTTCTGTTTTCTTCTGTGGATTTTTAGATTATGCTCAGCCCCTCCTGATCTTTACCACTGGACTCTGCTACGCTGAAACCCCAAAAGCATCATTTCTCCAGACCTTAACCACCACCTCCTTCAGTTGTGTCCCCCTGTCTTCCTCCAGGTACCCCACTATTTTCAGTTCAAGGGAATATTTTTTAGACATATTGAAGCCCTTCAGGAATTCACTGGTTTAGCAAGAATAGACAGTGTCCTTGCCATCAGTTTCCCAAGTAAAGGAAACAGAAAGAGGTAGTTCATTAAGAAGTGAAAAAGTAAATCCAGATTAATCTGTCTCTTCTCAGGCTGGCATGAATTCAGATATTCTGTGGCAGTTGCAGGCAGAAGTTGTAAATGTATGGAACATGTTAAAATTTCCTGGTTTGAATAGTATACACAGCTTGAACCAGTGAGAGATGGCAGTTTGCTAAATGAAGAGGGAGTAGGAAATGTTAACTGCTAAAATACCTCTACGTACAAGTGGAAACTTCATTTTATTTTTCATGTGCAAGAGCTTAGTGTGGCAGAAATGAGGTAAATGTACCCAGGAACCACAATGACCCATCCTTGATGCAAAGGTTTCTCTTGTAAAATGTAGTATTTCTACTCCAAGGTCTAGAAATGTTAAGGGTGCTCAAAGAAAACATCAATAGAATTTGAGCTGTGCAAGACCGGTTTACTTCTGATGCCCCTTGTTCTTAGCAATAGCTGAGCTTTGAGCTGCTGCTGCTTCTTCTCTTTCTTCCCCCTCCAAATTTGGTTTAGGCAAACATATGGCATGGAAAAACTTCAGCTTTGTTAGTCTTACAACATTAGAAATTTGTTTTCAATTCATTACAAAGAGAAGTCTCTGGATATAATTAAAGGTAGGACTATGTTTTCCACTGTTGCAAATACCTCTTATGATCTTCCAAGCTAAGTAAAAGTAGAAAAAGACAGAAAATAAAAGAACAAAATCTTCTTGCATTCCAGTTTCCTGCCTTTGGTTACTGATTGGATGGATGGAGGGACATTTGTGTATGTATATGTACTTAGACTGACAAGTTGGCCCCATGAGCTCTTAAAAGTGATCTTCTAGGCCCAGCTTTTTTCTTTCCAAAAAACCAATTTGAAAATTCTAGGTTTATACATTTCAGTCTTTGCTTTGTATTCTGAAAGTCATATTAAAGTTCCTTGATTTCCCTCACCCCCCCCCCCCCCCCCCCCGACTTATGAAATGCTGAGTTCCATGACTCTTTGACCTCAGGTTGGGCACCCAGCAAACTACTGGTGACTTTAAAAGTTATTCTTTTTGTTAACTTCAAGATTGAAGAAAGCGAAGGCTTTCTGGCAGGTCTTTAAAATTTTTTGGTGATATCCATGCAATAGGATGTTGTTTTTTTTTCACTGCTGTGCAAGACTTATGCAGATAGCATCAGTAAACAGCAGCTGAAGTGTCAAAACTAGTTGGATTTCTCTTCCCCAAGCAGCCGTGTTGTATGTGCAAAGTGCCTGAAAGCTGTAAAGTGCTCTACTGTTGAGAGATTTAATGGCACATGGAGTTCAGCATTAAATTTTATTGTGAAGGGCTCCTTCAGAATGAAACAAAATAGATTATATTTCATAATCTCTGCTGTTTCAGGTTTTCTCTTTCTTGTGCTGCTTGCTTTGTTGGTGTTGATAACCTTAGCCAAATTTCTAGAAGGCTGAGGATGTGTCTTCAGGAAACACTGGAGAAAATCTGGTAAAAGTAACTTTACATAAGTATAAATAACATCTAATTTAAATATCCCTCGCTATTAAATTGCTATTCTTACACTGGGTACTTTGGAGGCATAAAAATGAGTTGGTTTTCAGTCATTCATGACCCCTTCCCCTTATTTTGGAGCAACTAATAGGACAAGAAAAGACATTATAGCTGAAGCCTCTGGGGATGAGAAGACGCTATAGCTGAAGCCTTCAGGGAGTACAAGGATTCTGTTACAGTCTCTGCTGTAATTGATTGCATTTGAGAAATGCCATGTGTTAACATCAGAATACATAGGTTTACATTGGTGGATGCATTTTTTCCCCTCTCTTTATCCTAGCTCTAAATTTTTCAGACATCCTTAAGGTCTGAGCTGATACCGCTAATTAGAATGCAGTCCATGAAACTGAGAAATGGTCTTGCTTCGGTTACAAATCCTAAGGGAAAGGGGCAATATGATCTTGTTGAGCGGAGGGTAGAATGCTGGAGGCTTCTTGGCCAGAAACATGTTTGTTAGTGGAGGGCAGTCCTTATTGCCAGTGTTTGTACTGGTAAACACTGCTGCGTATTTTTATCAGCTCGCTTTTTGACTTTCCCACTTCATGAGGTGTCTCTGAAAACTGCTACTTTCAAATGGAATAAGTTACAAGAATATTTGTAATGATTCCCTCTGAGCCTTTGCACTGCATGGGCAATAACAGCTATTTCTATTAATATGGGGGAGTTTCCCCAAGACAGTTATTCATACCTCTGCACAAATGTTTTTAGAAAGTCCTGCACAGTCCCTTTCTATATTGCAGTAAAAGTTTGTGGTTTAAACCTCTTAGAGGACGCTTATATATAATAAGACTGAAAATCCCCTTATGTGAATGCTGTTAGTGGCCAGATAGGTTCTTCATATTTTTATTGTAAAGCTGAAGAACTACAATGAGGTGCTGTTTGGCAAAGATGCTAGTTAAGAAAAAGGTTTATAAAGTGTTATGTAATCCATTCAGAAGCAATGTTTCCCTAAATGTCTTCTTTACATCTAGGAATAAGTCTGTTTAAACAGCTTATGAAGCCTCATGCTACACAAGCGTGATTGCTGAAGTTAATGAGCTGTTGAACCCAGGTACTACTCTATTTCAGTGGACAATCTAGAAAAATACAACCAACCCACTGTTTGTTCTAGATTAGTCCAACAGAGTATTGTCTCTAATTGACCAAAAATAATCCTTAGGAGAGAACTTTAGAAGATTGTATGTTATCTTGTGGAATGACTCTTCAAGAGAAAAAAAAATTAAAATCCTCGTTCTCTCAACACCTGCTACAAATTGATGTTCCTCTGATTTCAGCAAATTAGATCCTGATTTTTCTTTGACACAGGAGAATCAGATTCCCTTGTTAGATGGGAAAGGCTATTCTGGTAGTAAGGCAGAGAAAGTCAAAAAGGTTCATTTGGTACACAATGTGTCCTGTAAAAGTAACTGCAAAATCAAAACTATGCGAACCTGAGTTTTAGTTACAGCTTTGATACTGATCATCTCTGATTTTTGGTGAAAAGCTTCAACTCTTGCCCCTTTCCTGGCTTCTAACCGGCTTGTATATGCTGGCCTTGTCTCTGAGATTAAAATGTACCAAAGGGAGTGAAGCAAAAGTTGCAAACTAAGTGAAAGAATACTAAATCTATTTTAGTTTATATCTGTCTGACTTCCATTTGCTTAATTTTTTTCTTTTTCTCTTCTCATTTTTTTCACCAAATATATTCACAAAAGAGTGGAAAGCTCAGATAAAGCCTAGGGATTGTCCCTTGCATTGCTACAACTTTCCTCTGAAGAAAGTAAGTTGTCCTGAGATTTCTGCAGTTAATCTCCTGGCAATATATCATCCTACCTTCTGAAGTAAAAACTGGATGAAGTTAGAAAGATCTCAAAACCAGGAGAAGGACCACTAGGTCTGTTAGGGCCAGCAGCAATAATCTGAGCCAAAATAACAGTCCAGTTCTGTTGCATTACACCCTTGATCTCGGGGTGTAACGTTTGGCTTTTTGGGCTGTATCCAGTTACCTTGTGTCCTGCCTCATTGGAGATGAATGGCCGATGCAGTCTGAATGACGCCACCAGATCCTACTGTAATTCCAGATTATCTGAGCAACTTTCCTGTAGAAACTTCTGCCTGAGAAACTAAAAGAACAGTAGTGTTATGTGTGCCAGTGATGATTGTGTAACCGTTCAGAGTGGATGTATCTGTACTCTGGTCTCTGTGCATACCTAAGGAGTAAGAGTGCCTGAGCTCTGACAGTAGAGCTGCCTATTGACAAGTGCCAGCTGGTTGAAAATAACATTTTCACAGTATATGCTCAAGAAAATGTTTGTTTTTTTTCTTTTTAGTTCTTGAACATATTTACAGTATATTTCTCCAAAGATCATTGTTACTGAGTTTTGAAACAGAATATCACTACAACCTAGTTATTTTGAGGAACATGGCTTTTTCTGAAGTTCCTATTCCTGTTAAAATTAACTTTTTAAAGTGGCTTAATTGGCCTTCTGTCATACTCAATTTTACTCTAGGATTGCTCATTTGGGGTTCATTTGGATTGTCACTTGTAAAAATAAGACACAAATGAGGCCTTTGAGTCTATTCCAATTTTAATTTTTATATAAGGCCCTCAAAAGCCCATAGCAGCTAACTCTTATCTCGTGTCCTCTACTCAACAAAATATTTCTAACATTATATGTACCCCCTTATCAGCTATATGTAGTGAAATTAGGTACAGCTTTGGTCTTTGCTAGGTAAGCAATTACAATATCAGAATGTTAACACCGTAAGACATTTTATGGTGATAGAAAGGACAGTAAAAAAATGTATATAGATTTTCATTTACAATGTCTCACTAAGGTCTTGGCAGCTTCTGTTAGCTTCTCATAGCAACAGCAGTGAGAGAGAACATTTGGCTCTAACAGCAATATGATCTCATTATGTGGGACAGGAATATAGAGTGAAGAGACAAAACACTCTGTACTAATTTTAGGTTTCATTTGAATCTGTGATGTCTTTTAAATTTGTCTTCACAGCATCCTCGTTTGGGTTTAATCTCTTCAATAACATCTGATTTGAATGGATCCCTGGTGAACAGCATAGCTTCTTATGCTGCTTTGTTTCCTGTTTGGTAGTGGAAGGCTTTTACATTCATTTTGGTACTTTCCTCTTACTGACTTTTTGCATTAATATTGGTCAGAGCAGCGTATCATCTAAAACTTGCATGTGGGGAGCTGCATGTTCAAGCTGCCAGAGTCCAGATGACATTTTGACTGGACCCATCTCTAATGTTTTAATCCTATGTGTTTAATAACAGAAAGTAGGAAGCTATAAGCAGTACATCCTTGAAATGCTATTGATTTAGATTAGTAATTTGAACTTTTCCTTTTTTATCATCTTAAGACCCTTCTAGAAAATCCATACAAAGTCAGTGTAGTTATTCTAATTGTGTAGCATATTTGGTGTTAGCAATGGGTAGAAATTCTGGCAAACGTCAACAGTAGAGCCATACCCAAAGCTAGTCTAGCAGCTCGGTGCTGCTCTGATAGCTTGAAGAACTTAAAGTAGACTGATTTCACTAGCAGGGGATTTCCCAGGCACAGGGGAATCTGCAGCTGGTGCTCTCTCCATAGCTGTCTTGCTCCATGAACACCAAGCTGCAGCTGCTCATAGGGGAGCCTGTCAGGACCAGCCATCAGGCGTGAAACCTAGGGTAGCTTTGTGGCTGCTCTGACGCTTAACCGAGAGTTGTGCTTTTTGTAATCTGTCTGAAGCTTAACTACGTTAGAAATCCTGCTTTAAGAGAAGAAGTGGGGGGGGGGGGGGGGGGGGGGGGGACCTCCACAAATTTTTTATTGCAGTGATCCACAGGTGGTTTGGATTACTTGTGTATAATCTGAACTGTTTGAGTTATATAAGAAATATCTCCCCCTCATGCTCTACGATATAAACCCAACATAAAAGCTTAGATTTTCAGAAGGACTTAGGATGTTAGGCACATAAATCCCATCGAATTTTGATGGAATTTAGGGTATTATTTGGTCTCTCTTGAAAAATTAATTCTAAATCTGTGTAGGATTAGAGGAAACTCCCACTGTGAGCAAAACTTTTTTCCAATAATGCACACCTTTTCCTGAAGCTTCTAGCCACTGTTACAGTGTTCAAAATACCACTTCATGCCTGAGGAGTCTGGCAGAAATCTTTTAAAGTTTCCCTCAGTTCAGTAGGCTGCACACTGGTCTAATTTAGAGCAGCAATTCCTATTGCCCCATGAAACTTTGGACTTGCCTTTCATTTAAGTTAATAGTATAAGAATTTATATAACTATATTAACAGTTGCTTGAGGCAAAGAATATATTAGATAGAGGCTACAACAGTGGGTTTTCCTCTTATTTTTTTGAAATGGTAAATGAGATGGTTTCTGGTGATGTTTTAATTGACATTGCTGTAAAATGTATGCTTTTCTTAAAAAGTGAACATCCTCCTTCTTCATGACAACATCTCAGGCTTTCAAAATCCTAGGGGTTACAATAGCTGCCTTAAGCAATAATGCCAGTATTTCTTCATCCTAAGGCTCAGTTACCTCACTCAAACAACTGTCAGATGTCCTGCACTACAGAGCCAGCCTCTGTTTGGGCGCCTGCAACTGTGTATGGTCTCTGCTATCATTTCCTTTCAAGATAGGGCAGTTCACAGGTAGTGTTAAGTATTGTACGAGTCAGTTGCCACATATCTCTCAGCTGCAGACAAGAGCTCTGGTCCAGATACTACTTCAGTTTTATATTGCTATTAGCTATTGCTATCAGCTTGCAGCTCTTTCCCTGTTCCTCTCCTCACTGAGCTAGCTGCATTCCTGTCTCTGAGAGGAGGAATCTCCTGGTGCTGTTTGGCTTCCAAACTATTTACACTGAAACATCCTTGTAGAAATGGAAAGAAGCAAAGGTCACATTAACAGCCCCATGTTGAAGGTCAGCAATACCATGGTAACAGTAGAAATCTACCCAGCTGCCTGCAGAAAAGTTGAACCCTTTACGAATAGGAAATAACCCAAATAAACAGGGAGGTAGATAAAAAGCAGTATCTTACTTCTGAGCCACGCGTCAACTGGAAACGTAACATTTGAGAGCTTGTTGAGTATTTCCTATGCCTAACTTTGAACTGCACTGCTCAAAATACAAAACTGTAGCAAATATTCAGAAAAATAACTGCCTTGTAAATGTTCTCTCAACCTGAGGCTTTTTCTTTTACTGCGAGCATGTAATGCAGCCAAGTGTTGTTTAGTATCCTTCCTGTGCCTTAAAGTGTGACTTTTATGGGTGACGTTATGTTTATGGGTCTTTGTTCATCCTCGGCCTCATGTACCCCACTGCTGCTTCCTCTGAGGGTTTGCCGCCACACTGCGGGGTGTTAATTTCCTGTTTTGAGTCTGTCACAGACAAATTCAGAGCCTCGATTAAAACACAACACATAGATACATGCTGCTGACAAAGGCACTAATAAAACTCTAAAGTTTAAAGGTGGCCCTGGTGTTTCCTCACTGAGCAGCATGGGGACCTTTCACCTCTTGGAGACATGCTGTTTGCAAAGGTTTCTTTTCTTTTTAATTAGGGCTCGCCTGAATGAGTCTTAGCAAGCTGCTCTAGCATTTGGTGTGTTTGGTTTATGGGCGTATTGACTATAAAACATGCACAGCTCACTTGAGTTTGTGTTGTTTCTTTTTTTTCTTAAAAAAATTCTTATGAAACTTACAGGAACTGCAAAGAAAAAAAAAAAGGCTTAAACAGAAAATGTGTTGGTTATGATGATGGGTCTGGTGTGTATGGTCTCTGCAAGACACATGTATGGGTATCCAAATTTCCTGACCTCTTATCTTGGTCGCTGAGCCAAAGGGGAGGGGGAAGAGCCAACTTCTTGCTTTTGTGAAAATCCTTCCTTCTGCACTCACAACCAGTAGAGGAAGACTTGCAGAAATCATCCCTTGGAAATGAATTTCTGCAGGTTTTTTCCCCACTTGTTCCTCTAGCCCAGTTTGAAATGTCTTAACATGATTATTTTAGATCATCCTGTAAAGTTACATATCTAACAAGCAAAGCTCCTTTCCTGTCAATTAGCATGTTTTTTCCTTTTCAATTTCTTGTGTTGTTCCTAGCATTGCTGTGAAAACCTGTACCCCCTATATAAATACTGTACATGTGTTTCACAAGAGTGCATTTTAAAGTTGGATTTGTTCTAATGGGGGTCTTGATATTTTCATGTGATTTTGGGAGCTTTCTTTTTTTCTGTTCCAAATGAACTACTCCTTTTTTTCTGTATCCTAATGAATTTTAACATTATGAAGCATATGTGAAAACTTAAGTTTCTTTACCTAGTCATTCTGATGTTTGACTACTAGCTTGCATGTCTGCTACAGCTACTCAGAAAGCCAAATACCTCATCATAGAGTTCTCTCATAATCCAGAGGGAAGCTCTTGAGTTTCTCCACTGATCTGTCTTACAGATCTCTCTTGCAATATACCTGAAGTTTAACTAAACTTTGGCTAATTATATATGCAGAAAAAAATTTGTAGCCTGATTTCTTGCAGATGCAGCTGTGCCCCCCTCCCTTATATCAAAGAAAATACCAGCCATGTGGTCTTTATAGCCTTCAGATAGAAAGAAAGGTCTTTAAAGTCTTGTATCGTCTGCTTCTGCCCACCCCTCACTGGCTGTCTTTAAACCTGCCATGTCATCTTTCCCCCTTGCCCTCCAACGTTTGAGCCTCTGTGAATGAATTCCTTCTTGCCTCTCCTGTGTCCCTCCAGTGGTGCCTTGCGAGCCCTGTCCTGGCACCCAACTTTCCTTAGCCTCAAAACCAAGTCCTAGTGTGGCTGTGAGGATCACTTTGGGCCTGCTGCATGGGGAGGGCATCATGCTGGGCAGCGTGAGAGTTCGCCTGTTGCAGATGCTGCATATCACCTTGTACACATTACTTTCTGGTGGAGGAGGTTAGCTTCAAACTGCAAATTTCCTTTGCCTTTCTGCTGCCATGTTTCCTACAGCTCAGGTTCATAGACTTGTGCTGTGCCTGATGGTTTCCTGGACTGTCAGTATATGCTGTCTTGCAGTCGAAGGGAGAAACTACATCTGCGACTTGCTACTCCCTATTATCTGGCCAGTCAGGCCATAATACTTAGCTGGGGAGAACAGGAAAGGTGGTCTGGGTCACACTCTCTGTGGTTGAGTAAGTGACATCTTGTATTTCTAAAGATAACCACCTCTCCAGGCCCTGTGAAGCAAGGCTAAATACCATTTTTGTAATTTATTTTTTTTTAAAGCAGTGCCATGTGCAGGGTAAACTGCTGCAGGTTTTTCTCTGGATCTGACTGAATCTTAATCTAATCTCTTTGAGCTGCTTTACTTGTTGACTCCTCCCTTCAACTTTCTATCAGCTGTGCTTTGTCCTGAGACTTTCTCTTAATCTCTGTCCAGTTTGCTTTTCTCTTTGATATCTGTTTCCACCTCTCTCCATTCAGCTTACCCCATTCCATCTAAATCCTCACCCAGAAGGGGGAAAAAACCAAACCAAAACACTACTAAGACCTGTTGTGTTTTCTGTAGTTGTGTTTGGTTTTTTCTGCAGACTGTTACTGTCCTAGACTGCCCCTCTCTCTTGTCTGTTTATATGGCAGTGTGGACAATCCATGGATAGGAAACCACTCTTCTTGCAAAAGTTGAGTATGCTAGACTTCCTCAGAATTGGTGGATTTTTGGAGTGACACATGTGATTGTTAGTTTCATGTAAGGAGCTGGTATATTAGTACAGACTATGCTCTGCATGTTGAACAAAAATGGAGCAAAGAATGCAATACTACTTCTACATGGCTCCAGGCTTAGTTGAAGCAAGCTCTGAATTCAAGCTCTGAAATTCAAATTTCAACAAAAAAATTTTGTCTTACAAGTAAGCCTAATGTTTTGCTTAAGTGCAGACAGACCTTTGGTGCTTTTAGCTCTCTATAAAACAGTGCAAAAGATGGCATAGCCAGATATGTAGGCATTCCCTCTGTGCAGGGAGTATATTGAAGATGAAATGAGATATGATGACTCTGTTCTCCTCAAGCTGTAACTGGAAGGAGTAGGGAGTGAAATGCTGCTACAAAACTTAAGGCTAAGTTATAGCATTCCTAAGGCATTCTTAACTCTCCCCAAGAGTGAGTTCAATGTGTTTTGAAACTGTCTTATGTCTTGTCTTTACAGAAGCCATTTCTGCTTTCAGAATGTGTCATTGTTACTTGCTATGGCTGAGTTGACCTAAAGATTGGTAGGAGAATTAAGCTGTAAGTTTTCTGAGGCAGCAATTCTTTGACTCTGCACTATATAAATATCAATATGGGTGGCAGCCCATAAACGAGATCTAGGCATGCCTGCTATATGTATGATACAAGTGCTAGATGAGTGTTCTGCATTGTTCAGTCTTTTCTGTTCTGAAATGGTATATTTTTCATTGGTCATGCCTTCAAGTTTTTCATCTATGGGGAACAGTACTTCACAGTGATAAGTGTGGGGGGTGGTTTGGTATTTTTTTGGTGTGTTGTTTTGTTTTGGTTTTTTTAGAGCTGGATGTTAGCAGTGTGATAGTAGCCACTATGTAGCTGGGATGAGTTGTGCAAAAATAAGAAACATGAATCATGTTTTAAATGAATTAAATGTGATGAATTCCATATGCAGGATGTATATGCTTCTTTCTGCATTATGAGTAAGACACCGATCTCATGCAAGTCATGGGTTCTATGTTTTTTGCAAAACATCTGTGGCTTCTGACCTTTCCAGGCTTGTGTGAATATGAGTGAGAGCGCTGGTGTGCTCACAAACTGTGGAACAATCTTCACTGAGAATAACAGAGTAAATCTTGGAATGCGTGAGGCAGGAGGCCAGTGGCAACACTGGCACAACAAGAAGACCAATTTTCCAAGGCATTGAGTTGTTTTAGCTAGACCAACTGAAATGTAGGCATTGTCAGGGTTTTTTGTTTTCCAAGTTATGCAGCTGACGTTCCTTAAGTTATTCAAGTGCAAGAATTATACGAAAGTGATGCAATGAGATCATCCCAAGCTATTTCATGTTAAAAATCACACCTAGCACAACTGTGTCTGCAGTGCATGCACTGTTGGCTAATCTGTGAAACAGGTCTGTGAGTATTTGCTGTAAGATCTGTCGGTGTGAGTGACACAGAATGAAGCAGCATCATTCAAATCCTCTAATTTCACTCCCAGTAGTGGGGCATTAACAAATTCCATAAATGTCAAAGGTGTTTCTCTGTTCTGAAGTAATTTTAACTGCTCTTTGCTCTTGGATCCTTGCCTTGCTTGTCTCCTAGTTACACAGAGCTGCACTTTTCCTCTCTCTGCCCAAGAGTGCACATTCTTTCTCTGAGTTCCTTCCCTGTCTTACTACTTTTTCTTTGTTAAAGTGCTCTCTAATTTTGTTCACGTCTGTTTCTGCTCTTCCCTCACTTCTTTGTAACCAAGCCCAATCACCCCTTTCACAGCTAGCCTTCATGCTTCTATTTGTGGCACTTTAGCTGACCCTGTGTGTGGTGGTCATGTTTTCCTACTAAATTCTTTCCTGGCGTTGTCTTTTCTTTTTTCCTTTTTCCCAGAAACCTCCAGTATGGGCCTGTTGAAGTGAAACCACTACCACTCTCCCAGTTTGAAAAAAAACAAATAAGAGAAAAATTATACTAAACTAAATGTCTTGAGATGGCATCTCCCTTAGGTCGCCTCTGCAGAGGGGTCTGCACCAAACTCTCTGGTAAAAGAAAGTGTCTTCTGTGGTGTATAGATAAAGGCATTGATTTCTAAATGCTTCAGAGTTGATCATATCTCTGCCACAAATGCATGAGGAAAGACACAGTCCTGACTTGCTGTATCTGTGACAGGTTAGAGGACAGACTGAGAATTTTGTGTCATTCTGAGGAGAATGTCTTGCAGCATGTCTTCATCAAAGCTTGCTTGGCTAATGGAGATGTAGCACAGCTGTAGGGTATTTCTGCTTGCATGCTACAAGAACGCTGGTGGATACCTTATGTTCTTTCAATCCATTTGCACCTTGCAAGCTGAATTTAACAAAAATGTAATTGTTGTTTTGTAGCAGTCTAAGTAGGCAGTGCAACATAAAAGCCTAGTGCCAGGAAAAAATCACTGAACTTACAGAATAAACCTATTGATCTGTAGTTTTACAAGGGTCATTGCTTTGATCATGGGCAGGCTCAAGAAGGGTTGTAGCTGCTTTTCCTGAAGCCAGAGGCAAAATCAGACCCTAAAATTATTTGACTTTTTAATGAATAGTCATTTTTATAATAAGCTATGATATGGAAAAGGTTGCAACCCTTAAACTTACTCACTATGGCCCCCAGACTGAAGAAAGCCTTATAGCTGCTGAGAGTGCTTGATATTGCCCAATCAAAATCCTGCCAATATTGCTATGGCAGGAGTCACTAGATGGCAACATTACCTGTCCTCTTACAAATCCGTATGTATGGGTATTGTCCAGCCTTTGGAAGAAGCATGCCTTGTTCCGTGGAAATCTTTCTTTGTGCAAGCTCAGGCCAGCAATAGGGGTGAAGCCATCTTTATTTCCAACCCCTTTCTGAATGGGGAGATTACTTGAATGCTGATAACTGCACGCAGAGTGTCAAATGGTATACCCACCAATTTCTGTATACGTTACCATGCCAGAAGTAAACGGTAGGAGTGTTTGTGTATCCTACTCAGTAGTGCCTACTGTCAGTGGGGATGTTGTAGTGGGGGATGGATGGGAAGCAGCAGTCCATTGGAGGTGTTTTTGTAGCCCACACCTAAATCTGCCAGCAAATGTGAATTAAGACCCCTTCTAGTGCTTTGGCTGGAGGCTGCGCTGCCAGGGCTTCACATCTGCTGCCTCTCAGAAGCCGAGACTGTCCCTCTTCATTCTGGGCTCAGCAGGTTTTGCATGTGGCTCTGATTTGTGTGAGGTTGATTTTAGGTATGTACCATAGAGGTTATGTTAATCTACCAAAAAAAAAAAAAAAAAAAAAAAAATTGTTCATAGCGTTTCAATTTAGGATTTCAA
Organism: Falco naumanni; assembly: GCF_017639655.2. Lineage (NCBI taxonomy): Eukaryota > Metazoa > Chordata > Aves > Falconiformes > Falconidae > Falco > Falco naumanni. The sequence goes on from NC_054065.1 coordinate 19,371,516, forward strand.
TACCCCTATGAGAAGTGTGGTTAAGAATAGTGCTTGAGATTTAGCTGTTCATGGTTGATTGAGAAATTGGCTAGATAAGGTATATGATATTAATAAATGTGAGTGCTGGACTTAAGCAAAACTTAGGCAAAATAAGTTATTAGAACTCTGCAGCAATACTTTAACAAATATTTTTTGTAAATTAAAATTTTCATTGAAAAAGTTATGACTGGTTCACACAGGTTATCTGGAAACCACAGAGCTGCTGAAGTATGCAAAAAGTGTCACCTTCTCTCTGCCCTTTTTGCTGCAGATATTTCTATTATTAAGTGTTTTTATGAAAAATCTTACTGAAAAAAATCTTAGGGGGACCCCAATTCAGAAGAGTCTTGCTGATGCAGTTAATTATTTCCTCTTAATTTACGCCAGAATGCAAAATAAATACAGTTCTGAGAGTAAATGCAAAATCAACCAAAATTTCCTTTAACGAACTTTTATTAAAATATCACAATTGGGGGATATTTATTTTAAATAGTGAAACCTCTATAACGATAAAGAGTATTATTTGGAATAGATTAGTTGTTTTCTTTCTTTCCATGTTGTTCAAAGTTTCCCACTGCAATGAGCACATTGTACTTTTTGTTCTTGCAGCTACATATCCTACCAGGAAAGCCCATCCCAGGCTTATGTGTGGGACAGTCTTTTCTCAACTCCATAGTCAGCAGAGTAAGTCTGAGAAACATTAGTTTTTCCTCACCTGCATCATGTTTTTTATTTGTGAACTGATTCTTCTTGAAGAAAATGTAAAGGTCTATTGTAAGTAACAGACTCTTGAAGTGGGAAATGTTAGGCACAGATTCATCTTATAAATAAACAATAGAAGTGCAGATTATTTTATCTTATTTTCCCACCAAGGAGAAAAAAAAATCCCATACAACTCCTTTGGAGGTCATTGAATTTTATCCTATTATCCTGAAACAAAAAGAAACTTGTGCAATGTAAGCTATAGAGTAATATAGATTGATAGCCACACAGCTGTGCTCTTCTCCCCCTCCAGTCCAATAACCTCCTGTGCTGGTCCTCATCTCCACAGACTCCATGCATAGCCATTTAGGAATAGCATCTTAAAGGATTCAAAAGAATTTTTTGCTAGTAAGGATGCATTAAAGTAGGGTAACACCGGAGGAGATGCTATGTCTATGAATTGGCATGCTTCCTTTAGCAAGTAGTAACAGAAAAAGAGGGGAATTTGTAAATTTTTTTTCCCCTCTAAAGTGCTGAACACTTACTTTTTCTGGGAGGTAAACGCTCCATAAAGATAGCAGCTGATAATAAAACATTAAAACTATATTCATTAGCAACAACACCCCTATATGAGCTACTTGCCCTATAGTTAGTGAGCTGCAGGGTGCTAGGTCCAAGTGGCATTACCAAAAGCCTGTGCTGAGGACTGATGGGCCAGCTTGCTTTGCAGAGCACCGGGATTTTTCCTGACTCTTATTTGCACTTGGCGAGGGCCCCTGGTGAGCACTAGTGCTGCTGCTCCTCATATTGAGTGAGGAAATTGAAATGTACTCGAATTAGAAACAGATGACTGGAATTTAGAGATGAGTTAAAACTGCTCTAAGCAAAGGGCAAGAGTGATATAATTAGTCTGGCTTGTGACTTGTTTGCTTATGGTATGTATTAGAGCCCTTTTTTATAGCTTTAAAAAGTAACACAAGAAAAACAAAATTAGTGTAGATACAAACATAACTCTTGAATTTGAGCTTTACAGCTCACTCTTAGATCCAAAATGTCCTAAAGGAAAATGCCAAAGCCTGATTCTCTGCTCATCCAGGTCATGAACAGGTATGATTTCACTGGAACCAGTAAGATTGTTTCAAACTGAGATGGACATTAAAGGACCACAGTGAAATTACTTCTTCTCTGCCTGTTGAAAATTTGGTTAGCCTCCTTGCTTTATTAAGAAAATTAAAATACGTAACAGAATCTGCCCTCCTCAATTTTGTAGAAGCTTGAGTCACTATTTAAGCTGTAGGTCTTGGATCCATCTGTTTTACAAGCTTGAATTTAATGATGGACGACTTTGTTTCTGCAGTGACCTCTTAGCTTTTTCACCAGCACCCTTAAAGAATATTAAAATGAAAACCTTCTGAGGAGGAAAGTGGTCCCCACTGCTTTCTGGATACTTTGTGTGGTGCTGGCTGTGCTCCAGGAGGATGGCGATGCATCCGCTGCACTGTGTTGGCTGATGGAACACTGCTGCATGGCTCAAGGAGCCTGGGTTTTCAGAAGGCATATCACAACTGAAAACAAGATAGTGAAACAAATCCAGTAACAGATTAGTTCAGATGCTAAAGACAAATGGACCTTTTGTACCTAATGCTTGGTTCTCACCTTGTCCCTCAGAGTCCTTAGCTGTTAGCTGAGACTCACTGTGTGTTTCAATAGCATCAGTATGAATAGGTGCACTAAGGCCTCTGATGAAATGAACACAAACCCGCAGATAATTAATTCCTGTTACAGCTGCAGGAGTTGAAGTATAATTTGTGCCAAAGTATAGCAGAAGGACAGAGCAATTTTATTGCTGCAAATTGCAAAAAGTTCAGCAAGTTCAGGCTCCTTGTTTCAGAGAAGCATAGGTGAAAGGGGCAATGGGAGCAGAACCATCCACTTCAGTGCCACAGATTCATCTTGTTTGGCCATGATCCGTTTAAGTTAACGGACAGAACTCTGACCTCAGAAGTGACTATGATGGAAGAGATGCAGGTTACCATTTAGTGTATATTGCTTGCTTTAACGCATGGATACTGTAGCTAGGAAAGTTGTCCTGAAGTGGTCAAGTAGTTGTGTGTGTAAAATGTGAGATTATCAGAGAGGATTTTGGCAAAACTTGGGTGGAAACTTGAGAGTGTAGTTTCAGGGCCAGCACATTTTTTGTTGTAGAGTGATCTTCACAGAAGACCTTCTGGAGCTACTAGATGTTATTGTGTAACAGATTATTGGAGCTAGTAATGAAAATTATTTATTTGAAGTATTTCTATTTTCAGAAATGCAGTTTTGTTGAATTTGTGGTATTTCATAGGAACATAAAGGTTGTAAGCATTTGGTTTTTTCACTGGGGAAAATTTGATCCTTTCCATCCTTCGAAATGTCTGAATTTAGACTTTGTCTTTAAAATGCTAGAGAAGTTTTTTTAATGCCTTGCTGGTTTAGTGTAAGATACATACATCTAGTACTGTGTTATTTTTTTATGGCTATAAATTAACTTTATTTAGATCTTTCTAGACACCATAAAAACTTAAGCCTTTCACTTGGAATCTCTTTTGTTTCTCCCCTTGCAAAACAAATTCTGATTTCTGACAGGCTTTCCATATAGTAAGGGAATGTAGGGCATGCAGTCTGAGGTGTTTCTCTGCTCTAAGAAAGGGTGTGTGTCTACATGGGGGAAAAAATAGTTGCTTTTCCCATGAAAGGTATAGGGTGTTTTTGGTAGCAAGTTGAAGCTTGTTGCTGCTGATATGGAGTACACAGTCGCAATATTAACCTGTCCAGAGAGAAGGCATTTGGCTGGATGTATTGCAGCAGTGCTCATTGGGTTTGCTTGTTTATCCCTCAGCCTTTCTGCGTGTTTTCTGCCCTGTTCAGTTGCAGAAGTTACCAGGTTGTCCTGACCCTAGTACAGCTCAGACTCCTTGATGGTGAAGGACAGTCACTGTACTTCTCCTTTATTTTGCTCCATGCCCGGACTGATGTGCCAGGCAGCTGGTGTGGCCTGACACAGCTGAACTTGTACTACCCTCTGTTAAGGAAATGCTTGAGGCATTGTCAGCTTTAGGACAGATTTAAGTGTCCGTTGCGCTAATTAAGTTGTGCAAAGGAGCCTTAAAAATGCTAAAGAGCTGCGTGTCTGGTTGTTAGGAATTTTCCAAGTAATTACTAATGTTTGACATTCAGGAACTGCCAGTTTTTGAACTGCTGTTTTGTTATTGTAAAATTATAGTAAGAGATTACTTTGTCTTCATAACGTTCTCTAAAATTGAAAGTATAATTAACAAAAAAAAAAAATCAATTTTTTCAGTTTGATGCAATGAAGCATCTGCAAAAATACTCTAGAGGACATGATGATAACCACAATCTGCAGCTGTTGTGTTATTGAGAGCTGATCTCAGATCTGTGGTCAATGTTGATTTCAATTTTGTACTTCATGTAGGGATTCAACTTTTATTTATATAGTCTTATCCTAAAATGTTGCATCCACTCTTTGAAAATGGGATGAATTTGAGAGTCTAGAAAGAAACTTGTTATAAATTAGGTCATTTACTAAACAGTTCTTAATTGGAAAGTTCATCACTGTGCACTACTCTTGCACACAGGATCTCCAAAACAGAATAGCAGTTGAAACAGTACTTCACCATACTCAAATTTAATTTGAAACTTGGGGGCAGGCTATGTTTGAAGAGACATTTTTAGAAGCAAGGATGACTTGTTTCCATTACTTATCAGACTGGAACATGGCGGCAGGGTGCTTTCCACCTGAGAAATTGCCCTCTTCAGAGTTTCTTTTTTTTTTTTTTTTTTTTTTTTTTGTGATGATGGAGTTAGGACTTTAATGATCCTGGAACAAAGACAGCTTTAACTCAAGTTTGTACAATTAGGAGTCTGGGTTTGTAGCATTACTAATGATGATTACAGTGTAACAATTTATCATGGAAAGGCACCCAATGATTGTTTGGCTCCTTTTGAGAATCTCAATCCTCATGCATAGCTTTCCACTAGGAAACATCTGTTCCTGAGTGGTCTGACTTTGAACCTCAACTTCCTATCACATCCAAAGCAAAGATGTCGCCTGCTGGTGTTTATTAAAGAAAAAAAAAAAAGATAAAAGTATGCTTGGTTAATAATGCCATGCTTTGGGGATTTCACTTGTCATCTATGGGGTCATGAAAGAAAAACTTCCCCATGATAAGCTGTAATTCGGTGTGTTTTTTAGGTTCTCTGGTCTTTCTCTTCTGAAGCACAGGAGACTAACCACAGTAAAAGAAGGGATTTAGGCAGCATACGTTTTCAGGGATCTGGTTCATGTTTTCTTGTAGACATGTTTGGGTCTAAGACTGCCAGCTTTTGGGTCAGATTCCTTTTGTTTGTCAGGGTTTATTTAATATTTTTGGTTTTCTGTGCAGATGCACTGGACTGTTAATTCCTTGAATAGGCAGAAGGCTGGTCCAGTTCAAACAGAGACAAATTATATGTCTTTGCAATTCAAATACAAAAACTTAATTCATAGCTTCTAATCTGATGTTGCAAACTAATAAGACACTTTGCTACAATGTATGTATACTGGAATCTTGTAAGTGATGGGTTCTTGTGTTTTCTGCAAAACTGTCATGTAAACCTCCCTGCCACTTCTAGTCTGACTGGCAATCAAACATGATGTTGCTTCAAGCCTCTCCCTTCACGTGTGCTGAAAGGTCCAAAAGTTGCATGTAAAACTGTGATTAAAAACTTTCATTACACTTGAAGAAAAACATTTCCCAAAAGAAATGGCATGATTTTATGGAACAGTCAGCTACAACATAATAGATTTTCTGAGATTTGAACCTATCGATAAGGAAACACATAAACTTCTGCAGAGGTGATACTGTAGCACAGCTTAAAGGAACTGACAGAAAGCAAAAAATTGACTTAATGGTTTGCTGAGTCGTTGTATACTTCTGTTCTTCTATAAGCTTTCCTGTTGGAAGTCCAATTAATTTTGTTATACTCTCTTAGTCTATAGTTGTGTCAGACCAAAAACATCTATTTGAATAAAGACCTCTGAGTTGGAAGGTGTCTTCAGTATAAAATCTAAAAGTTGTCTAGATTTAGCTTTGGTTAAATGGGAACTAAAATGAAGTTTGTACTTAAAGTCTATTCACAGTCACTGTAGCGCATCAGCAGTTAAGTGCCTTTTTAGAGAGAAGTGATTTATTACTGCTGTATTTGAAAGGGATTTTGAAAGATGCAAGAGAAATAATTGCATAGAAGTAGAGTTAAATTTGTAGCATGGATGCTAATGCATAAAATCTGAAGTTTAGAGGCAAAAATGGATTCTTTGAACCCTGTGCTTAGAAGTGGAGTCCTTAGTGTTTTCTGTTTAATACAAGCAGTAAAGAACAGCTGCTGTTTCAATAAATAGGAGCTCCATCAAAATTTGAGGAAGTGAATATACTGTGCTTGAGAAACGCAGGACAAGAAAACAACAGGGATAGGAATTGTTTGCCTTTTACTCAAAACCACAATCATGGTGGGGATGGAGTGGAATAAAGGAGGAATGGAGCAGAAAAAGCCCAGAGAAGAAAGACTCTGAAACTGGCCTTTATGATACCCAATGTAGATGGACTGCAGAAAAGCAAAACCTGCAGAGGTAGTCTTTCTTCTGTCTTTTTCCTGCGTGATGGGTGCCAGTGCCTTTTTTTTTCTTCCAGTTTCTGTGCTATGTTCATACCTCAGGATAGATGTGCTTCTGCTACCTGCAAATGAAAGTAGCAGGTAAGGGCTGTATGAGAATGCGCACAGGGGTGAATAAGGGCTGTATGAGAAAGCACGCAGCTGGGCCAGATCCCCTTGGTCCATTATATTCATTCAAAACTCAGTGTCAAAATTTCCCTCTGTGTAATTGTTACTGGATCTCCCAATTTTTTTTTTATTTTTTTTTGTGGGGGTAGGGTGGGCAGGCGGGGGTGCAGAGAAGAGGGCAAAACCCAGGTTGTTACTCATACTGCCACCCTGTTCTCTGGGCATGTTTAACCTGAGCATCTCTTCAGGTATCTGAAATGAGCAGTGATCAGGTTTACTGCGCTGAATGCATTTGCTAATATCCAGTTTCTTAACACTTTGCTGGAGTTCTTCAGAGATTAATAGATAAACACAAACCTACTCATGCTTGTACAAGAATCTATGCTTTTTAAATTCTATATAATATCACCCTAGGGAGACAGAAGGAATGAAACTCACTGTCTAATTCTCGAGTCAGTAATAGTATTTTTGAATTATTTCTCTGTAAGCTTTATAATCAGTCTTTCAGTACTACTTTATTACAGCTCATTCTAGATTTTCAGTGGCTCCTAATGTCCTTGCCACACTATGCCCCATGCAGGTCTATGATCTGCAGGGGATTGTCTATCGAACAGAGTTTGGCTCTGTATTTTTACAATCTAAAAGCTTCTCTGTAACTACTTACACAAGAAATAGCACCATCCCTTGTTTTCTAAGCATAATAAAAGACTGAATGACTAATGAATTGCCCTTTTTTTTTTTCTGGAGATGTGAAGAATCAAAATTTGTCTTTGTCGTTAGGAAGTTGGATTTTATTGTAGTTGTAGCATTGACTCAGGTTCTTTGTGAAGTCTGTGAAACACTTGCTGTGATTTGAAAACCATCATTCATGTTTCATGTCCCTTCAGTACAAATTTGGTTCTGCTATCAGTATGTCATCTTTGTTCCTGTAATATCTCATGGATTATTATCAATGCTTGAAGAGTCTGTCAGCTAGGAGTATAACGGATCTGTTGCAAAATGGTGCATTTTGAATTTTCCTGGAAAGTTTTCATCTACCTCTAGATAAAAGTTTATTTTTAAAGTCACTATTCTCATCCCTCTGACATCCAGGTTGGTAAGTAACCTGTTACAATTGTTACAGAGAAAGAATAACTGTAATACAGGAGGTATGAGACATAGCAGACTGGATGATGGTAAACACCAGTTACCAGTCAATTTATGTTTTAGTTACATTGACTGTCAGCTACGTGACATAGTAGCTTTAAAAGATTTTTCTCCCAGATATGACCTTGGACATATGTACTTTTTTCCTTGTAGTGTAGTTCTCGGCTTTGCTTTGTGCTCAGAGCTGTGCCATAGCAGTTTGCTTGAGACCTTATGGCAAAATAGGGAAAGACAAAGATTGTGTTTAACTTTTGTTGGCCACGTTAGTCCCAAATGGCTAAACCTTTTTCTTAGTCATGGAGGATCAAATCCTGAAGCAGCCCTCACTTAAGGAAAGTAAGGAATCTTAAGTCATTGGACTGAACCCTGAATTTTGTGAGAGACACTTGCTTTGGTTTGTAGGACCATGCTGGAAACAAAAAGACTTTTGGCACAATACAGGACTGAATAACAACTTTGAGATTTGGCCCCTAGGAATTTCCTGTTTAAAGAATGCTGGGCTTGGCCATGAACTTCATATATGTGGTGCACACAGCACCAGATGCATGTACTCTTTTGCAAAGCTGAGGGAACTGAAGGCACTCCTGGATTTTAGCAGGATCTGCAGAAGCTCTGACAGCTGATAGATACTAATGTATCTATAGCTTATGAGTTGCGGTAATAACATACACAGTACGGCATAGCAATCAAGTATAATCTGTAGCTTTACTTAGGATAGCTGGAGTTTAAATATAACTCAATACAAAACATTTTTTTCTGCTTTTTTATTTGCTGTGTATGTAATTTTGAAGATATGGAGCAGAAAAGCGTGATTTAAAATTCAGAAATATGTGTGTAAGTGTTCTGTGGTTCTTCGAAATAAAGTAAGAAGGATACTGCAGGATAATATTTACCTCATTTAAACTTCTTGATCCTAAGTCACTGCAGAAGCTGCTTTGGGATCATCACCTGAGTATCTATTCTTTAAAAAAAGTTTTCATCTGATTACAAACAAATTCCCAGATATTTAAAAGCACATCTGGTATAGCACCAAATCCAGCAAATGTTTAAGCAGAATTGACAAAAAAGCCCAACAAAGCCACCAGGAGAAACTGTCACCCAGCTGGGACAGGAGGAGCTAATGGCCAAAGGCTCAGCATAGAGGGATTTGGGTAGGACTTGAGAGTGCTTCTCTTTTGTGGTTCTTGCAAATGCCCAAGTGTAGAACCTCACAACCTTTCCACTCAGCATGGAGGTATCAGATGTATAGATTCCCTTAAAATATATGGCAGATGTGCTTTGCACCTGCACAGTATGTTCTAGGGTAGGGCAACTGTTTCTGTTGCATTATTCCAGGCTGATTGGTTGGGGGGTGGTTTAGGGCTTGGGCTGAGCAGCTTTTCTGTAGCTTCATCTGGTTCACATTTCTAGTACTAGTTGTTTTGGTTTTTTTCCCAACCAGCTTTGTGTATCTCATAATTATTTCCCTAATATGTTCATTAGAATATTAATGGACTCAGCTGAGACCTCAGACAAGCCAGCGGTTGTGTATGTGTACACATTAGGTACATGCATGCACTACCTTGTTATGCATGTGTCTCATTACTCAGTCATCAGAAAAAAATAGATTAATGTTACTTTGTTTCTTCTTGGAAAACTTGTGCCAATGTTTCTTACTACATTGTGTTCTTTAGGCTTGTGGTACCTGCTGGTGTTTGGCACAAGTGGTCCACAGCTGACCTCCTGCCCGAATAAGTGAAAATAAAACATTTGGAAATGGTCTGACATGTATGATTACGTTACTTTTAGGGCTCCTGGTGGCCTTTTCAGTTCAAAGCTTGGGAAATGACCATTGCAGACCTGCTTACAAATTCCTTCATTGCCTATATGATACACAGATAGATGCTAACAGGTGATAGTTCCTGGTATCCTCCAGTGCTGTTACTTTTATACTCCCTGGCTCTTCTCCTGCTTTTTCTCACTTTCAGACTTTGCAGTCTTTGTTCTCTTTTGTGCTTTTGAAGACATTTGGAATTGCTGAATCTTTCTAAAGGAAACTTGGTCCCTACTGGCTAAAATTAAACTAATTTAAAATATTAAATAATAAATATTAAACTAATTAAATATTTTTAAAGTGTTCTGGATGATATTCCTTTTCCCCTTAAGTAAGTAACAGGTTTAAGCATGTTTCACTGTTAACCCTTTGTGGTAGGAGGAGGAAAGCTCTACCTCTGTTGGGCTGTAGTAATAGTGGGATCAGCTGTAGTATGTGATACAAGGCAGGTGTGGTTTCCTACTGACTGGACATGTTTCAGGGCTGTGAATCCCCTTTAGAGATGATCATCTTGCATCACCTCCTTTTCAGCATTTCCTCTTGGCTAACTTGGGTCGCTTCCTGCCTCACACTTTTTGTCTGAATTACCATCTTTGACGCTGCTTTCTTCTGATGTGCTCTACAGGGATCGTTGGGTCCTAATTGAGGATTTTGGATTTCAGTAGACACAGATTGATTTTTAAGCACGGGGCTGAGCATAAGCTCGCTTACTGTTGAGTCAGGCAGCCTTGAAAACTATATTACCATTGGATGAAAAGTTGTTTCCGCTGTATGTGTACTTGAACTGGCAAAACCTCATGAGTACTCAAAAAAAAAAAAAAAAAAAAAAAAAAAAATTACTCTTACCCAACTGCAGGATGATAAAGCAATCTAATTATTTAACAAATAATGTCTTTGGGCTAAGCTGGGTATGCTTTTCCGGACAGTATCTCTTCTCAGATATTTACTGATGCCTTGTCCGTGCTTACAAACTTTGCCAACACTGGCTGAAAGCTTTAAAAATATAACAAACAACAATTAAAAAAAGTACCCTGGAACTATGCTTAGGTTAAGCGATGGTGGCTGAGAAGTCCTTTTGCCGCTACTTCTTACTTTGCTCAGGCAGTGATATATGTACAGAAAAGGACCATTTAGCAGGTGTCAGCTTTACCTCCACTTAAAGGATTTGACAGTGGAGAGATAGGAGCTCTGCTTAAACTATCTGCACATGAAGGTTAGATTATATAGGGTTTCAAAATGGGTCTACTAACTTGGTTGAGAAGGATTTCTTCCACCCATGGGTGCATATTCAGGGTTTATGAATAACAAAATGACTGAACTGCACTGGACATAATGCATCACAAGGTACACTTATACATTCCACAAGCAAAAACAACAGAAGGCAGGAGCATAGTGAAAGAGGAAAAGGAGCGAAAGTCAGTTCCTTGACTTATTGCACCTTCAGGTGATTTTTGTAGGTGGATAATAATATTGGCACCAGGCTTCCTTGTTCCTATACTTGTCATCAAATATATAGAGATGTACTGAAAACATGAAAGAGGCTTTTAAAACTGGGTCTATTTTTTTGAACCCTATTGAAATGTGAGAAGTAAAATAAATAAAGGAGAACTAGAGAATTAAAGGAAACAAGGAACTGCAGAGAACCTGAAGGATAAATGACAATGGAAATGGAATAATATTAAAAATGGATAAAACAAATGGCTGAGAAGGTCCACATCAGTATTTTATATATCCTTCACAGTGAATGCAGGGATTCATTGAGTACTGCACCCTCCTCCAGGGGTATGTTCTAGTTAAGTATTATAATTGTCTCTTGGTTTTCTCCCCCTTTCCCTCATAGGAGAAAAGCAGCGAAATATGGTTTTCTGGCAAAATCTTTAGTATGACTCAATAAAATATTTGCTTTTGTTCTTTTTTCCTGTCCAAATTTTAGCGACGTGAGACCTTTCTTCTGGGAATGTCAGACATGGGTAGCTGAGTCATACTGAAAAAAAGGGAAGTACAGTTGACCTGCCATTGTTAAAAGTGCCCTCATCACAGCTGTTTTTGTTACCCATATGAGAGCTTTTCTTTGCACTACTATTCTTGTCTAGGTCTGCCCACTTAATTGTGTTGAAAACTGGTCCCTTTCTGTAAACCATCTAAACATTCATAGTACAAAAACCTACAGGTGGACTAAAAGCTTAGTTGCAAATCCAAAAAGGTACTAAATATCCAACTTCTGCTTTCATAAATTTCACTGAGGATCAGAGCCCTACTGTGAACTGGAGAAGCAGCGTCAGTGAATGCTGAATTGGCATCATCCCACACCTGAATAAAGCTGAGAGGCTGAGGGCGGTGATAAGTGGGTTCTACTTTCCTGCCTCCTTGCACCGTCCCAGGGCTTGGGGACCCATGACTGTCACAGTGGGATCCAAAGAGGAGTGCGCTTCAGAGGTAGATCCCTCCCTATATTGCCTGCATTTCCCACAAGTCCCACAGTGAGTTCCTCTTGTCATTAATACTGGAGTGCTGTGTCCATGCTTTAGGTGTCTGTCCCTAAGAAATTACTCTTAATAGTAAAGAGCATCAGCTATGGTGAACTATCCAGATATGTTGTATGTGCAGCATTGAAGAAACTCATTTGCTTTTTCACGTGATGCCAGTATGTGTAATTTATGTACAGCTGGCTGGGAGGAGTTGAAGACCACAACTAGGCAATATAAACCCAAATGTTACTTGTGTGCAGTTCACCATGTAACAGCGTCTTAAAATAATGCATAGACAGAAAAAACGGCCCCCAAAAGAAACAAGAGTATGACAGAGAAAGATGAGTCATGTTACTGCTAGACAATACTATTGATTTGTATTTCCTTCCACTAACAAGTGGCAATTTGGTTCGAAATTCAAAAGTGCTGTGAGAGGTTAGCATGAAATGTTATACAAGAAGAGAATTATTAGGATATTTTCAAGTTAGAAGTCTTAGCTTTTGGGGTGTGACATTGCAGATGCTTTGCAACAAAAGGGTAAAGAATATAAACTGTTGACTTAGTTTTTTAGAAACTTTGTTTTGTTCATGCTTTGTAAACCATTTAATTCCCACCCTCTTACCTGCTTTTTCTAAGGACTTCATGGGTGCAATGGTGTAAAATTAGCTACTGAATCTTTGGAAGGAAGCTCCAGGAAACAGATGATACGCTTTCAGACTAGACTTTCAAAACACTTCCCCAGCAGATCAGATTTATTCTGTATTGGATATTCAAAAGGGAAGTAGTAAATTATGTTGCTGTGTCCCTTGGCTGAGGAACAAACCAATTTGAATTGAATGCATTATGCTGGAGCAGGGAATGCAGTGTTTCTCTGGGGTGGGCTGTGGATGAAGTCGTTCACTTTGTCCTAGATTCTGGAGTGAATGTCCAGAGAGATGATTTCACGTAACACTATAACGAATGACATTTGGAAGAAGCTCCTTCAGGAATGCTAAAAAAATCTTGCTCTATTTAGCCTTTTTTCCTATTCTAAACAGGTCAGATGGCTTGACAAGGAAGAATTTGGGGAAAAAAACACAACAAACTGGGGGGTATATCCTTGCATCTGTATTAGGTATGTAGGAAATTATTGGCATGACGAATTCCTAGACCTTCATTGTCATGGCATCTTCGGCTCTGTACTTAAGAGTAGCCTTTATTCCTTCCTCAAGTAGGCATACCAAGGACAAGGTTTATCCATGTCTCATGTTTTTCCATGCATTAGTAACATCCATACTCATTCAAATGTGTTTTTATTCCATATAACATGACAGTGTGTGGATATACTGAATCATTGCATCATTATCAGGAAGGGATGGGGGTTCAAGGCACACTATTTCTGACCTTACACCTCCCAACACAAATGGCTGCTCTAACTACAGGTTCTGGTCAGATCTCAGAGGTCATATGGGAAGAAAGTATTTATTCCTCCTTTGAAATAACAGATGGGATCTGAATACAGGCATACAGATCATGGTGTACCCTCTTAGTACCTGCACAAGAGGTCAGGCTGTAAGTGAACCTTAAGGTCACTGAAAGGGACAGGTACAAGTGTGGGTATGCTGGCATAAGGGGTTGGGTAACGTGGTTTGAAGTAAAGGTAGCCAAGAGGATTATCTGAAAAGCTGGAGGCCTATACATCTACCCTCTCACTGTGTAAACTTATCTTCATTGTCTAATTTTGTTTGCGTGCGGGTTTTTTTTAATTAAAATCTCAGTTGTTTGATATTTACCATTTTTCTGCATGTGCTTTGACTTAGAAATATGCAAACCAGTTTTTCTTTGATAAGAATCCTCAAGACAATTTGTATGCGACTCAGTTTCTTGATATTTTTTATGCTGTGTCTGGAAGCAGATTCATAGGTTTTTGAAGATGGAGAGGACTGCTGGGATCACCTAATCAGATCTCTTATGTAAGACTTCCTTGAATTATTTCTGTCTGGAACCAGAGGAAGTCTTTCAAAAATAATAAAGGCAAAAATCTTCCAGTCTTAATTTTAAATAGAGATTTCCTTTATCAAAAATGAAAAAGAAAAAAAAAAAAAAGCTTTGATTTGTTGAGTTTGAGAGTCATTCAATCTGTAACATTTTAAGGTGGTTTAGATTGTTAATCTTCTTAAATTATAACCTCAGTAACAAATTTGGCTCGTGAGCAATAGGGTTAGGAGAAGCCAGCATTTCCTATGGATATGTAGCCTTTAAACACCTCTTGCTCTTTCCTCCTCCTTAGTTACTCCTAGATTCCCTAACTCAGCAAGACACTACTATGCCATGCTAATTCAGAAGGGTGTATGTGGTAACTGCCCAGATGTCAGGTGGACTTGCCACTGATGGTTTCTGCCTGCTTTTTCTCAAGTGGAAAGCACTGAATAAAACCTCTTGGCCCCAGATTTTTACAAAACTTGATCTTTGAGATATCTCTTCAGCTTCTAAACTTGAAATTGCCTACCAGTTCAAAGCTGACTAGGGATAGGTACAGGCAGAAAGGGAACAGCCAGATCGGTGATGGTCATGTCTGAGCCCCATTCCCTTCTATGTCTAGCTGACACCTGGTAAAATATTAAATCTGGAAGTGTGAAAAATGTAATAGTTTTAATTATGGTTTGAATTGAGCCCACAAATTCAGATGTTCCCTAACTTTATCTTTCATGTGAGGTGTAAACTTTGCAGCTGGCTCCAGTTCATGGAGGATGTGAGCATTATCATCTTTGGGAAGTCTGAAACTGGACTATGTATGCTGGGTTCTTTCTAATCATATTGTCCACGTCTTTGCCAATACAGTATGATTTTCTCTCTGGGCTTTTCCATGGCAAACGGAGTATCCCATCTTCCAAATTTGTTTCCAAAAGCCAAATGTGTTGTATCATTTCATTTAGTGAATCTAACATAAATTGAGAATTCAGTACCACATGGTCATGGTAGACATAGAATTTCACAGACATTAAAATGTTTTACGGCTTTTGGTTTTGCTGAGAACTGTAATTTTAAGAGGCACCAGACATTAATGAGCATGGAAACTAAACTGCTGCTATACTGTGGAAGGAGAAATTATTCCTCCAGGTCATGGGTGAAGTGATGAAGCAAGAAACTGAAAGGAGTCGACAGCACGCTGCCCATTGGCAATTATTTTTGGACTGTGGCTATAATGATTTTCCATATGTTACTAAAAAGACCTTCCATCCTTATTATAGACAGAACTGGCAATAATAATAAGAATTCATCCCATTACTGAAGGTAGAGTCTATTTGGGCAGTTATCAACATTCATTTAAACTCCTCTGCTGGAGATTTAAACTGGCACAGGCAACTATTACTGAGGTCGTAAGTGAGCTGCGTTTCTCTTGCCCTAAGATGGCTAGCCAGTCTCTTGCGCTGCATGTGTACACGCTATTTTTACAGTACTGTCTATTGTTGCCAGTGTTGATGATCCAGAGCACTCCTGCCCAAAGGCAACAGGCTGTAGGAATGTAAACTATTTCATGAGTCTTTGCCTTTTCACACACAGAAATAAAAGTAATAATAGCCTTGGCTGGCTTATGCAGGGGACCATTAAAATAATCAAATAGAGAACATTGAACTCACATGTTGGAAGCCAAATTATGAATGGAAACTTGATTAAAAAATAGTTGCTGTCATGTCCAAAATAGCAGAAGGCAAATGAATGTTTCTGCCACTGCTGTTAGAACTTTAAACACGCTTTTGCATCTACAATTTAATCCAGTGACAGGGAGACAGCTACATTAACAAGAAACAAGTGCTGTTATCCCCTTTCTGGCACTGACTTTAAATTCAGTCGTGTGAGTTGTCCCATGGTTTGAAAGGGAACATGCTCATGCTGAGCATGTGTGATGATGCCATTCTGGATTGGGTCCTATGTACGTACAGGTAAGCTAGGCTATATGGGTCATAAGACCTGTGGAAGGATGTGTTATGTTCTGAAGCATATATGGAAAACTTACTTATCTCGCTTTGCTGAGATCCAACATATGTTATCCTAAGGAGGAGCTGTCTGTGCTTTGTGAATTTTGGATTCCAGCTTTCTTTTGAAGTGGAAATAATATGTGAAACTGGTATTTTGGTTTGAGATCAGGTGCACGAGAATTACTATGACTGTAAACAGGTTGACCATTTTTGGATCTAGGGTCTAGCTATGCTTGCTGAAGACACTAATACCTCTAATGCTTCAGCACAGCCCACCAGTTGCAACTTGCAGTGTGCATAGTTCTCCACAGAGACATAAAAAGAAACTGAATTTGCTTGTAGCTTTACTTTTGTGGGTCTTAAGTCAGTAATTGCAAGCACACAGATGGTGATGAGCACCACAAGATGCTTACATTTTCAGCTTGCCTGGCTCTTGACAAAATGAATACTTTTGTACAGCTTAAGCAACTGGATTTCTCTTTGAAATCTGTAACTGAGCTAGAATGCTAGAAATTCAATTTCAGGTTAGTATTAAAATATTGATGTAATTGAAGGATTTATTTTTTTTCAGCAGGAACCATAATGCTGCCTTTTCCCTGTGCTTGTATGGGTGTTCAGGTGGTTTGGTTTTCAGATCCTGTTTTTCACACACAACTGTAACGTACATGGTTAGATCTAAGCAGTATGAAGGTGTGGAAGAGCAGCCAAGAGCAGAGATGTCTTAAGATGACTTGTGCAGTATTGTTGCTGAGTGTGACCACAAGGTCGTGTTCATGCTGCTTCTGGTGACAAGTCCTGTTTCAGAGGCTCTGGTTTCTCCTTGGATGGTGGCTGTGGGAGGGAAGGCTAAAAATAGCTAAAAGGTATTGTATAACTTTAGAATAATTTATATCATGAATTTGCTGGAGTTATGACCCTGGTTTACATGACATCCTCATAAGGAAGTCAGGGAAACAGAAGATGAGATTCAGTGACAAAGTAATTGGAAGGAGGAAGTTATCAATGATCCTTTGTCATAATAGTGTGCCCCTGAGCAGGGCTCTGTGGAGATCTCTCTGGAACTTGGTTGTTGAAAAATTACACAATCTGCACAATGTCTTTTAAGTCTGTAGATAACATCCAAACCAAACCTGCTGAAGAATGACTAAAATTTGAAGAGAAATTGAAGAAACAGTCTGAAGAAATGGGATGTAGCTCAATAGCAGTAAGCGCAAAGGAGAGATGACTTGAACAGGCAGCAGCACAAATGCAGGACAGAACAATGTAGGTAGCTGTTTAGTAGAAAAGTCTGGTGCTGTCATGGCTATGCAGCTGAACAGAAACCAACAGTGTCATGTGATTGCAAGAAGGAAAAAGCAGGTGCTAGAAGGGTGTAAAAAGACACGGCTTTGCAAGCTGCATAAAATGAGCCTTCTGATCTCACATGACCCTCCTGGGTTTAAGTTTTGGGTGCAGATATAGATCAGCTGGGGAGAAGAACTAAAACAGAGTTTTAATAGATTAAAAAAAGATCTGCTTGGGGTACTGAAATCAAGCTTTCTTTACTTACATGAGAGAAGAATAAGAGGAAATCCTAGATTTGAAGTATGTACCAAGCAGCTGCGAAGAGGCAGGGATCAGTTTGACAACCATGTCCCTGATAGTTAGGGGAGGAGTTGACGGACATAAACTAGCACAAAAAGGCTGAAGTCATTTTTCCACTGGTAAAGACAGGCAGATGGTAAAGCAGTGGTAAAAATTGTCTGAGGAAGCTGTAAATTACCTCCAGTGATAGAAATCCATGAGGCAGGAAAGACATAGGTAGAGTTTATCTTGCTTTGGGGCAGTGGAATAACCTGAATGGCCTTTTGAGAACTTTTGTGGGCTAATTTTTCTATTATTCTGTAACCTGTTGCCCATACTTTTTGAGTAGTAGTGTTATTGGACAACCAAACTCCAGAAAAAAATACTGCTTCATGTGCATTTTGGATGAGACATAAGCTGCTATCTTCCACAAGTTACAGCTGATGTCCCCAATGTATGCTGATTCACTGGCCATGTCCAGAAGCTGTGCCCATTGGCACCATGTTTTCAGTCGAGAAAATCAATTACATTACATACAGGGAAAGATACAAGGAAAGTGTTAATTGAATGCTTTCTTTCAGGACCTAATGGATCAAAAACGAGTTTGTTACTTTTTAACCTGGGAAAAATATCTGTATCCAGAAATACTTGGTTACTTTGACATTTATGTGTTGACATTTTATAGAACTAATAACATGTCAAGCCAATTGTAATCCTGTTTAAATTTGGGGTGAAGGGTGTTAAAAAGACTAAGAATTGTCAGAAATATTTGATTCTTGACCTGGTCCAAACAGATTTAATTTGAAGGACTGCGTAACTACTGTTCTTTCATTGTATGTACATCATACCTTTGCTAAGCATGTATTTGTGGCAGCCATCTAGGATGACCTCTGTATGGGAGCCTGATGATGATCTGAATAAAAACGGGATGTAATCTGACATGCAGTATTAATTAGTGAACCTGCAGCTTAATGGATGCGAAACCCAGTGTTTCCTGCAATATTGTTTCCAGAAGAATGTGGGGGGATGATAAAATGCTTAAGCACAGAAGAAAACAGTGCATATGTGCTGGTTCTGTCTTAAAATGAAGACTCATAAAATATCAAGATGAAAAGAACTGGAGAATGCTGTATGATGCATTCAAATGGACTCCAAGTAGAAACATTTGAATCTTTCACAAACCAAGCCATGTTTCTTGAGTTTCTGCCATATTCCCTACATTTTTAATCTATGCAGAACGAAGTTGCCTAGTTATAGTGCCTGCAGCAAATTTGTCACTTATTTCAACAAAGCTTTGTATTCAGGTTAAAGGTAGATTTGCCATACCAAATCATGAGTATGATTGCCTGTGGTATACCAACTCATGACGGCACTGAGTGCTGGAACGAAAAGGGTTTGTACTGAAAGCTGGTGTTTGAGGTGGTATGTGTGGTGTGAGAGGCAGTTTGCTGGAATACAGTTGCTCCTTCACAGACTCTCCCATATTGTTTTAGGGATACTAACCTTCTCATCTCTTGATCTCTTTTAAATATTTGCAGATTTATAGGCAGTATGAAGGATATTTTGCTCTTTCCAGACACACAGTGTCTTTTCTCCCCTATGTCTGAGGTCCTTATATTTAAAGACAAAACCGTATAGGCTGAGAGAATAGTTCATAGCTCAGTATGTGCATCCTTAGCTTGCTGCATGTCACTTGATCATCCTGGTCTTATGCTAGAAACCAGTGTGTTTTTCAGAATACAGGTAGATTTGTGCTAACTTAATGCTCATTTATCTTATGGCTGCCTGATAATTGTAGTGTATTTTCTACAGCAATGCTAACATATAGCTAGCTTAATGACTCTGAATGAGCAAACAAATCCATCTTTGAGAGCTGGCAGAACAGGACTGCACAGAAAACTGTTTGTGCTGATGCTGTTGAAGTAACAAAGATGCCTGATATTCCTGGTGCAAGAGTCCGAAAATGTTAGATGAGAAAGCTGCTATCACTAGACCTCAAAAGAAAAAGATAGTTACCATACTGACTTTACGAGACGAGTCCATTCTTGCAGTGACAGCTGCAGGAAACCATGGTGAGGCTTTCCTCATCTCTTCAGATAGTCTCCTGACCCCCGAGTTGGAATCTGTTTGCTCGGTTCTATTGCAAGTTTGGGAAAATAAATTTTTGTAGCAGGAAACTATGGTTTAGAGTGCAGCGGGTGATGTAGGTAGTGTTACAAAACAGGCTGTGCACTCAATGCAGTCTGAAGCCACATGCTGTCTCCTGCCTTGCACTGAGCAAAAGCCATGTGGTGTGTAATACTGGTGATGAGAGATGATACTTGCAAATAGTCACAAACTAGCACTGCACCTTCCTCCCCTCAAAGCCATTAGAACTGATGACTTTCTTCTAGAGGACAGTAATCGTCAAAAAGCTAGACCTTTAGCCATCATAAGCAATTGTAAAGCTCTAAGCAGAAGAATCAGGCCTTGTAATAAGGCATCTTTTTCTGCAATAGATATCACAAGATTTGCTATTGAACAAAATTCCCATGGAGAGCAGTAAGAGACTCTGCCTCGGGGGTGACCCATCTGCCTGACCTGTGAGCAGCATATTTCTTTATATGATGAAAGACACAAGACTTGTACCATCATTAGGAAGCAGGAGCATTTGAAAAGTGGGAGACAATAGGGCCCAAAGCTTCTGCAGAGTGTGCTCAGGTGTACCGGAGCATGTCTGGAGGAGTGATGACTCTGGTACTCCTAAAGCTGAGGATTGAGGTTGTACTGCAGTTTCTGCATTGGGAAGGTGTTATCTCCCTACACAGAGTTCCTGCTTGGACTGCTTGAAAATCACAGGCTGTGGCTGCCTCTATCATGATTTGCTGAAGCATTAGCAAGCAGCCTTTTCCACTGACCTCAGGTCCATGGATGTCTCCACCCTTTCTGTTCTTTCTCTGCTTATTGCCTTCATCATGTAAGAAATTTTATGCACATGCATGAGAAGTAAACCCAAAATCTCTGTGGATGAGACTTGGACACCTATCTTCCAACAGAGCAGTGTTTTTTGATGGGTTTTTTTTTAGACACTCCTGAAATGAGTGGCAGCTTATTGCTGTTGAGCCTGAGTAAGCGTTTGAAAGTCTGCTCTTCAAAGGTTTGTCATCCAGTTTATTTTCATCTTCAGTCCTAGCACAGTTAGTTGCCAAGAGGGCTTGAAATTCAGGGGAAGTTCCCTGTGGTTCTTATGGTATTGTCATTCTCCAATATCAGACTTACTGCCTTCTGAATTTTGCTTACTTGATGGACTGCATGATTAGACATATGTGAGCATCTTATTTCATTATGAAACACACAAAGAGTATCTAGTGATTTAATAATAAAAAATGCATCTGAGCAAGATTTTAAATGCACAGCACACATTTTCTGCTTTAGAGATTTGTGTTGCTCTGAGCCTTTGGCAGATGTACTAAAAACTATTGCAAGTCTGTGTACCCTGCTGCGATATGGGGAGATAAACTGGGAACATATTTCTAATGATACCAGTGCGGTAGTGCATAGCCGATATGTACCTCTAATACTGAAGTGAAAAAGAGAAAAACAGTTTGTAACTTGCTCAGTAGGTACTTGATGCAAAGCACTCATGAAATCTAAATGGAGATCAGCAGATTTTGAGATGTACCTGACCATATTGCAAATAGCTTACGCAAAATGTGGTTTTTGAAAGCTGTTACCAAGCTGCAGATTAGGGTTGGTGAGTCTTGTTTATTCTGTATGTGGCTTTTCTGGCAAAGTGAGGAATTGGACTTCTATCTAAAGCCTCTTTAATAAAGCATGGTTATATTACTTTATTACTTTTATTACTTAATTGTCAGCAGATGCTATTAGTCAGGAACAATTAATAACTATTTGGAAAAAAGAAATCTAAGCCATGGATATGTTTTAACCTCCAGCTGAGGGCCCTGGGTGCTCAGTAGAACAAAAGAAAAAGTGTCTCCTTGCATGCACATTATCCTTCTTCCCTTTGTCGTCCTGCATCTCCCTCAACCCTCAGAAAAGGAAAGAATCAAGGATATTTTCTGTGAAAAATGAAATAAGTCTCACAAAGTCTTGAAGAAATTCTAGTTGATCAGTGTGAAGACAGATGAACATTCATGTGACACCATTTCTGCTAAACTATTCCTGTGCTGTATTTTGGGTCCAGTACTTACTAGTTTGCTCCCCTGTTGTTTGGAAAGCTATTATAATTGCTACAGGAGAGTCGTAAGGGCAGAGGCAGTATGTGAAACTAAGAAATGGGCTAACAAAAAGTCTTTAAAAGTCTTTTCAGAATAAATGTAGAAGGCTGGAGCACCTGTGACAGTGTGTCTGCAGTGGTGAGGGATTTAACTGGTGCTTTTCAAGCTTTTTAAGTTTCAATAATAGCAGTGGTTGTAAGTGGATGTTTCTGTGGTGTGACACAGGACACAGCCAGTACTAAAGCTACCCCTGCTTTCACTGTAGTGTAGGGAAGCACAGCTTTAGAGCACCAGTGTAACAACTTGCACCCCAGAATTCAGCAAACTGGAAGAATTCTGAGGCTGCACAGTTTACAGACTGTAGGTTCAGAGTATGGAAAAAGATATTTCAGTATATGTAAAGATAAGTCAAAACAATCTGTCATCTAGGCATTTCTGTTTATTAAAGGAAGGGTGCAAAAAATAAATACTTCTCTTGCTGGGAATAATTATCTCCAAATTTGGAACAGCATAACGAAAAGTCTGAGCAAGACCTTCACTCTATTTAAACTTAAGTCACTTTTGTCTGTGCTGCTGGTGTTTTATCTAAAATGCGTCACTGCTCACTGGATTCTTGTGGCTGAGAATAAAGGTGATAACTTGTAGATTAGTGATTTAATATCTGCAATGATATATGCTCGTGCACATAAACATATACAGAAACCATTGAGACAAGTTTCATCCAGCCAGTTCTGCAAATAATCTGCACAGAGATTTCATTTCTCACTTTGCCACAGTTACCAGATTAGCCTGTCAAATTTGTCAGGTTGCTGTTTACCGATGAACACTTTGTTGTGACATCTAGATTTATAGTTCTGATCCTTTCATTCTCAAATCTTGCCTACAGCCAACCTAAAGACTAAGAAACTACACAGCTGCTTAAATTCAAATGTTCTCCTGGAGTGGAAAGCCTACCTTTCCTATCCTGTCATAGAAAGATCCTGAAGCATCATAATGGTGGTACTCAGCCACTTTCATGTTGCAAAAGTTATGTCATGCCATGGTGCAATTTAGTATTAAAATAATTATTGCTGAATTTCTGCCTCCTCCATAATTGCTTCTCTGTGAAACAATTTACCAGGTTTCTGTCAGCTTCTTGTGTTACAGCTGGAGGTGGTGGTGTGTGCCTCTGCCTTGCAGTAGATTGCAGCTACTCTGCTGCTCCAGTCAAACGTGGACTGCATTTGTTTTTAAATAATAATATGAAATATAGTAATGTGGATTTTGTGCATCTCTCTTGAATTTCAACTCTTCAGCAGCAGTTGAGAACAAGACCTGCCATCTGATTTACTCTTCCCCCAATACCTGTACATTGAGAGTGCAGTGGAAAGGTAGGAGCAGGAGACATTTTGGGATAGTGAGGGCAGAGCTGTGGATTTTGGAGACCAAAAGAGAGCGAGCTCAGGAATAGATTTCCCCTCTGTGCCTTGGGCAAACATGAAGAATCGAAGAATCATTTAAGTTGGAAAACATTTTTAAGATCATAGAAGTCCACCTGTTAACCCAGCACTGCCAAGTCCACCACTAAACCACGTCCCTAAGTGCCACGTCTACCTGTCTTCTAAATATCTTCAGGGATTGTGTCTCAACCACTTCTCTGGGCAGCCTGTTCCAATGCTTGACAACCTTTTTGGTGAAGAATCTAAACCTCCCCTGGTGCAGCTCTTGCAGAAATATGGTTTGCTTTTTACCCAGAACCTGTGGGTTATACATGTGAAAACATTGTGTTGAATATTTCTAAATTGCATGTGCTTGGGAAAGCTGCAGAAGATCAAGGTGACAACAATGCTTGTGTGGAACTTATTTGAACCTGATATCACAGAGATGCTTACAGGATTCAATGGCAGGTGGCTGAATGACCTTGACTTCTGTGAATACAAAGGACTCAGTCCAGTTCTCGTGCTTTCTGCTGGGAATCTTGATGATAGGGATTACAGATGGAACAGGTTATGAGGCTTTCTGTAACACAGGCCCTTATCCTGTTACAATGCTGTGGAGAGGGCTTGCTTTGGTAAGACCTTTCTAGTACTTTTCTTTCAATCCAGTTCTTGAAGCTGAGGTCACAGTCTGTTCCTCTGCATTTTACTCATGGACACGATCAATACAATACTGAAAACTTTTGTTTCAGTAGAGTTGCCTTTGTGATTCTTTACAAGATCAGAGCTCCAAAGGTTTGGTTGCCTATTCTCCAAAACTGTTTTTTAGTTGTTGTTTCAAAGTAAAATAAATGAGTAGAGCCACAGATGTAGACCTGTAAATGGATAGACATTTACAACAAAGATTGACAGGATCAAAACAACAAAAGGGTAAATTTAAATCTGCATTACTTTATTCATCAAATAGGTTTTGAAGCATTTACCAGCAGCTTTGAAATGTTGCTAGCAGGCTCTTCAAAATAATACCGAACAATGATTTTTCACTTAGAGTTCATGTAAATAATAACAAAAAACCCCCAACCCTCAACTTTTCAGCATTTTTCCCCCTCTTGACAGCAGCAAACCTACTATATTGCTTTCTCACCAGTAACTGAATTCCCGCCCCCCCCCCCCCCCCCCCCCCCCCCCCTTTATTCATCACACTGTTTCTCATTAACAATGTCTTGCTGGCTACAGTCTTCTATTTTGAGAAAACAAAGAGCCTTGAAGATAATTGCCTTATTTAATGTGTGCAAAATTGTGGTAGGTCAGCTTTCTGGTACACCACCCTTGATAGTTTCTCTTGACACTTCCCTCTGTGTTAAAAATAGAATGACTTGGTATTGTGGTAAGGAATGGGTGAGAGGGTGAACAGAAGACCTTTTATGAGGTGAAGTCAGGGACATGTCTGCTCAACATGGCAGAAAAGAGATACTCCTCCTAGATGCTTTATATTACAGAAACAGTGGTCAAGGCTGCAAGGTGACTTAGCTATGGCATAGAGGTGACTTAGAGCAATTTCCAAAGTACCTTGAAGGCATTCCTTAACAAAAAAGGGTGATGATGAATTTGGATGGTTGGTTGGTTTTTTTCTTACCTGTTTACTGCCAAAAGTATTGCATAGATTTTGGCTGCTGGCCTGTAGCACTCAGACTGAGAGTGCATATTATGAAGATCACACCAAGTGCATAGTTTAAGCTTGCATATTCATCTTTTTTTTTTTTTTTTTTTTTTTTTTGTGTCATACATCCTGTATTTCTGGAGTCTATCAACTGCAATTACAATAATGCAAAATGTCCCTCTGTTTTATTTCTTATGATCATTTATATACATAAAACATCTGTGACTTTGGTTGGCCAACAGTGCTTGTGATTTACTTATTCCCTACAAAAAAGATGGAAAAATGTTAGCTAGTCTCACCCAAGAAGTCTTTACTAAAGACTTTTAAAACATCTGGTCAGTGAGCATCTATTTAGGGGCTGGAGCTTGGCTTGGGTTTAGTGAGTGAACCCCAAATCTCCAGGATTTGCTGATTGAGCAAGTTCATTAAAATTTGGATGCGCTCTCTGCATCAGGGCTTTGTCTCCCTTTGGACACTTTACATTTGTCTCTGACTTATAACTCTCAGTCTGCTTGGTCTGTCTGTTCTTGAATTGGCCTTGAGAAATTCTAGGTGGCATTGCCAAGTGTCCATCATCTCAAGGAAGGGTTCTTTATTTTTTTATTGTCTCTGTAACATATTGTGAATGGAGGGAAAAAAAATGAGCATGGGTTTTGAGACGCTTAGAAGTTTAAGGAAACACTCTGCAGATTTATTGAAACAGTTTTGAAAAGCAGCAGCTGCTGACAGTGCCCCTGTACTTGATACCACAATTGACAAAAATCACATGTCTTTAATTCAGGGTGTGATCCAAATGGGATTACAGTAGGTCACTCTCAAACTTTGTTTAATTTCAGAACCAGGAACTCTATTCTGTCGATGTTAAAAACATCCTGGTCAGTTCAGGTGTTATCCAGAAGGCTCACCTAATATCCTGCACAGAATAAAGAAGAGGGAAGAATTGGAGCAATTCCTCATGCAAGGAAAGAAAGCTATCCACTAGGTGCCAAGAGACGAGCCGTTCAGAGCACATCTACCAGCTGTTGTTGGGGTGATACAATAGAGAAGTGAATCAGGACAGGCGGTGACCCTGGCTCGAGTTTTAAATGGAATTTAGGCATCATTTAAAGTAGTGAGGCCAAGTGACTCTAGGGTCTGTCTGATTTTGGAGCTGATTTATACTTCTGAGTGCAACGCACATGTGCATGCCATGCAAAAAGGGGTGGCAAAAAGATGCC
This sequence comes from Falco naumanni, assembly GCF_017639655.2. Classification (NCBI taxonomy): domain Eukaryota; kingdom Metazoa; phylum Chordata; class Aves; order Falconiformes; family Falconidae; genus Falco; species Falco naumanni. The sequence continues at coordinate 19,397,514 of NC_054065.1, forward strand.
CGAGTTATCAGAGGTGGTGCTGGAAATGGAAAATATGTAGCTGGACTAATGTGGTGCTATAGCAGATCAGGCAGGACCTGCTAAATCAGTGTACGGATGCAGCTGTGCTGGTTCATGTTTGTAACTGTGGGACTGGGCTGCGTGGAGGCACTGCTCTGAGTTGGTGCTACCCCAGACTTTTTGAGCTGCAGTGTGGCAATTGCTCTGGTTTGCCAAAATGCTTCTGAAAAATAATGTTCCTGTTCCTATGTGGTTTAGACCTCAATACCATCAGAAGCAACTTATGCGTTTTATAATCTGGGCCAAGTGTTCTTTCCATTTGGGGAACTCAACCTTTTAACATGTTTTTAACTTGGGGACCAAAATGAGTCAGAAAATATTTCTTAGCTATGTAATTTGCTAAGTAGGCCTTGTCATTGGGATTTTCTAATGTTGTTCACTTTTGAATGTAATCTTGCTGGCAGAGGCTATTCTATTCCAGTAATAAATTACTCTCAAAGGACAGTGACTGTTAATGTTTCCACCATTACCCTTCATATTGTAGAGGATAGAAGCTGTGTTTTCACCATAAAATGGGCAATTTAGTTTTGGTTTTTTCCTCCCATAAGAATATTGATCTTGAGATAACAAGCCCACTGTAAAACTGAAGCAAAACAGAAAATCACCCGTTTCCCTCTGCCAAAAAAAATCCCCTTCTATTCTTCCCTTCCTCCCCAACAGTGTGACGACAGTTTATATGTCTGACTGTAATTATGCATACTGAGATAAAATAAGCCATGCTTCTTCTCTGTTCCTTATCTCAATGTAAAATCCTATTTTGACATAACAAAAGATATATTTCACTGTTACTGTTCTCTTCACTTAAGGGAGATCCTCTGGTCACGCAGGGTGTGGGAGGTTGTTTTAGTGACTCTATATGTAAAGGGACATAATCAATACAGCAACATACAATTTTGGGGCAGCTGTGGGATTGCCAACTATTTCATAGGCCAGTCTGACTGCCTATTAGTGTTTCCATCATTGAAGATCTCTGGCAGGATGAATTCATCCGCAGTGATGTCAAAGCCCAGAATGACTCAATAAGGCAGATGCAGAAGATGGATGAAAACTGCTTTAGAAAGTACTGCGTGAAAACAGATGGCACCAGGTGTTGATAGGAAGATGTAAGGAAATCCAAATGGGTAACCGCATGTGGAGCCTACCTGGGTGATATGGTCAGAGTATGTGCAAAGTGAGACTAGTGGGACTCTAGTCTGGCTTCAGAGCCAATGGACCACTTGAAGCAGGCATGTGTGTGTGGATTGGTTTTGCATGCAGAAGTAAATCTGAGCGAGAGGAAGGATGTTTAGATGGGCAATTGAGTTCAGAGATAGGCTTTGCTGCTCACGTGTAAACACTGTGCCTCAGCTTCCCACTTACAACACAGAACTAAGAGAGTGCCCCCCATGTCTTAGGTGTATTGTGAGGGTGAGAATGGGTTTTACTCTGACAGGGATTGTCAGAACAAGATTAAACTTTTTTTTAGAAATTATTTTTATTATTTTACCAGCATATTATCTTCAGCCTTCACTTGTGCTCATGCAATCTGCATTGTTACTGCATTTGCGTCTGAAGTTTCATTTAAAGTGTTTTCACAATTCAAAATGAAACTGTCAAATTTTTCCCTATTTCACCTAGTTTTGATATGAAACTGCACCTTTCATGGCTTTTAAGATCACAAAGCTCTGCTTGAGGCTGGGCCCCAGCTGACTGAATAGTTATGCAAACATTAGCAAATTTTCCCTTGAGCTAAGTTTTATATTTGCAATGAAATCTAGACTCAGGCAAATTTTGTGTGGTTTTTCATTGCAAACATGTAGGCAATGCAAGAAAGCTGTGCGTTTCCCTGCCTGCCCTCTGGAATGATCTAATTTTTCATTTTTCTCAAGTCTCCTATGTTAATGCCATAGCAGAGTCATCGTTAATTTGCAGTTTAATATCTCCATGTTAGCCATTAGGTAAAGTGTTTGCAGTAATTTTGCAAAGCATTTTTAGTGATTTGGGCAATTAGAGTTTGACTGATGGTTTGTGTATTAAGATTTTAGCCAATGCATGAAAAAGTCTTCTTTTTCTTCTTGGCATAGTCTGAAAATCTAAATGTACTTTTGTTTGTTTACAAGCATGTGTCATTTGAAACAGAAGGCCAGCCGATTAGTGTGAATGTCTAGTCCCCTTCTGCCAGGTTTTATATTTGGGCTGCAGAAGCGGATGGCTGTTGTTTTTGTAGATTGGCAAGAAGTGTAATTACACGGAGCCCTTCCACCCCCTTACGGCACACTTGGAGTGGTTAGTGCCATGCTTTTCAGTCCATGGAAATCTGCCCCCAGTGCAGTGCCAGCCCTAAGCAGTGCTAATCGAACTTCTGCCACCAGCACTAGTTATAAGGAGTTCTACCTAAAATTCCCCAGTTCAGCCAGTTAAGAAAAATTAATTGCTTATGCATATTAACTGCCTACAGGAAATCTTGCACCTTTCCCACCCCTCTTCCCTCCCTCCAAATGCACAAAAAAGAGTACTAGTAAGCTAGTGCATGAGCTGGTAATCTTGATTTATTGAGCTGGAATACCTTTGCCTGATTGTGATTAGAGGCAAATTGGGAATTCTTGTTGGTGCTAGTTTGCAACCCCAGATGACATAGCTTTGAACAGAAAACAGAGCAGAAAAGTCTGCAGCAGTCCTGAAGCTGTGGCTGTTCTTGCCCTGTGCTCTGCCAAAGGCTCCCCCCTTCAGCAGGGTTTGAAGAAAGCAGCGTGTCCCCTTCGTGACTTCCACACATCGTCTGATCTGTTAGCTTAAATTTCCTGTGGAAGTGGTGCATTTATGGTGAAACATAGGTGTTTGCAATGAAGTGAGCGAGGTGCAGACAGTTTTCTTTTACAGGTCCTGCTGTGGTAAGGAAGTAACCTTGTGCAGAGGAACAGACTGGGAGGCTGAAGTTTCTTTCTGGCCCTTGTCAAATACTTCACTGAATTTCCTGGTGAAGTACTAGTTATCTAGCAGGACAGTCAACAGTGCATTAGTTTCTGAATTATTTTATCCCTTGATAGCTAAGGATCTAACTTAGAAATGCAGGAGCTGTGATTCTCCAAATCTGACTGTTTGCATCTTAGTACCCAAGGGGCAATGAATATCCAGTGCTTTCCAGCAAGAAAAATACTTTATGAGCAACTGTTCATTGCACAATGTAACGTAGAGGGTATAAATTAGACAGACTGTTGCAGAGAATCAGTTTGTGTCCTGAAGCATAGTATTTAGAGACTTATTTAGATACAAAATTGTCCTATTCTTTTTTTTCATAACATACATAATGTTACTAGCTTAACTGCATTAAAGAGTTCTCATTCATTCGAGCATGTGCACAGTAACCCTCAGTGGGGATTTTGTTGGTTATCCTTAGGCTCCCAGAGGCAGAAATGGGGCTATTTGGACTGGGAGCAAAACAAAGCTCAGAGGACAAATCCTTTATAAACTTACTGACATTATTCTTGTTTTCCAATGCATAACAACCAAATACTCTTGTGTTGCTAGTATTATTTTGTTAACCTCATCCCTATTTCTCCTTTGTCCTTATAGCTAAATGACCCTTCTCTGTCCCAAGTCTTTTACACGAATATGGTTAGTCTTTGAGATTAATGTCCATCTGATGAAAGAGAAACAGAGGGCATCACGGTGATAAAGCTTCAGGTTTAAAGTTACTTTTGAGTATGCAGCAAATGCATAAAAGCACATAAATACATATATTTATGCTTATTACAGCTTGATATAGATACATGATTTTGTACACTAGCTTCTGCTCAAACATTTTATGCTGTACACTGGTTCATCAAACAGCAACAGCCCCCTTCTCTCCCTTCCTATATGTTTATGCAAGTGTTTAGGTGATTTAAGTGGTGTGCAATGTTAAGATAAGGGGTAGATGTATGAAAATTCTGTAAAACATAAATAGAAAAGCTTGTTTATTGGTAGTCATGGAGAAAAGCACAGCAGGCCGCAGTATGCTAGCTAAATACATGTAGAGCATGTATGTACTCGGGCTGTAGCTGTTAAATGAGAACCTGATTATGCCTTTTCATCCATCTGTCCTCCAGCTTTGCCATGCAGGAATGGGAGGAACTGTAACATGCAGCAGATGTCACTGCAAGGACGTTGTCTCTTAAACCTTCCTTCAGGTATAGAACCTTGCTCTCTTTGAAAGGCTGCAGTCAGCGACAGCTAGCAATATTGGGAAAACAGGGCTCTGGTGTTTTTCAGCTTTGCTTGGTCTGTTTGCTGTTCAGGTAATAGTGGCATTTTTTTACATGTTTTTTGTTGGTTTGGTTTGGTTTAAGTTTTTTAGCAGGTCTTCCCTCCATCTTCTTTCTTTGTCTCAGATCTCTGAACCCTGTTCCTGCTGCCTCACCTCCAAAACTCACACCTTCCACCATTTTTATTACAGTGGAAAAATCAGAAGCAACACACAACATGTCTGTATGATTGTTGTACCATACCTGGATTGTCTGCATACTGTGGCAGTGTTCACTACTCCACATCAGCAAAAGCAGCAGCCTTTTATTGCTATCACTTGTGTTTTCATGAAGAAGTTAGAGATCCAACAGCATGAGATAAAGTTCCTCTGTTAGAGTACATAATGCTTTCTTGCTTTTATTCGTGCTAGCTTTGCAAGCTGCTGTGAGTTCCTAAAAGACTTGTAAGTATGAAATTTTTATGTAGTCCCACACTTCTGTACACAGACTTGAGCTGAGGTTCATACACCTCCACTGAATGACATAAGCTGGAGACAGTTGCTGTCTGCAATCTTTCTGCTATAGGTTCTTTCTCTAGCTGCTCAAATACCAGAGGAACTTAAGCTCTGAGTAGTTTGTTAATGTTTAAAGGAGTTCAAAGATCTCTGGTGCGAAGATGTTTTGTTCCCAGTGTACAGTTGTGTTTCTGTTAGAATTACAGATGAAAGAGGTTCTAACACTTGCAGGATATTTAATGTTTCAGATTAGCATTACTAGCTCAGCTTACTTAGAGCTCATCAGATCACTTGCTTTCTATGAATCTCTCTGTCTTCCTACACACACTCTGTTTGTTCCTATGGTTTGGGTTTTTTTACTTATTTTTTTTATTTTCATCTGCATATATTTTTGCTATTTCTTTGCTGCTTATATCAGAATTCCCCCTGATTTATCATAGTAAACAAAACCAAGGACAACATGGAAAACATCTGAAAAGATTAATGCCAGCTGCAATCATGTCAGCAGTGCAGTTTATATTTAGAGGGGAAGCGTGCTGGAGAGGAGGTGAAGAGTTCAGAGTGGGATTCAACCTGAGTGCTTGGATCTGAGTGAGGAAGGACTGATTGCTGTTAGGATCGAGCTGGCCTTCCCAGCTTACCCCAGGTCTTACCCCAAAATGCATGGCTTTATTCCTATAGTTGTCTGGCCATGGAGGGAACTGTTTGTGGATCTCCAAATTACAGATGTCAGCATTGATGCTGACAGAGTGATCACAACACAGAATTCCAGCAAAGCAAGAACAGAGAAAACCTTTGTTGAGTTTTGATAAAAACATAGCTGAAATTTGACCTGTTAATAGGTTTTGAACCTGTCATATCAGTAGTCTTTGTTGCAATATTTCCTCTACTTTTTGCTGATCATTTCAGGAGAAAAAAAATAACCCAAGGCTTTTTTCAAACATTAAATTTTCTTCTTACACAAATATAAAGTTTTTTAAACACAGATAAATACATAATCAAGTGTTTATTAAAAGCTTTTATTTAATATATTTTTAAAATAAGAAATTTAATTAGATATGTTGGTGAGGGAATGTTCTTTCCTTGGTATTGTTTGTACTAATATACTGTTGAAAGGGAAGAATAGAGGTTCCAGTTAGTGTAAAACTGGAAACCCTGAAATAGTAGCTTTGTAATATTATGATTCAGGCAGATAAAAATCATAGCTGTTTGTCTTGTTGGCACTGTAGGTAGTCTAGCATCTGGAAACTGGAAAAGAAAGCCATTACCTCAAATGATACCATTTATTAGCTGCAGGAAGTGAAACTTTTAAATAAGTGACCTGGAAGTACTATAACCATTTTTTTTTTCAATTATTATTTTAATTTTGCATTTGGGGAGACTGGGATGAGCCAGTCTTATGCCTTCATAATATGAGAAAAGTAGCTGTCTTAATCACATTGGCATGGTTTTATGGCAAAAGACTTTATAACTACGGTAATATCCATTACCTCTTAAATAAGACTTTTAAAATTTCTAAAAAGATTAAACCTGAACGGTAGCATATATATTGCTGTCAACCAGAAGAAACAGCCCTTCCTGAGGTTTCTTAGTGTTCCCTTGCTGCACCCCCTGCACCACCCTGTGCGAAGGTCCCTTCAGTGAAGGGGTTAAGAATGTAGAAGGGTGAGTCTTGTAGCTGAATTTATCTTGGTAACCCAAGATCTTCATGAATGTGGAACACTGTTACTACTACAGCTATTTTTGTATTGGCTTCCCCACCAAGTCCTGACATGCTTTTGTCCATGCATGCTTCTTGAGTTTCACTCCAGGGGGAAGTTTGGGGGGGATCTGGTGACACACAGGCCTCAATCCCTTGCATGCTTACTGAATCAAGTTGTTTATACTTTCCACACATCCTGCTTTTGTTATGCTGGAACGTTTATTTCCTTGTACTTTACTATACTCTTGTGTACTAATTAAGATTGCAAATTACTTAAGCGTTTCCATTAGAAAGCAAAAAACAAGTGTGAGCCTTGCATTTTTGAAATTTTTATAATCTAGCATATAAACAAGCAGGTAAACAAAGGAAGGCTGTTGCTTTTGCTCGGAGTACAGTGGATTGATACATTTAGCCATGGGCTCCTTGCAGACGGCAAGTACAGATCTGCATTATTGGAGGGTCATGACGGAAGGCTGAGATTCTTCCCTAGATTTGGAAGGTCCTGGCCCTCCTGGTGATCTTCCAAGGGACAATGATTGCTTCTATGAAGACAGTAATTTCTGATCTTTATCATGTGAAAAAATATTAATTTGTTCTATTTACTGTGAATACTGGCTCATACCAAATCCTGGTTCAGAAGTTGGTGTGGACTTGGGAGAAATTTAAATTACATTTCTGCAAACTATCTCCCTATTCTGTTAATTTTCTTGCTATTTTTTTTTTTCCTATAGATTGGGCTAAATTCTAGATCCAGATATGTCCACCAAAACAGTGTTAAACTTCTGTATCCAGCTAGGCTGGCATGGGATATAGCTCTCCCTTCTCATGATGCTAAGAGATAGGCATTTTAACATCACTCTTACAGTGACTATTACATATAGGAGTGTTGCATTGCATTTGCTTAACGGAGTATTGTAGTCAAATGCAACTCAACTAATGTCTGGAAGCAGTGCCTTTATGAGCCAAGTGAGCTATTGCATATGCTCAGGCTGATTTTCAGCTCTTTTTCCAAGCCCTGAAGTTCAGGAAGCAGCCAAACAGGAGCAATCTGTATCAGAACAATAAGATGAAAGGTTGGGTTTATAGAATGATCTGATACTTATCAATTGTGGGATTAGGATTGAACAGTGCTGTTGTTACTCTGATATCTGAACCAAAATTTTGATAAATCATTTGAAATCTCCTCTTGTAAGGGAATTTTGAGCTAGACTTTAATTAGATGAAACTCCTTTTATCCAAAATAAGAACATCCCCCGAATTAGATTGTTATGTTGCATTTGCTCTTAAGTGTCAGCAATAAATTTGTAAGGGAGAACAATCTTTGAGATTGGCTGAGGTGGGGGGAGCAGTGGAGGTAGCTACCATTGTCCTTGGTCCTTCTAAAAAAAATGTGTGCACAAGTCTGTGTGTTTGTGGATTGTCTTGCTTCTTTTGGGGGATCTTTCTTTTTATACTTCTTGTCAAATGTTCGATTGTACAGAGTGATAATTGGTTTCCATCTTATCTTTGCGAACCAGTATGTGTGTATCACCAGATGTGAATAAATAGTTTGGGGAAACATTTTGGTTTATGCCTAAATAAAAAACTTGTGGCTAAATTATCTTTCAATTTAGCCAGAGGACTTTGAGTTAGTCTGAAAAGGATATGAGTGTAAATATTTTCAAACTATAGTTTAATACCTAAAAAGAAGTGCTGAAATTCAGAGGTGTTGAATTTCCATCTTTGAAAATGGATAATGGAATTTTTCTGTCTCTGGAAAAGCAAATGATAAGCTTACAGGTCTAACTCTCTAGGCTTCCAATTTTGAAAATAATGCCAGATCCTTCCTCATCTCTAAAATTTATTATCTCTTCAGAAGGAAAGTTGTGAACTTGCATATGCTCTCATTCTGAGAAATGCTTTGGGATTGGTGGCTATGAAATGCTGGAAAGCCATAGAATAGACTTGTTCCAAATGAAAAGAATATTTTTTTGAGCAGGAGACAATATTTTTAACCTGGTCCTCCAAAGCTGGAGTGATATTTGCTCAACTGCTAACGTCACTCTGGTGAAAGATACAGATAATATAAAAAGGAAAAGCAAGTGCCTTGATGAGCTCAGTAGTAAATACATCCTACAATGTCCGTATTACGAGAAGACTTCCTTTTTTGGGAAAAAAAAAAAAATTCTACTCAGCACAACATCAGCAGAAGTTCCTTTCCTTCCCTTCCCAATTCGGTGTGAGAAGAAACTTCACAGTTTACAAGGCTGTGGTCTTTTCAGTAAGCTGATACAAGCAATGCTGACTGCATGCCTTGCCCAGTAGTATGTGGTCAAGTGTGTATTAATAAAGGAGAAAACTCTTAGTGGTTTGGCCCAAATTCTTTTGGCTCTATAGGCACCCCTGTGCTGCATGTGGGAACCGGAATTGAAATACTCTGAAATCGTACTACAGCTGAGCGCAGTTTTAGACTACTACGAAAGGAAGCTTTTGCTGTGAAGACGGACATCTTTACTGACTTCTGAGCAACCTGATGCTCCTTGAGATCTCCTGCCAATATTGGTGTCCTTCTTGGGGTAAAATTTGGATGATTGTTTTGAAAAGGTCCAGCAAAGGATAGCAGGAGTGGAGGAAGGCAAAATTCCAGTGTATTTCTCAAGGACAATCTGGGAGAGTGCCATTGATTTCCCTCTTCTACATCTCTGTATGTTTCTCCCACCCGAGAGCTCTTTGGTGGGAAGTTGCTGAGACAAGAGTCTTGGCTCTGATTTGACAGCTTGCTCAGCTGGGATGAGTTCCTGGGTGCCAAGCTGATGGATAATATGGGTCTCAGTGGTGTAAATGCCAACTGATAATACCAACAAGAATGAAAATTGCATAAAAATGATTCCACCTTCTGTTCCCTAGGAGGAAAGGGGTAGGGTAAAGAATATGTCACATCTAAAGTTTGTTCTTTTTCTTATAACTTACAAATGAAGTATAATGAAGGCAAGATTTGTTATTTGGTATGATCCTAGTGGTTAATGAATGGAAATGAAAGCTCCTCAAAGGACTTTTAGCTTTTTATCTGTACTGAATCTGTTAGCCACAGAGGTCATAAGAACTTCAGTGTCCCTGTTTGTCTAGATAGGCTTAACTTTTACTAAGGTGGTAGGGTCTGAGTGAAAAATTGTGAGCTTCAGCACAGTTATTGAAAGATGTGCCCACCAAGGGACACCTCTGAGGGTCTGGGCTTACCTCAGCGAGCATGTGTGGGGGTTTCAGTGCCTCATCCTCTTTGAAGTGAAAATGCTCTTGAGAATCCTGCCCTGTGGCCTGATTTTCCCACATTGCGGACACCTGACAGCTGCCTTTGTGGAGTTGTAAAAGTGTGCTTTAAATGTGAGCCTTCACTGCTCTGGAACATCACTTTCCTGCCTTGTCTGGAAAATGACAGTGGCTTCCCTGTTCCGGAGACCATTATCAGTTTTGTCCTCCATCGTCACATATCTAAGTACTGGAGTGAATGAGGAACACGAAATCAAAGGATGGACTGAAGTGGTGAATGGGAGCGAAGCATGGGGACAGAAAACTGCACTGGGAGGATGGTACATGGGCTGTTAAAGTCACTGTTGTGAACTTAGGCAGGGCTAAGGCTTATTTGTGTATAAGTCACTGGGACAGCTAGCACACGTTTAGTACATTGAGTCGTTCGAGTGCCTATGAGGAATCATAGGCACTGCACAGTGCTCTTCGTAATGTAAAGGGAGAGAAATGGATTTGTGTATTAAGTAAATTTGAGAATATATGCTATGGTACTGACACATTCCTCAGATGTTGCATCTACAGGGGGTGCCTTTCAGCTCATACTACCCACTCCTCGAGTGCCAACTTCTTTAGAAAATGTGCTGTATTAAAAAAATTAAAACGAAAACCCCACCACCCTCACCCCCCAAACAGAGAGCTCTTTAAAAGATGAAAGCTGTTTTGAAAAAGTTGACTACTGGGCAGTTTTCTCAAAAGCTCAGTATTTTAAAAGAGCTATCTTATTCATCTCAGCACTACAGACACAGGTCCCACAGAGCCTGAGCCTCAGAGCAGCTGGAACAGACCTTCAGGTCCTGTGAATCAAAGAGGCTCTCCTGACACAAAGGTAGTAGTGCCAACCTATGCCATCTAAGGAATTGTGTAAAAGCAGGTCCCTTTAATAGAAAGCAAAAATCATGTTCTAATGCAGTAACTGCCTTTTGAACCTCAGATAATTTTTGTGATTTTTCCTTTTGTTAGTTGTTTTGACCTCTTATATGAACTTGGGTAATGGTACTTGGGGCGGGGGGAGGGAAATCTTTGAAAAGAGGAAAGTAAACGCAAACTATCTATTTTGAAATGATATGAAACAGCTGACTTAGTATTGCCAAATTGCTGTTTTAGAGCACATTTTGTCTGTCCCTAATTCCGTCTTTTTTCTTTCTTTCAAAATGTTCTTTTATAATTGCAGCTTGTGAGATCACGTAAATTCCTATAAGCTTGTCCTTTTCTGAACTGTTACACTATGCTATTCTTTCAAGAGACGTTGCTTAGACACTGCCGTGGGACTCCTCTGTATATATACCCCTCTACTCTTCTCCCCCAGCCTCCCAGCAGGCTCTTTTTACCCTCTTCTGACCTTTTTGCTATTGCAAAGGAGCAGAATCAGGCCCCAGTTGGCCAGTTAAGACCTCCCCAGGTGTAAAGTGGTGCAGTAACTGCTACAATCTCTCTCTCTCTTCCCAAACAAGGAAGCAGGAGGGTCTGGGTTGGAAATCTTTCAGAGCCATCAGCAGTTATAGAAAGCTCTGCTGGCTTCCAGCTGATGTATGGTTCTGGAGTGAGTGCTGCTAGATGTTTGCTAAAACAGCCCCTGCGGCTGAAAATGCACGAGCCCTTTCGCGGCAGCAGCTGAAATGGCTGGAGAGATTTAACATCTCTCTACCCTGTACCAATTGCAGTGACTAACCCCTACTGAAGGCTACAAGCTTCTCAGTGCTGCCAGTTGTGCTTCTTCCAATACAATTACCAATTGCCAATTTCAGTCAAAGTGAGCTGGGTTGGCACAGACCAACATTTAAATTGCTTAAATTGTCCGGGCTTTTGAATGAAACAGGCTAGGGATGACCAGCAAAGCAGCTCATCCAGCAGATCTGAGATGTCAATAACCCTTGGCAGAAGGGCAATGATGAGTAACTGGTGCTGGGTTAGAGCCTGTAGCCTCCTCAAATGGCACTGCTGCAACTGGAAGAGAGTGGCTATGGACAGCCCAGACTGTCCAGCTTCTGCCAGTGACCTGGGGACTGTTCACTGCTAGATCCTTGCCTTTGCTCCCTGGGTAAGTTAAGGGGGGATGCTGGAAAATCATCTCTCTGCTCAGCGTGTTTACCAGGCTATGCAAAATGCAGTGGTGCTTTCTCCTCCCTCAAAATAAACAAATCTTGTGGCACAAAATGCTGTGTGGAGCAATACAGAACTACAGATACTCTGGACAAAATGTCCTCTTTCATGCTGTTCCTAGGATCCCAACCCTTTGCATTGCTGCTTGGCTTTCCAGAGAGAAGACAAAACAAATTTTCCTTTTTCCTTTCTCCTTGCCACCTATTTTGGCAGGTGCTATAAAAGCCCTCCCCTTCACCTGTGTCCACACCCTCTCAAGAACAAAACTTCAACCTTTTTTTCTTTTCTGAACAGTCTTAAAATCTCTTCCTTTCATGTATAAGCTGACAGTTAACCCTTCTTCTCACTAGTGAGCAGATACTTCAGCAGTATCCTAGAATCCTAAGGCACTCTAATTCTGACAGTACCAAAAGAATTTACAGTTCGAGCCTCTTCAAATGTTTACATCACTTGTTTTTGTGTTTTGCAGAGAACTACTGAAACAATAAAAATAATCTGGGAGCCCTAATTTGCCATTCCTTATTCGACATTTGCATTTCTGTTTCTGTCATAAACCCCAGCCAACCAGGCTTTAATCACGTTCATGTTTGATTGCTACATCTCACAGATCCAGTAGCTGTCACAAAGATTATAATGGGAGACTTTCTGCAGCACGCTTCAGCACAGGCAGAGGAAAATCTTCAGAATTTGGCCTGTTGATTCCCTCTGTTGGTAACAGCTGCCTGGGTTTCCCTTCAAAACTTCCAGCCTCATTTTTTCATTTATTTAAACAAGAGTTGAATTGCTAAGCTTTGCAAACATTTTGACTAAAGCTGGTTGCACTGATAGCTTTTCTGGCATGATTTTTGTACGGACTAATCTGTCGTCACTTGCTTGGGCTAGCATGGGGAGTGTTTTGCAGGTTGGGATCGGTGGATGCACACTGTGCTCGCCCAGCTCAGCTGCCCTGCCCTGGAATGCCTCTCCCCTGCAGCCAGTCTGAACAAGACCCCAGCCCCTGTGGGGAACAGAGGTGTGAGCACAGCAACTGCTGTGGGGTCCCTTTGACAGGAAGGGTCCTCTTCACCCGTGGTTGGTCCCTCTGCAGTCCGTGGAGAGTACACAGGACTGAGCAAAAGTCTTTAATCTTGTTAGTTACTTCATCGAAAATAGCAACAAGCAAACCATGGTTGGACTGTCAGAATTTTGATTTCAGTCTTGCTGCTTGAAACTCCAAGACACTCTCATTTCAAGTGAAATTAATTAAAATGTTATCACACACCTGGCATTAACATTTTTTGGGTCTACAGTAAAACTGGAAGGGTGTGTCTACCCTATACACCAGAAGGAATCACAAGATTCTTTCCAGGACAGCCTGAAGCCTGAACTTCTCTAGACGGTGTGTTGGACACAATAACCTAATGCACATTGCAAAGTGTGCTTAGAAGTTGATAGTGATATTTTGACATTCTTTCAGGCTTTCTCAGAAAATGTATCTTGTTAACTAGACATCTTTTAAGTCAGTTTTACTGGTGTCACTACTACACATAACTTGTATGTTCAGGAATTGGAGCAAAAACCAGGATGCAAAAGGAAGTGAGTGCACTGATGGTATCCCTTAGCTAAAACAGCAGATGCATTATGCAGATCAGCTCCAAGAAGGGTAAACATGTGTCCAAGGTCACTGCTTCACCCTTGGCTGACTGAGGTCCTTAGGGGAATTTTGGTTTTGCCAGAATGTATTTAGAGTCTCTGCAAGTTGCACATCATTTCCCAGGTGCCTCTTGTTTTCTGAAGTCCAGCTTGAGGCTCCATGTTCCAAATGGCCTCTTTCATAATCAGCTTTGGCAGACCGTGTTGCAGAAATATTCTGTGCTTTCATGGACCCTCTACACAGGAAAAAAAACCAACTTGCATTCCTGAAAAGAGACTGCAACCGAGAAGGGTACTGCTCAAAGTAGAGACATGCATTATCAAGTATTGATGAATTTCTGCTGATTTCTGTATGATAGAGATGATAAATACATCTCTAAAAGGTCAATAAAAGGAATAAATGTCACAATTTTAGAAGGGAATCAGCTGTTGCACAATTTCAGCTTGTCTTGATCGTGGGCAAGAAGAATCTCACTACAGTTTTAGAGCCTGCCTTGAAGCATTGCAATATTTTTTTCCTCCGCCTCTTCCTATCTTTCTGAAAAAGCTGCTTCCTGCCACCCCAGAACAGTCAGAGCCACCCCTTAATTTACAGTTAGGAATGCAGACATGAGGGAAGGCGAGGGTATGAAATATGGTGTCAAGTTTGTATCTTCTCACATTTCACACACTAAGGAGACAAGCCCCTTTGGCCAGTTGCCATGGGGAATTTTCTTGCAGAAGTAAATAACTCAGAACAGAAAGAACTCAGATTCATACTACCCCAGCTGCAGAATGTCATTAAGTCTCAAAGGATGCTATGTGCATTGTGTGAAAGGAATTTTGTAATCTGGCTATAACTGCAGTTGCAAAACTATGTTTCAGTTTAAACCTTTATTTTGCACTTTTAATTATTGGCTTGTTTCTAGCGTGCTGATTAAAGCACACATTGTCTTATAAATAGTTTCTATTTTTAAACCATAAAAAGGTTTAGATTAGATGTTTCAATAGCAGATGAGTGGTTGATTTTGTTTTGTTTTCTTGTTTCTTCCTATGCCAACTGCACTCTAATCTCCATTTCCTAATTCACTTTTTAAGGATGCTTGAGAAGGGAATTAAATCTGCCAAGCCACTCAAAATACCATGTAGATGGCTTTTTATTTTAAAGTGTCATTCATTATATGACTTTATGACCTCAATAACCTTCAGAAACTTTCGGGGGAAGTTGGTGTTTTTCCTTTTCTCTCTCTCTTTTTTTTTTTTTTTTTTTTTTTTCCTTAAAATGTCTGAGAGGAGAAAGCACAGGCACCTCATTTCCTCCTTTCCACCAGTAGTTAGCCTGTTCTTTCTCCATCTGAGTTACACGAGTGTTGCACCCATCAAGCTGGTCTTGGTATGCATAGGAGGAGACTCATGCTGTGGCTTCATGGTACCAGAGGACAAAATGGCTTCTGTTTTGGTGGGGTCTCTTGTGCTAATACCTCAGCTCAGACTGGGTGAAGAAATGAGTGAGATGTATGCTTTTAGCACTGATTACAAGTCAGCATTTGAAAAAACCCCTGTTGGATAAAATGAATATCTGCTAGGAAAACGGAATTTTAAAAGTTGCCGTTTAGCCAGTTTCTATATCTCCAGAATAGCATACTATGGCACAACTTACAGCTTTTCTTTAAGTATTTTGGTTGTTTCTGTTAGGTGCCACAAATTGCTTGGAGAAAGCAGTGCTTGTGTAGCTGCAGTCATTAGATCATGGGTTCATACAATGCTTTGCATAAGTACATCAAGCAGCCCATGTAAGGATGTTTTAACTGAGGTGGTCTTTGAACCAACTGATCACTAAGACTGCAGTGACTGCAGGGTGCCTGGCTAGCGGCAGGACAGGGGATGTGTTTGTTGCCCAAAGCCCAGAGACCTGTGCCCCCACAGACCTTCCCCTTGGCTTGCAGAGCGGTGAGGGCTTGCTGCCAGGCCTGCCTCAGATGTGCTGTATCAGAGGAACCCAGGCACTACGTGCTCCCAGTCTCGTGTTCCCAGTCTAATGTTCCCCACCTGTAATCACCTCTCGTTAACAAAAATTTCGACATAAGCTTTAAACTGCTTTGTGCTTTGGGGTCAGAGGGTAAAATTCAGGCCAGAGCCTGCCAGCTTCTAGGCATCCCTTGTCATGGTCAGTGGCTCTGTCAAACTTCCCTGCAACCCAGAGAAAAGAGGGTTAGAAATAAAAATACCACCTGAGTGGGAGGGAAAGCACGTGTGTGTCTGTGTCATTGTCCATCAGCTCCCTGAGCTGCGTTTTGGTGGAACATGTACCGAGCCGTACGCCAGGAGACAGTACATCCTGCTCCCAGCTCTTTCCCCCGACTGTTTTTGCGCTCTTCACAACTGTTACTAAGTGAGACCACAGAGTGTTTTTACAGCATTAGCAGAAGAGGTCTGTCCTGCATTTTAGAGCTGTGATCTGTCAATAACCCAGACTGAAATATAGGTATATGTAATGTCTTTATGTAATCTGAAGAATGTGCCCTGGGATAAAAAGGAATTTTGATGCTGTTCGTGTTTTGTTCAATGTTTGATCAAACAGTTTAGCTCATCATTGGATTACATCTCTTCTTGTTTCGTTAAAATGCTTGCTATAAAATCTTTAAAGAGCTGCGTTTCTGATAACAGGAGGACTAACTATGTTTTACTTTGGTTTTGGTGTGGCATGGGTTGTGTGGGACATCCTAGACTGGGCACCAAGCAGTGCTGCTTCGGGTTGTTCCGCCTAGGCTGAGCCAAGCAAGTGGAAACCTTCTGATCTCAGTGTGGTGGTCTGCCTCTGTGCTCCGCCCTCTGCTACGTCATCTTGGTTAAAGGTGACAAGCCAAAATATTTCTTCTGGATCTGATTGTTATTACTATAATACTGGAAAAGAATACACCTGTAAAAATGACAAATTTTTAAGGAAGCCTTTGCCCAAAATTTGAACAAATGTTACATTTAAGCCATTGTCGTCTTGTTTTGCTTTCTATAGAGCTTTATTTTTTATGCTTAAAATGCATGACTGTACATCGCTGGTTTTAGCAAAATTTATTGAACTTTAAAGTTAGCAATTTCTACCCCAAGTTATTCCCTATGCACAATTAAATGTTATAGCTGAATGAGAAGCCTCATATTCATTTTTGCATTCCATTTAAGCAGCATTTTGGGGTTTTGACGCCCTGTTCAGACTCTCTTGAAAACATTAAGTATGCATTTCCTAGACTCAAAATTTTTAAGGATTACAGTTCAAAAGGTTGATTAGGACAAGATGGTAGAGGTGGGACAGTGCTGTTTGTAACTTATGAATGGGACAGCTGAAAGGGGGTTACACAGAGTGCTCCTGAGGATGAACTTGGGGACTATAACTGGGTCTGCTCTGGAGTATTTCTGTGTCTGCATTTCATGCTATGGGATTCCCTCTTTGGAAATTTCTTTGGCTGTTTAGATTTGTGTGGCAGACCTGTTGAAGACAGACTGCTGCCTCCTTTTGAGAATGTAATGGCCCATTTTCTCTTTTTTTTTTTTTTTTCAGTGTAAATCCAAGCTGATATCAGTGTGATAGGAAAATTTGACCTTTAATTTATTGACCAATTTTTCCTTGTCTTAGGCTCTTTTGAGTTGTACTCATGTTTTGTCCTGGGAATTACTGTCAGTTGAAGCCCAAGGTTTTGAGAAAGAAGGGGAAAAACAAGGAATTAAATTCTGTCAGAGTTATTTGACTATACTTTTAAAACATGGAGTAAGCATTAAGAAAAAGGAAGGTAATGATCTATTTCTATGAGACAAAGCAAACTGCAGATTTTGGGAAGTGGAGCTGAAGTACCCCATAGCAGACAAAATTGTTGCTGACGAGTGCTGCTTCCCCCTTTCATATCACTTTGCTTCCCTATTTTTCTTATTGGAAAAAGTCCAGAGGAGGTCCACGAAGATGACCAGAGGGCTGGAGCACCTCTCCTCTGAAGACAGGCTGAGAGAGTTGGGGTTGCTCAGCCTGGAGAAGAGAAGGCTCCGGGGACACCTTATGCAGCCTTCCAGTGCCTAAAGGGGCCTGCAGGAAAGTGGGGAGGGACTTTGTACAAGGGCATGTGGTGACAGGACAAGGGGTGATGGCTTTAAACTGGAAGAGGGTAGATTTAGGTTAGGTATTAGGAAGACATTCTTTACCCTGAGGGTGGTGAGGCACTGGCACAGGCTGCCCAGAGAAGCTGTGGGTGCCCCATCCCTGGAAGCGTTCCTGGCCAGGTTGGATGGGGCTTTGAGGTACCTGGTCTAGTGGAAGGTGTCCCTGCCCATGGCAGGAGGGTTGGAACTGGATGATCTTTAAGGTCCTTTCCAACCCCAACCCATTCTATGATTCATTCATCCCTTTTTAAGAAATTTTTGTAGATTCCCAGTCTGGCAGCTGACGTAGAGTTAACAAAACAGAATTAAAATTTCCCTCATGTTTATGTAGGATGAAATTTTAAAATGTCAGGGCTGTGGGGGAACACAAGGCTGGATGAGACCCTTGGGGTAGCCAACCATGGCTGGGGGTGGCAGAGGCAGCCACCATGCCCAGAGCACCACTAGCCCCACAGGGCTGGGCTGAGGCGTTTCACTCATGTCACTCAAACCGAGTCAGGTTGCTGTTGTGGTTATTTGGCTGATCTGCTTCAGCTGTTGGGTTGAGTATGTATGTACAGATGAATGTGTGTGCGTAGTGGAGCAAGTTAGGGAGCAACTGCAGAGTGGGTCCGCTGGCAGGCTGCGGGTGCAGGGTAAGCAGTGGACTGGGGCTGGGCTGAGCAGCAGATTGGTCTGGGAGCAGGCTCAGCAACAGGTAGGACCAGCTGCAGGGTGAGCAGCAGGGTGTCTGTTTAGCCTGCCAAGTTTACACAAGTGCATGTGGATAAGAAGCTGTGTCCAAAACTTTCAGGATCCTCTTTGACCCTTTCTGTGATATGGGACAAACCCTGCTTCTTGTCGTGACTTGGTTTTCTTCCTTAAGAGGGAAATACTTATGGAGATGCACAGATGAAAGGCTCGATCTCCCCGCTCCCTCTCCATGCAGTGGTGTGGCTGGGGGCAAGGACCTTGTTCCTCATGGGCTCTGCTCCATGCCCTCCCCACCCCTCACACGGCAGCAGGAGCTGCAAACCCCAGTCTCTGCCACTGTTTTCCAGGGCCACCCTTTACGCTTCCTTGCAGCAGGATTGAGCCTCAGCCCCTCTGCAGAAACCTGACCTCCAGCCTTGCCAGGCTCCCCTCATCCTCCCTCCATCACTTTCCCAGTGCTGTCACTGGGCTTCTGTCATCCTTGCAGGGACAATGAGTTATTTTGGTTTTCCTGAAGCAGCAGGTTTGGGTTTGGCTTACACACCTATAAAGGTTGCTCTGGCTCTGCTCCTGTCCTGGTTGCACTGCAGGACTCCAGCAACAGCCAGGCTGAGGCTCCCCATTCAGCATCAGCTCTATGGGTGGGCTGGAGGAGATGGGTCAGGGTGGGAATGAGGAGGGCTGCTTGTGCATTGCTAGGAAAGGTCCTGACCATGGCAGGGTACAGTATCTCAGCAGCCTGTGGGGAGTGTGTCATCTGCTGGAAGATCCCTCTGGGCAGTCTCCTGCTTACAGCAGTGCAACACAGAGTCCAGAGTGTGGGGATGGGTTTTAACATTGAATTTTGCTGCCTTGGATTGGGCTGTCTGCCCTTTGCTGCTTACAGTCTCTATTGCCAGTTTTGGGTAGGATCCTTGAACTAGGTGTTGTCAATAGAGAAAACATGTCTAATACTCTTACTGCACTGTTAGATCCACTGAGTGATGGTAGCAATTTTCGTTCAGTTGAGAAAAGTCAGCGCTGCTTTAAGTAGTTCTTTTACTTATGTGTTAGCATTACTCAGGATATGCTTAGCTGAATGCCATGACACTGATTTTCTTCCTCCACCAGGTTTTCTCTTTCACAGATATGAAACCTTTAGTTGTCCCTTTTGAGAAATGCCACAGGGTTATTCAGAGTTATTTGATTACTGTTGTAAGTAAGGATTTTTGATGTCATGCCTCAACGTGGACTTGACAACACCCAACAAATTTGGATAGCGTGTAAGAGTTATCTCAAGTGGCTCGTTATGTTGGTTGGGAAAGAAAGTGTGGTGGTGTTGGCTTGCCTTTCCTTCATCCCAGGAATTAAAGGAACTGGAAATGGGCTGTATGGATTTTGTATAACAAGTTAATGTTTTAAACATTTCTGTTTGTCTGGAATATGAGCTACCAGTACTTTCGTTGTTGTTGCTGTTGCTAAGTTACATGAGAGTGTTTCTGAATGAAGTGACACCCTTAAAAAAGCTCCAGTGGTTTGAAAGATTTTGCTGAATCTTGTAATCTCCTTTTTTTTTCCCCCTCCCCACACCCCCCCCCCCCCTTACTCCCTCTCCTCTATGCACTTGCTCCCCAGGGTAAAGGGAGATTATCGAAAATTATTCTGTGATAATAGGTCTAGAAATGGCGAATAATGATAGAACACAAATGGGATCTTTGATTAGGATTGCTCTGATGGATTTTAATTTTTTTGTGTGCCCCTCTTTACACAGATGCATCGTCCAGTAGGGTGCATTTTAAATTGTGCATGCTGGCCTCTTCAGTGCATGTCAGACCTCTGAAAACTCACCCTGCTTTTCACTCTGTAACAACACGTGAGTCCTAAGTAGATCAGCTTTTAGGGAATGTTTTCATTCCTTTTGACTGTGGAGAAATTAGTGTATTGCATGGGTGCTTTTAACTCTTTGCCTTGGCAGTGTGTCCCATGAGCAGCAGCCCTGGCAGCTCAGCCTCCCGCAGTCTTACCTCCATGATGGGCAGGGGGAAGGAGAGGAAGCTGGTCCTGTTATCAGGATCCTATTATGGCTTTTGCTTTTTAAATTTCTAATGGTGCCAGTAGAAGGATTTTAAGTGAAGACACTGGCCTTTCTCAAGGTGTTTTTACATTTTACAGGAAGAAATTATATAAGCCTACAAAGTAATCTGTCCTTATTGCTGTTGTAAGGGCTGCATGTTGAAATATGGGCAGTGTTGGTTAGGGTGGCTAAAAGATCTGGCTTCTGAAAATATTTCTGAAGCTAGGGAGCCAAGTTTTGTCCTGGACTACACCCACATAACCTCATTCAACTACAGCATCAGTGCTGCAGGACTGGGGAGCCTGTGAGCAGCAGGTCTGTATCAGTGGGGGACAGCAGGGTGGGGCAGAGGAGACAGAGAGCCCAAAACGTCTTTCCCCCCAGCCACCCATTTTCCCAACGGGGACATCAGCTTTTTCCACCTTGTCCTCCAAAAACTCTGGTGGTAAATGGGGCAGTATTCCTGAGTATGCGCGTGCCTGCTAAAAATATTGTGAAATGCGTGAGAGGCAGCCAGGTGATCTGGGCAGCGTCACTGACACACTTTGGAGAATGAGCTTGCAGGGAATGAAAGCAGGGTGCTGGCTCTCTTAACAAGACTGAATGTGTTTTTCCGTAAGCCCTTTGAAATCCTTCTGGGCAAAGGCTTTTAATTGTGACGTGCTTAGGAGGAAATTTAAAGCAACTTATGGTTAGGGTGCATTATAGGTTCAAACAGGAGATGTATCAAATACCTGGAAGGAAAGTATGACTGTTTTGGTTTGCAGGGCAACCCAGATTTTGCAGAGAAACACCGATTCAAAGCTCTAAGGCAGACACAACAGTTTTCCTGAAATAATACCAGCAGTAATCCCTTCAAACATCCCCAAGTGTATTGGCTCACGCATGTTTTAAAATTCTTTCTCCGTTTTGTTATAAAAACTTGCATATTTCTCTCCCCTTCACCATATGAAAATCTTCTAAGAATTTTTTATGAGCTTTTGTAGACTTCAGAATAAGCTCTCCTTCCCCTCCCCTTCCTTACTTTCTAATCCAATTTAGTCAGATAGTTACTTCAAATCCCTCAGAGGCCTGTAGTTTGTTCATTCTCCCACAGTGCTGAGATTTCCCTCCAGCCCAGCTGGCAGGAGTTTTTAGAAATAACAATATCTCAGGGGGAAGGAGCTGAAGATTGAATGGGGTCTTTTGTCCAGGTCTCTATGAAGCCAGATTAATTATGCATTGCAGAACACAGTTTAAAGCTCTGAATTAGGTCCTCATTGCAATGAAAGGAGAGCACAGGCTTGAAAACTGAAAGAATTCCCATTTCCATCAGAGGGACAGACATATAATGACTGAAAGCAGGAAGAATTTTTGAAAATTGCAATTAAACAGTATTTTGTGTTTACCACTCAGTAGCAGTTGTCTTAAGCATTTACAAAAGTGATTCTTTGACATTTTTTTCACATGATCGCTCCATAGGTGGCTGGACTTTGAGGATTTTCAAGTCTTTTCTGTGTTACTAGGCTACTCTTGAAAGTACTTGTGCTTTGATGAATGAGAACGGGTTTTTTTGGCCAGCACTTACCTGAATAGAGGTCTTTAAAACCTCAGCAGTACAATTAGCAGTTGGTCAGATGATACTGATGGTACAGGAAAAAAGCAAATGGTTTTCTCCTTTATTTCTGGAGATTCTCTAAAGCTGTCTGACCCAGTGTGATGTGCAATAACAACATTTTTCTTGGTTTCCTAATGCACTTTAATTCCAGTTTGAGGAAAGTAGAACTCTTTCACGGATAATAAGTCCATAATGTTATACAGCTGCCAAATAAAAAGTTGTCCACAGGCATTTGTATTCATAAGGGCACTTTCTGTCAGGGTGGGGGATTGTGTTTTGGGTAGAGGACTGGGGCCAAAAGAGGGATAAGGATAAGGAAAAGGCTAACTATGAAACCTCTTGCATTAGAAATCTGTAGTACTCTCAGATATGACCAAACTGGGATAGATGGAGTGTGAGCAAAATAAACTGATTATTTTCCTTTTTACCATCTTCTTGAAATCCCATATATGGAATAACACTCTGTAGATGAACTATAGCATATTGAGCTCTGAAGTTCAATTAATTTTAATTAAAAATTATAAACTGTAAATATCCAAAGAGATACCCAAATGCATACTTAGAAGGATAGTAGTGTTTTGGGGCTGCCTAAATAATTTACTGAATCACGCTAGAAAATCTGCAAGTAGGAACTTAGTGTTGAAGTCATTTGATACGAATATTATGCAGGAGAAGCGTTTTCTACAAAACATACACTCATTAAATCATAGCACTCTTTAATGTTCAGCATTAGGTGATGAACATAAGTATTGTCTATTAGCTGCAATCTGTCCAGCTGTCTGTTGTACTGTGAAAACATAGCAAGTTCCTTGTTATTAACCTGAGTACAATTGGAATCACTCTGGTCACGTATGTGAGGCTGGCACAGCCCCATGGGCAAAAGTCCTTTGATTGTCCCACTCCCATGGACGTGCCAGGTTGGAGGGGTCTCTGAGCTAACTGTGGAAATTAATAATGTGTTTGGTCAACATCTGAGGCACGTGGTTTGTCCTAGGTTGTCTCCATGTTACTCCTCTGAAAGTGCAAAGAATCCATTGAGAGCTATGCTGCCTGGAAGCAATCTCTGCTGTCAGGGAGTAGAGGAATGAGCACCTTTGGCAATGGTCTCCTACGGATTGTCCTAAAGAGGTCAGAGGGCACAGAGGCAGAGTGAACATGGCTGCATAACATCAGTTCCCAACTAGTGTGCAGTTCTGGAGAAGTTACCTCCACCTGGCCTAATTCAGAGCCACCCCAAGTTGCTATATTTTATAGTGTCGAACGGGGCAGGTTGAGGGGAAGCAAGAAGTGTGCTGTAACCTCTTGCTGAGGTACATCCCAGGCTGTTTTACTGTATACCTCTGCTTCTCTCCACTTTTGCTTTGGGTCTGCTTTGCTCTTTTTCAACAAGAAGCAAAGAGCCTTGTTTTTCTTCTCTCTGTGCTTGTCCTGGAATGAACCAGCTGCAGTAATTAGCACTTCCCAGCTCTTTTCCAAAACTCAAATTGAAACAACATTTCTGAGATTTGAAAGAAATGTGAGTGCTTCCTACCGTCATTTCATTTGCAAGCATCTATGCCAGGGAAGGGTGGAAATAGCTCCCATTAACTTGAAGTGCTTGGTGAATAAAGGCTCCAGAGATGTTAATGCGAGGGATAGAAACACCCAGATCACCAGGTCCGCAGCAGTGGTCTAGCTCTTATTATCTGCCATCTGAACCTTCTCAGCAGTAGGTTTTGGACCACACACCAACTCTGTCCAGGTGGTCTCTAGGAAATATGAACAAAACTCAGGTTTGCCTGACGACTTGCAGAGTAACAGTAAGGCTCACCACACTAGCCACAGTGCTGTTCACAAGTGATCTTTTATGTGTCACTGATCTTGAAACAAAAACCAAAGTTGTTTTTAAGGTGAGAATACACGGACAGCTAGAACTGTCCAGAGCCTTTCCCCACTAAACATCTTCTGTTAGAAAGCTCGTCAGGAGGAAACAAAGTGTACTGCGAAGTGTCAGCTTTGATCTGCCAATAGATGTGAAAAGGCTTGCTGAAGAAATGTGCCTCTTTTTAAGGAAACCCTTTTAGCTGTCTGCAACACAGCCAGCCTGCCTGGGAGCTGCCATGGCTAAGAATCTGGGAGCCACACTTGGAGCCAGCCAGCCTCTGGGCTTCCAGGTTTGCGTTGGTGAGTCTGCAGGCTTGGGCTCAGCTTGCTGGGGCCCCGGGATAGCCGGGCTCCCAGCCGCTGGGCTGAGAGCAAAAGGAAGGATCTCACAGTCTTCCAGAAGTGTGTGCTACTTGGTGAATCTCCGTTTGAAAGTCTATACATCAGGGAAGCATTTTCATTGAAATAAAAGAAAAATAAATTTATCCTCCTGCCTTGAACATACAGTTATCAAAGACTGCAAAGATAATGAAGTTAACACCGGGGCCAGGAGTATCAGATCTTTATACCTCTGGTTCTCTATTATCTGAACATTTTGGACAGCCTTGTCAAAAACATTCTAATAATGATATATATTTAATCCATTTCCTCCTCAAACTTCAGGTCTTCCATTTGGAGAAGTTTTGAGTTTCTCCATCAGAAGATCAGACATTTTTTAAGGTTCTTAAAATATTACTTTAAAGAATTAACTATTCACTTTTGAATATCCTATGTAGTTTGAATTCCTGTTGGAATGTATTTCTGTCATTCTTCTCATTGTCCAATAAAAAAGAAAAAAGAAAACCCCTTCGAATGTCTGAAAGTGATTGATGTAAATACTTAATATCAGTAATTTTAATATAAACCTGAAGACAGGAATTCTGTGTGTTCAGATCACATGAGCTTCAAAGCAGCAAACCAGCTTTGTCACGAAGACTGATACACAGTTGTCTCTGCTAGTGGGAGATAAGGAAAGTTTTTAATGATAGTTCGCTTTTTCTCTTCTTTCTAAGTGGGCCTTGAATTGCTTTCCTAAGCCCTATAGGGATAGTTTCAGGTGACCTAAAAATGCTTGCCTTTGTCTAGTTTCATTATAAAATCCTGGACCTTCAGCACTTGAAAATCCAACATGTCCCTTATATGTGGACATAGAGGCTCAGCTGCAATGTTCAGCAGTTTTGGCCCAAAAAACCCTTGTCTCTTAGCTGGCATATTTGCTTTCATGTCAAGATTCATGCTGTTGTGGCTCAATTTTTTTTTTTTTTTGCATGCTGTGAGATTTTTACTTGTATTGCTCTTACTGGACTAGGTTAGTTTCTGAGTTCTGTATATGTGCGGTTGTAAAGAATCAAATATTACAGCTGGAAACTGTGAGATCAGCCTCGTCGCTGCCCTGGCCTCCCATTTACCGTGAAAACAAACACAGCTCTCTTCTCGTGTCTGCCAGCAGGAAGGGGGTGGGGAGGCAAGCAGAGGAGAGTCAGGGGAAAGTTTTTTCTTCAAAAAGGAAGGTCAACTATTTTGGGAAACTAAAACCATTCAGCAATTAGAAGAATTCTTTTCTCTCTGCTCAGTGATTACAGAAGTCTGCAGGCAAGCAGTAATTGCTGCAAACACTAGAGCCATGCAGATGGACAAGAGGTAAATGCATGTCTCTGCCTTTGCAGAAGATGAAGTGGACAATGCAATGTATTTTGACTGTGCCAACGGTTAAATTATAGCACAGAGTCTACAAATCTCTGCACTGGATAAGTCAGTTCTTCAGGTACAGTTAGTCAGCTGATGTGCTGAAGGCAGGGACAGTGTGACTGATTGCTGCCCTCTGCTTCTGACATCTCTGTGGAACTTTGCGTGTTTCTTAAGGTGGTATCCACCTAGGACAGAAAAGGAAATAGATCCTGGAGAAATTCTTACTTGCAAGATGCAAAGCAATGAAAGATCGGAAATCAAATCATTAAAAAAAAAAAAAAAAAAAAAAAAAAAATTAAAAGCTGGGAAGTTCCTTATTTGCCTGCAGAAACTGCAGAATATCTGGTTAATTCATCTTTGTTGTGGGGTCCCTGGGTTAGCCCTGTGCCTCCTACCAGGAGTTCAGATGTCTCTGCACTCTTCTGGTAAGCAAAACATCAAAGGAGTCTGTACAGAAAAATATAGACATGCTCCTCATTACTCTCTTTCATGTGTTTGTGACTGTCCTTAATTTCTTTAGGTTTCACCTCATGCCAATCAATAGTTAGAAAACTCTAGTAGATGGTAGGATCTGAAAATGACCTATTTGTCATTTTTGAAATGACCTATTAAAGTTGTCTGGTCTTCTGCTCTGCTAATGGGTTTTCATGCAGTGAAGATTACCTCATATTTTTTAAGACATTATTCCAAAGCTTTACACTTTTTGTTGAAGATTTTTTGCTTTTCTCAATTACTTTTCTGTCTACAGTTATAATTTGTGCCCTCCATTCCTGGTGTTTACATTGCAAATACTACCAGTCTGCTGTTTACACTCTTCTCTGAGAGCTCTTAGATGTGCTATAAATGTTTTTTCACAGAAAATTAAATTGTACATTACAAAGCATTGGTCAGCTGAGAAACTTCCCTAGTTTTCATCATATGGTTGTGGTAATCTGATGCTCAACTGACTGTTGTATTCCATGTAGGATCATACGGGAACTGTACAAAATTGAGTCATTAAAATATCCAGTCTGCACTATCTCAGGATGCATATGTGCATGCAACACAAAGTTGTACTGATCTTTGCAGCTGTGTTGCAAGCTGTTGTATAACTGATTGTCTGCAATCACTCCTAGGTG
Organism: Falco naumanni; assembly: GCF_017639655.2. NCBI lineage: Eukaryota > Metazoa > Chordata > Aves > Falconiformes > Falconidae > Falco > Falco naumanni. The sequence goes on from NC_054065.1 coordinate 19,424,184, forward strand.
TCCTTTGTTCTTCATTTCTTGAGTTTTTCATCTGATTGTGGATAGATGCGAGGATGTTCTCTTCCAGATGGATTCAACTGTTTGTGTAGTTTTCTAGTGGCCACTCCTCTTTTTTGTTCAGTACAATCTATGGAAAGCGTAAGTTTCCACTTCTTCCACTTACTTTAGGCAGAACTATTGTACTATAACACAGAAGTAATTTGGCTCTCTTTTTTCCTTCCTACTTTCAGCAAGGGTTTAGCCGAAATACCTAGAAAAGAGATTCGGATCATGCTGTTCAATGTACCTATCTTGTGGTGGCCAGAACGGGTGCCTTTGTCTAGATGTGTCCTGGGAGGCACTGTGAGTCCGTAACACTGGTAGGGAGTTTGTAGCCTTTCCTTTAAGAGGAGTTTCTCCTGCAGCATTCATGATTTCTCATCCACTGGAGCAACAGTTTCCTTTCTCCATCTTGAAGATAATTCCTACTCAAAACGTAGTCTAATTGAGATTTGTGCTGCCCTCTCTATTTGCCTTCAATATTGTACCTGTCCACTGGCTTTACAAGGCAGTGGATGCTGTATTCAGAGAGGAACACAGTAAGGAATGGCCAGCAAGAGTCCTGAAAGAAAGATCCTTCCTTGGTGTTGGATGTGCACAGCCTTTTCAGGCCATGTCTGCAATCGCCTTTTCTTCCCAAAATTCTCATTGTTGTTACCACCATTTCTGCTTCGGACATGGTGTTAAGTGAAAAAGTTCTTTGGCTAGTGATTATTTTGTTACAGCATTTCCAGCCTTTTCAGAGCAAATTGTGACAACAGTTGCAGCATTGTTGTGTTATAAGTTATTTTTATGTTTTATAATTTTCATTATTTTAAATATACATTATATTAGATAGCATTAAATAGTATGATATTCTATTTTTTGGGTTTTTTTTGTTTTTTTTTTTAAGAAAGGTTGCATGTCTTCTGTAGCATTTTGCTGCCAATAGCATGTAGTAGAGGGGGAAAAAAGGGTATTTGGGAGATCTGGTGTGTTCAGCATCCGAGATAGCTATTTCATTTCTGTCAGGTCTTTTTGAGATCACATATTCTCATTACAGAGAGTTAAAATATTTCGAATGCTACGAGGAGCGGGGGAGAAGGAGGGGGAAATTTTGGACAACACTCAGATAGTTGTTTCAAGTCTTTCATCTGACAGTGCTTGTGCCTCTCCTGCACTGATCACAAGGTCATTAGATTATGTAGGAAGACAATTAGTGAGGCCGATAGTAGCCATAAAATCCTCTGTCACATGTTGAGACTACTACATGTTTGTCAACTCCTACATCATTAATGTAAATTGCCAGTTCATTGGGATGCATAATTATTCCACCTAGAGTTCATTCTTTTATTTTTTAGAAGGCTCTGTGATGGGACTGCCACCAGGCAGGAGTACTACTGGAAGGTCTTGGAGAAGATCCAGCCAGAGGTTAAAAAATAGCTATTACTATGATCCAAAACATTTATTCTTTCATTGCTCATCTTCTCTTCTCAGATGTCATCCTATGAATGCAGTATGACACATCAAAAAACCCCAGTGAACCCCTCCAACAAATATTTGTTCACAGTAGGTGCATGATTCATGAGGCGTTGTTCTGCCAGCATATGGACATGTTGTTTTTGTCCTGTTTATTATTAACTACTTGGAATCTTATAAACTTCTCTAATGCTGCACTTCTTCAGTGTTTATTTTGGAGGCTAGAGATTTTCCTTTATTTGAGATGCTATAAACAATGTACTTTCATGAATCACTATGCCGTAGGGACTGGTATAGTTAATGTTTTTAATATGAGTTGCTGGCATCTGTAAGTTGTTTCTCACTAATGGGTGGAGATTTCAGGTAGGTTTTCTCACCGTGGCCTAGGACAGTCCATGGTGTAAGTCTAAGATAACCTGAAGTGGATCAGTAAAGGTAAAATGTTTTTCACCTACACTTCATGGTCTAAATTTGGCTTTTAATGCACGAATCATTTACTTTTTTCTTTTTTTTTTTTTTTTTTTTTTTTTTTTTTTTAACGACCAATAGCAAAAGGCCTGTGTCCAGGGGGTGATTCATCTGAACTCTGTAAACCACCTGAAATTAGGATGAGATGATTCCTCTGTGGTAGTCCCTAATTTTCTCTGTTGAATAGTGTGCAAGAATCCTAGGTAAGGTTTAGAGGAGGTACCCAATTTTACACAGGTAAAAGCAGATGGGATGAATCTCGCCAACAAAGACAGCCAAACCATTCAAACAAAAGTAAATTTTACTCCTTCAAATACCTTCTCACGCTCTAAAATAGAGTAAGATCTGAAAAGGAAGTAAGGAACTGACATATAGCAGTGAAATGCATTTTGGCACATATTTCTGAGAAACATAGAAGGATTTAATAAAAGTATGGCCCTGAATTAAAAAGGAGTCTGCTCTATTCAACGTAAGTACAAACACAACAGTACTTTATAATTCATTGAGTAGTTGCACAAAATTAACGTGATTGACTTGGAATGTAGAATGGGTCACAAATCTTGTGATAGTTCTGTATTGCTACTTTCTGAGTGTGCAGAAGCCTCAGTTTAGAAGATATTCTAATGAAAATCATCTTGTTTCAGAAAGCAGGACTGAAACTTTACCAGGGAATGAGAGTCTGCTGTGCTGTGTTCTGAGCAAAATCCTTGTAGTGAGCCTTAACTGATGGTGACAAGAAACTGAGTGGAGCAAACCAGTGAAAATAGCTATTTCCACTACAGTGCTTTTCACCAGTCACCCAGCTTTCCTAAATCCATTGTGTATTTTGGCTGTAAGGCAAGCAGTCTGTGTTTTCTGAAATTGATGTTGGACCTTATGAACATGTTGTAATCATGTTTTGAAGATTAGATACTAAAATAAATTCTCTTCCTTCAGTAATGATTTTGAAAAGCGTCCAGGTTTCTATAACTGCTGTTGAAGTCAATGGTACCACTCAGAAATTGGTTTATTGCAAAGGGTTCATTTCAGGACTGTGTTTTTCACTCTGGTTTATATGGTCATAACTTGCTTTCTTACTCATGTCAGCATGTAAGTTGGTTAATTTCTGTTTTCCACAACAATATTTTAGAAGCATGGGTGGTCTCATTCTCTTCTCACTCCAGACCAACACTGAAGCAACTTCTGTCTGGTAGTACTGTTGATACCACTAGGCCTAGGTACATCATTATGCACCTTATTTAAATTCAGGCTAATTCAGGCATACCAGGCAAGTTTTCAAGTATTAGCTAATATTGTTTTATAACTCTTGCAGCTAATCAACAATTTGTTCAAAACGTACTCCAGAACTGCTATATAGGACTTGAAGAATTTCTTGGAGCTTTCCATCATTTGCATTAACTGTGTTTGTGTGTTTCCTTTTGCCGTGCAAAGCCAACAAAATCTTTAGCAAATTGCTGTTTTGCGTAGATTCATAGTCAATTGGTGTTATTTTGCAAAGCATGTGCAACATAAATGAGTCATTAAGATTTCAAAGTTTAATACGCTGGAGGGAGAAAATTATATAAACCCTTGTAGCAATAAATATTTTATTTTGCCTATGTTGTGATACTCAATGTGTGTGAGCTTTACAAATCAGAATTTCTGTTCTTTGCTTATGCAGCTGCTGCTTTTACGTGTTTCATTTATAATGCTTTTGCATGAAGTAGCAAGCTGACACTTGCCAGTTTTCTGTTCGCTTTTCTCAGAGCTCTAGATTGAGATGACATAGTCTATGAACCATGTTTGAATCTGTGAACTATGTTTGATTTCTGTAGGCATAGGTCCAATATCAGTATATCTCTGTACTGTTTTGACCGGAAAAAATTCAAAGCATTTATAAAGGGCTTGGTACTATTAACCCTATTTTACAGTTAGAAAAACTGAAGCAGGTCTGGTATAATCTTGTGCCTTATGGTCAGTTAAGCAGTATTGCCTAGATTTCACCGGGAACTTGTGGAAGAAGGACTCACAAGGTTTTGAAGTCATTGTAGGATTTGAGGTCTGAGTGACTGTAGGCAGCTCTTGTGTTTTGTTTCATTTTTGAGGTATTTCTTATAACTAGGAGCTTGAACCTGCAACACTTGAGTTCTGTTGCTGATTCTCTTATTGACTTGGGAAGATGGTCAACATTTCTCTGCCTCAGAGAGGTATAAATCAATGTCTGTAGCTTCACTGCAAGAATTAACTAATGTTTGGAGTTGCTAAAATAAAGTGAAGAGAATCTTGATTAATGTTAACCTTCTGTGTTTAATAGTAGTGTTTTTAAGTGTTCCTTTTGTTGAAACCAAGGGTGGTTTTCCTCCTTGTATACGGCTTAAGGCTTGTTAGACCACAAATTAAAAGAACAGAAATCTTGTGAGTTTTGCCTAACTAAGAATTGAAGACTGAATTAAAGTTAAATTGTGCCTGACAACTTTCTATTCCCTTCTTTCTAGGAATCATCATTTTTAGTTCTAAAGGAAACTAGCAGGGACAAATAAAAAAAAACTAAATCCATGAAATTTAAGATAAAATTCTTGAAGGAAAAATTCCTCATAAATTTAAGACAATTAAGTTTTCGGAATCTAACCGTGTCTGCAAGATAATAAAACTTTCTGTTACTGTTTTAGAAATAACTTTTGTATTCATCTTTCACCTCCTTTATTTCAACACACATGATGAAATACATTGAGATTTACATACAGATACTTTATCTGTTAATCTGTCTAATTGTGCTTTGAAGGTTTCTATCAGTACACTTTTCCAGTACCTTGTAAGTCATTACTTTAACATTAAACACATTTTCCCCAGATATCCTTGCTAGAACCATCTGTGTTGAAGTCTGCTGAAAGAAATGGGAATCCTTTGACTGACTGTCATGGATTAAACTTCCCAAGGATACTTTGGCCTAAATTTCATATTTACTTAGATACAATGATATGAGTCAAATCTCATGCTTCTTTAAAGAATAAGCTGTTTTTTACCTATATTAGCAACTACACTGGAAAGAGAATTATAAGAAAGCACAGTTTAATAGTGTTTAAGCCTGTATCTTGAGGATATATTTAATAAGGGTGTTTTATACTAATTCTGCAATTGCAATTTTATTTTTTTAATTTATTTCTTTTATTTAATTTTATCAAGGAAGCAGATTGGTGTTATTTATGTACTGAAATATTTTGAATAATATTTATACATTCATACAAGGGCATAAAACCCTTGAATACAGATTGAAAGAGAGAGCTGTCCTGCATTATTTCCTCTTTATGTACTCTAGTATAGATACCTTAAATAATTGTATGCTCTTATCTGTATGCCTGATTGATTTTAATGATATCAAAGTGGCAGAGTGACTGCAAATGAAATTCCACACTCAACAAGTTATCCAAGAAATATTTCTGTGAAAAGTTGCAGAATTTTCCTGAAAAATGCCTCCATTTATTCCATCTGGAGTAAGCACATTTCTAAGAGACAAATTGTTCTGAAATTTAGGTCTTTACTCCCCAAAATTAGGTCAGAAAAGCTATTTGGTCAATACTGCATTGTGATGAATATACCTTTGATGGTAAATCCAGTGTTTCTTTTGCACTTGCCAAATAAACGAGGATTTTCCGAATGATGAGCAAGGAAAACCATCCTATTTCAGAGGCATAGGAGGGGCAAACCTACATGTGTCCTCCATTACTTTTCTTTTCCTCTGGCAAAAGCCAGTGAAGGGGTTTAGGCAAGAGAATAGTGTCCTTAAATGAGCAGAAATCTTTGGGAGGGAGGGAGGGAGGGAGAATAAATTGAGAGAAAGCACAAAGTGCTGCCATTGGAGAGAGGCGAGACAGCTGAATCAGGGTGATACAGACTTTTCATTATCAGAAACAATTACTCCGGCAAGAACAGCATGGGACTTCATGAAATGTTTTTGAACTCGGATTCCTGATAGGAGCGCATTACATAACTTGTGCTTTGTGAGTGCTGGCAACCGGCAACCTACGGAAAGACACAGCCAGAAGCAATGCACTCAGCTGCTTGCTTTTCTTGCATTTTTTTGTTGTTTGTTTTTGGGGTTTTTTTGTTAAAGAAAAAAAAATATCTGGGCTAAGCATTAAACAGACAAGCCTATCTTTACCCTTCCCCTGCCCCCTCCATCACCAGAAGCCTGGTTTTCATCACAGGTTAATAAATGAAACATTCTATCATTTTACTGTGCTTCCCACAGCCTTTTGGTAGGAGTTAACAATGCTCCGAGTCAACATTGCCATGGTGCTTGAAATGTCTTTGCATGTTTGTTCACTTGAAAGAGTCATGGCGATGGGGTTTGAGAGAGGATTTAAACCCAACAGTGTGTACAGCCTCAGAAACTTTGGGATGCTTTTGATCATGTTTGGTTTGACAAAAATCTGTTGGGGATCTGTTGCTATTGTTTTTGTCTTTCAGTTTTATAATAACTATTTATTTTTTTAAAAAAAGAGCCCACGTTATATGTTCTGCTGTCTCCTGAAGTGAGCATTTGTATCATTTGCTGTTAAGGAAATATGTCTAAGTGCTGAGGAATTCTAATTAAGCAGGCTCAGCTGGAACAAATAGCTGGAGGATTTCACAATACTGTTCCGAAATTATCAGCAGGCTCAAAAGCCAGGGAAATTCTCAGATTTTGGGGTTTTACCATGGTGGACATAGCCACTAAATCTTATTTGTTTTCAAATCAATGGGTTTGTAGCCCATGTTATTTCACAATCGCTGTTGGTGGTTGTTCCTCTTTGTTACTTTCTCTTCCATCTGCCCTAGAAAAGATGCAGTCTTAGCCACATGAGCAGAACCTCTTCCACATTTCTAAAATAAGTGTTTATAGGACTAAACACCATAGAATTTCATTGGGTTCATGTGAGTTATTTATGAGAGAAGATTTGGTTCATTGTCCTTGGAGGCAGAGGCAGTCCTGCTGAGCCCTTGAGGGGAGCTGCATTGTAGGTAATCACCAAATTTGTGAAAATTTAACAGTAAAAGCACATATTAAATTCTGCTGTAATATATAATTTTCTGTGTAGTATGCTCATCAAAAAATAACTTGAAATGACTTGAATTTTTCTGTGTTTTGTAACTCTTTAATTCTGTGTTTATATGGTAAACACTTCTTTGTTTTGCTTTCCAAGGGCCATCATTCCCTGCCTGGCTAATCTACTGCTGCTAACAAAAATGACAGTAACGGACCAGGGAGGATCAGCCTTCTCTGGCCCTTTGTTTTCACTCTGCTGAGTGAACACATGTGTTTTTCCCTTTGCCTTTTCTCTTTTCTCTTTTTCTCTTTGGGGAAAGGAAACCATTTGTACGCTGCGCTAAGGAAAAGCGATTGAAAAGTGGAAGCCCATACTTTTCTCTTCAGCAAGCGGAGATCTGTTTTCAGTCTGATGTTTGGTGAAAGGAAGCTTCAGAGCTGCAGGCCAGCTGCCAGGAATGTCTGATTTCCTTTCCACCCACTCCTATGATCCTCCCTTTTGGCAGTGATTACTGATGACCACAGCTGTCATGCTAGGTCATGGTAAGCTGTCAAGCAAGGCAGTACATGAGATGTACAAGGCCCAGTCCTTGATCTGTGCTGGAGAACAGGATCTTAAATTGAATCTGGTATCAGGCAATGCATAAGCATACCACAGCAAGCAGTGTCAGGCTGATGTCAGCTTGTCATTCTGGCTTCTTGAGAAGGTGGCCAGGCAGGAGGTGCTTTAGCCAACAGAAAGCTTCTTAGCAGCTTTTTCATAGCTAGTGATATCCTGAAGCATGAGGAAGGATTGTAATTTAGTCAGAATGGATGTTTGTCAAGAACAGGTAACCTTCCAGCCAGCTGGAACTAGAAATAACGCTTTGGGTTGCTCTCACCCAGTAAGTATGTAATGATGCAGGACAAGTCCATAATCAATAATCAGAACAATAGTGTTCAGGTGCTTGCGCTTCATGCTACGCTCTGTGCGGCTGACCAACTGTCAACATTATGGATGTGGCTGAAAATCACCACAGAACTGCAGACTTCAGTTCAGAAAATGATGGATACTGTTGTCAGGGACATAACTTCTATAAATAGGACTTGCACTCTACATAAGGTACTATTTTGTTGAGCTCCACATGTTCACTGCCAAGTGCATAAATGTCCTCTGAAGAGGTAGTATTCTACTGTGTTTTATACTGTTATGCTGGCTTCATAATACACTTTTTGCTGTAGCATCTGTTCCTCTTTTAACAGCATATATTAAATAACGTGACTAAAATCCGTTAGCTGTTTGTTCTGTATGCCTTCCTCTAAAGCAGGAGGCATTTGCAGTGGAGTGTTTGTTTTAAAAACGTGTAAGAACAGGTTACTTTCTGTTTCCCAGAGAAAAAAAGGTCAGCACTTGAGGGACAGAAGGTCATAAATGCTGTGATTGTCCATTGTTTTTGTGGGAGTTTATTGCAGCTTTAGGCTGGCACAGTCAAGGAACTTGCCTTCAAAATAGCCTCAGGGTATGTGGATGTAGGTGATGCTGATTTCCTTTGGTTCTCATTTAAGACAACAGGATCTGATCCTTGTGGTCTTGCTCCCCTTGGAGGGTTGATCACCTTAGCAAGTCCCATCTGAACTTCATTTGGTATGATTTACTTCAGAACAGTAAACATAGTTTCATTTCTTTCACTCTTTGTTCTCACAAAACACCTATGGTCTTGTAACAAATCTTACATAAAATTAAGTTTGATTTTATTAAGCTCTTACACAAGGTTGGGAGAAAATTCCAGGAACCCTCTGGACAAGAGCCGGTTTCTTTACCGATTTATCCTGGCCAAACAAGGCAACTAATGACTACTTTCACAAGGCTGGGGAATCCACAGCTACAGCTCAGAGGGGTAAAAAAAATGTAATAAATAAACAAGTCCATCCACAAACCCTTCCTCAGGAAACCAGCATGGGAAGCACAGGCATTTAGAATGACAATCCAGCATGTTCTGCCAAAGCGAGAGCTTCCAAAACAGCTGTAGAAACGGCTAGTTTCCTTGAACGTCTATTTTAATAGCATTATATCCTTAACTGTTTATATGTTAAGCTAATTGTTTTCATGCTTTCAGCTGTATCTATTGCAAGTGTATGAAGTTTTAAACCCACGTAACCCTCAAGAGGGAGTGGCAGCCTCCAACAAACACTGCTGTCTGCGAACCCAGCTACCTTGCAGCCTCCATTCATTCAGGTAGAGTCGGGTTTGAGGCTGTGACAGAAGCTGTTGTTTGCTCTCCCTGTGGGATACCACGTTTACTTCATTTGTGCAGAAAGTTTTTCATAACTGTCCTGTATCTGGAGCACTCAGGAATGAATATGCTTCCTCTCTTTGAAAAATGGCTGAACTCCCTGTAGAAGAAGAGTTATTTAAATAACCATGTTGCCATGTAGATTATCTCTTGATTTCAGTCCTTGGAGTCCCTGAGCTATCTAAGTGCATATTTATAATCAGCTTGGTGAATGCTCTTTCTGGCTATTTACCAGCGGTGAGTCTGTGTTTCCGTTTTACAAGTGCAACTCTATAATGTAAGAATACGGTATGTCTTGTTCGCAAAATTTTGACCTTTTTTTTTTTTTTTTAATCTCCAGGAACAGAAAATTCCCAACGTAGGACAAACCTTCTTTGTGTAATCTTATATACTTCCTTTTCTTTGCTTTGCTGTCTTGGACTGCGGAACATAGTTGCTGAGACAGAAAGGATTTCTGTGTCTGACCCTCACTGCCACGTTAGCAAGTTTATCTCTAAATGTATTTGCAATAGGAAGGACCTGTGTTCATACTGTTGAACTCTCCTGCACTCAGAAAACTCAGATTTACTTTTTGGAGCAGTCTTTGGCCTATACTAACTGCTGAGCTGTGGCTAGGAATTAGCTGCAACCTGCAACTCTCCCAAATGCTAGCTGACCCAGAGTAAAACTGTGTCAGGGCTGCTCCACCGCTTTAACAGGAAAAGAATTTGACGTTGCTTAACCTACCAGTGCATGTGCAGCTCTTAGCCATAGACCTACGCACCAGTACTGACCAAATCCCTTAAGGGGCTCAAGCCCCTTAAGTGAGACTGAGATGCCTAAATTTCAGCTCAGACTGGGAGTTCACAAGGCCATCTGCAGTCATTGTGGTTTCTGAAAGCCCAGTGACACAACTCTGCGAGCAAATTCCTTAGGTAGCACTGCCTTTATTCAGAAATAATACCATCCCAGCAAGGCTGAGTGTCCTGGCATGGTGAAAGCACCATCAGAAGTCACAAAACAGGCTTCCCTGGTTTGACGTCTCCTGAAGGGTCAGGTTTGGTAGGTTTGCTGGTGGTGACAGAGGTGGTTTGAGCACAAAAGTCAGCAGCTGTGGCTGCTTCCATTCAGAGGCATGGACAGTGCTGGTGGTGAAACACTGAGCTGCGTGCCAGAGCTCCCACATGAACGTTCAAAGCCATATCCTCGACCTCAGATAAGAACAACTGACGCTTACGTGGAAGTACTCTGGGGTTTTCTGCTGAGTGGGGGGTATGTGGATTTAGGATCCAAAGGGTGCTGTGGGTGTAGTGTCCTGGTTGCCTGTTTTCTGCAGAAGTCATCTGACTTCTGTGCTATAGCTTAAGGTGATGTTAACACTGGCTGCTTAAAATAGAAGGGTGATCTTGATCTAGTCATCCTCACCCAAAGGGATCTGTGAGGGCCCTGAATACAGGAGGGGTTAATAAGTAATTCCTATGATCAGCAGTGAGTTTAAAGAAGCTCTGTGGTACAGAGAAATGAAAGATCCAGACACACTTCTCCATCTGGCGCTTCCTTCAGCAGCTTGACTGACTGAGGCCTCTGGCTGCTGGGAATCCCATCTCTGTTCATTTAAATGCTTCCTGATCACACTGGAGGTGCTACCTGGGCTGAGACTGCGCAGCCCGCTCTGGAAGCTGGGCCCCTGTAGCAGAAGTGAACATAATGTCACCATATGAGAGTCCAACTGAAGACACAAACAGCACTGACCTAGGGAAATTGAAGGCAGGTGCCCGATGTCCTCAGATAATGCCTTGAGCCATGGAGCTGTACGCTCCAGGGTAGATCATGTTGCTGTAAATAAAAAGTGGTGCCTTGAAGTGGTAATGTTCTTGTCCATCTTAGCAGAACTTGTGCTAACAAACAAGGAAATTCCTGAAAAAATGCTGCAGAGACCTTCACATTCTCCATCAGCTCTGCATGAAAATATCTACCCCTTGCAGCACTTCTCTGCATTTTACTTGTATTGTCAGCCAGTCTTGCCCTTTTATTTGAGAAGCGCATTTCGTATCTTCCACATGGGTGTCCATTGAACAACTGCTTCAAGATAGACTTTGGATTAAGAATGTTCTGTTAGTCAAAGCTTATATACTGTTGATAGCAGTAACTCCATAGGGTATCAGAGAATAAGTGGATACCCACTTTTTGAAGGCTGTAAACTGTCTTGTGTTGGATAATCAGGAATGAGAATCAATACTCTGATTTGAAAGTTTAGATTTACAGTTGTAAAATAGGTCTTCCTAGTTCAGCATGATATTTCATGTGCATGATGAGGAGGGAGTGTTAATTAAAAACTGTGTGTAAGAATGAAATATTTTGATAACAGGAACTGTTGTGAAATGTGGGTTGACTGAGACTTTTTAGGATGTATTAAAACATTGAAGAAAAATAATTATTGAAAGTGCATTAAATTCTGCTTGCTTGCTATCTAAATAGACATTCAACTGAAGTTAAATGGATACAAATTTCTGTTTGCGCCTGCTTCAGTAGTTTGACAGTTACCTGGGGTAGGATGTGAACAAAATTTAACAGAAAACGGCTTAACACTTTGCAAAGAAGAGCCTTCCGCTAGGGTTAGGAACTGGATTAGAAATGGCTGGATTTTTCATGAAGGAGACATCAGTCATGAAGTTTTATTCCTTTGAGTGCCCTCAAGAGACTAGGCAGATCTGATCTGTGAGGAGTGCTGCTGACTCAGGCTGCTGCGGGAAGGTGTCCAAGGCCAGCCAAGGAAAGCTCTGACCTTCACTTTGCCAGTGGCCGTCACTTGGGTTTTCCTGCCTGGAAGAGAGGTGGTGGGCTGGGGTAGCTGGGAAGGAAACAGCAACCAGAACTATTGACCTCAATCTAAACACAATACAGAAGACGACAATAAACTCCAGGAGGAAAAACCCAGAAGTGATTTACCTAGGAGGAAGTGAGAATATTAAATTCTTTCAAGTAACTTCAGGAGGTGTAATAGAGGAAATCTATTGAAAACACGCAGAAGACAGCTGTCTCTAGCCAGTGAGTCCTGTGACACACGGAAGTGTTGGATGTCTACTATGTAACTCATATTTTACAAATTACTAGATCCATGAATGCTGTGGGATTATTGCACTTATGCATTCATATTGCTTTGAGGCATCTGGAAAATTAGAAAAGTTAGGAACTCTAATAAATTCATCATAATTTATCTGTTCAGAACATGTTCATATCAAAAAGTATACGTTGTGTAGCAAAATTGTAAGCCCACTCGTCCAGTGATGGCGAAGATTTTTTAATGTGGATCATGGTGACCTGTGACGAAGTTCCTTTCCTTGAAGGTCTGCTTTACACATTTTACCTAATAGCACTACTTCTCCCTCTCACTCTTCTCTCCTCTTCTCTCTTCCATAGATCCAAAAATATGATGTGTTTAATACAAAGAGGAACGAACTGTAGCTGTATGAATTGCCAAAAAAAGGTAGGATTTTGGTTTTTCCTTTTCTGCAGTTTGCACAAGTGTGTCACCTTGGCTTTAGATATTCACACCACTTCTGCTCTTGATGCTTATCCTTTACCGGAGAGTGAGAAGACCTTTGTGCCATCAAACCTCTTTTTAGAAAACATGGTAAAGTGTCTGGAATGCCATTTTGTAACAGTGGACAAATTATAAACAGTAACTTCCAGAATCACACTCTGAACAGAATTTCTTTGATTTTATTCGTTACAGTATTATATTACATTGACACTATTTTCCATGTAGCAGCAGTGTGTATCATAACCTTATCCTCAGGTTCTTAGACACAGTGATTAACATATGTCAAGGCTAATTCTTATACTCTAACTGCACCTGGCTGACTGACAGCACCTACACATGTGGAGGGGACAGAGCACCAGAATTTAGGTCTCTTAAAGTAATCGTGTCCTGGCAGATGATGAAGATCAAATAACGGAAAGTATTCTCTTTCTCTCCAGTCTCTTGACTTTGATATTTTTATAATTCTTAACCAAGACTAAGTCTTTGTGCATTTTAAACATGAAGAAATACAGGATTTCTGCCTTTTATAAAGCACACATGCATTAAAAAGGAATCTAGAAAACCATCTTTAGAGTAATTCCTTCTATAAGAAAGAGACAAAAAGAACCAACTTATCCTCCCCCCCCCCCCGTCCCCCCCCCGTCCCCTGCAAGCTAAACCTTAACAACAGAATTCTATAATGAAAGTGAAAATAAATTTTATTCCTTTCTCCTAACTTATGCCATATTGCCAGGTAATTGCAATCCTTTTTGTATGTGTGCCTAGGACATTGTGCTCATGTTCAGTGATGTGAAAGAAAACCCAGTGAAATTCTATTTTGCAATATTGAAAGCAGTTCTTGTTTCAAGGGAAATAATACAATTTGTCAAGTCAACAGTTATGACTAAGTGTGCCCAAGTACAAGACACACTGAGTAAAATGGTTCAGTTGTAAGCCTCTTCATTTTCTGCCCAAAGCACCCTGAGAAAAAGTGTCTCCAGAATTTACCATGTAGCATATGGGTAAAGGAAGAACATACTGATGACTTACTATCAACATGTCTTACCATTCCATACTTTGGCACATCATTTTTTTTTTATTCCCTGTACTAATATTGTAAGTGACTGAACACATGGAAATATATTTTACCATATCTATATTTCCTTGACGTTAACATTGTTGAGCAATGACATCAAAAAATAGGGAACTGAAAACAGCTTTGAGAAAGAATCATCGCTAGGTTTAACTATCTATTGACTGGCCATGAATGAAAGCAGGGTTTAACATTTTGTTTATTGCTTGTTTGTCGTCTGTCATTAGGGCTGCATGACATGTTGGGGGGCCTAGTTCTCATTCCCATAATTAAAAGAATTTCTGAGTGCAGGAGTACTTCTGGGAAAATCAACGGAATTAGGTGAATGGAGGAGATTTGATTTGAGGGAACTGTTGTCTCTCTTCCATATTTTGTCTCCAATCCTCTTAATTTGGGAAAATCTAGATATTGAACACATAGGAATTTTGTGGCAAGTGCTTAAGATTCAGGCTTACTATGGTTTTAATTCCATGAAGTGTGTCTTTAGAGCTGAGGTAGTCTGTTGGTGTCCAGCAGGTTTGTAGAGTCTAGTTAAGTGGTTAAACCTAACTTTCTAAAAATTATTGTATCAAGTGTGATGGAATGACCAATTTAAAAGTCTCTGGAAAGTTCTGTATTTCTTCTGCAGAAAATATAAAGGTGGGGTGTTTTTTTCTACCTTTGTGAGTTATCTTGACTCTGAGTCCTCACACAAGTGCATGCCAACTAGTAGAAATACTTTGTAATTGCAGGGTGACATAATAAATAGAGGCGAAAAATCTTTAAAGCTGTTTGCATTCTGGTTTGCAGGCCTGTTGTGTTACATTTTTCTTGTGTACTCTGGCAGCATTTGCTATCTAAGGGAGTCTGCACCAGCTAATGGCAGAATTATCTGTAGTCATGTGGCAGACCTGTGATTATATACTGTGATTATATATCCATGATCTATCATGGATACAGCCCTGGACCTATACATAATGGTAAACCCAGCATCTATGGCTTCTTGGTGGTGTGTGCTTGAGCGGGAGGAAGATGTGCTGTAGATTTTTGGAAAGGTCATATTCCAGCAGGCCGGGTGCCCTACAGTAGGATCTGAGTGGATATGGGGAGAACGTTTAGTTGGGAGTCTGTCTTAAAAAAAACATAAATCAATATACCAAAGGAAATTTTGTATGCTGTCGGTTGGCATCTACTTCTAGTAATAAATGAGAAAGAAGAGCCATCTGCCAAGTCTCCTGGTCATCTTCTGTGTTTGCCTTTCCCACTGTGCAAGTAGAAATCTATAAGCTCGATATGTATTTTGCATAGTCTTAACTTGCTTTGTATTTCAAATGGTGAATGAAGAACTGTGTTACAGCAAAATCTGGAGAAGATAAAGGCAAACCAACTAAACACTAGAGGAAAACCAGGCAGAGGATTTCACGTTGCAGGGCTGAGAAGCTAATACAGACACGTAGCTGCAGTGGTGTACTGGACACTGTGTGCATGACCAGTGCTTCCAATGTTGCTTCATACTTTTTAAAACCACTGGTACTGCTGAACCAGGTGTAGAGTACAGTCAGCTTTATTTTTGATTGTTATAACTTTCTTCATTTGGACAATCTGAAATTAAGTACTCCATGTACAAAGGCTCAAACTGTAAATCAGTCCTAGCCATGCATGTAAAAGAAACCTTCTTGTAATCTGAACATCCCACTGCCACAAAGTGGCACTGGCATTTGCTGTGAGATGTTTGGTCTGCTAACAGACTGGAGCAGGACAGGGAGTACGTGGGGGCTTATTGGAATACATCTGAAGAGTAATGGCTTATAAAGACTTGCAATAAATAATAAATGCCCAAGGTGATATTCTTTCTAATGAACATTTTAATGGTTTCTTTTCCCCAGTAGGGAATTCTCAGTCATCTTAATAGAGGCACAGAATGAACTCTTTGTGCCACGGCTGTCTCTCTCCATCACTTTTTGTTTTCTTCTCACCAGTCCCTTATTGCTGGCTGCCGCTGCTTCACTCTGCCTCCAGCTGTGAGGGCAAAGTTAACAGTGTCTTCAAAACCTGCTGTTTGTTTTCTTTGGTTGGGGTTAAGCTCAATGAGGGACAAAGCAAAGTGCCTCCCCTGCCCACTGGAATGCCCCAGGCAGCAGGGAGAACATTTCTGCAACTCAGCCCTGCTCCCTACATCAAGTATGAATGGGAACAGAAGAGCCAAGGCTGCTTCTGCCGTAAGGTGCTGTTACAGGCTGTCCTGCTGGCATGATGAGGATTAGATGTGTAACTTTTTAAACTATCGTCCAAGGCAGATTTCAGACATTTTTACATGGAAGCAATGTATCCCCAGGGCATCCATGCTCATCTTTGTCTATAGATTCTTTGCTAGATGCAGGTTTCTTTCTTTTTTTCACATTTTCTTCCTAAAATTTCCAGAGGCACCCTGCATGATGGAAAACAACTTCATGTTCTGCCTTGCTGATCTACAAAATTCCTTAATATCAGAAAAAACTGAATAGCAGTTCTCTATCAAAGTGCTTTGTATTAAAATTCAGTAATGCTGGGAGATTAAGCATAGCTACCTTTAAATGGTTAAGAGCTGTATTATTAACTGGAGTTAGAATATTTCCTAAAGGAACCTACAGTCTGGGATGGAGTCCAGATGTACATTTGAGATGGCTAAAATGGAAAGTCCTGATTTTTTATTAGGCATGCCATTCAGAGTGCAAAATGAAGTGTGAGCAAAGAAAGCATGTTGGCATGGCAACAGCAAGTATAATTTAATGCAACAGGTTTTGATTCTGACCTGAGAAAGGAACTATTTGTCCTGAGAGTCAGCTTGTAGCCCATAAAAGTTTTAAAAGACAGCAACTCGTCTTCACTAAAGGCCAGCAACTGGGGAGATGGATACCTCAGAGCTTTTTGGCTGACAAAAGAATCTAATTATTGTAATGGTTGATGTTCTGGCATAGATGTGCAAAAAGGAATTGCTTCAATAATGCATCCATTGCTCACATGATAACCACCTGCAGACAGCCTCTTAAGCACAGGATCTCTCTGTTATGTTTAATGAGGTATGTGATGTTTGTAGAAGTGTAAGACATAATGAGGCTAAGTACTACACAGAAAAATACACACAGTGTCAATTACCAAGATTAAAATTTAGGGTTTAGAAATTCCTGTCTTCCAAATCTATGATGAATCCACAATTCTGTCCCCACTACTAGTTACAACTATTCAGCTGAAAAGACTGAGAAGAAACAAGTATGGGAAAGCAAGCTGTTTTCTAGATTAGTTTATTAAGGCTGGAACTATGGCTGATAGCTTAAATCTGATGCCAGGTGTTTGGTTTTGAAGGATGTGCTCATTTTCCTTTCAAGATTAGGTGCTTTGGATTCCTGAGAGTGGAGCTGGCTTCACAAGCCACATTCAAAACATTTGCCTCTAATTCCATCTGCTGCCACCTCATCTGTCTCTGAGGGAAGAAGTAAATTTACAGGAGCAAAAGGAGAAGTGAACCACTTTCAATTTTTGGGGGCTTGCAGGAAGAAATAAGAAGCACTACATATCTTAAGAGTAAATTTGATTTTCCAGGATTTGCAGTTCACCCTCTGGACTAAAGATGCTTGAAGACATTTGGCTAAAGGTAGGGTATAATCTTCCAGAATGAACAAAAAATTCTAGACATGACTCAGAGGCTCACCATGGAAAGGACTTGGGTTATCCCACTGGAAGTCAAGCAAAGCATAGGCATCTGTGTGCACTTTGTGACCTGAGGATCCTTGTTTTGTTTTCACTTCATTTTTTGCAGGTGCCTTCACAGAACAGTGGGCAAAGGGATTTGTGCTTGCAAACCACATATGCACTAAAGGCAATAAAATCTTCCACTATGTAGATGCCTGTGAAGCAAAGCTTTTCTAGTCTTCTGACACACCGTGCTGTGCTCTTGCTACTGTCAAATTTGAGTGGCTCAAGGTATATGCAGAAACCAAAGCATAGCCTCCCTGTTGCACCATGATTTGTTGTTGGTCAAGACTTGTATGACCCATTAATAGCTCTTTCTGTAGTGGGAAAAAAATATTATAAAACACACAAGACTTGAGTCTGGTGCATTTCTGACACTGTGACTGCTGGCTGTATTTGGAAGATGCATTCTAGTTAGTATAGGCCTATCCTGGCCTACATTAAAGTCCCTTTGTCTATACATTTAATATTTTCTTTCATTTAAAAAGAAAGGTGCTTAAATTGTTCTAGCATGGCTGAACATAGAGTTACATGGCTTTCAATAGAGTTACACTTAAAATGCATATTATTTGGTTCATATTCTGTTCAGAGAAGGAAGCATATTAGGCAGGCCTGCAAGCTGTGAATGTCAGTGTCTTTTGAAGCAGCAGGGGTCACGTGCGTGTCATGGCTTGAAGTCCATTGTAGTCCTCTTTTATGTGGTTCTTCCTTTTCTGCTTTTGGTGAACCTTCTGAAATTTTCTCCTATTAATGAAAATTTTTGTCAGAAGCATGCATATGTGAAGTTTTGGTGTTTAATAACGTCACCTAGATCCTCTCCCATTGCCTGCTGAAATCAATGGAAAGAGCCCCATTTCACCAGTGTCTTGGAAAGTTCTTTGCAGTTCTGATATTTTTCTGATCACTGCATTTTGTCTTGTTACAAGTATTTGGAATATAGCAGGAACCAGTGCTACCTAGACTGGGATAAATTTCATCAATCACATGCACTGTAAATTGCTGCCCACTAAAAATACATCAGGTAGACACTACCCTTGGCTCCATCACAGTGGGATGCAGCACAGGAATGCAATGGATTAACAATGCATGATGAAAATACTAAAAAGATAGTATTCTTTCCTTCTATTTAAAGTACACCATGTAGCACTTCCTTTGGAGGAACTGAGAAGTAATTATCATCATACCACCATTTCCTCAGTGTGACTAGATTAACAACAGGTTATGGGGGTCCAGAGCTGTGGGATTTAAGCCTTGTTACCATTTATAAATTCTCTCTGTGTCCTATAATATGCTTTCCCATTGCTAAAAGTGCCATTTCAGGAAATTCCCTTCAAGGGTTGTTTTGATGTGGACTGGGAGTGAGGGAAGAAAGCAATTGTCCTATTCCACTATATTAGTAGACAGTTACTTAGTAAGAAGGAGGTATGGCATTTTCTTATCTGTCAGTTTTTTCACTCGTAGTTCAGTAGGATGGCATCTTCAGGAAGTTCATGCAGGCCACTTCATCTCATCCTTTTACAGGTAGTCAGTGATAGGGTAAAAAGAATGAGGGCGTGGTCATAAATCAACCTAGTTAAAATTTTCTAGTTTTGCTAGTTGCTAAATGTTATTAGACAGAGACTGGAATATTAACCTTATTAGTATCAATTAACCATAGCTGCATGGAAAGACATTTACCTCTCATTCTTAGGACTGGTAATTGTCCCGAGATTGTTCTCCTTTTGTGCCATTACTGTTGCTGACAAGATGACAACTCCTGCTCTGGAATAGAACAGTTGCCAGTCCTGAAGGCGTGTGTAACTTGAACATTTCTTAAAGACCTCACTAGTTTTGATTTGTGGTTTGAGAGATTTACTGTCTCCTGTTCCACGTTTCTTGCATTTAGAAATTCATATATGTCCAATAATGCAGGTGGATGTGTTTGGTCTTGGGCTCCAGCCTCAAATATATTTTCTCTTACTCTGTTTTCTTTGTTGTTTTTTTTTAAATCTTTTTCTGCTACTGCAAATTCAGGAAGAAAAGGTTATACACTTAAATAAAGTGGTTTTATTCCTGAATGATGAGTTTATTTGGCAAAAGAAATCTAGCAAGAAACTCTGGATACATTTGCAAGGCAAGATACCCATAAAGATCTAATTCCTTGCAGAGACATCATAAAGTAACACCAGAAGTGAAAGGCCAGCAAAGACATCATGTGCTACATGTGAAAGCCAAGATTATTTTTTTCGCTTTAACTATTCATGTAATTCTGGAATAACACAATTTAAAATGAGATTACCTGAGAAAAAATTTGTCCCTAAACAACTTGTGAAATTTTACTTTCCAACTTTTTTAACATACTTTCAAAAGTGAATATGCTCTTCCAACAATAAGTTTTGCACAAATTCTTCTGTGAAGAGAGGACTTCAGTAATGCTCTTGATCAAATAGAATTTATTTCTGGAAAAACTGATCTACAAATTGGTTTTTATTCTCGTATGACTCATTAAGAACAGTTCATTTTTATGGGTTGTTTTCCTCCATTAGTGAAGACAAACCCCACACCTATACATAGAGAGACTATAGTGACTGTAGTTAGGATTAGTGGGGGTTTTGTTTTAATTATGATGTAGAAAATTGAAGCAAGAGTTGTTTGTTTTGGTATAATGTGCATTTTTATTTTATTTTACATAAAGTCTAATAATTCAACATCTTTATTTTCAAGAGTAATTTTGTTGGAGCCTTACATCTGAATGCCTCCTGGTCTTCCACATGACCTCAGATAAAAAGTAGATCATCTATTTTAGTAGTAAATCTGGTCAGGGATGTTGTGCTGCTTCATTTTTAACTGGATTTTAATTTGACAGATGTGTATTTAGATAGCCTACATCATCTGACTGCTGCACAAAACAAGTATTCCTCCAAAGAGGCCATGTATCTTCCGCACCTTTTCCATCTCATTTATGCACATGTACAGATAGTGCTGGCTTTTCAAAAGATATCAATATGAAAATAATGTCAATTTTTTTAATAATCAGAACAGGACGTGACTGGAGCAAATCAAGAATGTTTCAAAGACTGTGTGCCAGACCTCCTTGACAAGAGCAGGTGGTTGAAGAATCAACAACATGACATAAGTGCTTTGAGTGTGATCCGAATGAGCATAATTGATTCACTACCACATTATATCCATATACTTTGTGGGGGCCTTTATTTCTATAAACGCTGCATTGAGACATAAATCAGCTTAGGGGGATGTTTCTACTAGTGCTGATCAATGAGACATCATTTATATGTGAGATGCGTGGTTCTATACTTGCTCAAGACCTCTTACAGATGCTGCCCCCTTTAACAGTGAATATTTGAAGAATATGTTTTGATGAAAAAGAACTCAAAAGTCCTTTTGATTTTTGCATAAAATTAATGTGCATGGTATTGCGTGCTGGTACTTGATTGTAAGTTGCATACTTGATGACAAAATCACCAAATCTCTCAGAAAAAGTTGTGCAATTAGTGTCCTAAACATTCATAAACAACTAGAATGCAGCATAGAGGGAATAGTTAATAATTTGTCAAGAGTAAATTATGGCAAAGCAAACTAATTTCCTGCTATCGTGAGGTAACAGGTCCACAGATACAGGGGACAGATTAAGTCTTCTGCTCTTACATTACTTAAGTTTTGGCACTCTCTTGAATGATATTCTCGTTGGAAAGCTAAGGAAACATAGTCTTGAGAGTAAATGCAAAGCTGAATGAAAAGTGAAACTCAGAGAATAATTACCTAATTTTATTGTTTAATCAAAATATACTGAGAAGATTCTACAGGGAGTTGTTCTTGATTAAATATTTTTAAAAATCCTTATGAATGATCTGAATGAGAGGATAACAGTATATGCAGTAAATTTGCATATGACAGGAGATAGGAGGATTCTGAACATGTGGAAAGCAGAGTTAGAATCCCAAATGATTTTGACAAATTGGAGAGATCATCTGAAAAAAATAGGATTAAGTTCAATAGGGACTAATGCAAAGTGTGAGGCAGAAATAATGAATTGCACAAATACAGGATGGGGTAACACAGTAGACAGCAGTTCTCTGGAAAAGATCTGGGGATGAAAGTGAATCAAATTAAACTTGAGTTGGTGAATTATTAAAGAGCGAAGTGACCAGCTAGCATGTGTATGAAAGCCAGAATGCAGTTGCAGAAGTAATCTTCTAGTATTTTACACTGGTAAGGACTCAGCTTGGAGTACTGTAGCCAAGGAGAACTTGAAAAATTTGAGTTATTAAGCACTCAAAAGAAGATGGAAGGATCAGGGCAATAATTAAGATGTAAAAAAAACCCCACTGTTATAAAGTGGAAGGAAGTAATATGTCCTTTATGTTCATGGCAGACATAATAAGAAATAACAACCTAAATTACACCAGGGGAGAGTCAGAATAGTTATTAGGAAAATCTTTCTAAACATAAACATAGTGAAGCCTGGAGAGGTGGTGAAGTCACCATCATTAAGAACATACATCTGTCACAAGCGACACAAATATTGATTCTGCCTTGAGGACCAGATGACCTTTTGAAGTCCTTTCCAGCTCTATTTCCTATAATTTTATATCAAGACAGGGATGCATTTTACAACCCTGCTTATCTCAAATAACACCAAATTCCACAAGATTGGTTGAATCACAGGAAAAATTCTTAGTGAACAAGAGCAATACTTACCTGCATACAAGAAATAGATGTGGTGAAGTTACTGTTTAGCATTCTTGCCACGTGAATTGTTTTGTTAAACTTATATTGGCTTATACATGGAAGCAGCTTAAGATCAGCAGTTCAGGTTAGTACAAGTATAATAAAATAAATTGTAACTTCTGAAGTGATTTTATCTACTTAGGGAATAAGGGTGAGTGTTCAGTAAAATAAATGCTTACTCAGTGACCCATGGAAAGTTTTGGGAAAAGAGAGGTGACTGACTCACTCCACCTTTACGTACACTCCTGCTCTTTCAGATTGCAGCTGTCTCAGGAGGTCGTGGCTATGAGACCCACTCAGAGCACCGTGTACTTTGGAACCGTGCAATGTGTCCATGACCTGAACCTCAACATCGCTCCCAGCAGAATGGGAGAAATGAGCTGCATAAAACCAGCTTTTTATCACCTGGACTTTGTCTTTGGTTATTCCTCCAGGGCATCTTTTGTGCAATGCAAATAGGGTGATTGAGGGCCCAAGGAATGAAGATATAAATGTCATTCCTGTGTCTATCTGAAGCTCTCTCTTTTGATAGCAACTTGATGTTCTGAAGCATTACTTCAGCACTGCTTTCAGTCTGTCATTTGTTTAGGCTGGTGATGCAACACTTAGAGGTTGTTGTGTTGCAGCAATATTGCTGTATCTAAAATATATATATATTTCTGAATATTTAGGGAAGCTTGTGAAACTTTCTATACCTTTCTGAGCCTTGAAGTCTGTGGTAACTCTTTTGTATGCTGCTTCCTTCCAGCTTTATGTACCACATGGTACCAAATTACTGTAGCAGAGATTGGGAAACCTCTGTTTAGCAGGTCTGGTTTATGGTTATGCTAAAAATAGAGGTGAAATATGTAACTCATTTCAAGAACAACTTCTTCACTGAGATCACAGGATCATTTAAAGCTGTCCAAACACTTAGGGTGAGTGTCCAGATAGTCTGGTTTTATTAATATTTTTTTTGCAGGAAATTTGGAAGTGGGACAGCTTACTCACTGTAGATGATTCATATCTTCATGTCCTAGTTTGAAGTGGTTCACCACACCATGGTCACAACTCCAGAAGTGTCAGATGATCATCAGACATCACTCCTGCCTGTAGGACTGATTGATTTTTCCAGCTTTCTAGAGTTTTCATAACTTACTAACCACTCCCCCTAAACCCAAACAATTTAGGTTCAAGAACAAACATCATGAAACTTAACAAAATAATTAATATACTAAATTCCCCAATAGACAAAGTTCTTAAAGCCAGATCTCTGGGGACTCAAGTGCAGAGATACTGCGCTTCTCATGGATCTTAAAGCACTTTTCCATGTTCCCTTACAAAGTTTTTATCTTTTCCAGTTTTAAATCTTTTTGTCTAGACAGCAGTAAGTAACTGGCATACCTTTCTGTCAGGAATGGTATGGTTAAGTCTTTCAGATAAATATAGGCTAGATATTTAAATACAAAAATAAATGTCTGAAGCTCTACTTATTAGTAGCATCTGTCTCGTGCTTGATGTGTACTTCTCAGAAATATTCTAATACCTACAGAGGCTATATTTAAGCAACCTTGCTTCTGCTTTGCTGATCACATGTCATGCACTGCTTATATTGTTGATTTTGTTGCTAAGCCCTGCTGTGAGTTCTAGTTTCCAGTGTTTCAGGTTACATGTTTAAACCTGGCCTTCCAACTGTTTCACACTATCCTGTGTGTCCCCATCTACTAAAGCTGATACTCTGGAGGCCCTCCCTTTCCACACTGGTCCACACTGGCATGAAAAATTGAGTGGAAGAAGGAGTTAGGATTACAGATTTTTTGTTTACAATAGTTGTTAATTTTCCACTTCGGAAATGTCACTAAGAAGAAGCATTAGGAAGCACATGTTGGCTGTATGTGGTCAGCAGATCAACCTCCGCTGCCTTCCCCCTTTCTCAGAGAATTGCAGCCGTTGAGGAACAAACCTCAGAAAATATGATTAACCTGGCAGACACCAAAGCTGAGAAACCAAAGAGGACTGGAGAGAAAAGATTCGTCTTTAAAAGTCTTTCCCATAAACCTTTGATTTGATACTTTTCATTAGGGAAGATAAGGAAAAAATTGATCTTACGGACCCTCCTTTGGAGGATTATATTTAGGCCTGCTTGCATTGCTGGAAGAGAGCTCCCTGTACACCTGTGAGGTTTCAAGTAACTTAAAATATCAGTGACTTCCAGTGGGACTTGGGCTATCCCAGTTAAATTGTGTGCATGATGACATATCAATCAGCATGATAGGGCTTCGGTTCTGCAAGTAGAAACCCCTCATGCACTGTGTTATGGAAATTATTGCTCCGTGCCAAGAAACTGTATGTTACTCCATCAGATGCAACTCCATTCCTCTGACTCTCTGAATATTTTCTCTATGTGGCTATGGGTAGTTTGTATTTCTTCAATGCAATAACTCTAGAGTCTGTATAAATGTTTTGATGCATTGTAAATTTTTTTGGCAACATGTTATTACTCCTTTGATTGGAGCAGCTACTGTTGTTTACTCTTATATTTAGAGCAAAGAGATGCAAACATCCTTACCATCAAGAAGGCTAGGCGGGGTAGTACTGAAGGTAGGTTGCTTTTAATCTCTGTGCTGCCTGTATTCTGAGCTTATGTTTGTGTGTACCTATTTTGCCCTCTGGTCCAGCAGAATCTGTTTTTTTCCAGGGTGCAATAAAAACTGTTTTCTGAAGACTTGCTTTTAGGGGGTGAAGGGCAGAGGAGAGGAAAAAATCCAAGCTGAACAAATCCATTTGCTGATGTTGACTTTACCTCAGAAAAGTTGTTTGGTTTTTTATACCTCTACACTAGTTCATTGATCTATGTGCCAAAAAGAGCTGGTTGGTTTTGATTTACAGATTCTACATTGTTTAGGAGATTATAGTCTAATTCTCCTTCTGCTGTGACTAGTCAGGGCATGAACTGCAGCCACAATGATAGGCACTCTGTTTCTGGATTTTAGCATGCCAGGCAAGGAAGTCACTTCAAAGCAAAGCTGAAACACGTGAAGAAGTTGTGGGGGGGGAGAGCACCAGGAGGAGAAAATTAGATTGACCTTGGCTTATTAAAGAGTAGTATACACTGACGAATCAGTGAATTCAGGCACCACTAAAAAGGATAGTATGGGGTGAAAATTATACCTGGCTTTTATTAATAGAGTTGGTGTGAAACAGGAAATGGAAGAAAAAGGTAACTTTGAAAAGGGATCCATTTTAATGGGAAAACACTTTGTTGTCAGTGGTTGTTGGTAGCGTTTGTACTGGAGTTCTGTTCAGGGTCTGCTTTGAGATGAGAGCACAGGGAGGAGCCACACTGCAGTTCTCACTCTACATCTGCCTACTGAAAGGTTCCTTGTCTTCAGTGTTTCACAGCTCCCACAGGGGTGGGATAAAGGGAGGTCCTGCTAACAGAGAGCATCGAGGGCAGGAGCTTAACTGCAAGGCTTTGAAAATGTCCTTGAAATCAGTTGGTAAAATGTAGTTTATGAATGTGTAAAGCTGCTCTAGTCATTTTGGTTTCATTCATATTTCTTTTTCTTTTTTTTTTTTTTTTTTTCTTTTTTCTCTCCCTTCTTCTCAAGGCTGGCCTGAGATCTTAAAAGACACTGTAGTTTAGATCTTTGTATTCTAACAACATTTGGCTCTTTCTAATCTCTTACCTTCAGCCCACTCCATATGTTATTACAGCACAAATGAAGTGCAAGGAACCCTTGATCGGGACTCTAGATATTTCTTTGTAATAGACAATTTATTTGCTATGTTTTGCCTCTTTCCTTTGATATTTTAACTGATTTCCTTAATTATTTCTGGGACTAATTTTTGGGTTGTTGCTTGCTCAAGAGCAGTCTATTGTGTGATCTAATGACAAAATTTGAGCAGATTAGGCTTGCTAGTACTTGCTTCTATCTAAAACAGACGAGTGTCATTGTGAGGGTTGAGTTTCTGACACAATATTTACAATTATAAACTCAAAAGTTGCTTTCTGTGCATTTTCTTCAATAGCCAATTAAGATTCTTTGTCCTGTTTTCAGTCAGTAAATTTGCTCATTAAAGCATTTTTATGTAACCACTTTTTGATTGAGACATCTGTGGAAAAGTAACTGGAAAAGTGATAACTAAGGGAAAGGTTAACAAGTTAAATCAAACATTAAAAGTCTTCAATTTGTGTAGTATTAAAGCTGTCCTAAGTGTGAAATAATTTAGATCTTGATTCACCAGTTCATCTTCATGCTGGAAACCCTTTGGTTTTGTGCACTACACAGAGGTTTTAATATAGGTGTGTACCTCTGCCCTGTTGAATCAGCCCAGTGTTATGTTGTTAACCTGGAGATCTACTTCCCCTACTAGACAGAGGCCAAGTTTGTGTTATAACTTGAGTATTAATGTATATCAGGAAAGCCAGATTTATTAAGGGAAACTTGATTTAATCTGAAAGCCAAAACACTTCCAACTGGATACACTTACCTCCCGGCTGCTCACATGCACATTCTTTACTCCCTGGCAGTGAAGAGCACACGATGAAGCAAAGATTTCTCTGACGTCAGCATTGTAAAGCCCCTTTCTTCTTCCTTTCCTTCTCTCCCTTACCCTTCAGTTTTGGATTCAGGGGTCAGAGAGGTTCAGTTTGGGTACTGAATTACGATGTTATCACTATTTTGGAAAGGAAATGCTGGCTGAAAACATGAAGCCTTTTTTTCTTCCGTTCTACAGAGTAAGTATCCCCACAAGTAAAAATTTATGGATGCAACTGCGGTGCCAAATTAAATGCTATCAAAAGCATGGTAGCTTTAAAATTGTAGAGGTATGTGAAAGACTGTAATCTTTTACCTGCTGTATGTGGTATAATAACATTGATATATGTTGAGCAGCCATTTGGGATTTTATATATCAGAGAGTCTGTGCATTTTGAAATTTAATCCTTGTGAAATATTTGACATCCTGAATGGGATAATTGACATAAGGACACTAATTAGGGAGTTGTAATTCAGAAGGTTCTGATCATGTACTTTATATTGACATATATATTATTCCCCTGGTAACAGTGTTAATGGTGCTTAGACATGTGCATCAGGAAAAGAGAGCATACCCCTGGGAGCTCTGGAAATCAATCTTCTATGTAATGCCATTTTTATAATGCTCTAGAAGGAGTGGATTTACACATTTTCCATTTATTAAGCTGATCATACATAAAATATTCTGGCTTTAGAATAATTTGACTCAGCTGGTGTTTTCATTCTTAAAAATCTGCAGTGAATAATATCTGTCCCTGAAACCGAGCTTTTCACCTCAAGTGCTTTGGAGTTCTCAGTGTTCACTTGAATCCTTGGGTGAAGCTATTATAATCAGCTGAACTGAGTCCTGTTTACCTTATGCTGGGATTATTTCGTCAACTCCTGAAATGCAAAACCTTCTGTGGCAAGACAGAAAAGTCAGTCTTGTGACTGTGGCTCTGACCTAAAGGACACGCTCTCTCCAAGTATGATTTCATTCAGGTAGTGAGAGCAAGAGCTGCATTAAAAACCAAAAAGATTTGCCTTAGGCAGGCAGGTGAGCTCATTTTTTTCTCTCTTTTCCTCCTGGTTTTGTGATCATTCTATGCACATAACCATACTGTCTGCCTGACAAACAGAACATTCCTTTATGGCATTTCAACAAATTTGAGAGCTTTTGGAGTCTGTTTCCTTGTCTTTACCAGACTTTTCGACTTTCTGCATGATCATAAGGCTTAAATCAGGAAATAGTTTTGAAGCACTCATTTGCTATAAGTGAACACAGAGAATTATTAGTTAATACTGCTTAAGATGCAGTACTCTACCACTGTAGAAGACAGAAAAGCAAAAACCAGGCTAAAATCCAGTTAAAATTGCTGGAGTCTGGCAAAATTTAAAACCACCTGGGGGATATAGATCTCAGTCTTGAAAAATGTATATAGGGATTTTTTACTTTTACAAAATTAAACATTTTTCAGGTCTCCTTGTGTGCAGCTTATCCAGAAGCTGGGTCTTTCTGCAGTACAGCGTGTCCTCTGATGCTCATGTCTGAACGTTGCTTCAGCAATGACTCAGAGTTTCAGCTATTGTTTCACTAACACCAGTTCCTGCTGTGCTGGGGGTTTCCCCTCTCATCTCTTTCCCAAATTATCAGCCAGACTCAATCTTCTTCTGTTCAGAAAATCTGCTGGGAGGCCCCAGATTGGGCTAGAATGGCTACAATATACAATTTATGGAATTCTAGCATTGCAGCTACCCTGCAGAAGAAGTACTGATTATTCATTTCCATATCTGAAGTAGAAACTTCGATTCTTTGAGGCATCAATGAGAAGAACAGTCATTGCGATACAGTGCGGGCAGCAGCGCTTTGTCAAAGACTGCGCTTTGGTAGAAGTACCTCCTGTAATCAGCGTATCTTGTAGCTCTGTGTGGCTTCTCTGAAGAAGGGTCATGTTGTCATTTCTGTAGTTCACTTCAGGGGAAGAAAGAGGCAGACAGGCTTAAAAATGTTAAGAATTACCAGTGTAAAAAGATCCACTCAAAGCGTGGGGAAGACCTTTTGCCATTTAAACAGAAATATGGACAGACAGAGAGACACTGTGTCTTGGAAACAAGACATCAAGTAGATTGCTGCAGCTGTGAATTTGAACTGGATGAGTCTGGAAAGAACTGAAGGTATTGACCTCATATGTCCTGTAGCATAAGGACATGGCAAATGGAAAAAGCAACATGTGACGTACAGACTAAGCCAACGTTTTAAACGTGTCCACAGCCACCACAGTCAGCCACCTGGCCTGGAACCCATTATCATTTTGTCTAACACTAAGAGGGTTTACAAAACAAGCTTTCCCAAAACCAGACCATTTATGACATCTCTCATCTGTGCAATACACATGCCCCTGTGATAGGACTGCTGACACAAACTTCTCTGATACACTTCATCTCATCAAGGCTAATGAGAGTAGGTAGCCTTTACACGTGTTCAGAAGTATCCTTGACTTATGGCAATGCCCACATCTCCTATGGCTGCAAACTTCCTTGCATGTGGATATTTCCAGAAGATATTTTGAAGTTGGTTTTTGTGTTTTTTGTTTTTTTTAACTTTTCATTTGTGTTTCTTATGGAAATACAGAAACACATGCCTTGTATAAGAGCTTTTTTCTTAATTAACAATTTTCTATATTCATGTTAACCCTACCTTTTTTCTCACCTCATTTACAGTTATTTAATCATCTACAATATGGGTTACACTCTCTTTTGAGAAGAAGCTACATGCCCTTTACCACTCTGAAAAGTGTAGGGGACCCTGAAGTGCCATAAAATAATGGTATTCATCTTAAATCATGTCTTTTCCATATGTCCTTAACCTTGCACCTCAGCAGCAGTCTAAATTCAGTTCATTTGCTATTTAGTACTATCCTCAGAGATGGGCTAGGAGGTGGAATGAGAAGGTCTCCTCATCAGCCTGAAAAGTTGCTCAGTGTTTTGCTTCCTTTGTGGTGTCTCAGCATGAGACATATGGATTTCCATTTTAAGTGCCTTTGTGGGCACTGTTGGTAAATTCTGATGTTAATAAATATGATTATCCAGTTTGAGTCTTAAACTTTACTTAAGCTTTTTTGATTTTGTGCTGATTCCAGTGCTTGGACCCTAAATATAACAGCGAACAATACTTTATTAAAACAAGCTGCTGTAGAAAATGTGTGCTTACGCAGCTGGAAGCTACTTGACCATTTCTGCTGCTGCTCTCAAGTTCCAGAGCTGCAGATGGAGTTGGGTTAATATAACATACCTTTTCCCAAGAGCCTGCAATAGGACTTGATGTGCTTCGTGCTGCATATCCTCATCTTCCAAATTAACCTGAAGATAAATGGGGTCTGTTTATTTGCTACTTCTCTGAGACAGTGCATTTGGCTGTCATAGTAGTGTCTGCTTTATATTTTGAGAAAACCTGAGTCCCTAAGGACCTGGTTAACTAAGACCAGAGAATACCCTATGTGCAAAAAAAGTCAATGGAACACTTCAGCATGCAACATGACAGGGGGAAAAAAAAACCAACAGAAAAAACTGAAAAATCTTGTGAGAAATGGCAATTGCAACTGATCTTTAGTTCAGTGTCATCTTCTCTTTCTCTAGGAATATGGCATTCAGTTATGAGTACAAAATCACAGAAAAACTGAACAACAATAACAGCAGTGTGGAAGTCAACCCAGGTACCCACACTTACTGAGTGGTTCCAGAACATGTGGGAAATTGTGTTGATGGAAAAACTGATTCATACAATTCTCCCTACCCTGAAAGTACAACAAACCACTCCAGTGTATTCAGAATCTGTCCGCTGAATATGCCAGGTGCTAACAGACAATAGCCTTGACCGTATTTTTGTCAGGACAACAAAATACAATATTTAAGAATAAAGCTTATGAAAACAAAGCCCATAACACAGGGGGGTGTAAGTTGATCAGCCTTTACCAGAGAGGAATGACAACTGTTATCCTTCTCCTTCATTACTCTTGAGGACAGACTGGAACAGTAGCGGATGTGCATCTTGTGGAACTGCTAGATCTGTACTGTTATTCAGGCTGTGATGCTGACAGTTCAAGTTGTTCCTGACCAGGCACGCCCCTGGAGATGCCTGTGCAACTTGCCTCTTGTGCCCTTACTGTGCTCTGTAAGAGAAAGGACAGTACTATAAAAACAAGGTTGTGATGCAGCACCAAGCACCCAAGCCAGAGCTCATCGATACTAAAAGGTGGATTCTGAAAAGATGGCAAAACTGTTTTTTTAAATTTCTGCTGTTGGAAAGAGGGAAACTGCATTCACAGAGAGACATTGTGGTTCAGTACCTAGCACATTTAGAGATGAAGTAGCACAGGAAAGTAACTTTTCTCAATGCCTCCAGCTTGTGTGAAACAAAATAGATTATTAGCGTTACCACTTAGGACAAGCTGAAGCCATGTCAGTGACATACAAAACTTACAGATGAAAACATACAAACAGTGTAGAGACTTCACTTTAATATTGCTTCATTCAACACTCCAAACCAAGTGTTTACATTATGGCTAAAAGTATCAATGAGTCCCTAACTCCCCCTGGTTGGTTGTGTATCTGCCTGTGGCAGCTGCCGCAAGACTGATCAACCAGTTATTCCTCAGCAAGACCACAGCATCCTCCCACCTGCTGTTTACATCCCCACCCATTTGCCTACAGGGTTAGGCAAGGAAAGGAAATGGTCTTGCACTACCTATACCTATGTGATACAGTACGATGTGTTTTAAATAAGTGGTTTGTTGGGGACTGAAGTTAACTAGGGGTCTCTGGTTAACTCTGACAGAAACCACAGACCACACTGGGTCTTCAGCTGCATGTTCTCCATAGCTGAAAGGAGCAGGTAACAGCATCAACTCAAAAGAAGAGTCCCACGCCAAAATTGGATTAAAGCAAAAGAATTTGAGAGAAATAATTTAAAAAGCAGAAACTGTAGGAAAAGACTCCAGGTGACATTGTGTCCATGAAAATTTTAGGACAAGTTTGCTCTTCTCTGTGCATAAACATTGATCAACAGGCTGCTTTCTTTATAAAGCAGTGTAATGGTGATGAGGTGATGGTAATTTTTTTTGACTGCACGTTTTAATGAGATAAACCCTTAGCACTATTACAAGTGTTGAAAGGTGTCAGCAACAGTAACATCAAGAGTGACGGAAACCAGCACTGTTGTATGTTTTTGGTAATGTGGGGAGCAGATGTAACTTCCGACTTTTTAGAAATTATTTTAGATACATATTAATAATATTAAAAAAAAACCCAACTGTGAAAAGCTTAGTATTCAATGGTATAAAAACAACTATGTGTGACACAGTTTGGTCTGGATTACAGAAGGAAGTTGAAGAATGCAGCTTCAACTCCAGCATCTAATAGGCTGTGAAAGAACAAGATGTGAAAGATACGTGCAAACAACACATGTGACAAATTCCTTTGAGAAAGTTATTACTCTTCCTCTTTTCTGTTTCATTTAGAATGAAAAGAGAGTCAAACAGCCTATTCTGTTGTGTTCATATTTGCTGTTTACACTTCCTGGTTAATTACTTTCTATAGTTTAATGGAAAGAAAACTTCAAATACCTTGTTTTAAAAGCTTACATTTGCCATACCAAAGAACTCACAAAGCTCATGCTCATTTGTACCTTTCAGTCAAAAATAGGATCTTTTGAGAGATCTGAAGAAAAAAGAGCAAACACCAAAACAGACTTTAAAATGCTGCTCATGCTGAGACAACATCAGATAGGAAATGAAATTTTAGCAGTTCAAATAGGGAATATTTCTTCAGCTTCTAGGGCAAGACAGAGTGGCTCAGGAAGCGTGGCATTCTGCCAGAGCAGGGATCCTCCAGGAACTGAAACAGAACAGTACTGGTGACCCTTAACTGCCTTAGACCAGCTGCTAGAGAGAAGGCAAGCACTGCTGTGTGCACTGCTATGCAAAAGAGAAGAAACAAGAGTACATGGAAATTGTTCACATCAGCATTAGGCTGGGAATGTGTATCTTTGCTGGTGGGAATGTAACATTTTCAGGGTTTTTTTTCTGTAATGTTCTTTTACAGTCAATATCTACAACGATATTTCTCCCCCACCCCCTCTAGAATTCTACCTGTGTTTGTGCATTTTCCTGCAAAATGCTGTGCCATTCTTATCTGATCACAGAGAATGAGTATTGTAGTTGATGGGATCTGACCTTTACAATTACTTAAGAAGTTTAAAGGCGTGCTCTGGGGAGTTGGTTTCTCCCTGTCCACCCCAACTAATGGAAAGCATAGACTAAAGAAGAATCAGAAATGGTAGTTGCAGCATTTTGGGGACTCCAATGCTATTCACCCAGACAGGGTAACTTCTTATTCCTGACTGTATCTGCTCTGTAAAGAGATCTGAACTGAGTGATAGGGACCAAATGCATAGTGATTCAGTTGACTAATTGTTGGATACCTGCTCTCCATACTGGCTGAGCTGGAGGGAAGACATCTGCACTGTCCCTGCCTGTGCTACCACAGCCCATGGGCTGCATGAAGCCTGCAAAGCAATGTGTTGGCTGGGCAGCCCAGAGTCATCTTGGGATGTTTGCTGCCTTCCTGGACACCAGTCAATGTACTTTTGCCTCTGGATTGTTGTGCTAGCCAAAAGAAAAAAAAAAATAATCAATGTAGCTAAGAGAAAGAAGCAGGCTGTGATATTGCAGATAGGTTCACAGGGCATTTGAGAACAGGGATATTTCTGTTGGAGTAAAAGAGGAGGAACCAAACAGCCAAATGTTCAGTGGAGGACATATGCTTGTTTAACTTGCACAGTGCTGACACACAGTGGAGGGTTCCATGGTACCCTTTCTGAAATTCACACCAGCCCCCAATAGGAAAAGAAACCCGCTTTCTGAGTGCAGAGACAGCAATCAGCAACCCTAGAAGGAGCAGCAACTGTTGAGCCAGCTACAGAGAGGGCTAACCAGAAAATACTGAAAGCAGAGATCAGACAGATGAAAATGGAGCAAAGAAGCTGCAGGGAACAGACAAAAGGATGCAGCCCAATGGGCTGTCTTGAAGGCAGTTTTCTCTTAATCCAGAGTGACCTGGATTTGGTGCTACAGTGGGAAGTTTTCCTAAAACATATTAGCCCTGAATGGGTATCTGATTCCACTTTCTTAATTTTCACTGAGATATGTTCATTAATACCACTGAGGAATGCCATTTTCAACATACTTTTACACCTAGAAAGTTATAACTATTCATACTGCTATATAATTATCTTTTTGGAGGGGAAGGGGCAAACCCACTACAATTAATTGTTGAGCACTTCTTATCCATATCACCTGGATAAGAATTATACAGCATGGTCTTTTTTGGAAAGTCTTCTTTGCTCACCTGTATGAGCATGATGCTGCTAGCTTAAATGGATTTCCTTCTGTTTTGAAATAAGTCACATGAGAAGATACTCCTAATGTTCTTGTCCAAACTGATAGTGCTGCATCCTACCCTGGGAGCCACGAGCATTCGCTGTATTCTTCAGAGATATATATTTGTAATTAGTCATCCATATGAGGGGACTGTTTAAGACAAGCCTTTTCCCCAAAGCGGTTAATTCTTCAAAATGAAAATAATCAGATAATGAGTTCATTTCCGATTTCACATTTAATGCCAAACATTTTTGGGTAAACAAGATATGCTGGCAGAGCTCTGCACTCATTGTATGTTTTTTATTAACTGGGAAACAGACAGTTGATTTTTATCCTCGATATCAGCTCAAATAAATTACACATATTTTAGAACGAGAGACTTGTGCAAACTGGCTGGCTGGTTTCAACGTGGGAGCCCATCGGTCGGTCTGCGTTTACTGCACCCAGACCATGCTAGTGAGAATTAAAAATCTCCAGAGACCCAGCCTGGGAATCTCCCACTTGATGGAAACTTTTACCACAGTAACCTATATTTCTGCAGCATGAATATCTGAGGTAGCAAAGCGTCTCTCTCTGGCAGCTTTACCAAAGCAGACAGGCCCAGTGTCTGAGCTGCGGTGCTGTTTCTGCTGACAGCCCCTTGGCAGTGTGAGGGAGCCCCTGACCAGCGCGGTCACGCAGGACAGCAGATACTGCTAGGCATTTTGGGGTTGTGTTTTAAAGAGGTTGGGGAGGGAGGTGAGAATATAACAAAGCATGGGACCCATACTATTTTTCCTCCCTGGAGCTCAGCTTTGGTCAGTGGTCTTGCTGTGGTTTTACAGAGCTGCCAAGGAGAACAGAATCTGGCCCTGAGTCTGTGGCCCCTGAAGCTTTCAAATTCAGTTCGTCTTTCCAGGCAGGAGAAGTTGAGAAGAGAGAAACTGAAAAGTTGTACTTGGAAGTGATATTTATGACATACACTATGTCAAAAGCATTTAAAGAAGATTATTCCTAAGATGTCCCACATTTTAGCAGTCAAAGTATTCACAATAATTTTTAATTTTGAACATTGTAGATTAAAATTCACATCGATGCCTAATGTCTCTTGTACATATATTCTTATTTGTGCATAATGAACTCCAGTGTGTCTTGAAGAGACCGGTCATTCATAAACAGAGCAAAGCTGTCTTCCCCGTTGATCCTTTATATTAGCTTAGCGCTTAGGTTGATGGTGCTAGCTCCTCTCCAAACTGAGAAGATAAAAACAATCCCTGCACTGAAGAGCTCTTGATCTAAATGTACAACAGTCAGGAGATGGAGACAGACAAGGGGAGGGAGTACCAGTGCAGCAATATTGACCAGCACAGCCTAAGTGCAGCAGTAATGGCAGTGCAGTTAAGGTTTTAAATGGATTTTGTAGAAAAGAAGCATTTCAAGGTAAGATTTGAAAGAGAGCGATGTGGCTATACTTACAGACATTTATCTATTTTTAAAAAATAGTGAGAAGTGTCAGAGAAAACAATTTGTCTAAATCCAGGCTGCATTTTATGGAAGTCATAACTGACCCCAGAAGTCTCAAATTCAGACGCTGGACAAAAAAAAAAACCCAGTAGATTTTATTGAGATGATAAATTTTTTGTGATGTACAAAATAACATCCGTGACAATGGAGGGTAAACAGCTATGTAGGTGCAGCTGGAGGAAGACTTCAGCTCTGCAAACTAGACAAGTCTCAGCTCTGACAACTTTGCCGTGTAGCTTTTGAGGACTCATTGAACAAAAGTCACCTGCACTTTTGCAGGGGTGCGGAGCAGAGGGAGTCTAATGCCCACAAAATAAAGCCAATGAAGACTGTAATTTCAGGGAGAAAGAGTATTTGCAGCATGGGCTCCAGACAGGAGAAGCTGGGGTATTAATAACATGTGACTGGAGGCAGTCTCAGCAGTACAGCTCTTGCTGTCAAGAGAATAAAGGAGTGTCTTGAAAGAACTGCTCCTTTCCAATCCTCTTGTTAGAGGGGGAAAAGTGCAAATATTTTTTTTCTGCTGCCATTCTGAGGACGAAGCCACCGTTTGCATTTTCCAAACCTAATGTTTAACTTCCAGGTGACAGGAATACAACACTTATTAAGAACCTAGTCTCAGCCCTCACACATATCCTAGTTAACACTTTTGTGGCTGAGTTAAATGGTTAGTAAATCTAAGCTGCTTTAAGTTAGAATCTGGTAAATTACAAGCACTCCACTCAAAGAAATCCCAACCAACCAACCAATCTTCAACAAATGAAGATATGTACCTCTTTTGTTTCCTTTATAAGCACCTTCTCAGATTGTTTTCTTTATTTTTTCAGTAAAAGCCTGATTTGGAAAATCATTGTCTAGAGTCTGTATTTGCAGAACAGCAAGTAGGGTCAACCTGTATTGTCCAGTGTTGAGAAAAAATAACCTTTAGAGAAAAGGAAGGCAATTTGCCCTGTTGTGAGTTACCAGGAGCTGTTGTGCTGAAGGAAGGAAACTTTCTTGTGGAAAAAGTTGCCAACATAGGTCAAGGGCAGGGGAGCAGCAGTGTGGTACTGTGGGTATGGTTTTGCTAGAAGAACCGTTAACAAATTCAGTATGTGCTCTGCTTTTCTGTTCCCAAGAGGTGATGGTTCCGAGCCGATTGATAATGGCAGTTGTTTGTTGCAGTGCTTCAAGGCTGCTTCAGCCACTTCAAGCCTTATGCTTAGTGTTTGGTAAAGAAGTTTGAATTCAGTTAGATGTCTGCCAGTTTTCCAAATAAGCAATGATAGGCTCTGGGCCTCATATGCTCTTGATCAAAAAGTGTCTTTTGTCTCCTATGAAATTTCTGGTCCACACTTGTTTCAGAGCTTTTTTTGTAATCTGTTTGTCTCCGTTTACAGCAACTTTAATACTATGTGGTTTTTTTCAGTGAAAAAAGCCTGTGAGGTGAGGGAACATTCAGAAAAGACCCAGCTTCTTTGTGGGGTCCTTTGACGAACTCCACTGCAAAAAACCCAAATGTTATACCTGAATGGGTTGATATTTTTTTAAATGGGTCTTAATGCTTTACTATTTGGTTTGCCAGACTGTTTCAGCTGTGAAGGTATATTTGGTATGAGCACCTCATTTCATCAGATAGGAATATCACCATGTTGTATAAGCTTTTGTGGACTTCCACATCCATGTCACTTCAGAATAGGTATGTATGAATTTGAGCAGGAATACCCTGTTTAGACCAGTCCCCTGCCCGCTCCAAGGTCTGCCACAAAGCAAACGTCTCCCTGCCCAGACTCACAGGAGAGTGCTTTCACTTCCAGGAGAAATGGCTCAGTACCAGCACTGCGACCTCCAGCTGAAACGTCTAGCACTGGTTTGTCCTTCAAGTGCAAAGCCAACAAGGACTCTGCCACAGTTTTTGAACATATTTCCAAGTATGGCAGGGCGCATCGGCAGGCACATAATAGGACTTTTGGCATGTATTACACTGTGCTCAACAACTCCACTCTCTGATCCAAACATGCCCACCAAAAATAACTTAAATGAACAGCTTTTATTTTAATTATTCCAGTGTGGGACTCATGAAGTTTTGCCAACAATCTGGTTTGTAAAGCTTTTTGTATCTAAGCACAGAAACCCGTGGTGTGTAGCTAATCCCCCACTGGGATTTTCCTGATCCTGTCACAGGTCTATCCGGCAACCTCATCTTTACCTTTTGCTTGCTGTTAATGCTGCTCACCCCAACGACTCCTTGAAATATTGCCCTTTCTTGGCTCCTGTGACTGTTCTTTCCCAGCTATCCCCCCTAATTTTATGTTTTTCAGCTCCATATTTGGTGGTTGTTGGTGGTTATTTGGTGGTTCTGCAGGGATCTCTGCAGAGATCTGTATGTAGATTCTTCTCCCCTGCTTTTCACTCACTGTCCAACCTACCACAGGGTAAACAGCTGCACTTTTTCCAATGACCTGCAAATCTGCCTTTTCCTATCTGATCTGTTTCCTTTTGTCACTGAGTCTTTCTGTTTTCTTCCTCACCTGTTACTCTCTTCCAATCTCCTTCCCTTCCTCCCTATGTCATAAACCATAAAGCAAACATAAGAAAAAGGACATCCCTGTGGTTTGATGCGATGAGCTGCTGGGTTCTGCAGAACACTTCCAGGGCCTGAGCGGGTTGATTATGGTAGTTCCTTTTTCTTCTTTATGTTGGAAAATTTATATATAACTTTTCCTTTATCAAACTCTGTGGGGAAGCACATGCAATTTAGCACATGGCAATGCTACAGTACTTAAGGAAGGACTTACTGATACTTTGTAAATAGCCCCAGAGAGCAAGTAAACTGTTGTTTTAGGAAGATCAAATGTGAAAGACAAATATAAAATAGAGGTGATATGATGTTCAGTTTAGGCTGAGTTCATTTCCTAAACAG
Source organism: Falco naumanni (assembly GCF_017639655.2). Classification (NCBI taxonomy): domain Eukaryota; kingdom Metazoa; phylum Chordata; class Aves; order Falconiformes; family Falconidae; genus Falco; species Falco naumanni. The sequence continues at coordinate 19,462,798 of NC_054065.1, forward strand.
ACCAAAAGAAACAGCTTTAGAAGGAAGAGGAGGACCTTTCCAGAGCAGGATAACCTGTAGCCTGATAGTTTTTAGCACAGGTGTGGATAATGCAGGTTTGGAACCCTTCATGTCTAGAGGGAGCTGAGCTCACACCTCCTGCAGTCTGAGGGAGAGCTCTGGTTGTAGCGGGTTGTGTAAAACAGGCCTGGCAGCAACAGTACCCGCTTCTCTGACTGTTTTGGTGGAAGAGGTATGGACAGCAGTGGAGGAGGGTGGGGATCCCTGCCTTGAGATAGATGGCTAAATTCCAGAAAGGCTTAAGCTAATTCCAATACCCTCCACATTTCCTAATGGCTACTTTGGGCAGCTCCAGCTCAGCCCTCTGTTTGGGGTGTCTATCTTCTCTGCTTCCCAAAACTCTGCTCAGCGTGCAAGCACACTCCTAGCACTCAGGAGCTGCAGTTTTTAGTGCTGTGGGACCGAAACACTGCTTGTGTCCAGAACAAAATATTGATCTGTATTTATGTAAATGCTTAGCTCTACAGGGTCTGGTGCTTGGTTACCTTGATAAGTGCTACGAATAGTAACAATATGGACTATATGATGTTTATATGCAGCATTCATATAACTTTCACATGCCATCTGTTGCAACATCTATAACACAGTGCTTAAATTTGTGAAGGAAAGCTGGGGGAATGTCTTTGCACCAAGGACAGACAGTATATTTTTGTATATTTTTGTGAGAATCCCTTTGCATTCAAGATATTTTCAAACTCCTGCTTACTAGCGTGCTACTCGGTGCTTGACTAAACCTGAGATGCAATATCTAAAACTGGTATTTTTTTTTGGTCTGATGTTTGGACTGTACTCTGGTTCTGCTACCTTAAGTTTCTGTGCATGTGCAGTGGGGAGTATAAAATGGGAAATTTTCAAAGGTCCGGTGGGTCCTTCAGTGGCAAATTACTTTTGAAATTCTATTTGGCATTTCCATAAGGCCCCCAAATATTCTTGGCAATTTACAATAGTCCTTGTCCCAAAGCATTTAAAATACATCTCAGACGTGCTTAGAATAATAAAGCTAAAAACAGGGAGAAAAAAGGAATTAAATAATTCAGGATATAGTTAGATCAGTGATTATTCAGACATTCATTATTTTATTTTTAAGGCTTAGATGGAAGGACACTTTACTTTTAATTATTTTTTATTGACTCACAGATTGTGATAGTGTAAGAAATGTTTCAAGAAGTCAAATTTGAACTAGAGGAGGGTTTCACATGAAACATGAATGTTTTTGAGAGAAAGAGTAATAAACACTAGACGAAGCAAAACAGTTCATTGATCTTCTCATCAGTTTCTTTTTTCCAAATATATGAGTGTATTTGCCCACCTGTGATTAAAAATCTATAAACTGTTTCCTACTGGTTAGTTTAAATAAAACAGAACAAAAAGCCCGGCTTTACAGCAAGCAGAGAGATGCTGCAATATATGAGCAAGTATCAGCCAGCAGCTGTTTTGTAAAAAAAAGCATAAATCTGAAATAATGGAAGAACTGCTACTTTAAAAAAATTTAAACTTTTAAAAAACAACATGGATCATGTAGATTTGGTGCCTACTCACTGGAAAGTCACCAAATCTCACTTGTTTTGCTTGGGCCTCACTCAAACATAACTGGCCTCAAGCTAGTAAGCAAGCCAGCAAATGTCCTGGCTTGTAAAGAAATCTGATCCAACTCTGTAAACCGAACCCAGCCTAAGAGCGGTGGTGAAGGGAACATATGGAAAATTAATGACAGATAATAGAATGGTGGGACAGCCTTAAATAAAAAAATAAGTAAATGAATAAAAATTGTTATTAAGTTTATGCAACAATTCCAGCTAATGGTCTTTTGAGTTAAGAAAGTTACAGAGTAGCTGAGTGTTGTTTTTAACTTTGCCAGCACCTAAACTCTAGAAATGGCTGCTCTGTTGTTCTTGCTCCTCTGCAGCCTGAAATTCCCCACTGCACATTCTTAATTGATACCTGTAGCAGAATTACTTTATAAGCTGGTTCAGCTGCAACAGGCTCTGGGAAGCACAGAAATTCTGGTCCCACCTGTTTAAATAAATGGGAGCCTCAGGAACAGGAGTGGATTGGAATTTGCTTGGGCTCAAACTGGGTGTAACAGCAAAAGCCTGCCTGAGAGCTACAAGCCTGGCCAAGCACTAGGAGGAAGATGTAAGTGTGGTGTGTATGTTTTCTTTTTTCTCTGTGGACCTCCAGGCATTTTGCAAAGATAAGATGCTTGTGGTACAGTGTCCCAGATGGGCAAACGGTCCCAGGGAGCTTGTAGTTGCACAGCCCCTGTCTGGTGGAGGGAGTGGGTTTCACAATGGAAAGGAAAGAATTATTTTGAGGGAAATGTATTTATTTCTGGGATACTGAAATCACATTTCTATTTAGCTGATGGCCTGGGGATGCTTACCTAAGGTAAACTTTGAAACGTGGCACCTTAGAGCAGTTATTTTGTACCAAGAGAAAAGTGATCTTTTACCCTCCTGTTCTTCCACTTTTGTTTTATTGAAGACCAGCTGAAATATTAATATTTTTCCTGCCTGGACCCTAAAATGTCCTTCTCTCCTGTTGTTTCTGAAGAATCACCTGTTTACAGTGGAGGAGCATCAAGCTGCCTTTATTGCTGAAAAATTCAGGTGTCTTCATTCCTAATCACCATGTCCAGCCCCCCCTGCATATTTAACAGACCATGCAGTGCTGGGGTGGCCTGGATGATTCTGTTTGGTGAGCTGATGTCTCTCTTGCTGAAGGTTTCCTGTACATTTTAGGAAAAAATAGCAAGGATGTTAGAGGGAGAATGATAGGTGGTATTCTCCATCTCCTTATTGCTAAGTGACTTGCTATGGCTGCTGGATTATTGTCTTTGTCTCCTGGTGAGTAACCTAGCAGGGAGAACCCTAGCTTTTATTTTGTGGTTGTAACCTCTGTGCAGGAGAAAATTTGTTTGTGTTATTTAGTCTTAAATTTGTCTTTTTTCTGTTCTTTTATAAGACAAAATGAGGACTGTATGCTGTGATCCTTGTGAAGCCATTCCCATTTCCAGGGAATTTATCATAACAGTAGCTCAGCATTTAGAGTATTCCCCATTCCTTGCTCACACTTGCAATATGGAGCATTGCACACCCTGTTATTACATAAAAGGCCACGTCCACTGAAATGGAGTGGCAGCAAAAAGTGTTTCATACATGGCTGTGAGAGAAGAGCAGACCCTTACCCTGCTGAAAAGTAGCAGTATTACCAAACACATTTCTGGCTGCATCCATCCTGCTCACGTGAGCAAATGTTGAGGTTGATTTGCTCACTCAGAGAACTTTTAGGGCCAACAGCTGGGCAATTCACCTGGTCATTTGAGTACTTTAAAAAAAACCAACCAAAACCTCTTGTTGTGCCATTCAACATACTTTTTCTTTTTTTCTTTCTGAGCCTGTTGCTCCATGCCAAGATGGTATCTTACGGTCTGTGCCAGAAGAACCTTGAGGAGGCTCTGGAGAGGGCCAGGCTTGCCACAGACTCCTGAAGATCATGCACTGGGGGTTTCTGACATCAGCTCTGAGCCTCCCTCCCTGGTGTCTCAAATCTCAGAAGAAATGGATTTTCCAAAAAAAGCTTTTCAGTGTCCTGTCTGCACCTTTGTTGCAGTTTAAAGAAATGTACTGGGATCAGGGTGTAAACAAACCAGTGAATTCTGTAGCTTACATCAAATAGATGATCACTTTAGATCATCATAAGGATTCATACTAACCATAAAAATTGATGTCCATAAAACTAAAAAAAAAATGCTAACTTGTATAGAAAGAAAATGAATACGTAATACAAGCATGTAAATACGTATTATATATACACATACATAGTGGCAGTAGTAATACCAGTAGTGCAGCAGAAAGCCTTAACTGTGTGTGGGGTGTGGGGGTGATTTAGCAGGCAATTTTTTTTCCCTGAGAAGTAACTTTCAAACCACATGGCTCAAAGACTGGGAATTGGTATCAGTGGGGAAGGAAAGAAATAAGAAATGTTTAGAAATACCAATGTTTCCAAACATAAATATTTCCATTTCTGGTTTGATAAATCTTTTTAAATCCTTTCAGGTTCCTGTGGAGGAGTACAACAGCCCAAAGGTAAGACTTATGATGTAAAAGAGTGTTTTCTGTGACCTTGGCAAACCTAAGAGCTGACCGAAAGAGGTGATGGCTCCAGAGTGCGCAGTGCATGTTTTGCTTTTCTAATGTCTAGAAGATTCAATACATCTGAAATATAACAAAAAAATTTCCTGCGGGGCAGTGGAGATGTCCTACTGACAGGAGGGAGCTGTATTCTTTTCTCATCACCTCATAAACAGTGGGGTTCCGACTGAGGATGTTAGGTAATGCTTGCCATATACAGAACTCAAAGAGGGTATTACTTTCATTGTATAACCCTTTGAGATCTGAGGCGGTGTTGTTTAACAAAGCATATTGTTTTTCCCTCTTGCTTTTACTGAGCTTTGATGCTGATTTTAGAACTTGACAGCTGTGTTTGGACTTGTCTTACATCTCTCATACGGGGGGGAGGGGGGGCGGGGGGCAGGCATACAGATGTTTGGGGCACCAGGCAACATAAACTGTGTGGAGGGAATAGAGTGGGGAGGAACAGAGGCAAGGTTTGCCTTGGGAAATTGTGGGATAGGACCACAATGATGAACTTCTAGCCATCCTTCTTTTGGGAGTCTCCTTAGAGCTGAATGAGGTGCTGGTCCCCTATACCCTTGCCCAGGAGAACTGTGTGCCTCGGAAAGGGACTCATTGCCACCTAATGCCATGGTAGAAAGGTGTGCAGTCTGGCTAGGCACCGTGCTTTGGGAAGATCCCTGTCTTCGCTTGGGATTGTGATCCCAAAGACCTTAAGAGACTGACAGTACTGCTTGATCTTCCCTGTAATGCTCTTCATTGTGACACTATTAGGTATGATCATTTTGTGTGGCAAGATAAATAAGGTGAAACAATATCTATTACGAATAGACTCTGAAAAAGTCAGAACTTGTTACAGCTATTGTAATAACTGAAAAGAAAATAAACTATCATTACTTTCAAATCCCTAACATCAAACTAAAGTTAATTCTTGCAGAATATTAACCTACTAACCTTTTTCAGTTCATCCCTTATGGCATAAAGAGAGCTATAAAGAGTTCATTTTTGTTCACTAGCTGAGTTTTTTCAGATGGTCCATCTTTGAATAATTATGAATACCTGGTTCAGTATCTGAAAACTGTGGCGTTCCCCCGTCTCTACAGATACCTGAGGAGAATGTCTTGAATAAGTCAGTGGGACTGCACACAGGGAACCAGAGACTGGGGCAAAAATAGAAAAAGAGAAGGAATCAAGGGACATTCAAAATTCTGATGAAATAAAGAAGTCAGGCATAATCCTGATCAAGGTCTGAATCACTCTTTTTTTTTTTTTCTTCACTGTCTTATTTAATGACAGAAGACCCAAGAATATTCATTCTTCTCAACTTCTGCAGGACACCATGCAAACAAGGGCTCTTCATTAATTGTGTTTCACAATATTGTTTGTTTGTGTTTGTTTTGCCTTTGGAAGAATGATCTTTCCATGGTGTTTGAGTAAGTCACAGCACTCTCAGGAGAGGTCTCCTGAGTTTCAGCAAGATTATAATCTAAAGGAAGATGCAAAACCCCAGGTCCCTTTAGATGTTTCTCTCTATGCTGTTTATGTACATTCTTGTTTCCAAGCCAGAGTGAATCTTACAAGTACAGAGCCTTTGTAGCAAATCCCCTGTAGGAACACCATCTCCCCAGACCAGGAGCATGTCTGTTCTGTAAATACATTTCCCCCACTCTGATATGGGATGTCTTCACCTTTGTTTTCTCACCTTCTCTTCAGAAGTTGTTTGCCTTTGGCCACGGAAGAATGGGACATGTTGGGCAATCCTTGCCACCCATTGAATTAATTTTGATTGAGTATCGGAAGCAAGGATAATTCAATGGCTACTGTTATTAACCATTTCACGACTGATCAGTTTAGCAGGAACGTAAAAACAGTGTACTTCTAAGCCAACATAATATTATCTGTCACTGATTTGCATCATTTGTGTCCTCTATAAATGGAAATTAGCAGTTCATAGGCCTTATTTGGGCACTGCACACAGAATGTGCATATATTCTCGCAAAACAAAACATAGTGCAGGATTGTTGCTTCTAACCTAAGATGTAAACCAAATACACCCAGTAGCTTAGCCCCCAAGTTTGGGTCATCTTAGAGAGGAAATATCTAAAAGTTATTCAAGTATTTTGCAATAATTAAGAGCCAGAACCAAATTTCATTGCTTGCAGTGTTCTCCAGTTCCAAACCACTGTGTCTGGTAGAAATGTCTGGAATGTGGAGTATTGTATTTAAAAACAAAGCAAAAGAATCCTTAATAGTCACTCTACCATTTAGCTAAACAAAATCCTGTACCCACACCATTCTGGAAGGGAAGAGTGGTGAGGATGGGAGAAGTAGTGGAAAAAAAATCTGAAGTAAAACTGTGTGTACAGTGACCAGAATTAATCACTTTGAGGTTTGGAACAAAGATGAAAATATAAATTAAACAAAACTGCCTTTATCCCACAAAACATTTAAAATGCTAGTTACAGAATTCAGAGGGTCCAGTGTTTAGTTCCAAAGAAAACTGTATGAAAGGCCAGGAAGCCACTTCTGCTTGGTTACCCTTACACTAAAGATCAAAGCAGAAAGGTATCTCATTTCCATGTATAACTTTGAAGTATTTTGTAAAGAAAGTCAGAAAATGGATCTTAAGGGTAGTTCTTACTAGCCTGCCTTGCATCAGAGGAATGTGTAAGAAAACTATGTCTCTTTCCTGGAAGATGTACCAGTATGTATTGTAGAGCAAACTTCTTCATTTGTCTCCTGTAATTTTTGTTTTGTAAAGACCAAGAAATTCGGACAGGTTTTTTTATCAGCTCAGGATCATTTTTTCCCCCTCCTGTGTTCTCATAAACCTTCCATATGCTTCTACATCTATGTCTTGTTTTCAATTTTGGTGAAGGGTTTTTTTTCGGAGTCTCATAAAATTCTAATTTATTGCAGCTTCCTTTTATGAAATGGAGAGGGAAGAGGGAAGGAGGGAAGTATTCAGATAGCATGTGCAAGGCAGTCCCAAGGAATGCATTTGTGAATTTTAAATGGTCAGTTTATCAGCCCCTGCTTCAGTTATTGGCAACAACTTTTCCTTGTGTGTGTTCTCACTGTGTGCATAGAAAGACTAAGTGACTAAGCGTACTAATATACACTCATTTTTGGGGGTATGGAATTCAAGTGCTGAACTTCTAAAACTTTTAAATAGGCCATACTAATGCATAAAGTGCATCCTGAGAGATGGCAAGGAGAACCTGCTGTCCCAATGTGCCACATCTGGCACTACTTGGTAATAACTTCTCATGCGTTTTTGTGCATTACAGTCCTTGAATTCCACTCAAATCCAGAAGAGTAATGTTAGCTTATTGAGTAGCTGCTGGTTTCATCAGCATAAATGAGTGCATGTCTAGTAGGGCAGAAGCCAGAGCAGAAGATCCTAAGGTGCCAAATGAGTATACCAAAATCAACCTCAAGCAAGGTCTGAGTAGCACCCGAGAGCATGGTGAACGCCCAGATCTATCTGCTTCTTGTGCACATGGGCTCCTGCACACAAAGGGATGTCAAGGGACAGCCTAGATGAATGTGCCTGTAGGGAACAGAGCACCAAGTATGTTTGAATGTATTTCGGTATATGGGCTTATGCATAAATTGATTTGCGTTTTTACATTTGCTCTTTGCTTGGATAGCAAAACTGGTCTACAAACTAATATCCCTCTGCTTAAACAATAAAGTCTCCTTTTCAGTCAGCAAACTGTCTGCATCCACAGCAGAGTGAGGGGAAATCAGGTAGAAGAGCTTCCCCTCGATATGGTGTGCTCCTATAGCAGTCAGTTCTCACTGGCCTGCTGGGGACTGATTTCCATCAGTGAGCACCATTTGTTGAATACTTGTAAGACATGCCTTCCAAGATAGCAGCAGTACATCTCTCTGGAAGTCACTGATGACAGCTGACCCTTTCCTGGGTCAGGAGCAGAGGGTTTGCCTTGGAGGGAGCAGGAATACTTCCAGGCTTACATCCTTCCTGCTCTGTTCAGAATTGGATCAGGGACCAAACTGGACCAGAAATCCTGCTCTAGAGCAAGATTTCTACACAAAGGAGCAAAGCATATTTCCTGCCAGCATAGTTATTTTTCTTTGTCTTTCGCTGGTGTTAAGTTGATCAACCTGAATAAAAACCTCATACTTAAAATAGTGAAGAATTGGGGTGCTAATGCTTTATTGTGGTTCAAAGTTTCTATGATATGTCAAGTAGTCCCTGACTTCAGCAAGGAACTATATCACTTTTACATAACTACGTAACGTACTGAAATTTTCTGTAAAACCTGTCCTGAGTTATTGGTATATTGCACCAGCACAACCTATATAGACAAAGGTGTCATCTGCCAAAGTGAGTAGTTTAAGAATTCTGTGCAAATTACATGTATACTTTTGCATATGTTGTATGTTTGATAGACATATAAACATATATATACACACATGTGCAGGCATTCTCTGAACATATTCTTCTTTATGAACCTCTTCCCACTCTCTACACATGATTGTATACGTTAAGATATGTCAGTAGTACAGCACTTGTGTTGTTCAAATGTTTGGAGAGAAGATCTTCCTGGAAAAAGTTCATAGGAGTGGGTCAACGTAAACACTGAAAGAAGAATCCAAGTCCCATAGCACATTTCAAATCTATTCTTGCTGAGGCTGTAAGGAAATACGAGAGAAGCTCTGCTGCAGAGAAACTGCTTGTCACTGGCCTTCCCCCCCCCCCCCCCCCCCCCCCCCCAAATAAAACCATAGAATAGGCTTTTAACTGCTTTTTCTCCATAATAGCTACTTAACCCTGTTCACTATCATTAAGGGGAAAAAAAAAAAAGAAAATTCCAAGCAAAATTCCTGCTCAGAGTAAAAGGTATAAATTAAAACAAAGTGCGCAATGCACACCCTTTTCTTTCCTTCCTGTTTTGTTTGGTGTTTTCTAGCTCTGCTTTTCGGACAGCTGAATGGGGGCTGGGAAAGTGTTTACAATATTTTCACATGATTGAGATGGCAGAGTTTTTGCACTCCGTGAAAGGCCTTCTGTTTTCAGATGGCATTGAAAGTTTACCGTCTTTCCAGACAAAAGGAAGAGAGCCCATTGCCAGCGGATGAGTAATGGGCATGGCCTCCGCACAATACCTCCTATCCAGTCCTAAATCTACATGGTGTTCTTAGGCTTCCCGGCTTCTCCAAAGCAACCTTTGTCTCTGCTCTGGGAGACCAAAACTGCTCGTTGGGCAAGTGGGGATGCAGCCAAGAGGGGAAGGCTCAGTGACAACAGTTGCTCAGTGCTCACTGCCCAGTATCTGCCTTCTTACTATGCTACTATAATAGCTGGAAACCCATCAACAATTGGGCATCTTCTATACAAATATGCTGCAGACCATCTGTATAGTTTTCAGTTCCAGAAGATTCCAGTAACTGACTAAGTTTTAGTACATCTTTTTTTTTTTTTTTTTTTTCTTGTTAATCTGATGGGCTGCCCTGAGATAAGTGACTAAAGCAAAAGCTTGCCGTAATTACTTTGAAATTAAAACTGCACAGAAGTTGCCAATTCCTGTGTTTGTTTTCTTACAAGCAACTTGAAGCAGGCATTTTCCACTGTTAATGTATTTTAGGTTCTATTAAGTAATATTGTGGTTTTTTGTCAGAAAAATATTTTGGTGAAAATGATTGCTAACATAATCTTACAAAATGTTAGAACAGACAATTCTAAGGTTTGTCCAGAGAATCTGTGTGCTGCTTGGTGTTATAGAGACCAGTAGGTAATTTTTTTGTTGTTTCCCATTTAAAATTTCCTAGAGCTTGTCTGTTTAGAATTTATCTATATGTATGTACGTGCATGTAGGCTACATGTGTGGGATGTGCGTGTGCTTGAACATGTCTGTCTACCATCTAAAAGAACTTGTATTTCACTCTCATGTACTACAAAGGGCACGAAAAAGAGCTTTCTAAGAATAAGTTTAGTTAATGAATCCTTAGTTTAATTTTGACTGTGTGCTCAGCTAAGAATTGTCAGTATTAATTTCTTATTCTTTCATGCTAATTTGATGTTGCCCAGCGACTGGTTTATTGTTGTCAGGAAAAGAGATGCAAAGACATAAAGGATGCTGGATTTCTTAAGGGTTGGTTGTAGCTGCTATCAGCAATTCACTGATTAACCTGTAGTAACCTATAGTGCTGACAGTCCGGGGTATACAAGCAATGCATTAAAGTTATTAGCAAAACTATTTTCTAAATTACCTGAGTAGAGTTTTCAAGGTAGCTAATTCTATTCTTTGGACTGGCCTTTTTTTTTTTTTTTCTTTCTTTTTTTGAGGAGTTAACTGTGTAAAACAGCATTAAAATAATTTGGCTTCATTTCCTCTGCTGAAAGAGCAAGTCAGCTGAAACTTAGACTTTTTGCTGAGAGAGGGGGAAAAAAAAAAAGAGGTAGTTTTTCTTTTAAAGAGCATGACCATACACATTCCACTCTGGTGCCTTTAAAGGGGACTTCCCTGTTTTAAATGCCCTCGAGCACAGAAATACCAACACCTCTTAATTGTTTAATATATTACAGCCTAAAACATTTACAGAAGTGCTTTCCAAGTATTTCACTGTTCCAGGTGCTTGGTCCTGCACCTCCTAAAATAATAGGCTATTTCCCCTCAATTTTCATGTGCTTGGTGCCACAACGAGACATATGCTCTGTATCAAGGGAAGGGGAAGTGAGAACTAAGTGGGACTGCCTGACATTGATGCTTACTCTTGCGGCATACACAGACTTCTCTATCTTGCGTCACACAGCTTGTAAAGAAAAAAAAAACCCACAGTGGCTTGTACTTGGACTGTGAGATCCAAGGAGAAAAATATCATATTGTTAAGCATTTGAATGTCACTCTGCAGAAAGACCCCTTATTACTGTGTCCTCTGAGCAGCACCACAAAAAGAATAATAGTTCTAGTGATCAGCAGTGCTGAACATGCACCAGTCCGTGATACAGCCGTCTTGTGGCCATCTTAAAGCCATGCTCCATACTGTATTCATTGTTGCGTGGAGGTGATGTCAAGCTAAAGTCTGATGTTTGTCACATGCCACCATGCTTCAGACTGAGCAAAAGAATGTATTCTGAAAAAGCATGACACCTTATTTGATTCAGTGGGGGCAAAGTAAGATACAACAATTTGCTTGGCCTATGCTTAACTAATTTATTTTTCAACTTGTTTACTAAAAATGAACTCTTGCCCGCTGGAGAAGAAAATACCTTAATATAGAAATACACAGGACCCCCTAGGCTCCTGTGGGACTCTGCCCTGACATAACAGGGTCCAAGGTACTCCGTCAGTCTTATTATCACATTGTACTTCTGCTAAGAGTCTCAGATGTCGCCTGCTCACAGGCTGTGCAGTTCGGACATCCACATGCCACGAGCACGGGTAACCTGAACACACAATGGTTCAGTGCGTGGGCACAGAGTGAAACTGGGCAGTCAAAGGGACTTTGTCTGGAAATACCTGCTAAAAAAAAATCTCCCTTCTCCTTGAAAATCCTCCCTACTGTAGTGCAGATAGTTTAAGGAGTTGGGGTCTCAAGCCCTTCTTCTGATAACTCTCTGTAAGGGAGCAGAAGCTGGACACAGTTTCCAGCAAGGAGCTGAAGGGAGGGTAGCTCTGGCTGACCCTAGGGAGGAGATAATGTGAAGTTAAACAATTCTGTGAGCGGGGAGGACTGAATCTTTCTGTGGCTGCAGTTTCAATCATGCAGTTCCCTGCTAAGTTGCCTGCCATCCCTTTGAACCCACGTCTCCCATGTGACAGAGCAGTGATCTGGCTGCTGAGCCACTAGACTAATATTGTCCTTTTAATCTCACAAAAATGTGTTATAAAAGAGTTTGATTCACATGAGAAATTAAGTATAAGATCTGTCCTCATAAAGACATTATACCATGAATGCTCTCTTTCTGCTGGCTGCAAGAATAGGTGGCTCAAGGGTGAAAGGCTAGCATTTACATTTAAATACACCTATTGGAATCACACAAACAGAAGGCTAAAACTACTGCTCCCTCTGAATGCTTTTAGAGTTGCTGCTTTTTTTACACAGCAGCATCTTTTTCTTTCTTTTTTTTTTTTTTTTCCATCATAAAAAATGGGAAACGAGATCCTTAAGAACCCATAAATTTAAACAAAGAAGGTCTTTGTGCCAGCAGGATAAATGGATGAACCTTTTCAAACTAATTATTTTACTTTTTTCATCTGTATGTGCGGCTCAGGAGGTGAAATCCAGATACGAACCAGAGCTTTCTCTGCTGTTACACTTAACTGGTAGTGCTGGCTGGGTGTGATGCTGTTTACATTTCCCAGAGAAAGTGAAATGCACTTTTTTTTGTGTCTGCCAAACCCAGACTTACCCTGTGATAAAACAGAAAGCTCTTTACCACCTAGAGAAAACAGAAACTGAAACAGGGTGGAAAGAGCTCTTGGTGCCAGGGTGGCCTGGCAGCCAGGGTGCAAGCTCAGTGAAAGACACACACTTGACCCAGGGCTTCATCCCTTTCCTCTCTGACATCTTCCTCCCCTCCACACAGCGACAGAGGCTTACAGGCTGGAGTTGCAAAAACTCTGGGGTTGTCTTTGCCCTCTGGGGCCTCTAATTGAAACTGGGGGTGGTGGTGGTGTGTGTGTGTGTGTGTGTGAAGCTCTGTATTTTCCTTGAATTTTTCCTCACATTTTTTGATGGCTCTTTTATCATGATTTTCAGCCACCCAAACAAGGGCCAAAACCAAACAGCATGAATAAAAGCCTTTAAAAACACGATGTAGCTAGAAACCACTAATCAAGAGCTGCATTCTGAACAATTTTTGCACACAGTCCATAATCTGTATGAAATTACCACATAACATATAGCTAATAACACTAATCATTAAATATGTTCCAGATGCCTCTGAACAGTGAAGAACTTAAAATCCAGTTCTGGATGTGGCAGTTTCTTAACATTTGGTTAATAGTTTTTCCTTTGAGTATGTATCTAAAACTGTTGTCTTAATATATAACTGGACAGTGGTCAGTGCTAAAGCATTTTTATAAACTTAACGAAATGGGCCTTAGAATCTCTTCTAAGTGGAGTGAAATGGTCAGATCTTCAAATTGCATGCAGAGAAAGAAGCAGCGAATGAGTCTGTATGTCCATGTTCAGTAGCCTTCCATGGGTCTTTTTTTTAGAGCATAATTGTATTTTGTTTGAATTTTTAATAGTTTTGGCCTTTACAGCGTTGTATGGCTGTATAAAACAAAACAGAATGTCCCTTAGTCTTCCTAGTCCAGCATGCATTAGTCTTTACTAGTACGTCATACTAGATCTTATGTTCTGGGAAATGCTGAATAATTATTTCCTGTATACTTTCTTCAATTTTATTTCAAGTACTTATCAGTCATCTTTTTTTCCAAAAGAAGGAATCCTCTGTGACCTAAACTCTCCATGTAGAGAAGTTTTTCTCCGCATGAGATAATCCTTGTTGCACCCTGTTGTAGCCCTCCTCCTCCTCTAAGCCATTGTGGAGGTGAGGGGTGTACTCAGTAACCACCATGAACTTATGAAATAGCAGAATGATATCCTCTGTGTTGTTCTCCTTTCCCTTCCAAATGACTCCTGATATCCTGTGTGCTGACTGCTACCAAGCATTAGGATGATGTTTTCATGGAGTTTAAAGGTCCACTGTAAGAAGGAATTGTTCTTCTTACATGGAGATAAAGGGCCACATTACCTGAATTCAGAGGATTCTGTGTTCTCTACAGGGCAGTTTAGACAACCTAAGTTTCATGCTGATGTTTTGATCCTACAGTGCAATGAAGGTGCCTCAGTGTTCCTGAGGGAGAAGTCCCTTCCAGCCAGCCAACAGCCAATATTATGTACGTCAGCCCACTGAAAATTTAGGTAAAAATTATCCTCTGAGGAATAAAACATCAAGTAAAGCTCAGTTTTAAAAAGTGGAGGGGATGGTAGATGCTCTGCAGTTCTGGTTCCTGGCCTCAGTTTCCTGTTTTCATTAATAGCATAACATGAAATATCAAGTTACTTCCAAGAGAAAAAAACAGAATCTATCTACTGCTACTATCTGATAGGTTACTCCTTTCTCTTGTTTCCTTAGTGGATACTTAAGTGTTTCTGAGGAAATGTGGCAACTTCCAGGTCAAAGAAGGAAGCCTGTAGTTGCTTTTGAGTTCTCCTATAATTAAACTGTGTGGCCAGACGATGGTCCAAATGGCTGTTTGAGGTTAGAATCAGACACCTCCTTTCCAATTCAGGCAATATTACTGGATATGGGCCAAGAATTTATGCTAGAAGTTTGCTATCGTTAAGTTATATCAAGCATAGCTCAACTGAAATCAAATACTTATTTACTAGCTTAAGGCTCTCATTTCACACTCTGAATGAATAAAATATAGCCTGACAAAACAGAGGTTGTGAGACAAGTGCAAGCTCTACTTAGAGGTTAACAACTTGATTTCTCTCTCATACCAGTTTTACGGTCATTTAGCTCCATTGACTTCAGCAGAATGAGTCCTGATTTACAGCATTGCTTCAGAGCGGGTTTAAAGCTGTGTTATACAATAGCCATGCTGGTGCCAGGTCTTTGGGAGCAAAGCATGTTTGCATTGTGCATGCCACTGCTATCGGTTCTGAGGCCCTAAAGCAAATCTTTATTAATTTTTGATCCATAGACAATAGATTTTTAATGAATTATTTGGGTTTCTCATTTGTTGCCTTACTTTTATGATTTAGTATCAGTTATGGGTTGGTTTCTTTCCATGATTTGTCATTTACCAAGGTAATCCTGGAGTTTCATATTAAGTATATAGGTTAGAGGTTTACAACAAAGTTCAGATTTATGCGCATTTTCGGTAGGAACAGACAGCCTCAACTTGAAATTAAATCTCAAAAAATGCTGTCAAATTTAAAAACAAAAAGCTAGCAACAAACAAGATAGAATTAGTTATTTTAGAAACTACCTGGAAATTAGTTTGTCTCCTGTCACCTCTCCCAAGTGTGATTTTAAGTTCCCACACAACAGGCTACCTTCAGAGTCTGATGTGCACCACCATAGGAGGTCTCTGTGCTGCTTCTTACCTCATACTGTCTTCCTAGTGTAGAGCAGGCAGGAGAAAACCTCTGAGTGAATCCATCTGATCAAGGAATGAGGATCTGTGTTCTTAGCTTGACTCGTGTTGACACAAAATATTTTTACTGTGGGAAAGCTAAGCAAGCTGAACATGATAAGCCTGCAATCCACTGCTAGGTAGATACAACTGTGCCTGTTGGAGCTTTCCTTTAGGAACTTTAGCTCATGTGCACTGAGGATGTGGAAAAGCCGGTCTGTCACTGGGAAGCTGTAGGAGGATCTTATCTTCTTTGTGAGCCAGCCCTCACCTTCTTATCCAGTGCAATGGCCATGCTCTTTGGAGAAGAGATCAGCTAGCCTTCTCCCTTCTCTTTCCCCACAAAACAATCTGCAGTGACGCAGAAGCATCAGGAGTGCAATGCAGTGGTGAAAAGGACTTGCTTCCTGAGAGATTTCATTGTTTCTCAGTTCCCACCAGCAGAAACTTTAAACTAATGATCTTTCCAGAACATGTAAGCCAGCTGAGCCCTACACTCATGTTCATGTTGTGATGATCTGATATTGTGTTATGAGTATTTCTAGCAGAGACTATATTTTGCAACATCATATTAAGGATAATAGTCAATTAAACCATATTCCCTTTTCTCCCTAAAACACAACCTCCACCATAGTTATTTATGCAATAGATCTTGGGGTCTTCAAGACCTTTACAAATGTCAGGGTTAGTACAAGGCAGACTCTGCATAAGGAACCTGGCGGCTCTGGTGTCACCTCTCTTTCTTTCCCCCCTCAAAATCCAGGCTTTAGGGAGGGGATAGAAATTTTTTCTTGTGTGCCTGGTTTGCTGGGGGAGAGCCACATAGCTGTGGTCTGTTTGCTCAACATTAGCTGTGCTGCCCAAGTGTGAAAGCAAGCATGGAGGGTAGATTGTCCCTGACTTCTGTGGGATCTGGAGCGGATCCATGAGGAATGCTACTGTTTTCAGCACTTCCCTTGCTCTGCCTAAGACCACGCACACTGAGATATGAATGTTGTTGCAGCTGCCACATACTATACATAAGCCACATGTTTATGGTTATTGCTTTAAATGAGAAGGTCTTTGTTTAAAATGTTTTCTTCCATCTAGAACCTACCGGGTTTTGTGTGATACTTAAAGAGTTTCTATTTTTAATGCTGTTAAGAGTGTACCTGGAATTTACATAATATCACAGTCTGTATTTATAAAAAAAGACCAACCATATATATATTTACGTACAGTGCAGACATCTTTACAGTAACAGGGAACCAGCCCCAAATTAATTGAAACAAATTGACCTATTCATTCTTCAATTGTTTGTATCATTTTATGTTGTGGTCTGTTCATTAATTCTAGGTCTGCTTCAGTCAGCTCCCAAAATAACAGTGCTTTTCTTTGGAATATAATGAACTGTGTTGCGTTTATGAGAGCTGCATGGTTAAATCACGTTATTCCTGTCACCCTGCTATACACCATGTCACACTGCCAGTGTTTGGACTGAACATTGACTGCTGGCTTTGCAAGACTGGAAAGAAAGACCTGGACACTCTGCCTACATCTAAACTATTAAACAAAATTAGTCAGAGACTTTTTCTGGAGGCCAACTGGCATGGAAGAGCTTGCATTCACACAGCTAAACTCTGTTACCCTCCAAATCACAGTGACCACATCCAAAATACCTATTGGAGATGGTCCCTGAACCAGGTTAATACCCAGGCTTTGCTTTGGCATTGTCTGGAAGAGCACAAGCAGGTTTGGGGCAAAACTATGCCAGGGACCAATTTAGTAGTATGACCAGTTTCAGGCCTGTCCCTTGCTGGTCCAGTTTAGGTTTTTTAGTGTCAGAGTGAAACCTCAGTAATTCTGCCAGGAGTCAATGGAAAACCCCTATTGGCCTCATTGACCAGAAGCCACTGGGAAATATAATCATTAGTTCACCTCCTTCGCATTTGAATTCTTTTTCTCTCATTCTGTTTTTTACCAAATGAGTGCTGAAATTAACATTCTGAAAGTGTTATAGAGCAATAAAATTGGGTTGTTGCCTGCTCAAAACTTGTTAGTTTTGAACTACCAAGAGGTTTTCCCCACAAGCTGAGGTTCTGGAAAAGCCAGCTTCAGCTTTCTTCCCTGATGGAGGATCTCCTACGGCTTTGAGCAAGTAACTAAGATCTTCTGTGACTCAGCACCCTATTTGGATTAAAGGGTAAAAAGCTGGGAGGTGTTGAGATACAAACACACCAGGTGCTCGAGGTCACACACACATGCTAAACTGGTGTGAACATAAAGCTCCCTTTGATTTCTGTGGCAACTTTTTTTCACGTGTCTGGGAGGGGAATTTATTATAAATCTTGCAAAAATGACATCAGTGTGTTCACCCCTGTGTCATGATGTTTTCACAGTCAGAGCACTGGAAGTGGGTTTAGATAAGCTTGAAGCCTCCTATAGTGTGAGGTAGAGCACCAGCTCCCCAAGCTGTGTTTCTAGGGCTAACTCTGCACCTGGTACATCAATTATCCCATGTAACACTGTCCTTCACAGCACTATGTTATACTTCTGCCTGCAGCAATATAAATAAGAATCAGGCAATTCATGCTATCATCTTTTTCTCTATTCCAAAGATAAATGGCAGTGGAAGGCCAAGTAGGTTTAAAAAGCTCATCATAGAAAATGATTATATTAGGCCATGCTGTATTACTGAGATTACAGAAAATTACCTACATGTATTGAATTAAGCCATGATTTTCCAATGATCTCAGCAGCAGCAGCAGAATTGGGACATTTTAATCATTGTGTTATCAGTTTAGTAGGTAACTACTATACTGAATTGCTGCTCAAAATGAAAAACTGTATTGTTTTATCCATAAGGTTTCTGGTTTCTAGCACTATACTTTTCTTAGAGCTCAGACATACGATTGAATTACTGAAGCTGACAAATACTGATTTCAATGACATTTAAACACATATTTTGCTTCAGGTTTGCAACAGACTAAGAGTGTGCTGTTAATTAATGTGGTCATTTGATGTGCAGCACCTTGCTGAACTATGAGAATGTGATTATGTGCTTTTGCCCAATGTTCCTTTTAGGGTAAAAAGACTCTTTTGTTTCTTAATTGTCCTATTTGTGAATCAGTCCCATAAAAGAGGCTATGGAGCCTGACATGTACGTAGTCATACCTGGCCCAAGCTATGCAAATCTTACTTAATGAAAATGTTATGAAGAAAAGGATAGAGTTGTAGTCCAGAATTATTTACTTAGAATTTTATAATTTTGTTCTGAGCTGGATTTTGAAAAGCAGGAAGTATGTCAAAGCAGAGGAGGAACATTTGACCTAATCTACCTTTGTCTCCCTTTCCCTTCCCATTCCATGTTGCCCTTCAAGACTGAGGCACTTTCCCATGGATGCTTGCATGTGGCAGTGGCTCTACTCAGACCTAGTGAGAACATTGCATCAGTTAGGGTTTGCAAGGCCATAATGTGTTTATTTTTGCAGTTTGATCTTGCAAGAAGCTGAGGAGGGCTTGCATCTCCCTCCTACTGATAATGGTAGTGTTGAAAGTGCTCAGTGCATTCCAGGGCAAAGCATTGAAGGCTGTGGATGAGAGAACTTCTAACACTCCTTTGGAAGTACATGTAGATTCCTGGGTCTTCACTGGGGGAAAGCCTGGGCGTCCATTAAAAAAAAACACAACAACAACAACAACAACAAAAAAAACCCCAAAACAACAAACCACCAAAACCACAGCACACAAAACCACAACACAACAGTTGTAGTGGCCCAAACAAAATATAAAAATCCCAGTCTGGGTCCAAGCACTCAGTTTGGGGATCCTCTGGAATTAGACAGGGGCTCGAAGCTTGACCCAGGAGCTAGTATGTCCATGGCCTTTTTGTGAGCAGAAGGGTTCAGGATCTGCCCATGGGTGAGTGGGCTGTGGCATGTGAGGACATAGCCCAGTGGCCCAGACAGGTATTCCCTGCCTGCTGGCAGAGAGTATTGCCACAGGCTTGATGCTTATTCACACAGCTATGCAGCTGTCACCCCACGCTTCATCTCAGGCTCTTTTTGACCCTCTTTAGCTTTTTTAAAGCTGGAACCTTTCAGCTTATATTCTCTCTCTAACAATTTGCTCTCTTTTCCCCCCTCTCTCTCCTTCCACAACTGAACTTGCTTTGCCAAACTCCCCACTCTACCATCTATCCACCCCATATGTTTATATTTTCCTATTGCTGAGGCATGTTGTGCTGACCTGCCTGGACAGAGCTCCTTTATCATAGAGATAAACATGATGTCCCCTTCACATAGAGTTTCTGTCATGTGTGACCTTTCATCTTGAACTGCCGTGACCTTTTTTTTTATTAATGCTGTACTGTGCTGCTTGCAGAAGCCAGGAAAGAAAATCTTTTGTTTCTAGATAGAATACTGCTAAAGGACATGATACGGTCTTGTTTTTAATCCAGCTAATTAAAATCTGCATGTGCAGTGTAACTGAGAACGCAGCCTTCGCCCACCACTTTCCCACAGGCAGGGAATAAAGGCCTTTAGTGCAGCAGCAGCTAGCCACCCTTGGATAACAGAGAACAGAGCCCACAATTCATCCCAGCTTTCCTTATCATATCCGCAGAGGGCTTTCCCCTCCTTCTCTCCCTCCCTCCCCCCCTCCCCCCTTTCTCTCCATGGAATCACTTACTCTAGCTATGCGCCTCTATACATCACTTCAGAATGTAATCAAGTTAAAAATATGTTAGCTTGCATTTATCTATGCTCCAGTGAGTTCTGAATTTAATTCATTTGTAGTAAGGAAAAAAAAAAAGACGAAAGAGAAAGAAAAGGAAAAAAAGAAAAAGACAAAACAGAAAGAAATAAGATAGAAGGAGAAAAAAGAGAAAGAAAATATTCTATTTCTAATCAAATGTCAAACGTATTTATGTTAAAACTGTTCTAGCAAGAACTAACTGAATAGCGCAGTTTAGCAGTTCACACTTTCGTATGTTCATTATGTAGGCATTTTTGGGTTTGCTGGACGGTTGTGGTTATTAGTAAGGCTGCCTTTTGTGTGTGTGTGTGTTGGGGAGAGGGTGCCATGGAATTTTTTTTGTGAAACATTTCCTTGGTTAGTTTTTCACTTGTTGCTTTTTGTTGGGTAACTGAAGTGGGGGAGGGAGGAGGAGAAGTAGGGTAGCTGGGTGGAAAGAAGCAGTGAGGGCAGAATGGGAAGCACTAAAATTGAGCCTCCACCTGTTTTCTTTCTTCAAGTCATGTTTTATATGATGATGATGAGGTCAACAGGGAGCATAAAAATGTGCCAGGAGATTCAAAACTTGGAAGGAGATTGTACAACATGAGTAGAAAATACATTTCAGTGCATGTAAAGCAGCCCTCCCCGCAAGCTCCCCCAGCAAAGCACACAAACGAGCTTTCTGTGGGCATTCCCTGGTAACCCACACAAAGAGCTGTTCAAACAGCTGTGCCTTCAGCTAAACACCATCCACAGGCTGCTGCTGTGGAAAATGCCAATTTATGTGTGCTAACGTTCCTACCTCAAATTCAGTGAAATATACTTACAATTATTAAAGGAAGGGATTTCAAGACCTGAATAAATATGCAACATCTCAGGAAATTAATTACTTAATTTGTCCGTAATGAATAATTCATATGTATGTCGTACTCAGGGAATGATTAAAGAGATATGAAAAAGCAGAGTTTTGAAATCTAATAAAGCTTATTAGGTGACACCAGTCTAACTAGAGCCCCTAATGTAACTTTTTTTTAAATACCTATGTTTTTTAAAAACAGGTAACAGAACAACTAAAAGACATCAGAAGTACTGTGCTGGCCAAATATATATAAAGAGGTTATGTTGATCAAGTACAATAATGCTTTTCATCACAACTTGGTTATCTTATGCTGACCTCTATATGCACAAAAAGAGATCTGATATTTTTTCTGCTTTTAGTGCCTATGGAAGGATAGCATTGAATGAGAAATAGCTATTACTATACTTATATAACTCTGATATATTTATATAACATAATTAAATTACAGCAAGCATAAATTTTTATGTACTCTGGAATTAGTATCTAATCAGTAGAACAGTGATAACCAAGAAGACATTTATCTGCGTTTTATCAATTTAAGATTTTCTTTTTTTTTTTTTTTTTCCTATTTTGAGGAATATATTCAATAATTGCTCTTTGATAGTGACATCTGCTTTGACACAATAAAAAAGTTGTTAATATCAAGTTACATATTTATATAAAATGGATGTTTGCTAATCACATAAGCCAGTAGAGTTTACCACCTTTAGAAGATGGGGCAGGCACCTCAGGAGGACTACAAGGAAATCGTGAGGTTAAGAAGGGTAAAGATTAGAAAGACGAAAGCCCAGCTAGAATTCAGGCTGGCCACTGCCATAAAAGATAAAAATTGTTTTTAAAATACATCAGAAACAAAAGGAGGGCCAAGGATATTCTGCATCCTTTATTGGATGTGGCAGGGGACTTTGCCACAAAAGATGAAGAAAAGGCTGAGGTGCTTAATGTGTTCTTTGCCTCAGTCTCTAATAGTAAAACCAGCGCCCTGAGCTGGAAGGCAGGGATGAGGAGCAGAATGAAGCCCCCATAGTCCAGGAGGAAACGGTCAGTGACCTGCTGCTCCACTTACACACAGGTCTGCGGGGCCAGAGGGGATCCACCTGAGGGTATGGAGGCAGCTGGTGGAAGAGTCTGCCAAGCTGCTCTCCATCATTTATCAACAACCCTGGCAAACTGGGGAAGTGCCAAAAGACTGGAGGTTAGCCAACGTGACACCTGTATACAAAAAGGGCAGGAAGGAGGATCTGGGGAACTACAGGCTTGGTCTGACCTTGGTGCTGGGCAAGTTGATGGAGAGGATCATCCTGAGTGCCATCACCCAGCGTGTACAGGACAAGGTGATCAGGCCCAGCCAGCACGGGGTTATGAAAGGCAGGTCCTGCGTGGCAAACCGCATCTCCTTCTACAACAAGGTGATCCACTTCGTGGGTGAGGGAAAGGCTGTGGATGGTGTCTGCCCAGACTTCAGTAAAGCCTCTGACACCATCTCCCACAGCTTCTCCTGGAGACACTGGCTGCTCAAGGCTGGGACAGTTACACTCTGCGCTGGGTAAAAGGCTGGCTGGGCCGAGCCCAAAGCGCGGCGGCGAATGGGGTCACATCCAGCTGGCGGCCGGGCACAAGTGGTGCTCCCCCGGGCTCAGCACTGGGGCCAGCCCTGTTAATGTCTGTATCGGTGATCTGGACGAGGGGATCGAGTGCACCCCCGGCCGGTGTGCAGGTGACACCAAGCAGTGGGGAGCGTCGATCTGCCTGAGGGCAGGAGGCTCTGCAGAGGGTCTGGGCAGGCCGGGCCGATGGGCCCAGGCCGGTCGTATGAGGCTCAGCGCGGCTCAGTGCCGGGTCCTGCCCCTGGGTCACACCAGCCCCACGCAGCTGCAGGCTGGGGCAGGGGGCTGGGAACTGCCTGGCAGGGAAGGGCCTGGGGTGTGTGTGTGCCCTGGTAGCCAAGAAGGCCAACAGCTTCTGGCTTGTATCAGAAACAGTGTGGCCAGCAGGGCCAGGGCCGTGACCGTCCCCCGTGCTCAGCCCTGGTGAGGCCGCACCTCGAACCCTGGGTTCAGTTTTGGGCCCCTCACTGCAAGCAGACATGGAGGGGCTGGAGCGTGTCCAGAGTCGGGCAGGGGCTGGGGACGGGGCTGGAGAACAAGTCCTGTGAGGAGCAGCTGAGGGAGCTGGGGCTGTTTAGCCTGGAGGAAAGGGGGCTCAGGGGAGACCTTACTGCTCTCCACAGCTCCCTGAAAGCAGGTTGTAGCAAGGCAGCTGTCGGTCTCTTCTGCCATGTAACAAGCAACAGGACAGGAGGAAATGGCCTCAAGTTGCACCAGGGGAGGTTTAGGTTGGATATTAGGAAAACTTTCTTCACCAAAAATGTTGTCAAGCATTGAACAGGCTGCCCAGGGAAGTGGTGGAATCACCATCTCTGGAAGTGTTTAAAAATTCATAGATGAGGTGCTTAGGGACATAGTTTATAACGGTTGGACTTGAACTTAAAAGTCTGTTCCAACCTAAATGAATCTATGTAATAAGATTTATGAAGCTTTTTGTATTCTTTTTAGGTGTGCTAATCCTAATAAATATGGCATTTTTTTATTGTTACTTAGCAACCTTTCTTAAGCATTAAATGTAATTTGTATTTGGGGGACACATAATTTTTATGGGCAGATGTGATGTTGAATGATGTCCTGTAATTCCATGTAACTAATAACATAAGTTAGGGTGGTGATTATTATTTTTGTCATTAATAATTGTTGTTGTAGAGCCCTTCTTATGCAGAAGGCATATAACAAGAGCTGCAAATTGACCACATTGCTACGTTAGTCACACATGACAAGCAGTATGGCATAAATTCCCTCTCAATGTTACTTAAGGATGCTGAACATCAGGGCATGCTAAAGGTCAGGCTTAATAATGGGGTGTAAGTCTCAGATCCCCAGAGTGCACATTTAATGTATTGAAAATTAGGATGCCTTTAGTAAGTCCCTAAACAACTTTATGCACTCAAAACTGCATCCAAAAAGTTTAATTTATGATAGGACCCAAAAGTGTTTAGGAGGTTGTTCTCAATACTATTAATGAAAAGGGGATCAAAATAACATTCTTTAGTCTTGCACATAGGACCTGAATCTGCACTTCAGATGTTTTGGTTCTTCTGTGTCATTAGCAACCATTTACAGGGATTCCTCATTGGTGATACTGTGGAAAATAAGACTGACACGAGGGCATACCTGAATTTTTGTAGCAAATAATTTTTAAAGTTTTCAATTTCCATTTCAAAGTTTTCAAATTTTCATAGTTTGTATCTCTACTTTTTGTGTCACTACTAATCTTCTGCATAGCAGGTATATACTGGTCTTCCAGAAAAAGAGCAAATTCTACATTAAATGAGTTAAGAAAACTCAAAAGGTGGACACGTCGGAGACACAGGCAATTATTTAAAATGTTCAGCTATGTCTGCAGAAAGCTGCCTTTAAAATGACCGTTCTTCTTTCCTGTACTAACTCATATCAAAGCAAGTTCTTAAATCAGTGCCAAAAGAAGTGAAAAGAATAATTGTGTTTAAATTTCATTTGACACTGCAAATTCCTCTCACAGTCCCATTCTCAGACTTCACTGCATCCCTTCCAAACAAAAGTCATCTAGTCCAATTGTGCAAGAATGTTTTATAAGGCTGTGAAACCAAGGGTTGGTTAACTACACCCTTTCTACAAACGATGAAGACCGTGGCAGTAATGCTTCATCCGAACTGATGATTCAGGGGGACAGTAGGAGGCAGCTGCTGAATTGCAAACAGAAACATGACTCACCCTCTCTCTGACTTTTAATAAACCCAAACCAAAACAATAATAAGATTAGAAATTACTTTCCCTACCCTCAGAGTGGAGGAAGAGAGTGGCAGCTCATGTGTTCTTGCAAAATAACTAGGTAAGCTTGTTACTGGTGGTACATGGTAAATAAACAGAAGAGTAATGCTCACCAAATAATCATGCCAAAGTAAGGTTTTACCTACTGAGAATAATTCTGTGTGAATAAAAGTGAGTTGGGAACTTGGGATTTAGCCTACTGCTATCATAGTAGTAACACCAATAATACTAATAAGTAGTTATTAACAAGGAAAATACAGTGCTAGCGCTTGTTATAAATGATTAGCTATCAGCAGTGGGAAGCCCATGGTAGTAGTGGGAGCCCAGGGCTGGCTGACCTGCAGGTACTTGGCAAATGGAATGTGGTAGGGACACCACCACATCTCCTGCCATCAGCAGGCTGAGCGCAAGATGTAAACTACCAGACAGGTAGTACCCCAAACAGGGGTAACTGCTTATTCATGGTATTGTAAAGCTTTCTTTCTACCCATTTATCCTCAGTCTGTCAGTGAGGTCCCAGTTTCTCTCTGGGACACAGTTAAGTCCAGAAGGAGCATGGTGAGCTCCTATTCAGTTCAGTATAAAACTGAAAAAGCAGTGCTTCTGAGCACTTCTCCACCTGTATTAGGAATCCTTAAATCCCTTCAAAAAAACCAACAACTGAAATCTGTTTTTCCAAATTAAAATCTGATTCTGTTGCCACTCATTTCAGTTGGGTCAGCATGCCCACCTGCACCAACACCCAGGTTTTCAGCTTTCCTGCAAGAAACAAAGTCCTGGACTGTACCTTCTGCTAACATCAGGAAGGCAGTTTTGGACAGGTAGAGTATCCAAACTTTAGTTTTCTAGAATTGTGCCCGTTAGCAACGAGCCAGAGTTTGGCCCTCTCAATTGGTTCACTGCCTATAAGGATGGCAGTATTATTACATTTAACATCAATCCAAAGAAAAGTAACAAAAAGTTTTGCACATTTCCTGGTACCAAGGGATTACCATTTACTGCTGTTGTTATTTAGAAGTACATACATACATATATGTAGCCTTTTTAATTCTCTGAAAAGAAATGGGAGCTGGATTACATCTGAGCAAGCTAGCTAGACAATTATTAATGTAACTAAAATAATTCATGGTTCATACCACTTTTATGACTTTTTTGTATGGTAAAGATTGATTCATTTCTCTTAGACAGTTGATATGTATATGCATGGTCCAACACTTCTACTTTGCTCCCTGCCACCACAGGAGGATTGGGATAATTTTCACATTTGCACCAGGTCAGGTAGGAGGACACTGGTAGCAGTGGCCCTTTTGCTGCCACTGCAACATTTTTTGAGTTCCAAACAACTGAAATGTGGTAGATGCATCCCTGACAGCTTTAACATATTGGGAGAAATGGAACATCTCGGGAAGTTTTAGTTCAAAATTTAGCCAGCATCAGATCTGGCATAATTTTTTTTTTTCAGAGATGAACATGTGAGTGCTTAGAAGGAAGAACTCCTGGAGACATGTAGTTGTTGAAGTTCACCTCTGATGTCATCTTAGGGCAGCACACTGAAACAACCCACAGGTACAAGGAATGCATAAATCCTACAAGCTCTTTACCAGGTGGAAAAGCCATTCTGTGACAGTTAAGGATGAGATGAAACAAAAAAGACTAAATTCAACAAAGCACACATATGCACTTTCTGAATGAAGTTAACTGAAATGTCAAGGGAATAATCTGAGTGATAAGCAATATAGTGAGGCACACAGTAAAACCAACTTTCAAGTGTGCTTCGAGTCAGTTTATTGCTTTGAGAAAACATAATTTCAACTGTATTTTTTACACCTGCAAACTAGTTACCTGGATTAACCCAATACCTAACATGTGCCCTGTTACTTTACTCTCCTTACCAGTGCTGCCTGTGCTGACACCTGACTTTGGTGCTTAGAGCTCGGGCTCAGGCTGCTGTGTGTTTTGCTTATGGATTGCATCATTCATAATCTTATTTCCTTAGCTTTGCTTTCAGAAATCTATCAACACCCCCCCCCCCCCCCCCCCCTTTTTTTTTTAGCTCTTTTTCTTCTGTAAAATGATACCTGTCATGTCTTGAAGCTCGGTAACTGTCCTTTATGTAAGCCTGCAAATTCTGCTCAAAATTCTTTGAACTTTGTTTAATCCCTTTCTCTGAGTTAGCTACTTACTTTTAATTTATAGCCACAATATTTTCCTCATGTTCTATCTCAAATGCTTTGTTTCAGTTAGTAGGATTTTTAATTTCTTACTTTGTTCTTTCTTGTATTTTTAAAGTGCTCAAACCTTTCTGATTCTACTTATCATAGCCCTTGCCTTAGACATGCTTTTTTGGAGCCTCAGCTTCTCACTTCATGTATTTTCCAAGAGTTTTTTTATTTCAGTGATTACTGTCCCAATGGGTAGAGTCTCTTCTGGTAAGTAATTTAACCAAAGTTAGGGGACATTTGTGTCACTTGTGAGTTTAGGATTTAATTTCTTTTACCAATAGGCAAATCATCATTAGTTTCTACAGTAAAGATGAAAAGTATGAGCCATTCAAGTTAAACTGAGGGTCTGGAGAGACCGTAGTCTTAAAAGCAGTGAATTTAGGAAAAAAAGTAAACTTTCTTAGTGTGATGAAACATAATACACTCTTGTGAAATGCATTTCAAAAAATGAGAAGTGCTAATTAATCATGCTTTCAACTTAGTATATGAGTTCACTTTTCAGCTCTGACCTTAACTAAATCAGGTGGCAAACACTGCTTATTACATTACTCTTTAAAAAAAATAAATTAAAAAATCTTTATATTTTGCCTTGATGAAGATCATAATGTGAATTTAAACAGTTGTAAAACTCTTCCTTCAATTACATCATTTACTCCTGCAATGACTCCTACTGAAGTCCCTGGGAGTAAGGGAATAAACCACCCAGCCCATGAGCAGGGACAGTTGCTACTCTTGTTCTTGCCATAGCTCTGTCTTGTCTGATATCCTGCTTTGTCTCTGCCAGGTTTTTTATGAAAATGAATTATCCTTTGTCAGTATGTTGTTGATAATTTAAATAATTCTTAGCAGATTCGTGAGACACAGGTTTTCTCTGCAGAAATCCTGCTGATTAGACTCTGTGGCATACTGAACATCCGGCTGTTTTATTATTTTGCTTTTAAAGACCATTTCAAAGTAATGCCTTGAATAACCAGTAGACTCTTCTAAAAAAAGGTAAAACACTTGCTACCTCCAGTATCCTAGAAGAGTGGTTGCTTTCATGCAGTCTAAAATTTTAATTTTTCCACAACTTGTATGCCTTGTGGGTCTGGTAAGTTTTGTTTGTTTGTTTCATATATTGACATTCCAAACTCTCAGGTAGCTGTTCCTCTTTATTCCAAAACAAAGCAAATGGTACAAAAACAAAAACAAAAAAAAAACAACCCAACAAAAAAAGAAAAAAACCAAGCCAAAAACCAAGAAGGTTTGAGATTAGTAATCTCATGTTCTGAGCAAAGAAAAGTGATGCAGGAACTCAGCTCTTCAATAAGATGCCTCAGCTTCTGTAATTGCTTTCTTTAGGCCTTTCTGATCTAACATAATCACTGTTGTGTAAGCCTTTTACTTCTGATGGACTTACTGATCTTTTTTTCACTAGCTCTCATCTTCTGATAAACCCTTCAATTCATGCCCCATCTTCCTGTTTCTGATATGCAGAACACATGTCAGAACAACTGCCCTAACTAGAGATGAAAAATAGTGAGAGAAACTGCAAGATGTAAGAAAGAAGTACAAACATGAATACAGTACGGGCTTTAGAATGTTAAAATTGAGAATCTAGAGATTCAGTTGTCATGTAAATGAATCTGAGATATTTTTTTTTTGTTCTTGTTAATATAAAATTCTTTGGGTTGTAAAAGATTCAATGAACACATGGCTGTTTCTCATTAGTGGTGGCTGTCACTAAAATGAATATGTTGCTGAGTGTTCAGTTTCTGGGAAACGTGGTTGAAACATGAGCAGCTCTCTCGATGCAGAGCTCCGAGTCAGATGTTTTCAGAGGGGATGTTCCCCATTAAGTAATGACAGAGAACCATACGGAACACATTACAAATCGAAATACTGATTGATGAAGTGCCTGTGGTCAGCTTTCTACAGAAATGAGAATTTTGAACGTATTATCACGTCAGCATGGAACTGATCTCACGTACAATTGCATTCTGTTCTCATTTCTTTTTTGCTTTGCAGTCTCACACGTGCTGTTCCAGATCACGTTTATAGCCAGCAGAACCTCGGACTGAAGGAAATAAACCATCAGGTTTGAGCTCTGATGTTTCATTGTTTTAGCCCAGTTCACAGAAGCCCAGTAAGTCTGAGTTTGTTCTGGTAAGCTGTAAGTTCTAAGTAAGTTCTGGTTTATAGCTGGTAAGCTATAAACTCTTTCTCCGTGTAGCAGACTTCTCCCCTCCTTCCCAAGAGCCAGGAGAGGGGCCTTGGAGATTGCTGGAGCATGCCAGCACTGGGGAGGGAGAACTGGGATCACCTGGTAAGGTAGGGTAGGTCCTGTGCAGGTTTGAATGTATAGACTAAATGCTCCACTTTGCTTTCCCAAAAGCAGATGCTTTACTTTTCCCACTTAGCTCATTTGCAGTTCAGTGAGGAAAATCAACTGGTTAATGCTGACTTCAGGGCAAGATTGCTTGGTTTGTTTGCATTCAAGTTACTTATTACTCTAGCTTCAAGTTCAGGTTTGTTTCAGATACAGTGACCTCTCCTGTTTTACACAGAAAGCAAATAGGGCTGGTCATACAAAATGTGTATAGCTATTCACTGTGTACACAGATTGCAAGTGAATGCACGTCTGAGTCACAGCACATTTAAAGAAAAATATATGGTCAAATGGTAAATTTAGAAACTGAGGTCAAAGTATCTAGCTCTTTTTTTGCCAAATGTTTCTTAAATGGTGCTTCAGTAAAAGCCTGAGCAGGAATAGACTGAGACACATATTTAGCACAGTGTTATGAACACTTGAGTATTTCTGTTTCTGAGATCACAGCATGAGATTATTACAGTGTTAAGGCACATCAGGTATGAGAGCCAAGTCTTGCTTATGCCTTTGCTAATGGAAACTCATTCAAGTGAATAGAGTTGCTTGGTTTACATTAGCACAGCTGAGGCCATAGGTTGGCCCAGTACCTAAAAACCTGAATATAAGGGGAAGTAAAATCAGATGTCTACTGTGCCTAGAAATGTGAACGGTGGACTGGGTCTAAAGAGAAATATCAGGCATTACATTAATTACATGGATAAATTTTAGGGTCTAATTTTTCATAATCACTGATTTCAGACAATCAGAACCTGATTACTCAGAATTGTTACGAATACACAGCCCTTAGCTGAATTGTCTTAAAACTAAATCTTTGAGGCTTACAGCAAAAATTGTAAGTCTCCTAGCCTTCTTAAATTCATGTGAGTTTGGTTTTTTTTTTCTTTTTTGAAGAATCAGCTATGGCAAACTGTTTTCCAAGGATCTGATTTCCACCCTTCAGACCTCTACAGATGTTCTTGAAAACGCAGAACAAATGTACCTTGCTGATAAGCAATTTGTTAGTTTTCACTTTGTATTTATTCATGGCAGAAGTCTGTATTGGTAAATAGGCAAACAATAGTGTTTAAGTGCTTAATTAATTCAATGGATAAATAAATGTAGAATAAAATGAGGAAACGTATACAAGCAGCTGTTCAAGGATATCAGATCTTAAGCTATCCATAACCTTTTTTCATAATTATTTCAGTGTTCTTCTGTTATTAAAAAATATAATGCAGACATTATAATGATCAGTAATTAGCTGAGATTCTACTACCTTCTGATATTTTTTCATGAATTACTAAAAGTCTTTTTGATAGTGGTGGCTAGTCATTGGCAACAGACACAGACTTTTAATGGGGCTGAAGGGCTTCATGACAGGAGGAATGCTAGGAGAGCTGCAACCATCATTCAGATCACCTTCCTTATGTACAGTTTTCTTACCATAAGAGAAGACCCTACCAGTCTTCATGGCTGAGCTTCCTCCATACCTTCATACCAGAGCTGTGAGCTCTGTTCTCAGAAAAGATTGTTGCTTTTTACTTTTGGTACCATCCAGAAATGCAAGTCTGGGCTTAGATGGGTGTTGTAGTTTAACCCCAGCTGGCAACTAAGTCCCACACAGCTGCTTGCTCACTCAGCTCCCTCTGTTCCTGAGGGATGGGGAGGAGATTCAGCAAAAACTTAAAACTTCTGGGTTGAGATAAGAA
Source organism: Falco naumanni (assembly GCF_017639655.2). NCBI lineage: Eukaryota > Metazoa > Chordata > Aves > Falconiformes > Falconidae > Falco > Falco naumanni. The sequence continues at coordinate 19,493,836 of NC_054065.1, forward strand.
CAATTTCATAATTAAAATTGTTATTATCATTATTATATTTTATATGAGAGAGAGGCAGAAAGGAATAAAATCCAAAAGGAAAAAAAATCAAAAAACCCTCAAGTGATGCTCATTACAATTGCTCACCACCTTCCGACCAGTGCCCAGCCAGTACTCAAGCAGCAATTGGCAGGCTTCAACCGACTCCCCACAGTTTATGTACTGAGCATGACATCATATGGTATGGAATATCTCTTTGGCCAGTTCAGGTCAGCCGTCCTGGCTGTGTCCCAATTTCTTGTGCCCCTCCAACCTTCTTGCTGGCAGGGCCTGCAAGACTGAAAAATCCTTGACTTAGTATAAACATTACTTAGCAACAAATGAAAACATCAGTATGTTATCAACATTATTCTCATACTACAAATCTAAAACACAGCCTTGCACAAGCCACTGAGAAGAAAATAAACTGTGTGTGATACTGAAACTGGGACAACTGGGCACAGATCAGGAAAGACTCACTGAGCTGGTATCTGGCATGAGCTTCAGATCTCATGTTATCCTGCAAGTCTTGGAGGATCAAATACTCCAGAGTCCTCACTGAGACTGCTTCGCCCAGCCTAAAATGAGCAATAGGAGCCATTCTTACTGGGACAAGAGAGCAGCTCAGGTAAGGAGAGGGAAATGCTGACGGCATATTCTCAAATCTTGTGTGAACCTCCAGAACTGTCAGCATGAGATATTCCCATAGTACTCTGTTTGGCCTGGGACAGATGACTGAGTCTTTGGTGCCAGAAAAGATTAGCACTGGACAACTGGGTGCCAGCTAGCATAGGCACACAACCACATTTCTGGCAGTGTATCCAGACGATCGGTTTTATGACTTCTAGACTTGTTCTGCAATGGCATGAAGCAAGGGTTCCCTGTCTCCTAAAGCTGCTCCAAACCAGGGCTGAGCAGGCTTGTCACACAAACCCATGGCCATGCATTTGAGCTGCTCTCCTGAGCTGGAGCTAGCACTGATGTGAATGCATGGTGAACAAGCTTAGAGAGAGATCAGTCAAATGGGTTTTCTGCAGGCCAAGGCCACATTTTTCCTTCTAGCACCAGGCACCATCAGTCTCATAGACTATAACAATGCACTTGAGGTTTTCCCATGGATCAGATAAAACAAGGAAATTCCTCTTTCTGCTTCCACTGAAAGTTTCTAAGCTTCTGGTGGGACCTAAATCAGGGAATTAAAAATCTAGATATTATTGAATTTATGTTCTCCAGGACTCAGTTTGTTCTTGTATACATGAAGATAACAGCATCATTTTGTCTGAGATAAAAAAGCTCAGACATCATTATATGTATTGCTGTAGCTGTTCTTACTATTTTCCACAAGTATAGGTTATGGAGAGAGAAGATTTGCCAATATAATTAGCATTATTACAGATTTCTGTTTCTTTTTGTTACTGTATCTTCAGAATGGCTTTGTCTGATTCTGTTCCTTTGAGGAGGATTGCTTTATCTTTTTAAGTTGCCAATTCTTACACATTTCATCAGTCTTAAAAATAATATTTTCAAAATGCTCAAGTAGCTTAAGACCTTGTCTCTTTCTCAGATGTGATCTGGTGCTTACATGTAGGCCTGGAAATGCTATTACCTGCCAAAATTCTAGTGAAACTGGTGTGATATAGACATCTAAGACTTCTGAGACTTTTGGCCCTTTTGGTCTCCTATAGAAGATCTGGCACCAGTACAACCATTTAGGTTACTGGTATGTGTTATTATTGAAAAACATCCCAGTACAACCACATTTATAGACATAAAGACATCTGATGTTGTTGCTTCCCTGTACTGCTGTTTCCTTTCTAGATTGAAATAGGTGATATTTCTAAGAGTGCCAGTATAACTGCATCAATATTAAATGTTGCATTAACTATATCTGACATCTTGTTGAAAGTTGTGATATAGGCTCCTAAGTGCTAGTCTGTTTTGAAACCAAGATTTAAGGTCTAATTCCACAAAACTTCTTTGCTGTCTTTGTAGATTGGGGCATTTTTTAATATTTGACTCTCCTGAAATTTTTCACAGTTCGGTTTATGCTGCCAAATAAGATCAGGATTCAGACTTCGGGTAGGACTTTGGGTATTGTTATTTCTGTCTCATAATAACGATATGACAAGGATTAGGAACACTGTGAATGTAGAGTAAAGCTTGCAGCTTTTGGAGCAGAACTAGCTCTCACCAGAAGTGAGTCCGTGTTTAAGTTGCAGTTCTTTTATGGGGCTTATTTTGAGCTTCCTTAGAATTTGTGAGCAGTCATCTGAGAACTAATCAGCACGGCTGCCTAAAAAGTAAGCAAAAGTTTTTAGATGTAGTGGGCAGATCAGATTGGATATGAGTTCTAAGAATGCACAAAATTAAGTCAGCTTTATTTAGCAACAGAACGGTTACTGCAGAGTGGTAGAACCACACGTGACTTGTCTCCAATATTGCAACACCATTAACCAGAGAGATTGGACACAGAGATGACTGTTCTTGGCCTTGCTATGAATACCAGTAAGATGTCTAACCATTGCCAGTCATGCTGTTTCTCAGCTCATGTGTTAATCATATACAGAAAAAAAAGAAAAAAAAGAAAAAAAAAAAAATCAAAATTCTGGTTTTCCCTACTGCCACACTGAGTAGCACCTAACTTGCAGCTGGTAGATTTCCATAGGCCACTCCAGGACTCCTCCCATCAGAACACCACACCTGGTTAATCATGTCTGGCCATCAGGTAGTAACTTTGGGTCTACTGGTTCAATGGGAAAACTGGTTTGGACCCAAGCTTCCCTATGACTGTCACAGTCGCACTGTCTCTGTATCATTCATATATTGATCTCCAGTCTCTGTCCCATTACAGTATCGATTATCTAACATTAATAATTACTTTTTTTTTTTAGTACCATGGAGTTTCCACTACCTTTTGCTTTTCTGGAATCATGTGGGACACCCACTCCTAAAAGAATCCCAAGACCCCTTCTTTTTATGTCCATCTTCTCTGTATGGTGCAAACCCATCTTTGCTAGAAGGGCCAGCAGTTGTTGAAACCTCATCATGCATTATACAGTTATATTTCTTTTTATCCCTCTGGGTTTTTTTTGCTGAATTGTCTGATTACTGAAAAGCATGAAAGACAGAAGGAGAATATTAAGCAAAGGTGGACTTCTTTCTTTTTCTCAGGGCCACTCAGCTCCCAAGAGATCTGAAACAAGAGTCCCACTTCTGAGTCCCACAACAAGAGTGTGTTTTTCTGTAAATGCTCTCTCATTCTCTCTTGGTCTCACTTGCTTTAAAGCATACATCTGACACAAATTAATCTGCAGGGTTTTTAGTCATTTCCCATCCGCTGCTAGGGCAAATTAGACTTGCTGATGTTGTTTTGGCCTAACCCTGAAGCAGCATGAAAGGAATGGCCCAGAGGGAGAGCGAGCATGTTCTCCTTGGCTCTTCTTCCCTGTACTCTCTGGCCTGTTTAACAAAAAAATGAGTTCAATTGGCCTGAAAGGCACTGGGAGATTGAAAACCCCTCTGTAGTACCTTAAAGAACCAAAATTACTTAATTAATGTGGAGGCCATTATGTGCGGTTACCGTATGAATAAGTGGACTGCCTGAGTTACAGAGCAGGAAAGAGGAGAGGATATCTGAGGTCAGCCTTGTCAGGGTAAAGGAATCCTAAACAATGAGGGCATTGGTTTAAGATTTGAGGAAGAATTTGAAAAAAAAGGCCCTGAGAGTGAAATTAAATGAAGCATGGGAGAGTATTAGTGGAGATTAGCAGTGCTGTGAAGGAACCCAGAGCAGACTGCCAATCGCCCCTAAGCACAGGCAGCTTTAACTGGGCTGCTGCAGACAGGAATTAGGCAGTACACTGCTGGAGTTTGACTGAAAAGTATTTTCTTGAGCAATGTTAAAGAGTTTCTTTTCCATCCCCCGTCTCTTTCATTGACTTCTGAAAGTGAACATGCCCCTTTCGGCTGCATTTTTTTTTTTTTTTTAACCAGGCAGACTTATGACAGAAGTAGAAAAGACAGAGTCAAGATTTTAAAAGCACTCTGGCACTCTCAGTGTGAATGTGAGAGTCACTAAGTAGCAAAGGTTGTCATTGTGAACATACTGCTTCAGATGTGAAGAGGACAAAGCCTACTGAAACTAATTAAATTAATGGCTGTGTTTATAGTTGAAGTTGGTGAAGAAACTGATGACATGCATTTGTTCACATATAGAATAAATGGATGGTTACTTGTTTAGTGAAAATTAGATTATTTTTCTGAAATATAAATACTTACAGTGATGTAAATTTTTCAGAATTCTTTGATGCTATTTTGAGATTTTTCTCTCTGGAGTTTATCTTATTAGCCGTACTTTCTAGAAAGCAGTACCTGTGGTAGAACAAGCATCCACAGGACAAGAACCAGCTGAAGGCTGGCATATTTCAGAAGATTTTGGCTACAGTATTTATTTTCTTGGCTTTCGTTTCATTCACTTTTTTTTTTTTTTTGAAAGAGTATTCACTTATGTGTTCTGGAGCAACAATCCTGACTGCTAGATATGAATTCCTAGCACTTACTTTTCCTACCAGCTACAAAAAAAAAAATTGTTGCTAAAAGCAAGGGGAGAGAAAGTGAATCATCCCTCTGAAAATACTTCTATTGTGTGTACGTTTTCCAGAAGACAATGGACTAGATCTTGAGTAGCATTTGCAGAGCTATCCACAGAATCCCAAGTTGAGACCTGCCAGAGCTTTTAGCAATTCAGGGATCATATTTAGACCACATCCTTCAGTTATAACTAATGCACCCAGTTGACTGTATGGATTGGTAGTGTCTTACAGCCTTGGAGAATAGTCATTCGGTGCTTTGGTGTTAAATGCTGCTGTACGGTGATATGCAACAGCTGGTTGTATGGACATAATCTTAATATCCATCTTTGGAAAGCAGCATTGTATCCTTCTTTACCTCTTTATTCCTAAAGACTGAAAGTAATCTTGTATTTTAAAACAGTACCTCTCAGTCACTGGGGCTTAGCCTTCCAAGGCAGCTCTGGAGGTGGCAAGAGAACCTGTGTGCCTAAACTGCCTCTGAGGAATGAACTGAAAAGCTTAAGTTGCCTAGTGAAGAAGCATACTTAAAACTTCACTGGTTCATGTCCCCAAAACATTTAGGTGCCTCTGGGAAGGGGGTGGGAGTGGAGCCCTGACTGTTAATAATACTAATAGTTTTCAAGTAACACAAATTGAAACACTGACTGGTGTTTTAAATTGAAGTGAATTGGTGGGATCCACACAAATGGTGCTTCACTGCATATACTGCATTTCAGAAGCAGATTGGATGACATTTTCCAATGTTCCCTCTGCAGCAATTGTTTCATTCCTCTGCAAAAGAACAATTTAAGTAATTGAATTTTCCCTCAGGATAGGAAAAAATTACCACCCTCCCAGCCTCTTTTTTGTTTTCCCTTCTATTAATTTAATTGAAACCAAAATTGTTTGAAATATTAAATACCATTGGAGGCCTCCCATTACTAAGGCTAGAGCTGTGTGGGAAATGCTTTTCTAACCTGCAAAACTTTTGCGTTTTCCTGAACATTCCTGTTCTGCTCTGAGATAAAACCAAGCCCCTTTAAAGGCAGGAGTACGTGTGCTTCTGTTTATGTATGGGTGTTAACATTATGAGAGTGGTGTGTAACCCCCTGAAGTTTCAACTTCAAAATACCTTCCTTTTTTTTTCCTGACCAAAGAAAAGAAAAAGAAAAAATAAGAAAAAAGTGAATTGTTCCATGATTTCATTCTCTATCCAGAGCATGAGCAGGCTTGTTAGCAGGGCACTGCCTTTCAGCTGAGTGCTCTGCAGGTTAATATAAAGGGCATCAGAAGTCTGAAATTAGTAGGAACCAACACAGAGCATGGCCCCACAAGTGCTTAGCCAGACTGCCTTCCAAACATACCTTGCAGACTGGCTGAGCAAGAATTAAATTCCCCTTGGAAAGCAATGTTGCTTTGGGAGACTTGTGACTCACTAGTCACCTGGTCTGTAGCTGTCATGCAGGACTTCCCTGGTAGTTTTCCAAGCTGGGCCTGACTAATATGTTCTGCCTGGTCTAATGAAGTGCATGCATGTGGCTTAAGCTGGACTTTGCACCGAAGCAGAGGACGTGCGTTCTGGCAGTCAGCTGCGGGCCCAGCTGAGGGGCAGAACTTTACCTGTTGTACCAGAGATGAGGCCAGTCCCACATCATGGCATGTGAATTTAAGACACAGCAGAAACAGGTCAGGAAGCCCTCCAGACAAAACCCCTGACCAAACCTGTTTTGTGTTTCCGCAATATTATTGTTTTTTTACATAAAAAAGAAAATCACACCATATAAATGAGAAACAAAGATAGGGTTGTTTTTTGCTTAACTCTAGAGCTAAAAAAGCTGACGGAGGAATAGCACGCCCTTTAAACAGCCTGCATTGCTTCTGGTAACAATAACATATGTGATATTCCTGCTAATTCTGAATTGACCATGGAGTTACTCAACATACCCTCCTGTATTGCAGCACTGATTGCTCAACATATGGCCTAAATAGAGTTCACAGCTGAGTGTGACTTTCTGTTAATGTAATGTATAATGACTAAATTTTGCCAAATATTAATCTAATCAGCACTGGAGGACACGTTTAGTTAAGAATGCTTTTTTTCTAAACATGTTGCAGGCAATATATTCCTGAACCATAAACTGTCCTTGTTTCTCCACTTCCATCTGAATAAAACACAGTAATTTTTTATTGAAAGATTTTTGTGTTACTTCAAACAGACTTTAACCCTGACACTGCTTCTTAATGAAATCTAATTACAGAAATGTGATTTCATTTTGAGAGGTTTTCTGCTGTCCTTGCCAGTTCATAGCAATTAGAAATCCTTTCCCTCTGAGCTCACATAGAAGAGAAACTCATATTACTTAAACTTTCAAGTCGCCTTTTTCATGTGTGAACCACAAATATATTAACTTTCAATGATTCACAAATTAAGCTAATAAAAATAAAGGCAGGGAGGCTGGTAGCTTCATACTTTCTAAGAGTTTGGGAAGGTTTTGTTGTGTTGGGGTTTTTTATTTATTTTAAAAAACTGGAAACCAAGTAAAGCCTCAAGAAAAAATGAGCAATAAATGAGACCAAAAACTACATAGTTCTTTTAAAGAATTCAGAATAACTAATCCATTATTAAGATTCCTTTTATTGGCTGGTGTTCCTTGTAATTGGTTAAACTACTTAAGGAAGTATTTCAATGCAATCATTAGCATAGAAAGCTTGTTTGTGCCTTTTGATCATTGATGCTATCAGGGAAGAAGTTGGATTTTATTATTCTTGAGAAGGATGAGTAGAGTTCTGACTGCCATCCATGCTTCTTGCTTGTAACATAATATATCTAAGATCCTTAAGTTGCATATAGATATCATCTTACTTCCTCTCATCAAATGTTTTCATAATAAATGCCCTTTTTGTACTATTTATTATACACTATCCAGTGAGCTCCTTGGGAATCAAATAATTTAGAACTAAGGGGGAAAGAACACATTCTCTTTTTTGTAGACTATGTGGACTATATTATGCCCTCGAGATAAATACTAGCTTTGGGATTTTAATGAAGTATCTGACTTTCTATGATTCAGTGTGAATAGTTGTAGGAGCTAAATCATCTGCCATCTGGATTTCATCTGTTCATATTTGACCTAGGTCAACAAGGTCTACCAGAGTAGGGATAAAGAGGTATTTATGCAAAGAAATGTATCAGCTAGTTTTGGTTTGGCAGGTTTACCAGCACGTTCTTTTGCTATGAAAATTGAGAAGAAATCATCTCAGGTAAAGCTTTCCTATGTTTCTAGTGCTTCCAGCCTTGAGACACTGTTGCCTTACTGGATTTTGCTTTTGGTTCTCTCAAATCAGCCCAGAGGTGAGATGCTTGCCATGAAGAATGTCAAATTAAAAGCTGGCTGGTCTGAGAACACTTTAAGAGTACCCAAAATAGTCCATGGCATTTGTCACAGGCTAAATTCATTCTTAGTAGTGAGCAAGTACTGTAGCAGTGCTTGGTCCTTAGTGACACCTGGTAGCAGAAATCAAGGGATTCTAGTTTTTAGCCTAAATTGCTTAGAAACTATAATTATACTGTCATGGATATGTAGTTGTACCTTTTCTGGACTGAAACCAGTGAGAACTTCATACTAAAGAAATCCATTATGGGTGCACACGTGAAGCTGAAATTTTGATCGAGAGAGAAACTGTACCATTTGTAGAGTCAAGCTGTCTTGGGTAGTGGCCAACAGTCAAGCTGACTTTGAAAAGTCTGTCAAAGGTACTGTCAAAACATTCTTTGTTAGGTAGTGTAGGGACATTTTATGTTAATATGCTTCGGAGTGAGGCTAGAAAGCAGTTTTTAAAAACACACTTGTTACTGATTTCAAAACTGTGTTTGGTGAATCATTAGCTCACGTTGTCCTCATAGGTAATCCCCATTATTTGGGCTGACTTTTAAAATGCTGATGGGAGCACACCCACATAAGCAGAGCTGAGCGAATAATGAAACAGTGAATAATTTATCTGATACAATTTAGTTACTTTCAGGATGTTTGCAAGAAAATTGATTTGGAAGGGTTAATATTTTACATTGATAAACAACTACTAAGTCCTGGAAATAAAAGCTGTGCTGTCTAACTGCTCTCTGCCTACGTGTGCGCACATGCAGCTCTGGCATGCAGGCTGGCAGATGCAAACGAAACCTTCCATTCTGGAAAGCCATGTCTGCCACTCTCCCCCTCCCCCAAACCCTGCTTTCTGCTGATATGTTTGCCAGTAAAACCCAACCCTGCGAACATTTGCAGACACCAGTCACAAAAAAAGGCCAGCATAGCAACAGTTAAAGATTAATAATAAAAAAAAATATATTAAGAGCCACAGAAAATAGGTGGGTTTTGTTGTTTGGTTTTTTTTTTTTCCCCTCTCAGCTGTCCCCTTAGGAGCATTTTACTGGGAAGGAAAGTAATTTAGTTATCACACTGCTGTTATAGGGTGCTGAATGTTTGATTTAGGCAAAACTTACAAATTTGGTTCCTTATTTCTGCTTACACACACTTCATAATGTCTTTCAGAGAAGGCTTTTTAAAAGGCTTTTGAGCCATTGTAACTAAATTGCATTGAAAAGTTCAGGCACGGTCATTCAGTTTCCAGTCATGGCCACTGCAATTTAGACCGTAAAGGAAAAGAAACCTGAGGAGGGAGGCTGTTTCAGAATGAAAAGCGTGATGGCTGCCCACTCTCAACTATTTAGTCAGAAGTCTTGTTTAACAGTGTCCTGAGTTACAGGAATTCTGCATTTAGCAGCCAGTTCCCCCCACCCCCTCCGCCCCATGTATGCGGAAAGCCTCCATCAGAAATCATGGGGAGAAGAGAGTTCCACGAGGTGAGTGGGAGGTTATCCCTTATTATAAACGTATTATACTAGCACTTTATTTCGAACCCTTTTGCTCACATGCATGATTTGTGCAATATGCTCCTTGACTATCTATCTGACCTGTGAACTTATGCGGTGAGGAGGAAATTCCTGGCTTGGGGAAGTGGCTATGTATTAATTCATATAAAGTTCCTATGTTCGTCAGAACAAAAGATAATGCTTAACTTGCTGACTGCTCAGGCCTCTGATTCTGTAATGTACAGAAAAGCAGATACACACTGCACACTTATCAAAGAAGGATTAAAGTTGCGTATCTAAAGCGTTGGGACAATTCTCTCTGGACTCAGCTGCATCAGTTACCATCAGCATAGCAATAAATAAGTCTTTTAATATAGATGAGAAAAATGTTAGAAAACTTTACTACACCTTGAAAACACATTTGTGGGCCTAAAAAGTTTCTTCTGACTATACCATCTGGCCCAAAAAGTTTCTCTCTCACTGTACAAACCCGGCCTTAGGAGTATCCCAGGTTATCACTTCTAAAGTCTCTTTGCAGAGCAGAATATATGTCTCCATGGGTTTCAGCACTGGAAAGCCCCAGTTTTGAGTGGGAGCCATAATTAACACTACTACAACTACATCTCAACAGCTTTCTGTGCAAGGGAACCCGCTGTCTTTAGTTCAGTCTTGATCTCTGTGCCTAAATTAAGGGCTAACATTAGTCTGGATCCAGAGTGAACATGGTTGTCTTACCCTCAATGAATTCCAAACAGTAACACCTTTCCATCACTTTCCTGGGTAACCTCATACATAACTTTCCTGTTCATTTATTGTTCCTCCCAAAAGTGTAAAAAGAAGTTGTTAAACGGAATTCTTCAGAATAAAATCTGGACTTCTACTCAGTCTGAAGCATTACAGCTTCAAATCCTAAAGGTGGTTTGCCCTTTTTCGTGGCCTGAGCCTAAAGAGTGTATACATGTCCAGGTTACTTTTATTAAAAAAGCAGGTTAGACTGCAGATGCATTACTTGGAAGAAACATAACAGTCCGAAAATGTGCAGTGTCCTGCCCGTACATTGCTTGTCCTAAGGTAGCAAATCTGGCATCTTAAAAGGCAGTATGTGAATTTTGTGAATTTGATAGGTTTCTCTAATTAAAGGAAATTATTTTGCTAAATTGCAGCTTTTCTGGCTGATAGAGCTGCAGCTATCACACAAGAATTTCTGCTTAATGGCTATTTGAAGTAGGTGTTGAATTATTTTATGTTCTTATTTCAGTGTGAGATTTCTATTTTTAAGAAATAATTAGACAGTGGTTACATTCTGTACTATTATATTTATTACCACTTTAAACTTAATCGAATTTTTGTAGTCTCATAGGAATTATCATGGTGATTTATGTTGCTTTATGTTCTGTAACTAGTAACAGACACTGGTCCCCATCTCCCTTCTGTGCTCTGAGCACTTGATATGTGATGCTTTTTTAGCTGGCTTGGTTTTGTGCTGTCCTGAACAAATATTTCCGCAGTTTTCTATCACTGGATTTAACACCATCAGTGTAACACCTGATACTGTCCTGACTTGCAAGGATCACTTTCAAGGCTTAGAGTCCCTGGCTACTTTTCTCCCACAGTTTACCAGGCCATTTTTGTAATATCAGTCTTGGAAACGTGTCTGGACCCAAACTGCTTCTTTTCAGACACTTTTGAGTGGTCCCAGTGATGAGCTGGCAGAAGCAATCACACCGTGCAATAGAAAATCGGTCCAGAAGGTGCATTTGACAAAATGGTATTTTAAAAAATTCTTTTTTTCCCATGTCCAACTGCCTCATCATGTCTGTTTGGCTACATCCTTGTAATCTAAAGAAACTGGTAGATTAAATATTTGCAATGAATAATTCAAACCCCTCTGAATTCCCCAGCTCTTTACCTTCCCCACAAATTTCCAAATTATTTGAAGAAATAGATTTACTCCGTGGTACTGTTTAGCAGTCCAGATGCACCAATCCCAAACTGAAATGGTTATGTTTCAGGAGGAATGTAACTGTTGAAAGTACATGATTATTATTTTCAGTGAGCATCCTTATTTCATTGAGGATGAAGAGAAATAAGAATATAAATTTGGGTTTATATTTTGAGTTATGTATGAGGCTTAAAAATTAACAGGGAAAGTTGTGAGTCTGGTTAATATCACAAAAGAGGATCTGTATCAAGATCTTTTCAAGCAAGTCACAGCTAAAATTATTATCATGTTCACTGCTTTTCTGTTACAGCTTTTCCATGTCTTTGAGTGCAGTAAGGATAGGTTGAGAGTTGCATTTCATTTTTCATTGCAATTCCACATCTCATAAAATCTACCATTATCTGCTTCCCCTAAAAAAATATGCAGAAGAATCCCATGTCTACTTTCTGGTCTGTTTACATGCTTCAAGAGATGTTTCATCACCAAAAAAGCTTTTCTGTTTACAGATTCCAGGTATACAACACAATGCACAAATTGCTACCCATAGAATAAATTCAGGCATGCAGGTTGTATAATTAACTCTGAGACTTCTAAATTACGTATTGTACTAATTACATATAAAGAAGCTAATTACATGCTAGAATTGTTTGTTGCTGCTTGTGCAAATTCACAAAGCACAGAACCTTCTTTATCTGTACCATGATTCTACAGCTATCAACCTACTGAGGTTTGATGATTCAGAAGCAATGTTTCCTTAGGTCAAAACAGGTCATTGAAGTATCCTCGGAGATATAAGTTGTGGCTTTTTTACATCCTGACTCAGCTAGGTTTCTGATTCTAGGTTCAGGCTTACGACCTCACTTTGTTTTCCTGATCAGACTACGGAAGTTGCAAAACCCTGGTGGAAAATATACATAGGAAAGCCACATTTTCCATATAATTTTATTGCAGTCACTGAGATTGTCTTGGTACTAGTGTATTTCATTAGAAGGTTGGATAGTTTCTGTTACTAAAATAATTGAGTGATATGAGGGGAACAAAGATGAAGGTATTTTCAACAGGATATCTTGATGAAGGTGAAAAAAACAGTTAACACTCCATTTCAGGTGATAATTGTCCCTTTTATTTTCTAACCAGCACTTAGCCAGGTTACTGGGTGGAATCTGACTATCACCACACTTAAAATGAGGCAACAAGCAACTGCAGGAATGTCCAGATAGAAGTGCAAAAGCAAATATATACATTTGTGCCTATCTCCTTGATATTAACACCACAGAATCTAAATATCTTATCTGAGAACACCATGCCTTTCCAAAATTCACCCCAAAGTTGGAAAGATTGCGAAGGGATGAATCGCAGAAAATTCTTGCCTTGTACTGACATTGTATTCTGTGCCTTATGAACTCTGGGCATCTCTCGTCTACTCTTTGCTTCATGGGGAATGATACTCTGATATAATGCTTATCTGTATCAAGTGGAGGGCAGACCAAAAGCAAGGATAATTGCAGTGAACAATATATATTTTCCTCAAAAGGACAGTGGCACTGTCTGTGGCACTTACTTGAAAGAGGTAATAGGTTGGACAGACACACATAAAGGAGGAGATGTCCTGTATTTTTTCATCCTGTGTTCAAGTTAATCTCCCTAACCAATGAAATGCAAGTATGTAACATTTGTGTGTGAGTATGGACTGTATGTCTAGTATGCTCAGTGGTCATCCCTGTGTTTTGGCAAGAGGTTATTAGAGATTCCTTTAAATACTGAGGATCTGGGCCCTTAACCCTATGACCACACAGGAGAAGACAGAATTACCTAAATGAGATTTCAATAAATAATAAGTAAGTATGTTAGACTAGGGGCCATCGATGATCCAAGTCCTTTCTCCTAAAAAAAGCCAGCATCATTGTGTTAGCATTAGAACACCCTCTTGTGATTGAAAACACTTGTAAGGCGGTGCCAGCATGTTGCTGTTTGCATCCAAACAATAATCAAGATCTCACACAGTGATGATTTGTTGTCAGCTATTTTTCCCCACACTAAACAAGTCTGACACTAGCAGCCCACAAGTTAATTAACTCAAGTATCTGGCATGGGAATCTACATTATAGCTATCAGCAGAATATCCACAGAACTGAAATAACCAGCCAATTGGACTGATGCTCCAGGAAGATGAAGAGTGTCTCCTTGAGGTAGAAAAGACAGGTGAATGTTGATAAACAGGGTTTCCACACCCCACCTCCCCAAGAAAATTATTTCTCAGGTTTTTGGTTGGTTTTTTTTTAATCTTGAAAGAAAATTTTCTGTATGCACTGAGCCGATGTGTTAGACTGGATATTGTTCACTTGTACTTTTAATTTCTTATTACTTTCTATCTCTCTTTTCAACTTTTCTCATATACCTTTAGCCTGTTCTTAACACACAGAACCAGGTTCTGGCATCAGTTTGCTTTTAGTATCTGCCCAGGTTCCTTGATGAGACAAGATTGTGGAATACCTTGCTATTCAAATACTTTTTGTTGCTCCCTTAGGGTACTGTTGGCATCACATGTTCATGGGGCAATCAGAATTCAGAAACAGAAAAAGTTTTAGGAATTCAGCACTATTGTCAAAGCATTGCAGTAGGTTAGAAGAGTTGAGCTGTCTAAGACAAAAAGGTAACAAGAACAAACTGAGTTAATAGGACATTAATATTTTGACAGCTTCTCAAGTTGCCCATATTTCTGTTTTTTTTTTCTGTATATCACAGAATTAGAAGAACACTCATCTGTTTTGCTATCACTCCCACTGTATTCAAGCAGAGCTATGGATTCTCAGTCCTTTTAAGAGTGGGGCCTGAGTTGTCTTCTAAGCAGAGAAAAATGCTGCAATATATCCTCTTGCCACTGTAACAGTGAAAGTGAACTTATCTTTTTATTTTTTTCTAAAAAGATAGAATCATGTGCCTCATAACGAGCGAGGAATATATGTAGACAGGTTTATACAGAAAGCCTAGTTTAGTAACCATAGGCAGGTCCCAGGAGAGCCAATGGAGGAATATATTTTTTAATTAAAGCAAATTAGATCCCTTCTGTGCAGACAGGCAAGAGCTGTTGGGTCCATACCCATTAAGGAATTTAAGCATTTGGCTTGCAGGGTCATATTTACACACCAAAATTAAATACTTATGAGCACTGTTTGGTAGAGAGTTTCTTTACTCAGTAAGAGGTTCTTGAAAATCACAGGTGAATCAGAAAATAGGCAGAAGTGAGGGCTGCTTCTGAAAACTTGCGGCTTTGCTAACTGTGTCTCCACAAAGTCAGGTGTTTCTCACCAAAGTTCTGGTGCAGTGATCTATTCCTATCTATCTTTTGTGTAGCAGATATTGGCATAGAGTAAGAGTTCAAAAAGATATTTCTCTACTTTCACAGCCAGAAGAGTTAAAGGTGAATCATTCTGTTAAAACTGTATTTATTGTGAAGAAAAGGAATACAAGATTCATTAACTCCCAAGAGAGTATAAGCAGTGGGATAATGACTCCTCAGACCTGCAAGGAACATTACACCTTTGGAGCATGGAAAGCCTCTATAAATTGGTAACAAGCATATTCCAATTATAATACCATTGGCTAGACTAAGAATTCTGTTTTGGGGCTTGGACCAGTCATCAGTTACTTAGAAGGGAGTCTACGCTGTCATTGGAAAGCACCATTACATCAAACAACATGTCTACTTGCTGTCAGTTGTATGAACTACAGTAACATTAATGTAGCTGCAGCAGCATTAAGCTCATCTCAAGGTCTGAGCATATTTTCCTGCAATCAGTGCTGCAGTGAGCTAGAAGGGAAGAGAGTTAGTCCCCCTTTTGCCTACTCCTGAGCTCTTAAACCACTATGAGTGGTCTAGTATTGATAGCCCCCAGATATCTGGTGCTAAACTGGGTCTGATCCATTATGGCCAGTCCAGTTTTTGTTCAAGGGAAGCTGGATGTAAATGGTTATGTGAAGTTGCACCTTTTGCAGGTTAGAAGTAGACTTCAGGCTGGCTTTACCCATTCACCCTCTCCAGATTCGAAATCATCTCAGCTGCTTGGCCAATTTCAAATAATGACAGAACAAAGAAGGGGGGGAAAAAACCCCAAACCAAAACAAACTGCCATGAACTTGAACTCTTGTTGTCTTGCCACTGTTTAATTGGGGGTTGACATAAAAATTTAGTTGTACATCTGTGGCAGTGTTAAATTACATTTATTAAGAAATAACTTTTGCAGCAATGTGTAGACTTTCTCTTGATCACTTTTGCACTGAGCTATAAGGTTTCACTACAGCATTCCTTTCCAGGTTGCTGCTGTTCAAGCTGACTGTTAATCATTAAGTGAATTTCTGCTTCTGCTGGGTCTTCCACAGTATTTTCATTTATTTTTTTTTTATTTCGCAACCATTGCTTTCATCCTGCCTTGGGTCATTTACTGTTATTCAATTTATCCACTCTAATGGAGTGGCAAATGAGACTGGCATTGAAGGTATGCCTGCTGTTGATTCCCAGCATATTTTAGGTCATAATTGCACCAGAGGGCATTGTGAGAAGGAAGTTCTTCCTTGTAACATTGTATGCCTGTGAGCTATATGGAAAGTGATCATGAGTAAGACTACATTGTGTGCAGGTCACTAAATTAACGGATTAAATTAAAGGAAGTTACTTTATGTGGAGTCTGTCCATTGCATGTGTCAAACCTGAAACGGTCATGTTCAACAAAACCTGGCATGCTATTATATTTTTATAGATTATTTTTTTTTTTTGTCAGAAGATAACTTCTGAAAACAGCATGCACTGCATGCAACAGTGATTTTAGAAGGTCCCATTGTTTCCATTTGCCCTTGCTTGCTCTCTCCCTTGCACATGTCTTAGCCCACACATTTAAAAGTTCCTAGCTAGATTCTGCAAGTCCATGGCTAGGAAAGACAAAGGCCTCTCCTATAGGTGCAAGTGTCATAAAGCTCAGAGGCACAAACTCCTCTGAAAGAGTTGCCACCCATTTTCAGACTAGCCACAGTTGCAACTATTTGGGCTAGGTCTGTTAAAGCCTCCAAAGAAATGTCTTTAGGAATTGCACATCCTGATTGCAGCGTGGACATAATGTGAGTCAGCCATGAGACATCCTGCACGTATTGTAAAACCACACAAGGATTCAGATGAGTATGCACATCAGGGTAGTAAGTGCAGTCATGCCTTAATGCACATCTGTGCCTAGAGGCGTGTTGTGAAGTGTCTTCAACAAGAAGACCCCACCAATATTTTTACATCTTATGTTAAGTTCTCTAACAGGCTGATGAATGATTTAATAAAGTTTTTTTTTTACGTTTACATAACTATTCTGTAAACAAAGTGCCACATACTTCATAGTTTAACACTAAGGAAGATAAGATGAGGACTTGCCAGTAAAGAATATCTTCCCATTATGTTTTGGTTTAAAGTTGATCCCTGTCACAATGTGTATTCTAATACTTTACTGAAAGCAAAATTTTTGTCAAATTCCTCTCAATTTCCAGGAAAAGATAATCTAAGATACGCTGTTAACTTCATCCAGAGAGATAGGAATAACATCAGCTGGAGCAAGGATGAAGCAGCACGACTCTCCTCTTAACCTACGATTGTCATTGTACATACATGAATACTGCATTAGAGTAATTCTCAAAGTTAAGAGATCAGAATCCAACATGTGTTAACATCTTTCATATCTCTACATTCAGGTTTCTGCAAATGCACAACTCCAGATAAATGAGGTAAATCAATTAGTTTATTCATGGATAAACAAAGCAAATGCTAATTCAAGAGTTCCTGTACTCTGCAGTTGCAGCACATGGACAAATGGAAACAGCTCCATCTTGCTAACTTGATTGTGTGTTGTGCTTATAAATGTTTTAACTACAGTTCCTCAAAAGGACAGAATACATAGATCTCCATGTTAACCACTCCTCAGGGGAAAATGACTGTGCTGAGCAAAAGTTGTGCTGGTATGGCCCAAAGAGCACCAGCTTTGCATACAGGGAAGTCAGTGGGAGTGCAAGCAGTTTAAATATAGGAAAAACCTAATTGCCAGTAATCATGCAATTACTTAAAATTAGTTAATATAGCTCTGAAATTAAAAATTAAAAATATTTCACATTCAGGCAGTGATATATAACTTTGGCATAAGGATGTACTTTTGGCAGAAGTATACTGTAAACACACAGTAAATGGAAAGCCACTGCCCTAAGGAGCTATCAGTCTTGGGTTCATTACAAGATGCAATCAGGGAAGGAAACAAACAAATAGATGAGAGCTGAAACAGAGAAGGATGTGGGAAGAATAGTGCAAACATGCTCTTTCATAGACATGCTGTGTGCATAATATCACAGTGAGCTAGGGGTCGTCCCTGGGAGTCTCCTGCTTCATATTGTGGCTTATTTAGCCAAAACTCCCACGGACTTCAGAAAGAATTTTGTCTTAAACAGAACCAAGGAGGGGAAATTGGGGCTTGTCACAAAATGATGATCAGTATGTGCAAATGAACCAACGTGCTTCCCACTATGCTGGCTTGGTGTTGCAAAGCAAAGCAAAGCTTGGGAGAAACAAAAAAGCAGCTTTTTATAATTATAGATCTTTTTTAGTTAGCCTGAGCCCTCCCCTTTCCTTCCTTTACCTTCCGCTTCTCCTCCCAAAATAATAACACATTTTACCAATAATTTTGAGGAAGTCTCAGTGGGCCAGATGGAATTTAGAGAGAGGGATCTAACAGAGTTTCATTTCATTCTTCCTTCTCCTGCTTTTTCTCCCTCCCATGATTTTCTACTTGCAATTTCGTTCTTTGGCTTATTCACAACGTGAAGGCAGTAAGGCAAAAATAGAAGTTAATGGTACTACCACTGTTTGTTTCTATTAACGTTTACATGTGAAATGAAGGCATTTTGGAAGAGAACCAGACTGGCCAGTAAAACCTTTCACCCTCGTAAACTGTACATTTGGTTTGACTTTGGCTTAGATCCCAGAACTTGTCACAAGCTTTATTATAAAGCTGTAGTTCAGCTAGAGTTTTGTTAGCTTTATTACAACAGCTCCCCTCCTCAAAAGGAAAAAAAAAAAAAAAAAAAAAAAGCACAAGCAAGCAAAGCCTTTGTTCATTCTGAATGCTTTTCAGATTCTGGAGAAAATATACTAGAAAATGCAATTAGCCAGATAAACTGGTCAGCATCAATCATCAGAAAATAAATGAAGTTTATCTACAATTTACAAAAATTATACATCACCTCCTTAAAATAGTCCAAGAGTGACTAATCATATAAACAATAAGGCAGCCACCAATACTCCAGCATGTTACAACTTCTGAGAAAGCACAGGCCTAGCACTGCCAAAGAAGAGGCTACAGATCGACTGAGAATGATATGGACATCTGGAGAGAAGATGCATGCTACGCTTCAAGAGGAGATCTTTTTTATATATATATGCTTTCCTAAAGGGGTAATTTAGCTCTGCATGAATTCACTCAGAAAATATATAAGGAAAAAAAGAAGAGGAGGAAAAGAAATGTGTTACATGATATACAATTATAAAACTATTAGTATCATCCTGCTTTCATGCATCCTGTGTCTTTCATGCACAGAACCCCCTTGGTTCAGGACCAAGTTCACGTAAGAGCAGTACGGGATTTACACAGTGGTAATAGGATTTAAGGGGACTGCTTTATACCATAACTATTAATGAATTTTTAAAACCCATTACTGCAGACTGAAGAGTTATTGAGAGGATACATAGAAGTGCTCTGAAAGATCAGTTCATAACACTTGGTTGGAATTTGAAACATGGTCTTGTAGCTCAGGGATTAATTTGAGACACAGAAGATCTAAGTTTGCCTTTTGCTTCTGTCAGTCAATTCCCATGTAATCCTTGAGTAAGTTGCTTACGCTACCTATATTTCAGTTCCCTGTTGAAGAAATGGTGACCAGAAATTCTTATTTGAGTCTAGTTTAGGCTGGTCTAAAAAGTTTAGATTGATCTTCTAGCGTAGAAATTTTTAGTCTTTGAAAACTTCTTGGGTCAGGAACAGTTAATCAGCTATGTGGCCTTGATTTTGATTGGAATTTATAGAAGCCAGATTCATAAAAATTATTTGATTCCCTCAAAATGCAAACAGGCACATCAACTCAATTTTTTCATAATACATTGGTGTCTAATTCCAACAGAAATAATTACAACCTTACACTTTTCAATGTAACACCACAGTGTTGGTGATTTCTTGCTCATCCATTGGAAAATGCAAATTCACAAAATCTTGAAGTTTACTGATAACCTATTGAGTCCCATGTCTTCTTCAGTTGTTGCTGTCCAGGGCTGTCTGGAATCAGGGTACCCAGGGAGCAGGTCTACTGAATATCTCTATTCTCATGCAAAATGTTCAGTGTTTGTACATGAGCAGTACATTTTGTGAGGGAAGAAATAATTTTTCTTATTACTACTCTTGGAAAGCAAGCAATTTGGGTGACCAGCAGTTAAACCCAGCTCCCATGCCAAGGCCATGGTTGGTAATGGCTGCAGGCTGCCTTGGTATTGTCTGAATCCTTCCTGTGGAGCTGGGCTTGAAAGCTTCACCTTGGTTTGGACCAAATACGGGCCTGGTAGAATCGTTGTCATCACTGGTGAGTAAATCACTCCCAGAACTTGTCCTTTTTCCTTCCTGGAGTACAGCATTGTCTGATGTTGCTTTGCTATGGGTCATCCAATAGAAAGTTAGGCACCCTGCTATACTAGTGCATTAGTGATGTCCATCAGCAGCCTATTGAGGTGAGAATTTGTGTAGCAGATGAAGGTTGTATGCAAATGATCATTAGCTTCATTCAAGGAGGAAAATCAGTTACGTACAAATACTTTGCTACTGAATTTAAGTTCACAAGCAACGTGTGGAACTCTCAAGAAGTCTTCGGTAAACATTGGTTTGCAAATTTTGATCTGATAATCAGGAATTTTCAAGCTGTACTTGAAAGTTTGCTTGAATTACAAGAATGTAAAAGTAAAATTATGAAGGACTTGCATCTATCAATAAGAGAAAATCAAAATGCAGCATGAAACTAAGGGCCCACTGCTGTATAGCATAGCATGTATTCTGAGAGGGGTTGAGGATGAGGTTGTTTTAACAGTCAGTGGGAATCAGAGGCTCAATACCTCTAAAACTCTGTCTCTGTGCTTTACATTCTTACTGCTTTCTTTGAGGGGGAGGGAGGTTTGAAGGTCACAGAACTGATCCATTTGCATAACCAGAACCAGATGATTAATTACTTTTTTAAGGATTTTTTTCCTCTGAAAATTTTATCCCAGAAAAGCACGAGGACACATAAAGTCTGTGGTTGAAAGAAAATTATATTAAGATTACAGAAATACTGTACGTCACAGTGCTATGGGAAGTGGCTTTCCATTGTTTAGCATTAGAAAAAGAAATACTAACAAGTCAGCCTACACAGCTGGGGCTTGTGCTGTGTAACAAGTTCCAGATAAAAGAGTTTTATAACAAACCTTTAAATATTGCGCCCAAACTGAAAGTATATATATTGGGATCTCAGACTGAAAAGAAACCAGTTAGCACAACTAACGTTCAAACTAGATTAACTGTCATTTTAGCTTAACAAACCTCCTACTCCATTCTTTTATGCTCCCCCCTCAAAAAAATTTGGAACTCATCACTGGAAATATCATCTCAAAAATTTTTCTGCTTTCTATTATTTAAACCAGAGATGTATGTACTCGTTTGAGCAAAATAAGAATGAATCTAATTTTTTTCTTAAATCGGAAACAGATCCAGATGAGGATTTCAAAATTATGAGAACACTTTTTTATTTAGATTTTGTTGCATATAAGTGGTATGTTCTAGGGAAAATGCTGATTATTGTCAAATGTTGAAGACTAGGTCGCAAAGCCCATTGAAGCCGCTGGGAGAACTGCGAACAATTTTGACGTGCTTTGAATCAGGCCCTTTCTGGAACAGTCCCTGGACATAACACATGGGATGGGCTGAAACATATCTCATTATGCTGCTCTAAAAGCTCTGTTTATCATGGCAAACTGACAGGTTTGAGCACCATCATCCGGTCTGTTTCCTTCCTTGCAATTTGTTTGGCCCAGTTTTGGCCTGGGCTGACGAGCTACTCTCAGATAATGACCAAGTATCATTTGGGTGATATTGCGGACCTAAGGCTCTTCCCAAGAGGTACCGTGCATGTGGCAACTGGATTTAGGCACAAAGAGGAGGGTGGTTGTGTGAGTCCAGACCATACTAATGCCATTCATCCTCAGAGATGGAGAGTGGTTCTGGACCCTGACAGGCCAAAGATTTAGCAGAAGGGAGGCCTCTGTCAACTTCTATCCAAAAATCACTTTTCTTTTTTTTTTTTTTTTTAAATGAACTGTATCTGTTTTCAGCTGGGTTTACTCCAGAACACTATTTTTGTAGTTTCTCATTTCCCTTGTCATTTCTGCTAGCCCTTTTTATGATGAGAGTTGATCACAGCAGCAAATGAATATAGAGAACATTAAACAATACTGCGATGGACAGAATTATAAAGCGTTCATGCTGTCTGCTGCAGGTCCTCTTCTGTGTGTATAAAATCCCACATGTGAGTGTATTTCCAGCCGCCAGCCACACTAAGCCTGGATGAGGAAACACAAAAGGGCTGGTGCCATACCAGGCGTTTGCTTCTCCAGAGCTTGGCTGACCTCGGCTGAATGCTACTTTGCAGCCCACCATGGGGTGGAAGAGAGAGGACAAGCAGCAGTGCCTCATCCTCTACGCTCAGCTGCTCCACAGCTCCCTTAGAAAAAAGCAAATCCTCGGCTGCTTTTCTTCTGGACTGCTTTCTGGTGGTTTTGTCTTCCTCAGCACCAGGAGCTGATTGAGTCCAGTACTTCTAAAAGCCCCATTCTTCATGAATGCCACTGAATGGGCTTTTTACAAGGTAAAGTTTGACCTAAGGCTTTCGATATTCTGAAAGGAATCCCTTTTACAACGAGTGGCATTACATTAAAAAGGTTCTGTTCTCTTGCTGGAGTGAGATTCGAATTGGGGTTTCTGCAATTTTTCTGTCTACTGTGGCTTTGATACAACACAATCCCCCTGATGCTTTTGGTGCTGATAAATAAATTTATTTATATATTGTGCTCTACATTCTTGGTACTAACTGAGGAAACAGAACAATAACATACTCTTGTCGATACAAGCACTGCCCTGGGAATTGACTAATTAACATAAAACTCAGCCCTGCAGGGACATTTCCAGGTTCATTTTTTGCTGCCTCAGCAAACTATAGGGTTTGGGCTGTTAACTACTTTCAGATGCTCTTTGTCTTTCAAGAAAGAAATAAAGAACATCCACATTGCTTTAGGCAAGTTAATGATTCTACAGAACACTTACCTTTTTACCATATGCTTCATGGCAGATTAAAATCCTGAAGGAGCTAAGGATTATATACCATGTATAGTCCTTTGGCAGAAAAACATGTATTCTGAACTAGAAGTGAATGGCTGAATGTAACATTTATATTCATTGTTTTTCCAGAACTGCATAATGAAGATGTCTGATTTTACTCAAAATAATCCCAAAGCAGAAGTTTTGTAGGTGCTTTGGTTTCTCAGGGTCTCTTAAGGTTATGACGAGAAGTTCCCAGTGACTACTGAAAAAATTGGAGATACTTGCTTAACCACTTCTGTAAAATTAGCAGGAAATCTGGCCTAACTTTGCAAAAAGGAGATGCCTAAAATTTTGGGAAGCTCTTACTACTTGTCTTTTGTGTGTAAGCATATTTGTTTATCTGAATTATTTACTTTTCATTCACATTCTTTTCCTTGGACAAAGGTTTCTTGTCTATAAGAAAAATATAAAAGAGAAATTAATTTGAATGAAATGAAAAGTTAATCTCACAAGAAAACCTCATTGATCTTATTAATTTTCTCTAGAACTCCAGAGCAAATTGCTCTCCTCCTTGTACTGCTTGTCTGTTATTAATCAATTATCGTTGCACATGTCTACTCATTGCTACAAGTTATGAATGAACAAAATCACGTCCTGTGGTTCATAGAAATCATCTGTAGAAAGTAACAATAGAATAATTTTCTGTCAGAGGGTTGAAAACTGTTTGATAGGTCCTCCAGTGCTACAGCTAAAAGGACTCACAAGTGACATTTGAATGAGCACAAATACTTTCAAAGTGTTCGTAAGAGCAGAAAAAGAAGTGTATGTGCAAAGTGCCTGTTTGAGGAAGCCGACGCCACAGTACATGCAGATACATGCAATATTCGTAGTTCTGTTTTGTACACATATTTGCTTGTTGGTGCATGAATATGCTTACTTTGTGAGAGCGTTTCGGGCACGATTATCAAAAGATCATGCATGTATATATGATCGTGTGTGCCTATCGACTCAAGTTATTAAAGTTGCCCGAACCTATCTGATCCTGGTATATAGGCTTCACAAACTTTACTCATTTGGAATAGAATTTTACATGATGTATGTCTGCCTGCACTTTTTTTGCTGCAAATTTTAAATATAATAGTTCAATACCTGCTAAAAAAGGAAGAAAAAAAATGAAGAAAACATACTGTTTGTTTCACTCTTAATCAGAATCCTGGAAAGGTTTAATCTGTGTCACTGTGGTTTTTAGGTTTCAGAATAGCCAACGTGAATTGAGGGGAAGTTTGAACTGAATTAAGAGAACTTAGATCAGGAAGGTGGGGGAAAGTGAAAGCTGATATGGAGCCAGCAGGTAGCCAGGACTGTCTGGGCAAGGTGACTCCTAAGAAAAGGAGAGACTCACTGTGAGATATGATCGATCACAGAATGAGGAGTCACAGGCAGGGAAAAGGAAAGATTGCTACAGCAGTATTTTGAAGAGTATAAGGTAGCAAATGTAAGTCTGGGGGTGATCAGAAAAACACAGGTCTTTGTGCCTCTCTAGCACTTGGAACTGCACCAATTGATTGTGAAAGTCACTGAAGATCTTTATTTCCTCTTATCCCCATCCACACCAGCACTGGCAATTTACTGCTGCCCCCATCTACTATGACAACTGTTGTGCTAGTCACAGAGATCTGTGTGATGGATTTCAGTGTTTCCAGCCCTGCTGATTCTGGGAGTCAGCAAATGCAAAGATGCCAAAAATATGCTGATGAAATCTTAGTGTTCTTCTTTATTTCCATGCAATTAGATACCACTCTCATGATCACTAGTAATAACTTTTGATTAGTTTAGTCTGCCTTTACTATCCTGAAAAGGTTAAGGAAAGCTAAGCAGAGGCAACTAGGTTTTATTTAACTTTTCCCTGGAGATGCTTCCCTGCACGCAGCAACAGTGGTTGTCTGTCATATAGCTACAGTACACTAAAACAGAGGGAACACTGCATTTCGCCTTTATTGTCAGGAAGTGTCAAAAGTATTAATAGCATAAATTTTGCTAGCTAGCTAAAATTCTCACACTGCAATCTTGTGCATCAGCTTTTTTTTTACCACAGATGGTCATTTATATAACACTGCTGGAAATTGTGGCCGTGTTCCACAGCAACAGGAAAATGGGATACATCTGCACTGTGTAGAGAAAAATACAAATGAACTAGAAGCTATGCAAACATTTAAATTACAGGGAAACAGGACTGCGATAAGCCCTGGACTACATGAGCAGGAAGAGAGTGTCAGCCTCACCCATGCCCTGAAAAAATGGTCACATTTATGGGCTACCCTATTGTACTGAGTGGAAGTTTGTTTATGTGGGACCTTCCTTCCCTCAGGACTTCCTCTGAGAGGAAATGTCGTCACTATTCAGTAGGGGTCAATTGTTATGCATTCAAAACTCAAACATAAAATAGTATTGCTGAATGCAACAAAGTGGAAAGGAATAAATAAGATTTCTCCATTTACATACTTAGAAATGTTTACAAAAGTTGTTCTTGTTCACCAATACTCTCAGAGAGCTGAGAAAAAACCAAGTTGAGTAGCTAGAATAATATTGTTTTACAGATACCCTAAACACTGCTCAGTATTTGATGAATCTCACTTTTTCAGCTCTGCTACTTCTCTATGGCTCATGTGGGAACATGTTTTAAATGGAAGAAGGCTAGAAAGGCTGCAGCTTTAAACCTGGGGTCTTCTGTGAGTAAGAGGCTGTCTGGCCTGTGTCTTGGACCAAACTGCTTTGAATCTGAATTGCTCTGGATGAGCACCTTTCTGAGGCCATATTTGCAGCTTAGATGTTCTTGAGTTTTATTTTTTTTATCATGATAAAGCAGGAATATTATGTGAGATAAAAGAGCTAATATTGGTGTTGCTTTCCCTTTGCCATTGTCATTGTGTTGTCAGTCAAATGAAATAAATCTGGAAGACAATTGTGGGTGGGGAATATGCTGAGCTCTTGAAGTGATAGAATGGCTGAGGCTGGAAGAGCCCTCTGCAGATCATCTCATCCAGCCCCTTGCTCTGGCAGGGTCAGCTAGAGCAGCTTGGCCAGGACATTGTCCTCTTGGGTTTTGAGTATCTCCAAAGGGTGGAGCCTTCACAAGCTCTCTAAGGAACTTGCTCCAGTGTTTGGTCACCCTTATAGTAACAAAGTTTTTTTCTTATACTTAAATGGAATCTTCTGTATTTCAGTTTGCACCCGTTGCCCCTGTGCTTTTGTCAAGCTCACGGTAACTATGCTGTTTTCACACCAGCCATACTGGAAAGGGGTTGAGCACCAACCAGACGAAGACACACTCACAAGAGCGGTTAGTAAACCCTAGTCTGTTCCCCACTCACAAGGGGCAGTTAGCAAACTTTTCTCTCTTAAGTGAGTAGACTTTGTCTCCAGATACGTGTTAGCTCACGCTTTTATACCCATTTTGCATTAGGCTATGGGACACCTGAAAACAAAGGAACGCTGAGAACTGAGCAGGGTCCAGCGCAGTCTGCGAGGCAGATTTGTGTCCAGAAGAGGCACCACAGCCACGACCAATGTTGAAGTCTCTTGAATTTTCACCATCCATGAATTCTTCCTTCTTACATGGTCTGTGCTAAAGGTAAGCTGCCTGTCCTGATTAAAGCTGTTAGATGAAGCACCATAGTCTACAAGCTGATAATATCCCTGCTAGAAACCTGGTTGAACACATTTAAGCCAATTCCTCCCTCCTTCTCTCCTTTCTCTGCCTCCTTCCCTCCCTCCCACACACACACGCAGGCAGTACCCAGGTTCTCAGTCTGTCAGTGAAGGGGCTTTCACTTCACACATGTAACTTCTGCCAAGCCAAGCAGTCGGCGCAGCCCCAGCCCCGGCTCCGGGCCGTGTCCAGGCCACCAGCCCCTTGCATCACATCTGAAAGAATGTCGCCTGTGAGGCAGAAATTCCCACCATGAGAATCTCGCCTCTGTGTTGCACAACAAAGGCCACCGCATTGTCTCCCTGGTGAGCGGGTGTTAAAATGCGCATATGTTGCCAGGGCTCTTGCATACGAGGGTCCATTTAGGAAGCAGTAGTTTTTCCCGACCGTTGACTGCTCTAAATCCCCTCATATTAGCACATTAGCACACATGCGGGCCTTCTTATCAGATTAGCTACAGTTGTCACAGATTAGTTCACCCTGTGAAGGAGCCGCAAAGGTACCTTTGACCATCCATTCAAAAGAGCCAGAATGGGTTTTTTTTCTTGTCGTTGACCATCAGAGTGCAAAGCAAAATACAGGGAAAATCTTACTCTCTCTTTCTCTGGTAAAAGGATAACTAAAGGATAGGTGTTCGGGTGGACTACACGGAGAGACATTAATGGATACCTAATATTCATCTAGACAATATTTATTTAACCCCTTAAAAACATTTATGTGTTTTCTTTCCTCACCATTGTCAATAGTCTTTTGAAAAATGACCTTTCTGAAGCTCAAAGTTGCTTTTTTAATGTTTTGCTTCTCCTTCACCCCCCCCCCCCCCTTTTTTTTTTTTTAATTACAGTTAATTTGCAGTGTGGTTCAGTGATCACTATTCTGCAGATCAGGGGTAGGGGAGAGGAAAAGACTTGCTAGTAACTACTTACAGTATTTATTTAAACCATCTTGCTCCTTAAAAGGTTGTGATAGCTGGTAAAACAAACAATGACTCAAAATACCTTCAGCATGACTTCCAGTCTACCCAGGCGTTAAGACTGAGCCTAGAGAAGACATAACACCTTGGAATTGTAGTAATAGCAGAGATTTCAACAGTCTGTGAATGAACTTGGTGGTAAAGGAGGTCTAGAAAGTTACAAAAACATATTTCTGAAATCGCTGGTTAGCATTCACACCTTTGGCACAAAAAAATTATGGAAGGAAATTGTGGTGAGGAAGGAATGAAGCAATTCCTTACACCTCTGTGCTTTCTAGGGGAGGTGTTCCACATTCTTGCTGCCAGGTGTAGCACATTACTGTGCTCAGCTTGAGCTTGCCCACCTCTGCAAATGAGCTGTACTGCCTGTTTATGGGAGACAGAGGAGATAAACCTAACTGGTATTCTCTTTGTCATACAGGTGAGCTGTGAGAACAGACCTGTGACCTCTACTCATTGGTCTGGTGCAGAATGTTTTACCTAGGAAATGAAGAAGTCAAAAACTGAACTGTGGCTTCTTTGACTGCAGGTAACCAAACTGCATTATCGTTAGTAGGACTTTAATTGATAACTCTTCATTCAGCTTCTTCTGCAAATGCTGCAGCACAATCTTAGCAGTATTGTTTACCAGTATGTTTTTCTGCACAGGCTTAAACCTGGCTGATTTGATGTGCTCTGTTTGTAAACAGTAGAAAGTACAATAGATCATTTGTAAGGGTGCTAGCACATTACTAGAGGCTGGATTTCGGTGCTTCTGAGCAAACAGCCTGACTATGTATTCTCGAGTGCATGCAATCTTGCTCTCCTAAGACCACAACTTTAGGCTCAGAGCAAGGACTTTTTGGTCCTGGAATGATTTCTGACAGCTAAAGCCTAAAATACTCCCAATCTAGTTGTGACTTGCTTTGCAGATCCTGTTGAAGTGCAACAATATTTCTGCTACAGTAATTTTTATTTTATTGTTTTGAAATCATAGTGTCACACTAATAAGAAAGGACTGTGAAGGATGGGGCAAAACCATCCCTTACAGCCCTATGTCAAGAAAGCTGACGTTACTGATGGTGCTTCCCAGCTCTAAATTATAAATAACTCCAATTTATGGTCTAGATACTGAGACAATAGCCGTAACAGCAAAGTGGGGCTTATGTGGGAGAAATCAAGCAGTTGCACCTTCCTTTTGCTTTAAGTGGCTGCATCTTAGTTGTCAAAAACAGTCTCCTTGCTATAAAGTTACCAGAAAAGTTCATTGTGACATCTGTTTCTTCTTTTGTCAGATAGGACAGTAAAACCTTACATTATTAATTTCCTGTGTTGTTTTCTGATAAAAAACATCAGTGTTTATATTTTTATATTTCCACATGCACCTAGTTCAGTATGGTCATTTTAAAATTCTATTTTTTTTATTTTTATAAATATATATATCTATGGTATTTCCTGATTTGTTCCAGTTTTGAATTTCTCTTTTGTAAAGGTGTGATATGAAAACGAGCAGTGAAAGTAGAATTTTAGTTTTTGAATTATTTCCCTATCAATCTAGAAATTATTTTCTGTGTTTCTCTGAAAAATAGTTTTTCAGTCCTCCACTGACACCTTTCAAATGCCCCCACTGTGAGTGTATGTAGTTTATGCACTGACTTCAGTCGTTAATCTGAATTTAGCAAAGCCATTTTGTTGACGATCCCTGTGTCTTTATCCCAATGCAAGGAAATATCTGCAGAGCTAAAGGCATAAATCCACACTAATTACATCTCTCTTGCTTCCTTAAGTAAGCACATAACAAGTCTGGCCCAGAGTATGGGTCTTCTGTTTCTATTAGCTATTGATACTGTGTTGTCCCAAGTGTCACCTGTCTTGCCAGTGTGAGTAAAGACGAGTCTGAGTTCAAGAGACCCTGTTGAATGTGAAAGTGCGTATTTTCACACAGTCCTCTTGACTAATTGAGTGAGTGCTGTCTGCACGAATGTATTTTGATGCTGAGAAAGTAATTCAGAGTATTTTCCAGAACCCGGACTCAAATCCACAGTAATCTTCCATGCTTCCAAAGAAAAACTCAACCTCAGTCTACTAAATGTTTGATTTTGAGTCTAAATGATTAAAAAGTCTGTCTTGCTTGCCTTGAGCAAGATAGACTAGATTTGAGACCTGTGGCATTTTATGCTTTGATTCATGTAACTAAGTCCCTGGCAGCCAACCCTGCATCTTGCTTCTTTTATGACATGACAGCTTTCTCTCCTGCAATCCCAGGCAGCATGGCAGCCTGGTCTGTGAGTTACCGATACAGTCACGACATACAGCATGTGGGGTCAGAAAATGGTGGGGAGGTAATGCCATTTCAGATGGAGATGGAGAGCTGCTGCCTGCTGTCATCTGTGCATGGAGAAAGAGCAAGGCTGGACAGCATGCTCCCTGGCAGGAGTCGAGCATCACTGCCTCCCTCCCTTGGCCCTGTCACCTCCCTACTTGCTTTTGTCACCTCAACTGGTCTGGCACACTGGTAGTGAAGCAACTCGACATGTCTGTGTGACACACAGCTTTGACCCTTCTTCAGTTACTTGATGCAGCTTATAAAAGAAACTTCTTGGCTTTGGTCATTTTATGACCTTGTCAAAAGCAACACACAATTTTATTTGAAATATTCATGAACTTTAAAAAACTAATTTCTATCAAAATATTAACAAAACATTATTGATATTTTTTTGTTGTTGTTGTTGTCCTTACTTGTTTCAACAAGAATCTCCTTTATTTTAAGACACTGGATTAACAGACTTCATCAAACCTGAACAGTAAATCAATTATTTTAAATACAGGAGAGCTGCTTCACTTACAAGTCTTTCCCATGTTGATGAACTCCTGCAGGCTTCATGGCTGCTGGCCTGGTCTGGGGAGTCTTGATCTAATTGATAATGTTGCTTATTTTAAGAATACTGGCTATGCAAATCCTGACGCTTGGTGTGCAGATTTGCATTCCAGTACTTGGGGTGCTCTGTAAGGGTGCACATGGCTGGTATGCTGTCTCTCAAAGCACAATGGGAATTATGGATATGTGTCTCTAGGCCAACAATTATTTCCATGTGCTTGCTAAACGAGTGCAGGGAGGGAAAGCTTTCCTCTTGTTTAGTCTTTATCACTGATTTCAGTGCTGTATTGCATTTTAATGCAAACCTCCCCCACCATCACTACTTCAACCCAGCCATGTCAGATATCTATTTGCCTGGCTTTCATTAAAACACTAGTGCATGACTAGCTCTAAGTTCACAGGGCCGGAGGGCATCTTTGCTGAAGCTGGAGTTGTTAGTAAATAACTTGCTGCACTTTGTGAAGCGCTAGAAGTAACTAAGCACCTAATGAATGAGTACCTAAACAATACAGTTGGTCAAACTATTCCCACTATTCTTTTTTGCTAGTGGAAGTAAATAAATAGTAAATGTTTTTTTCAGTTGCTATATATTGTTGGCAGCTCAGACTCGCTATCATATGTGTGTAGGTTCACAGGGCTAAAGAATATCATACTAGTGTTAGTGCCCTGTCTAGCTATCAAAAGCAACAGGTCTGTAGGCAGACTTAGGCTTTCCCTTCTGGCAGAATAGGCTGGGCTACAAAAATAACAGTATGAGAGCAACAGCTGGCTTAGTCACATAATACTCTGCTATATAGTCTGGATTTCTTGTTTTCATTTCACTTTCCTTTGTTTTAGAGACAAAAAAGGAAGCCCTTGGGGGAAAAGACTTCCAAGTTTATTGCTTGACCAAAGTTAGCTGACTCCAACATCAGCAGCCTTTATTAACTGGAGCTGTAACATTTCTTTCTCTGAATGTAACATTGACACTGGCCCCTCTGTTCAGCTGCAGAACCAGTACCAAACAGACTCTGGTGCAGGGCAGCAGGCTTTCTCATGCAGCTTTCCCAACAGTTGTAGTGTCATCTGCCATGGACTACCCCTAGGGTTAATAGATAAATCACTCTGTACAGGCATAAACATCCTAGACTCTGCCCTTAGACTGCCCAATTAGGTATCACTCTGTGCTGTGTGGCTTCTATTTTGGGAAATGGTTTGAGATCACCAAACTGTTCTTCGCATGGAAGCAACAAGCATTTGCAAGTGCCAGCTCTACTATGGTTTGAAATCTGTGGCCTCTATCAGAGACTGGTGGAGCTACCATATGCATGGGAAAGGGGAGAGCTGGATTTGCAGTGGCAGCTCCTCTGTCAAGTGACAAGTACTCCTACTTATCCCACTCCTACACTGGACTGTGCTAGCTGAGGGCAGCCCAGTTACTGAGTCAGCCGCAACAGCCATCTCTGTTTAGTGCACCGTTCTTATGGAAAAGAAACAGTGATCTGATCAGCCATATCAATAGGTAAAGCAAGATAGCGAAGAAAATACTCCCTGCACACATAAAGCAATTTAAAAATTATTGCTGAAAAGGACACTTTTTAGTTCATAACACTGGCCCCAAATTAGACTGTATTACTGTCGCTAAACAGGCCATTTCTATTGCTTCAGTCCTTTGATGGAAGATCACATAAAAGGACAATGAAATGCAGAGTAACACTAGAAATTTTATCCAAGAGTATACTGTATATTGATGATAGATGACTAAAAATTTTTAAGCCTTCATAGCATTATGCAGCTCAGCAGAGTGTGATACACTGTCTTCTTTCTTTTGCTTTTTATGGCTGAGCTATATGAACAGCCACCTGGGTCCCTGGAGCAGCAAGTTAGATATTTCGTCTATAAGGTCACTTTTGTTATCATATATGGTGTTGCAAGGAAATTTCCAACTTAGTTTCAAAATAGCTTTAGCAGAACATAAGATTCAAGCCAAGAAAGCCGCCTCCTCCTTTTCCCAGCTTCTGTCAACACCCGATCAGGGGTCGGCAACCTAAACCCAACTAGTGTAGTTGGCTAGCTCATTTTTTTTATTTCTCCAGGGACAAAAGCAGACTTCATCACTAAGGTAATGTCCCTCCCTTCCTGCAGTGATTGAGGTCTAGAAACCTTCCTTTTAGGTGCATCACATAATCTAGATTTTTGCTTTCTGTAATTGGGTTAGGCATGCAGCATATATTTCAGTTAAAACAAACACTGCTCCCAATATATCTGGCTTGTTCTTTTGACAATGTTTCTTGAACAGGATTTTACTTGCCAGCTAGCCATCAAAAGGTTGGGGAAAAGATAAATGTTCATTTGGCTAAGCTGTACTGTGTTAGATACTTGATAGTGGAGCCACTTTTTGTAATAGCCAATTTATGTTTTCTCATACTATATCTAAAGTGTTTTGCTATAAATTTGTCCTTATAGGTTTTTTATTTGTCTGAGTCTATGTTAAAAATAGAAACAGGTACTGATCATTGCCTCTATAGATCTGGTTGCTGACAAACTGCAAATAAGTCTTCATGCAAGATCACAGATCAGGCTCCTCTTCCCTACTCAGCAGGCAGCTGAATCTGGATGCAAGTACTGGATCCCTGAGCCCTGAAGTTTCCCTGTGACTGGTTAGGCTCAAACAGTTTTCTTTGGCCTTTCAAAGACTTCCTGAAGATCTGTCTTTTTTCCTCCCTAGACTTCAGTCATGATACTGTTTGAGGTGTTCTTATTTGGAGAGACAGCTGTTCGTTGATTTTCAGGTTTTCTTTTCTCTGATACCAATCAGCTGATTAATTTTACTCTGACATCTTCAATAGTACACCAGTTTCATTAGATACATGAAATTCAAACTATTTCATAGAGTGTCTACATTCACAACTGCCCCATCACTCGACTAGAGGGTCATAGAGACAAGCCTAGTTTTTAGAGGAATTGAGTATCAAAGAAATCAAAGGGAGCCCTGAATTTTCTAATTTGACATTTTACTGATATTGCAGGATAAAGAGCACCACGTTCTTGTCCTTGCTCCGTTTTGTAAATAAACACCTCTATATACAAACTGAAGTGCAGAAGCTGGACGTTGAACAAAATTGAACTCAAACTGACTGTGACAGTGGAGGAAGTTTAGGAAAAAGTAGAAGGTTTTCGGGAAGATAATAGGTAGTGGCAGAGATAATTTATAATGCATCTTCTTTCTGAAAAGAATTTTTAAAAAATCAAAACAACAACAAAAAAAACAGAAAAAGAAAAAAAGATTGCAGTGGAGAAGGTTGCTATAGTGAGAATAATCTTACGACCTAATGTGTGAGTGCTCTCAAAAGACTGGATGTTCCAGTTCAGTGAAGCAAGATGGCCCCCTGCAGTATTGTTAGCCCCCTCACAAAGAAATTTTGCTTCTGATCTAGGAACATCACTGTACAAAACACTAACAAATCTGCTGTGGTTTACCATTAGTTTCACTCAAAACACAAGGTTAACATTCTTTGCTTTAAAACATCAGTCAAAAATAGAAGTCCTTGGTTACCAGCTTTACTCCCTATGCTTTCATATGCCTCCTGCATGGTTCTGACATGAGACTGAAACAAAATTGGTTTTAGAGCAATACGTCCTTTGCTCTCTCAAAGTTGTGTGTAAAGTTTGCAATAGGGTAATAGCAAAGACTAAAAAGAAAGTC